>NC_064622.1:189983105-190611677 GCF_023898315.1 Schistocerca nitens
CAATAGTTCCATGTTCCGTGAATAATGTTCACGATAAGTGACGTGAAAATACGTATCACCTATTAACTAACCAGTAAGTTGTGTGCTGGCGCGCTGTGTATGTGTCTAACGCCCCTTGGACAAGGAGAACTCCATTTTTCTTCCATCCTTCCACCACGAGCAAGGTGATAACATTGTATATTACGAAACCGACTAGAATGGAGCAGATGAGAAAACAGAGGACGGACGCTTCCGTTGGGCTGAAACAGTGCTTTCGGAACTCATTAAACTTCCGGAGGGAGTAGCACGGCACACCGTATTCGGACGCAGCATTATCGCGTTTAGGGCCGGTGTTTTACGGAAGGTAAAAGCCCATTCCATGCGCTCGCTTTCCTGTGTCGGTGCTTTTATACGTCGAGGCGTCCGTCCGGTAAGCGCTGCAGCGCCGCGAGGCGAATGTTCTGAAATTTTATTTTCGTGTCTCTGACAGGCAAGGAATTTGTGAACTTCAAGAGAGGTGTTTCGACGATTACTTTGCAAGCTGTTTACAATAATCACAAGACTCTTTGGAAGCTTCCGACTCATGTTCAGCTCTTACCCGCTAAATTTACGCCTACACCTATACTCGCAAGCCATCTTACGGTGTATGGCAGAGGGTAATTTGTATATTTCATATCACTGTTAATTACCCTTCTCCCCTGTCCCAATCGCGAATGGTTCGACAAAAGAACGATTATTGGTAATTCTCCGAGTGAACTCGATCTCTCCACTTCTGCCTTTACAGTCTTATCTCGTGATGTACATAGGAAGAAGCAATGGATTGATCGGTGCTTGTAGAAACGTACGCTCTCGGAACTTCAGTGGTAAATCACATTGTGATACACAACGCCGAGTCTGCTAACGTAGGTGGCTGAGCATCTCTGTGACCTTTTCACGTTTACTAAATGAACCTGTAACGAAATGCGGTGCTCATCTTTGGTTCTCTATATCCTCTATCATTTCTATGAGGTCCGGATCCCCGACTGGGGGTCAGTTTTCAAATATAGATCGAACAAGGGTTCCGTGGGGTACCCTCTTCGTGTTTGGACTACTTTCCAATGAATCTCAGTCTAGTATCTGCCTTGCCTGAGATTAATTTGAAGTGTCTGTTCCACTTTAAACCACTGAGTGTGCGTATTCATAGCTATTTTATGATGTAACTGCTTCCACGGATTGTTCTGAAATCGTGTAATCATCCAGTATTATGTCTTTCTGACTACTGACGTGGAGTACGTTACATTGGTTTATGTTCAGAGCCAATATCAATCCCTGCACCAAGCACTGATCCTCTGTAGTTCAGTACAGTTTTGTGGCGTTGCGACTTCTCTCTGACAACAGCATCATCCGCTAGAAGCTTCATAGAACTTTCAGACTTTATACAGTAAATGGGAAAAGTAAGGACGCTACAACACTCCCTTGGGGGTACAGCCGAAGTTACTGTTACATCTGAAGACTTCTCTCCGTTATTGACATAAATTTGGTATTCGATATCTGAATTAGCAAAACAAAACATTTTTTGTTTAAGCATATTAAGGTGTCTATTTGCAATCATTCGTCAATATCGCCATATTTATTTCTTAGTGTATGTCTGTAACGTCTTCACTAACAGGGTGGAAGTTTCTACGAGTACGGTGTAGATTGTAAGGACGTTTCATTTTGTCCTAATTTCTCGGTCCAGGATGGGTATTGTGCCTTTTATTCTTCACTAGACTGCGACAATGGGGGGTTCAATATATGACGTAGAGCACGTGAGTGAAATACACTGTTTTGATACTGCGAATCAGTCCACAGTATAGTGAAGATGAAAATATAGTAAAGGGGACATTATGGAAATATAAATTAAATCATCGGCAACAAAAATAAAAGAAATGAAATATAAGAAATTAAATTGTGATTGACTGGATCTGTTATTAATTAGTGAAATTAAATGAGCGTAAACAACGAGATCATCAGTTCCCTCTTCCTTTAATAACAGAAGTATAAAGCATTCCTTAAAGAGAAAAAGGTGGGCACCAAATCTGATATTTTGTGATACCGTCTGAAGCAAAGAACTAGGTAACAGGTAAAGCGAAGGACAAAACGCGGTTTAATAGTAATCAGCTTCAGTGAGGTGGGAGAGGTGCGCCGGTCTCAATCTGCTGAAGGGTCGGCTTCCAGACATGCGTTCCACAGGCAGCTGTGCGGAACTTTTCCCTTAACGCTTTTGCTGCTGTGGACGTGTATACATGTCATCCTACTCCGTTACCAAGATGCTGTCGACCTGTATATTTGCGCTGCTTGGGTTTTACCTACAGTGCTATGGACGTCTGTATGTGTCCTGACCTGCCGACCTCTCACTGCTGCGGATAGGCTACTTCCACATCTCGGCGAATAAAAAAGTTCCGAGTATTTACCATACAACATGCGTGCCTCATTCGTACTGTCACTTGGGAAAAACCTCAATTCAATATCCTGAATCGTATGAGACACTTCTGTGAAGTTTGGAAGGTAGGAGACGAGATACTAGCAGAAGCCGACCGCGGTGTTCACGTGGTTCTAGGCGATGCAGTCCGGAACCGCGCGACTGCTACGGTCGCAGGTTCGAATCCTGCCTCGGGCATGGATGTGTGTGATGTCCTTAGGTTAGTTAGGTTTAAGTAGTTTTAAGTTCTAGGGGACTGATGACCTCAGATGTTACGTCCCATAGTGCTCAGAGCCATTTTGAACTAGCAGAAGTAAGGCTGTGAGGACGGGGCGTGAGTCGTGTTTGGGTAGCTCAGAGGTTGCCGGCACGGTAGCTCTGCGTGTTCGGTCAGAGAGCTGGTTGGCCTCCGTAATAAAAAACTGAGTGGAAGGATCAACAAACGAAGTTTAACGGATGTGTTGTGACGTCCACAACGACCACACACAAAGATCAAGAACGAACAAATTAAAAAAGCAGAGGTACAGCACTTGCACGCGAAAGGCAAAGGTCCCGAGTTCGAGTCTCGGCCCGACACACAGTTTTAATCTGCCAGGATGTTTCAGACTGATGACAGTTATGACCACATGATTCGCGACGCACAAGGACATGAATTAGCTCGTCGCGCGCGAATGTCTGTCGGATATAAAACCCACTAACTCCAGATCGAAATGAGATATCGTTCGGATCTCAGTTTTAAATGAAATTTCCGTATCTTATCTATATTTCATTTGCTGCAATGTATGAACTAAACTCAACGATACGCATGCGTTTCTCTCACGGCAAACTCTTTAAAATTGAGTTTAATGTTTTATTTACTTTGATGCAGCGCAGTACGTATTACGAAATTCAATTCTTTATCGAGTGGAGATATCGAATTGTAAGATATACAAAACAAAATTTTCCCCCTAATTATTTTCAAAAAATGAGATGGTGAGTTTTTCATATCGGCTGAAACGCCACCTCTCAGCAAAGACACGAGCATTTGGCGAGCAGTCAACCATAACAAAAGCCACCCTCAGCACTGAATGCAGAGAGCTCGTCTGTAGCAGCGAAAAAGTTTTTCAGGCAAAATTGTAGCGAGAAGATTTAGGAAGGTCAGAAATGATCTGAAAAAAAAAATTAAAACTGCAATCGCGAAAATTTCTATTTCCGCTAAACATTGTCGCGCCTTGTTACGTCGTCGTGAGGGTGAAGGGTCTCCTCACCTGTCAGTACGACCGGACTGCATTTTGAGCTCTTTCAGGGTCCACGGCCTTAACCACTAAGTCACCTCACTTGGTGTCCGCCCCGATAACTGAGTAGTCAGCGTGACGGATTGCCGCCCTACGTGACCGGGTTCGATTCCCGGCTGGGTCGGGGATTTTCTTCGCTCAGGGACTGGGTGTTGTGCTGGCTTCATCACCATTGCATCCCCATCCGGCGCGCAGGTCGCCCAATGTGGCGTCGAATGTAATGAGACCTGCACCAAGGCGGCCGGACCTGCCCCGCAAGGGGCCTCCCGGCCAATGACGCCAAACGCTCATTTCCATGTTACCTCACCCGGTTCCGCCAACGTTGCACGTGTAATTTGGCGCGGGTGATTTCCGCTGTTGTTTTGGGAGGTGAACGCGTGGCAACGCCGACACGCATCTCGGCCAGCCCCGGAAGGGCGGCGGGTGCCACAGGCGGCAGGCTGTTAATCACCCTTGCGGGGGCGGAGGATTTAAAGCTCGCCCACCCCCGCACCAACACGTTCCGCGCGCTTATCGCCCCCCACCCCCACTCTCCACCACTTCTTGCGCCGCGCCCGTCCTGCCGGCAAATGAATTAGCCTCCCCAGCCGTGACACGTAGCGGAGGCAGCAGCGGCGGGGTCGCCGCAGCACGCTCACGTCTAGATTTGCCGCTCATCTGGCGTCAGCTGCTCGCTGGAACAACACGTGTCCGGCTTTGTATGGTCACTTGAAAGGCCACTACAACTGCCACTACATTCGTAACTATAGCACTTCCTCTACATATCTCACAAGCCAATGCACAGTGCCTAATGGGCGATACTTTGTGCAAATACACCGACAGTAGTGGAAGTGTTACGCCAAGAATCACCAGTCCGATATTTATTAAACTTTGTGGAGATGTTCATCATCATGGCTTCTTCTTCTTATTTCTTGCCCCTTCACTGTTCTCTACGGGGACATTTTTTGTCATATGCGTTTCGGGAAATGTCAGTGACAACTGGGAGCTGGATGCTCTTCCTAACGCCATCTTCCACCCCAGGGACGGAAACGCTGTACACCTTCAGTCCGCGTCTAGAGTAAATCCAACATCCCAGTGTTTTCTAAATGTTTGCTGCCGTTGCACGTATCTGAGGAGGAAAATGGTACTAGCCCAGTAATACCGATGTTGAAGTAGAAAACCGCCTGAAAACCAGATCCAGACTGGCCGACTCACCAGCCCTTCTCGTGAATCTGCGAGACTGATTCGACCCAGCATGGGTTTCGAAAAAGATGATCGTGTGAAGCCCAGCTTGCGGCATTCATCCACGAGACTCAGAGGGCAATAGACACGGGTTCCCAGGTAGATGCCGTGTTTCTTGACTTCCGCAAGGCGTTCGATACAGTTCCACACAGTCGTTTAATGAACAAAGTAAGAGCATATGGACTATCAGACCAATTGTGTGATTGGATTGAAGAGTTCCCAGATAACAGAACGCAACACGTCATTCTCGATGGAGAGAAGTCTTCCGAAGTAAGAGCGATTTCAGGTGTGCTGCAGGGGAGTGTCGTAGGAACGTTGCTGTTCACAATATATATAAATGACCTTGTGGATAACATCGGAAGTTCACTGAGGCTTTTTGCGGATGATGCTGTAGTATATCGAGAGGTTATAACAATGGAAAATTGTACTGAAATGTAGGAGGATCTGCAACGAATTGACGCATGGTGCAGGGAATGACAATTGAATCTCAATGTAGACAAGTGTAATGTGCTGCGAATACATAGAAAGAAAGATCCCATATCATTTAGCTACAATATAGCAGGTCAGCAACTCGAAGCAGTTAATTCCATAAATTATCTGGGAGTACGCATTAGGAGTGATTTAAAATGGAATGATCATATAAAGTTGATCGTCGGTAAAGCAGATGCCAGACTGAGATTCATTGGAAGAATCTTAAGGAAATGCAATCCGAAAACAAAGGAAGTAGGTTAAGTACGCTTGTTCGCCCACTGCTTGAATACTGCTCAGCAGTGTGGGATCCGTACCAGATAGGGTTGATAGAAGAGATGGAGAAGATCCAACGGAGAGCAGCGCGCTTCGTTACAGGATCATTTAGTAATCGCGAAAGCGTTACGGAGATGATAGATAAACTCCAGTGGAAGACTCTGCAAGAGAGACGCTCAGTAGCTCGGTACCTCGGTACGGGCTTTTGTTGAAGTTTCGAGAACACACCTTCACCTCGGAGTCAAGTAGTATATTACTCCCTCTTACGTATATCTCGCGAAGAGACCATGAGGATAAAATCAGAGAGATTAGAGCCCACAGAGAGGCATACCGACAATGTTTCTTTCCAGGAACAATACGAGACTGGAATAGAAGGGAGAACCGATAGATACCATCCGCCACACACCGTCAGGTGGCTTGCGGAGCATGGATGTAGATGTAGACCCGGGGCAGCCTCACCTCCCCGAATCCCGGAAACGCCAGGCTAACGTGCTCGGGCAGCCTCACCTCCCCGAATCCCGGAAACGCCAGGCTAACGTGCTCGGCTATTCGGGTGGGTTGGAGAATCGAATTTCATAAATAATGCGTAGATCTGTAGTTAAACTGAGTAGCTCGCATAAAAAGTGATACAGCTGGTGAAGAATGATTTATTCATCACGAAGTATGCGTCACGCGTTTCCGAAATGTTTCCATCTCCATAAATCCAAGAAAAAAGGTAGCACAATGACAAAAGAGTTACCAACTTTTTGCGTAACATGAGATGACAGAGTAGGAAAAGGGGGGACAGGGTGCGGGAAGAGTTCACGTAATTCGAAAAATTAGGATATTTACGAAAATATCGAGTTGTTTTATCCTTTTGCCGTGTTGAGGTAAGAACCCCGCTCTTTGCCTTTGGCGGGGAGTGTGCTACAAATTGCACTATTCAAGTACGTCGGGCTCGACGTTTCCCTAACCGGCCCACAGTTTTCCGCAGGGAAAGGACCTGGGGAGGAAATGATGACATGTAATTCCTTTGTTTTCTCCTGAATAATGTGAAGGTATGTATAGACGTAAACTTATGTTTAACTGGACGAAACGCACATACTGCATCACTGATTAATCCTTTTGTCAATTGTCGCTATTTTTATGACTGTAAAATGAAATCACGCGTTTATCTGACAGCTAGTTCCCAGTTTGTAGCTAGTCGGCTGTATTATGTGAGTTACAGATAATTTAGTTGTTTGTGTGATCTTTGGTTGTTTATTTTTTATTCCTTGTCATGTCCCAAAATGTCAATAAAATTCTCTTGGGAATTTTTATGTTTGAAGTGTGTCTCTTCGTTTAATATGTCGTACGGATAGTTTTTCATGTTTATATAAATTTCTAGTTATTCCAGTAGATTCATGATGAGCCCTTTTGGTATTATATATAAGACTCGCCATGGACATACTGGAAGAGCTGGAATTTATATAAACACGAAAAACGTGTCCGCACATGTTAAACGAAGAGACCGGTTTCAAACATAAAAATTGCCTAGAAAATTTTATAGACTTTTGGAATATGGCAAGGGATAAAAAAAATAAACAAACAAAGATTACACAAACAACTAAATTATCTTAATGGAGGTAAAAAAAGGAACGGAGTTGTCATTACGTCACAAACTTGAAGCCTATGTCTGCCATCTTAAGTAGCCCAAAACATTAGGTTCACCGCATTCATACCTGCATGGTTCACAGCGGTTAGACTTCCACGTAACGTGAGACTTCCACGTGTCCGTGACATTTCGACCATGTTGACTACTTTTATTGAGTGGAGACGTAGTTGTTTCATCAAAAACGCCAGCTTGCGTTGGTTACAGGTGTAATAGTTGACCCGATCGTAACCTAAAGTTTAAAGGAATCACATTTCATTCGTAAGTGAAGCAATTCAAGCAATATTTTCTTTTGTACACATCAATTAAGTATGGACTGTTTACTTTTATTTCTGCCATTTGACTTCAGATTTGCCTTACTTTACTCAGTATCCGTTCTTTCTCTTCTTTCCTGTAATTTTCATTGCCTTCCACATCGCAAACGTTTCTACATCCGCGCCGTCCTGTATCAACGACCTCATCACCCCGCAACACACACGGCTACATAACTGCACTGATTGTTAGGGCAGCATCGCATGTTCTAAATTCCTCTCGTCGATAGTTATTAATTGTTCACATTTCCTCCCCCCTTTAAAAATGATTCTGGATAGAGCAGTCGGATGTAGTGGAACTTAATGTGAACACTTTTCGTCGTGCCTGCCTGCTGCTCGGGTCGTGAATAGCAATCTAACCGTTTCACAATATAGTTATTCCCTCATGAAGTTTGTTGTAAATAATCCACTGCACTTCAACAGAAACAATGGTGTACATAATTACGATACTAGAAGAAAGAAATGATATTCATTACGTTACATTAAGATTCTTTGTAGCACAAACTACAACGAAAAGTTTTGATCACTTACCCGTTGATATAAAATCCCTGACAGACAACGAAATAAAATTTGAAACTAAATTGAAAATGTTTCTCTTTGACAACGCCTGCTATTCCGCAGATGGTTATCTATTACTGTAGTGTGTAAATGGAGATGGGTAGGAATTACTAACATATGTCTGTCTTTAATTAAAAAAACGAAAAAGACTATTAAATGATTAGCATGGAGGCAAATTATAAGAAAAGGTCACTATGTAAGTACTCGTTCCACATCATTACGATTTATCGTGGAAATGATACATGGAGCATGAAACTAACTAACTATTGGTGTACCACATTGTGTGGTATAGGCTTATATACTCTGAAAATAGGCTTATATACTCTTATACTTTTATACTTATATACTCTCAAAATGAAACTCAAAAGTAAAATCAAGTTAGATGAAAAAATTAAGCGTACATTCTAGTTGTGTGCTATGTTTGGTTATTCCTGAAAAGCTTACAGAGTTATTGGCGAGAAATAATCTGAGAAAAGAACCAAATAGGCTATTATAGGAAAAGTAGGACTACATCTTCAACAAGTTAGGCTATTATTACTAAAAAAAAAGTACTTGTATATATGTTAAAGCAATATATCCCTCATACGCAATCATAAGTTTTTGAGACCATTTCCTTAATCTAATTATGACGTTCCACAATGCTGAGAGATGTTTAAAAATTTATCTCTCTATTTTCTTACCCGGTAATGTGCTATTATTGGTCACACACTGCATAATGCATCTAGGTAAGATTCCAATGTGTGAGAAGAAGCAAACAAGAAATGATTTCGTAGTTCTAGCTTCATTTGCGATCCATACAAATACAGTAAAAAGAGGAATGGTTCAAATGGCTCTGAGCGCTATGGGACTTAACATCTGCGGTCAGCAGTCCCCTAGAACTTAGAACTACTTAAACTTAACTAACCTAAGGACATCACACACACCCATGCCCGAGGCAGGATTCGAGCCTGCGACCGTAGCGGCCACGCGGTTCCAGACTGAAGCGCCTAGAAGCGCACGGCCACACCGGCAGGCCAAAAAGAGGAATAAAATGCACTAAGAAAACATCCTTTACACGTCACATCCTTCTCTTCCTGGTTATTCGAAACATGTCAACAAAAACAAATGATATTACCGAGTGCAAATGTACTATTACGGGAGCAAATACACATTCTAGATCAGAAAAACGTTCGAAACTGCCTTCTTTACACTATGTTATTCATGTAAGCACAGTAATTTATAGTATTTAAAACAGCTGTTGCTTGAACACGATAGAAATAGTGAACAAGAAGCAATCGCAAACAGTTGCCACTAATTTACGATGGCGGCAGGCCCCGCCTGCACAGCGGTAGTCTGTTGTTGTTGTGGTCTTTAGTCCAGAGACTGGCTGGATGTAGCTCTCCATGCTACTCTATCCTGTGCAAGCTTCTTCATCTCCCAGTACCTACTGCAACCTACGTCCTTCTGAATCTGTTTAGTGTATTCATCTCTTGGTCTCCCTCTACGATTTTTACCCTCCGTGCTGCCCTCCAATACTAAATTGGTGATCCCTTGATGCCTCAGAATATGTTCTACAAATCGATCCCTTCTTCTAGTCAAGTTGTGCCACAAATTTCTCTTCTCCCCAATTCTATTCATTAGCTCCTCAATAGTTATGTGATCTATCATCTAATCTTCAGCATTCTTCTGTAGCACCTCATTTCGAAAGCTTCTATTCTCTTCTTGTCCAAACTATTTATCGTCCACGTTTCACTTCCATACATGGCCACACTCCATACAAATACTTTCAGAAACGACTTCCTGACACTTAAATGTTAACAAATTTCTCTTCTTCTGAAACGCTTTCCTTGCCATTGCCAGTCTACATTTTGTATCCTCTCTACTTCGAGCATCATGTTATTTTACTCCCCAAATAGCAAAACTCATTTACTACTTTAAGCGTCTCATTTCCTAATCTAATACCCTCAGCATCACCCGATTTAATTCGACTACATTCCATTATCCACGTTTTGCTTTTGTTGATTTTCATCTTATATCCTCCTTTCAAGCGGGTAGTCTATAGCCCCATATTCCTTTTTTTTTTTTTTTTTTTTTTTACTTCCACGAGTATCTGTAACTCAACCAATACAGCCGACTAGCTATAACCACTTCTCTAAACATAGAGAATCACTGAGAATTGTCAACATGCTGTCAAATTAGTTGAACGGTTGATTGATTGAAGGAGAGTGACCAAAAAACGAGGTCACCGGTAGATTCGAGAAGGCTGGGGAACTAAGTCGACCGTGCCCTTTCATAGAAACCATCCCACCATTTGCCTGAACCGATGTAGGGAAATCACGGAAAACCTAAATCAGTATAGCCGGACTCGGGTTTTATTTGTCGTCCTCCCGAACGCGAATCCAGTGTTCTAACCACTGCGCCAACTCACTCGGTCTGTCAAATTCAAAAATGGTTCAATTGGCTCTGAGCACTATGGGACTCAACTTCTGAGGTCATTAGTCCCCTAGAACTTAGAACTAGTTAAACCTAACTAACCTAAGGACATCACAAACATCCATGCCCGAGGCAGGATTCGAACCTGCGACCGTAGCGGCCTTGCGGTTCCAGACTGCAGCGCCTTTAACCGCACGACCACTTCGGCCGGCGTCTGTCAAATTACTACGTGACTTTACCATAATAAAAACAGCGACAACAGATAAAATAATTCATCTGTGACGCAATATGTACGTCTCACCCAGCTAGACGTAAGTATACATGTACGGTTAACTGCATACACAAATATCGCAATAGTAAATGAAATTTACTAACTGTAATATTCGCAGATGTGCTTGATAATGACAATTCCGCCGAAATAGCCATCTACATCTACATCTACATCCATACTCCGCAAGCCACCTGACGGTGTGTGGCTGAGGGTACCTTGAGTACCTCTATCGGATCTCCCTTCTAAAAAAATGGCTCTGAGAACTATGGGACTCAACTGCTGTGGTCATAAGTCCCCTAGAACTTAGAACTACTTAAACCTAACTAACCTAAGGACAGCACACAACACCCAGCCATCACGAGGCAGAGAAAATCCCTGACCCCGCCGGGAATCGAACCCGGGAACCCGGGCGTGGGAAGCGAGAACGCTACCGCACGACCACGAGATGCGGGCTCTCCCTTCTATTCCAGTCTCGTATTGTTAGTGGAAAGAAGGATTGTCGGTATGCCTCTGTGTGGGCTCTAATCTCTCTGATTTTATCCTCACGGTCTCTTCGCGAGATATACGTAGGAGGGAGCAATATACTGCTTGACTCCTCGGTGAAGATACGTTCTCCAAACTTTAACTGGAACCGCGCGACCGATACGGTCGCAGGTTCGAATCCTGCCTCTGGCATGGATGTGTGTGATGTCCTTAGGTTAGTTAGGTTTAAGTAGTTCTAGGGGACTGATGACCTCAGATGTTAAGTCCCATAGTGCTCATAGCCATTTCCAAACTTTAACAAAAGCCCGTACCGAGCTACTGAGCGTCTCTCCTGCAGAGTCTTCCACTGGAGTTTATGTATCATCTCCATAACGCTTTCGCGATTACTAAATGATCCTGTAACGAAACGCGCTGCTCTCCGTTGGTTCTTCTCTATCTCTTCTATCAACTCTATCTGGTACGGATCCCACACTGGTGAGCAGTATTCAAGCAGTGGGCGAACAAGCGTACTGTAACCTACTTCCTTTGTTTTCGGATTGCATTTCCTTAGGATTCTTCCAATGAATCTCAGTCTGGCATCTGCTTTACCGACGATCAACTTTATATGATCATTCCATTTTAAATCACTCCTAATACGTACTCCCAGATAAATTTATGGAATTAACTGCTTCGAGTTGCTGACCTGCTGTATTGTAGCTAAATGATAAGGGATCTTTATTTCTATGTATTCGCAGCACAATACACTTGTCTACATTGAGATTCAATTGCCATTCCCTGCACCAGCCTTACTGTAAGAAATTCGAAAAAAAAACTATTAGCAGCTGACTTGAAAGATTCAGATTGAAAATGTCATATTAGGACGTGTTTTGCGAGCTCAACAATACAAAAAAAAATATTGTTACATATTATAGTAAGATTGCATTACAGAGCTAAAGAGATTGATTAATGTGGTAACGTCATCATTCCCGCTTCAAGCCTCACACAGTTCCAGTTTTGTTTGAATTTTCTGTGTATAAATGTAGCCCTCGGTGTCTTTCAACCCTTGACAAATGAGAGCATCTCATGAATAAGCCTTCCACGTTTGAGCGCACAGCTCGCTGAGTTTGCCTGGCCGTAATAAGCTCGCGGATGCTCGTAGCTTTTGACAGATGGCGCACGGCAGAGCCACGTGGATGGCCGCGGCGGCCGTACGCAGCTTGTTATCTCGCACGCGGAACTCGGCGCACAGGTGAGGCGCCACGCAGTCAAAGCGGCGAATCCTCCGCCCCGCCAGGGCGCTCGCTTACATTAGCCGCGGAAGTTTGGTCGCGTCTGGCGCTGACGTGTGCTCGTCTTCTGGCAGCCCCGAGGACGCTCTCAGGCGGCTCCTCCTCCCCCCTAACCGCCACCGTCTCCTCCTCCTCCTCCCCCTCCTCCACCCACTCCCGCCACCCACCCACTGTGCATCTGGCTTCTGAAGTTCTGTCGAGACGCCGCCGCTACTGCATTAGGAAGCGCGTCTCCGGGGGGACTCCAGAGAAGGACCAAAAAGAAAGCGCGGAAAAAAGCATACGGGCAGGAGAAAGATGGGGAAGAGCCCTTATGTAGCTCACAAAGAAAACACGGCTCCAGCAAAAGGGATGCGGGGCACAGAAGTGGGTAGAACGTACGTGTGCATGTGTGCCGGGCAGTTACTGCTGTTGATACAGGGGAGAGTGAGCGAAACAGCTGTGAATGGAATACTTTGTTGATTTACCACAGCGATGCTCTGTGATTGGACCTCTGATAAAATAAACGTCAAAAGAAACGAGATTTGTTTTTTATTACAAATTTTAAAAAAATATTCCTTCACCCACCTACGTCATAGATGTCACCAGCGCTCGCTTGTCAGTTATCCCTCAATACAGACATGGCCGATTCAAATCCTGGTCATTACTTGGAGGAAATAAGGATTACATATACAAGCATAAAACTGCCAGTCACCATCAAACTACACGAAAGACCACGGCCAAATTCCAAGCGTCTCTGCAGTGCCTCGTAGAAAGATAACTCGAGACATTCCTATAAATATACTAAGATGGTATCTGTTCTTACGGGAATGGGCAACGCGCCGCAAGTAATGAGTATAATGAGCGGAGGCACTACGAATATTGTGCAGGACAATATGTTGATAATGTGGGTTTCTGCGGGAGGCGTGCCAGAGATAAATCCCTGCAGTCGCGCTATCCTCTGTGCCCTCGGTGGCTCAGATGGTTGCCGGCACGGTAGCTCAGCGTGTTCGGTCAGACGGCTGCGTGCTCTCTGTAATAAAAAAACTGAGTCAAGGAACCAACGATCAATTTGAACGGATGTCTTGTGACGTCCGCCCCGACCAAGCACAACGAACTATATCGAACAAAAAAAAAAAAAGATAAAAAAAGAAGATGGATAGAGCGTCTGCCATGTAAGCAGGAGATCCCGGGTTCGAGTCCCGGTCGTCGCACACATTTTCATTTGTCCCCGTTGACGAATGTCAACGCCTGTTAGCAGCTAAGAGTGTTCATTTCATTGTAATTACATTCCTGTAATACAATGAAACGCCTACCAGCCGTCTTTACGATGTTATTTATTATATGTGCCTCTGAAGACAGAACATCGTTGTTACAGTAGTATGTGAAAACTAGTTCATAGATGTTGACCACTGATGAATTGTGTATAAGATTGGAGTTAAAAACATCAGCGTCAGTTAAGGCCTGAAGATGGTGTACCGGAGCACCGAAACTGGTAGCCATATAGTAAATAATACCGTTAGGACGGCTGTAGGGGTACCATTTTATTACATAAGTGAAAGCCTGAAGTCGCTCAAACCTCCAATCCGAAGGTCTGACATACAAAAACTTGAGACATTCGTCGTTTAGTTAGGAACTGGACGGACTCACTGGTGTTATTCGAGAGGATTAGCTTTGCACTGAGTTCCTGCCTTTCTCTTCTTTTTCCTCAACAACAATAATATTCCGAGCACGATGATAAAATCAGGTTCTAGGAACTTCAGTTCGGAACCGCGTGACTGCTACGGTCGCAGGTTCGAATCCTGCCTCGGGCATGGATGTGTGTGATGTCCTTAGGTTAGTTAGGTTTTAGTAGTTCTAAGTTCTAGGGGACTTATGACCTAAGATGTTGAGTCCCATAGTGCTCAGAGCCAGCCAACGCAGTAACTACGGTGGCAGCTTGAACTAACAACTGTAAACAACAGATGTGCAGTAGACCAATCAGCTCCAAGCAGTCAGTGTTAAGTAGTGGACGTGCAACTGTACTGTGTCAACTTCGTTGTTCAAAAATCGCAATGGAACAACATCTCCAAATCAAGTGTACGAGACATTCTCCAGAATGTTCTGAAGAAGAGAAAAAAGAATCCAAAGTTTGTCCCACGTAAATGCGTGGACACTTGCTGCGACTTGGTTGAAACGCAAAATGAGACGGTTCTTGGAAAAAATAAATCATGACTGATGGCATGTTATCAATAAAAACCTACCACAAAAGACAAAATGCAGAAACTATCACGAAGTATAAACGGCTTGATGACATAACTAACATACAAGCCAGTATGACGTTCGAGTTGAACAACATCCCAAAGGACAGATTCATATAGTTACATGAACATTCGGCGCGTTGTACTCAAGTTGGGGGACACTATGTAGCCGGCCGATGTGGCCGAGCGGTTCTAGGCGCTTCAGTTTGGAACCGCGCGACCGCTACGGCCGCAGGTTCGAATCCTGCCTCGGGCTTGGATGTGTGTAATGTCCGTAGGTTAGTTAGGTTTAAGTAGTTCGAAGCTCTAGCTGACTGATGACCTGAGATGTTAAGTCCCATAGTGCTCAGAGCCATTTGAACCATTTTTGACACTATGTAGAACACCTGAAGCATTAAAACCGCAATGTTAACTGTTCTTTTATTAAACTAGTCACGAAACTTTTTGACCGAAGGGGTTTACCAAGCAGTGGGGCATACGATAAAGTCTTCCTCTTCTTCTTCTTCTTCTTCTTCTTCTTCTTCGGCAGTACAGCCCAAGATGGGCCTTATCCTCCTCAACAACCTTCTTCCATACATCTCAGTTCTCAATTGGTCTTCCATTCTTGGACCTCCATTTTGGTAAGGTCAGCCAAAACGTTGTGCAGGCATTTAGCCCTTCTTTGTGCTTTTTATTATTCGTTTTGGCATACTGTCACCTCTCATCCTCTCCACATGTCCTAACGAACATATTCTTCGAGATTTTACAAATTGCATTAAATCTTTCTCTTGTATCCCCACGGTTGTACCTTACTTTCCAACCCTCTGCCTCTCTCCCATAGTCCCATAAATTTTTCGCAGGAAACTGTGACGGTACGTCACATAAATGGACATTTGGAGAAAGGGAAAGGAAGTTTTTGTTATGAGACGTGTGAATTATAAATTATTTCAAGACTGTGTACGTGTGCGCGATGTATAACAAATAGTAAAGAACGTAAGTTATTTTTATCAAAACACAAATATCGATGTAATTAACAGAACACCGTTTTTTTGGTATAATCTCTGTGTAACATAGGCCATGAAGATCAGAGACAATGCTTTGATTGAACTAGCTCTCCTGTTTTGTTTCGTCTAGCGGTAGGCCGCCATTATAGTGCTGCCTGATAATTAACGTAAGTTTTATCTGTATTTTGAAAAATATAACAGAAATTGTTATTAGAAAGTGCGTATTATTGACTTAGTTGTCACCTCTCATGATCGCAACCATTAATGATAATTAACAAAGTTTTCACAGAACTTCGCAGTACAGGGAGCTCATCTCCCCTAGCAGGATTTAGTCGGCCATTACGCTGACTGTATTATTTAATTAAAGTATCATGTCGTAATATTAAATGTAAATGGGAGAGATTTCTCAATTTTGATCCTTCATTAATTTCAAAGTTAAAACGAGTCAAAATAGATTTGGTTTATTAATATTTAGAATACTGAGTGAGTTCAGTATGTTTCATTTTGGCCGCCTAACGGCAGACGACATTCTCTCCAGTTTTGCCTTGCAAATAATAAAAAGAAATATTGAAAAGCATTACATTCCGCAATATATCAGTTAATCTTTGTGTAATTTGGTACATGAATAACCAGTAGCCCCTGAGACCCATATTAATAATTACAGTTTGCGTAAGAATACGCATATTTTCTTTTCTAAATAGCAGCGCTCACGCAAAGTATTTATTAGAAGGTGGTGAGTTGCGCGCTGTGTTTAAAAAATATTATATCGTGCGTACTTCGGGGCAGCCGATTCCCGTACGGGTGTTATCGCCGTATAAGTTAATTAAAAGTCTCATGCTAGCCCACAATATTTAAAGCCACCCTAACCAAAATCATAAAATATATAATTATAAAAATAAAAAAATACACACGTATACCGTGATAAAATGGAAACAAAATAGGTAAAAATCCCTTGAACAGCGAATTTGTAATAGACAGTGGATAAGCAGGGATTGGATACAGGTGCAGAAGGTAACTGACCATGCTGTCGTGTGTGTGTGTGTGTGTGTGTGTGTGTGTGTGTGTGAGAGAGAGAGAGAGAGAGAGAGAGAGAGAGAGAGATCTGGATAATATGCACACAAATAAGTGATTTGAAAATGAAGAGATTATTGTTGCAGCGTCGCCAGTTTTAAGGCTGTGACTCGTTTTCGGACTGAAGCTGAGTGAACAGGGACGGGACGGTGGTTGGACGGCCACTGGAGGTATGTGTGCCACACACACACACACACACACACACACACACACACACACACACACACACACAAGTGTGTGTGTGTGTGTGTGTGTGTGTGTGTGTGTGTGTGAGAGAGAGAGAGAGAGAGAGAGAGAGAGAGAGATCTGGATAAAGTGCACACAAATAAGTGATCTGAAAATGAAGAGCTGATTGTGGTAGGGTCGCCAGTTGTAAGGCTGCGACTCGTTTTCGGACTGAAGCTGAGAGAAAAGGCACGGGAGGGTGGTTGGACGGCCACTGGAGGTGACATGTGCGTGACACACGCACACACACACACACACACACACACACACACACACACACACACACAAAGACACACGAAACTTCTGCAGTACTGAGCTCGAAACTGTATCATGGCACTAGGAGTCGACTTTGGGCCCAATTTCCCCTCCAGTTAGCTAGACTGGCTGAGTGAGTGTTGCCTTCAGAAACACTGTCGTGTTCTCCATCTTCATGGGAACCAGTAAGCGAACGGCAGGTTTCACGGCCTGTATCTCAGTATTGTTTCGATGCGGCAGTATCTGATGGACTGCCGTCAGATCCCCCGCGCCTCGTACGGACGTGACTGCAAGTCGTGAGGCTAGGGGTGCAGGAATGTCCGCGGCATCGGGCGGCTCGCTGCGTGCGCGTGCGTGCGTGCGTGGCTCGGCTGCTGCTGATCGGCGGGCCTTCGTGGTGCGTGACGCAGCCTCGGGAGGTAATCACGGCCGGAAGATCGCCGCCGACGATCGATGAAACTGGCAGCGCGGTGTGCGCCAGGCCAGCCGTGCTGTGCCCTCCGAACGTTGACGGAGTCATTTTCAAACAAGCCAGGCGCCGAAGCGAAGCACGTTCAGGGACGCCAGCAGCCAACACTGAATGGCCTACGGGAGGATGTGTTACGATGGACCGATATCCAGACACTGCAGTGCGTCTACTGAAACACACTGTCTGATGAAAAGTACGCGGGCACATGGATTTAGTACTGAACAGACAGAATGAGATTTTCACTCTGCAGCGGAGTGTGCGCTGACATGAAGTTCTGCAAAGTTCGCAGGAGAGCTTCTGTAAAGTTTGGAAGGTAGGAGACGAGGTACTGGCAGAAGTAAAGCTGTGAGGACGGGGCGTGACTCGTGCTTGGGTAGCTCAGTTGGTAGGGCACTTGCCAGCGAACGGCAAAGGTTCCGAGTTCGAGTCTCGGCCCGGCACAGAGTTTTAATCTGCGAGGAAGTTTCACCGAATAGACAACTAGATCTAATCAGAGACCGACCCGTCTGTATAAAAAGAGGCAGTGAGAATTGTGTTGTCAGCAGAGAAGCAGTCACAAAAGAATGGATTAATCAGGAGAGAGCAGGGACTTCGAAGGAGGGCTAGTCAATCGACGTCACCTGAGTAGCAAATCTGTCATGTCATTTCATGTTGTGCCGGATGAAATAAAGCTCGCCGGCACAGTGGTGGAGGCTGAGTTGACACTATAATACATAAAACAATTTAGATCCCTTTATTATAAGTTAAACAAAATTAAATATTTAAATTCGTAAAGAACCATTGCCACAGGAATGTCATGCATAGCGCCTGATTCAAGACGAAAGAACAGATTTCAGTTGTTTATTATAGACAAACTATAAAAGATAGAAACACATTGCACAATTCACTGGATACAGGAAGTGGCAAATTTTGGTTTGTCGCAACCTGGCGATTACACCACAAGAGAAAACATTTTGCGTCTTGGAATTTGTGCAAAGAAGTGTACAACACGACCTTGTTCATTGCTTTTGGCCGGCCGGAGTGGTCGAGCGGTTCTAAAAGCTACAGTCTGGAACCGCGCGGCCGCTAGGTTGCAGGTTCGAATCCTGCCTCGGGCATGGATGTGTGTGATGTCCTTAGGTTAGTTAGGTTTCAGTAGTTCTAAATTCTAGGGGCCTGATTACCTCAGAAGTTAAGTGGTTCAAAAATGGCTCTGAGTACTATGCGACTTAACTTCTGAGGTCATCAGTCGCCTAGAACTTAGAACTAATTAAACCTAACTAACCTAAGGGCATCACACACATCCATGACCGAGGCAGGATTCGAACCTGCGACCGTAGCGGTCGCTCGGTTCCAGACTGTAGCGCCCAGAACCGCACGGCCACTCCGGCCGGCCAGAAGTTAAGTCCCATAGTGCTCAGAGCCATTTGAACCATTGCTTTGGGCCTCCCACGTCCAGATCTCACACACTGCAAATTTTTGTTTCTGTGGCGTACATAAAAGTTTCTTTTTCGCACATACGACAGCTACTCTTCAAGAGCTGAGAAGTGCAATTGTTGAAGCTCTCGAGTTAATACACAGAGACCTTATTGTTGAATCTCTCGAATCAATAGAGATATGAAACTAACTACCATTTCGATGTCCCTCGAGCAACGGTATGGTATAGTGTCAATGCGAACACAAAACTCTGAATCTTCCTCTAGCCAACGACATGCGCTGTATGTTTCTGTCTGTCATAGTCTGTGATAAACAACTGAAACCTGTTCCTTATTTTGAAGCTCTCTGTATTTGTTACTGTCACTGAACATCAAAGTATCACTTAACCGCCGGCCGCTGTGGCCGAGCGGTTCTAGGCGCTTCAGTCCGGAACCATGCTGCTGCTACGGTCGCAGTTTCGATTCCTACCTCGGGCATAGATGTGTGTGATGTCCTTAGGTTAGTTAGGTTTAAGTAGTTCTAAGTTCTAGGGGACTGATGACCTCAGATGTTAAGTCGCATTTTGCAGAGGCTATATATTGGCTGTCTCTGTCTCTAATCCCCTTTTAATCTAGGACATAAATTATTCGGGCGAAGATGCTGACCATAATATAGTGCTATAATTTTTTAAATAATTTTTCTAAAACTGATATTTTTCGCGTTTAAAGAATTAAGAACAGCAGGTAGCTCCGCTCCTATTGGTTATAATGCATTCTTTTTCTAATGAATGTATAATCCTCTGATTATACAGCTGATTCAACAAGATCATAAATCATCACCCTTTGTGTTTCTGCACTTTCGAGCTCATTCACTCGTTTCCGCATTAGCGACTGTGTAACGTATAAACACGTAAAATTAATTAAGCCCCAGCCATATATTTTACGTGGTAAATGCAGCAAGCTTTATGGCATATAACAGAATCGACTGCGTAATAAACTTGAATGTGCAGCAAACAGAATGAGGGGTAATTATTCATACAAATATCCGTTTGCACTGCAGGCCGGAACGTAATGAATCATGAAATACGACTGGAAGGACAACCGTATTAATCTCACAGACCTATCGACTCTGAAACTTAACTGCGTCCCTATGTGTTCATTCTTTTCATTCTAACGAAAAAGGAATGTGACAGAAGCTTTGGTAAACATTGTTCTAATAATGTGTTACCTCTCCTGTCCCTTTCCTCTCAGAGATTTTGGCATGTAGAGTCTGAAGTTCCCCTTGTATTTTTATACTACAAAATTTTAAAAAAAGCTCCATGGCTCTGCTTTCATTACGAAAGCGGACACAAAAAATCAACTAGTGCCAATGCAATGCGCAAATTCTAGAGCAGTTATAGTACTCTAGACCTAATAATAGCATTAAAATTAACGTTTGACAAAAAGATTTAACAACTTTGGAAAGCGGTAAGAAGACAGAAGTATATAGTGCAGGCGAACAACTTATTTAGTGTCTTGATATCATAATGTGTACAACGCAAGTCAAATAATTGAATACCAGTCTTTAAACTTATTTTAACGTTTTAGATTGAAGAAAGATTCAAAAGCAGTACAGAGAATAAATAGTACGCTGCAATGTAAAGCTCTAAATTCTTGCGCGTAGCTCAGTTACAGACTAAACGGAGTGTGCAACATGAAAACCCTTCAATTTACATTTGAAAAATATGGGGTTTACCACTCAAAGTCTTCAGATTGGCTGAAACCCTATCCTAGTTGAAACTTACCAAAGGCTAATGAATTAAATGATTGGTATGACATTCTGTAATTAATACAGAAATCGAAGTAACAACGTCACTCAACGCTTCTCGTGAGTTAAATTCCCATATGCAAAGCAAAAAAGCACTACATGTAAGAAAAATACTGCTATTTGGCTGGGCTCTTGGTGAAACGTAGTAAATAGTTACACCGATCACGGCAGTAAAATAAAGCTTCTTACAAGTGTTTGTTGCTGGTTGCGTTCTCCCTAAAAAAATCTCTGTAAGAATGTATTTAGGGCGTCCCAGCACATGGCTGTGGTATTCAAATGCAACAACGGGATAAAAGAAACTATTTCAACCACAAATACTTTTTCTTGAGTGAAACTTATGTCAGACTTGCCTTGTTTGTATTATCCCGTTGTAAGTATGTAGCACTGAAGTCCATGTTTTTCAATGAAGTTTCGACATTTTAACGAAGTAGCTTACTTTTAGTGGTAGGTAAATGTCACTGTAAATAGTGTAATCGTAACTGTGTTAACGTAGAATTCGTTAATACTAGTAGTTTAGGCAATGGCGCAGACCTTTGCCATTTGTTGTTTGTCAGGTAAGATTTGTGACGCGCTTTATAAAGACCGTATGAATAGTTTTGATTTGGGATGATTCGCGTCGTTGCTTGTCGGCGCTCGGACACATACTAAACGGGACACTAGTGACTTCAACTGTTTTCCTATGGAATTGTTTCCAGTGTTAGTCCTCAGGCTAGTTCAGCTGCACGTTATGAGTACATCTATATTATTAAATTGATCTCATTTTATGTCACTGTGAATTATGTGCATATTACCTACGTATAAACTGGTTGTCGTCTAACCAAGAACCATTAATGCACTTATGTTACAATTCAGTGAACAGCTACTTAGATTTTAAGAACTTTAACGTTTTGTAATTTTTAATGTTTTCTTAGAAAGTTTCGTATTTTAGATTTAATAGGCCTGGCTTGAAAAAGAACTTGGTCGTTAGAAATTTGTCGCCAGAATAATTAAACTCAACTGCAATGGAATTATAATAAAGAATTTACTTTTGAGAATCTTTATTTTAGTCCCGTGTTCGGTTTCGGTGTGTTACTCACATCTGCAGGTTGCTGTATTTGTTTTAGTATAGCATATGAATCGCCAGTAGCAAACCGTCTGCTCTTACATTGCATAAGAATATTTAAGTAGTTAGCGCCATCTTGCTTGCTGCGTGAATTGTTTGTATAATACAGAAAAATAATCTGAACTGAAATAATGTAAAGTTCAATCACATTTTTTCTATCGAACGGTGTTTTGTCTGGTTTCGGTCCTTATGCATTTTTGGGCGGAAGGACAAAGTGTTTAAATGTACAGAACACGTACATGTTACGCAGTCAATTGAAGCACAAAAAATTCACAATATTCATGATAGGTGCAATTCCACAGAAGTGCGTTCCCTGTCGTATTTTGGTTTACAAGTAAAGATTATCCACCATGGTACCCGATCATAGCTTTATAATGAATATACGTAAAATTACAATGTCTGAAAAAGAAAGTGAAGCACACAGAAGATATACGTTGGTTGGAACTTAAGTAGTAGCAACACTACTGTGGAGATATTATGCAATGGAATCTACTATCGTCGCTGATAGCGCACGTTGTTGACGTACCTACATTATCTCCGAGCAAATGGACTAGCCCGTCCCACATAACCGGCGTTCGCACAATCGAGGGCAACAGTCACTTGTGAGCAACCGGTCTAACGCAACGATGTCACTATGTTTTCGAAACAGGATCAGCGGAGTTGGATCAAGATTGAATGTGCCAGAGGTAATCAAGGTCTTCAGGACTTTGCGAAAGAAGCGGCGACACTTTCTGCGCAACCCACCCATCATTTTGCACGGCAATACGAGGGCGCATACAGCGCAAGCTGTGGTTGCTCTGTTCGGTCGATGGGACTGGGAAGTACTGTACCATCCACCATACTCCCCGGACTTGTGTCTTTGATTTGATTCCGAAGATGAAGGAACCACTTCATGGCATTCGTTTCAGAAGTGTTCCAGAGATTCGGCCGGCAGAAGACCGCTCGATTCGCACCATCAACAGAACAGGTGCTGCTAACGGTATGCTACGCCTTCCACATCGTAGGCAACGGGTTCTACACAACGCTGGTGACTACTTTGAAGGACAGTAACAGGTGCAAACTCTACTGTATCGGTTGTAAATATATAGTTGCCACTATTTAAGATCTAATCCTCTTAGTTGGATGTCACGGTACTTCGGTCACGTACACACTACCGGCGGGGCTGTAAATGATTAGAACTGACTTTCTCTGTGGCAAACAGAACGGTCATCAGGGCGCATCGTATTATTTAGTGTTGTTATACGGTCTGGTACGTTATATAAAAACGGTGAACAGCGCCAGATTTTAAGCGATCATTATGAAGGATACGGAGATGCCACGTACTCGTATAAGACATCGTTATCAGCACTTGACACAGGGAGGATTGCCGTATTGTGCGCCAAGGACGTCGTAACCCCTGCACATCTGCGGCTGCTATGCCACACTAAGCAATGGATTCTCTGCAACAATCTTCGTCATCTCGCACTACTGGTCGGAGACGGGCGGCAGCAGGACCGAGAAATTACAGTCCCATGCATAGGGCGCTGATAACACCGTAACACAAACGGCTGCGTTTGGAGTTGTGCTGTGGCCGGGAAGCGGGGACTGCTGGTGGATGGTGTCGCAGTGTGTTCATCGAGGAATCACGATTCTGCACTGTCCTGGGTAACCATCGTCATCGTCGAATATGGAGGAAACCTGAGAAGAAATAAATGGTTCAAATGGCTCTGAGCACTATGGGACTTAACTTCTGAGGTCATCAGTCCCCTAGAATTTAGAACGACTTAAACCTAACTAACTTAAGGACATCACACACATCCATGCCCGAGGCAAGATTCGAACCTGCGACCGTAGCGGTCGCGCGGTTCCAGACTGTAGCGCCAAGAACCGCTCGGCCACTCCGGCCGGCAAACCTGAGAAGAGATCCCATTCTTCCAATGTTTTGGAGCCATCGGGAATAACGTTAGGCCGTGGCTGGTAGTGATTGATAGAACTCCGATGGAACAATGGTACGTAAGGACATCCTGTGTGCTCATGTGTCACCTTTCACGCAACGATAATGAGCCGCCGGCCGGAGTGGCCGAGCGGTTCTAGGCGCTACAGTCTGGAACCGCGCCACCACTACGGTCGCAGGTTCGAATCCTGCCTCGGGCGTGGATGTGTGTGATGCCCTTAGGTTAGTTAGGTTTAAGTAGTTCTAAGTACTAGGGGACTGATGACTTCAGCAGTTAAGTCCCATAGTGCTCAGAGCCATTTTTTTGATAATGAGCCATTTTTCAACAGAACAGTGCTCGTCCGCACACGGTGTGAAATCTGCATAATGAATTATTTCTTTGGGCAGGTCTGTCCCTGGTAGACCCTGAAACAACATGTGTGTGACCAGTTCTGACGTCAACTCAGTCTCAGTACCAGTATCCACGATCTCAGGAATCAGTTGCAGCAGCTGAGGGACAGACTGACTCACGAGTATATATAGCTTGTATGTTCAGCTCAGTTTTCAGAAATGAGAAAAATCATCATGTTTCACCTAAATTTCATGAAAAAGGTCTAAAAATTCATCAAAAAGTATAAACAAACACGATTTTACCAAAAAGATCCTAAAAACAAAAAAACAAAAATTAAATCGAGACGAATGAAAAACAATGACTGTTTCTTCAACCATTTAAACGTTTTTTTTTCGAATATTTCCACTGGTTTTTCAAAAAAATTTACTGTTTTTCGAGAATTTTCACTTAACCTTCAAAATTTTGTTTCGTTTTTATAAACATTGTTCAAAGATTTGAAGAAAAAATTGTGAAACTTCGAGCAAAAAAACAACCACAAATATTTCAAGGTCAGTTGCATTCATGAACCAAAAAGCAAACCTCAACAACAGCGATCAACAACATTAAAAACACCATCAAAAACATCACCATCAAAGTCTCCATCATCACAAAGATGATCATCATCTAACGTCATCAGCGTTCATGTTGAACGTGTGTAACGTTCATGTTCAGTGTGCTTAATGATGATGATATTGATGATAATGTTGATGTTGATGTTATTTATGGCCGTTGTTAATGATGTTGATAGCTGTTGTTGATTTTTTTTTCGTTTGTGAATACAGTTACTTAAAATATTTTTGGGTGTTTTTTGCTTGAAATTTCACGATTTGTAATTGAAATCTTTGGACAATATTTGGTAAAATGAAACAAAAGTTCGAAAGCAATAGTGAAAATGTTCGAAAAATTGTAAAAATGCTTGAAAAATTATGAAAATGCCTGAAAAAACGATTATAGTTTTTCGCTCGTCTCGATTTCACTTTTTTCATTATTAAAATCTGACTTTTTGGTAAAATCGTTTTTTATACATTCTGATGAACTTTTATTCGTGAAATTTAGTTAAAACATGATGTTTTCACTCATGTTGTGAAAACAGCTAGAAAATACAAACTACTCTCACGAGAGGCTACGAAGACTTCATGACATCCTTCCCAGCCGAATTAGTGCATACTTACATGTCAGATAGGGAGCAACGCTTTTCTGCTAAGCTGGCTCATACCACCAAAGTGTCTGTAAATTTGACTCGATTTTTTAAGCACTGGAGTAACATCACATACCCTCTCAATGTGTGAAGTTTCTGTTCGTTGCCTCCTCTCCTTCCGGGAGCTTCAATTTTTTCTTTTTTCAGGCAGTGTATTTGTGGCTGGTTGCTTTCTCCCTCAAGAATCCTTTATTGAATAAGAGCCATGTAGGTCAACATCCTGAATGGATAAAATAATATCTGTATAACCAATTTTTTAAAGTTCTCACTGCGTACTGTTAAGCGAACAACAAGTGAACGCGAAGCACTGCGAAGAATGGAATGTTTTTTTGACGTCATGCGCTCGCAGGCCTCACGCACGTGCATGTGTGTGCACAACACACACACACAGAGAGAGAGAGAGAGAGAGAGAGAGAGAGAGAGAGAGCGTGGGGGGGGGGGAGAAAGAGAGAGAAGGAGACGCGAACTTGAGCACAAAAACGAGCGCTACGCGGTACTAATACGCGCGATGACAGCTTTCTCTGGAAGGCTGTCGCGGGGACAAATAGCCCGCAACACGAACGTCCTGAGTGCCTAATCCGACAAGTGGAAAAACACTAGCACAGCAAAACGGACCAGTTGGGGCTCTTTATTACAGCTAGCACGCGCAAACAGATACCATCCGGCCTGCCGGGAAAGTCGAGTTTCCTGTCTCGTCTACATCGTGTGTGTGTGTGTGTGTGTGTGTGTGTGTGTGTGTGTGTGTGTGTGTGTTTGTGTGTTTTAGCTGTACTTGACCCTGCGGTGACGTTGACTGATGTAGACTCAGTTGAGTGTGTGCAGAGTCCAGGTGTGCGTTGTAGAAGAAAGGCAAAAATTAAGGCAGGGCTTGAGATGGAGCCTTACGGTCGGAGCGGATGTGAGGACACTGTGTATGCAGCGGAGATGACGAAGCCGTTTGGCAAATGTAATCCGGCAGCGACAGTGGCGAACGGTCGTGTACAGCTACGGCAAGTACTTAATACAGAAGTGCGCTGAGGCAGCTGCTGCCAGTCCTATTAAGGTTCTGCACAGGGGTGAGGAAGTCTTAACGACGCTCTCGATCTCGTTCGGCAGTAAATTAGGTGGGACACGCGTGCTACAAGTCTCAATTCTGCAGCCTGCCAGGCGCTGATAGCTTCTGAAACGGGGAGGCAGTGAAATGGGCTCCGGCACGGGAAGCTGTCGTTAGCGGTCAGACAGAACTTTCCGACAACCCTCCACCTTAAGTCTCGCTGCAGCTGGCCCGGTGACAGGCTGGCATTTTTCAAGGCTCGCGTGCTGCATTTTACAGCTCAATAAGTCCAAACCACAACAGTAAGCTCAAAACAACCCTGCACCCAGAAAAGCAGTCTTGAATACGCTGGTATACAGAGCAAAGGTGATTTCTGACGACGAATATCTATTTTATGAATTTGAGATTTGTTCAGAGAAAATTGCTACAGCAAGCTTTAAATAATGAAATATCGCCAGCTGTTATTTTTTGTGATCATTCCAAAGCGTTTGAAAGTGTATATCATGTCACTCTTTTAAAAAATTGAGTTCTATGGAACTGATAGTCTTACGCATAACTGGTTTAAATCGTAACTAACAAACAGAATGCAAAAAGACATTCATTAATTCAAACGATGTTGGAGTGTAGAAAACTTTTGCGACTGGGAAGAAATCGCAATAGGAGTCACAAATGGTTCAATTCTGGGCCCACTTCTATTCTTTATAAATGTGAATGACCTTCTACTTGACATTCAACAAGCACAATTGATATTTTTTGCAGACGATACTAGTGTTATAATAAATCCCAGTAGAAAGAAGGCAACAGAAGAGATTACTAATTGCATTTTTTAAAGAATTATTAAGCGGTTCCCTGAAAATGGACACTCCCTAAATTTTGAGAAAACCCACTACACTTAATTCTGTACGACAACGTGAGTTACAGCAACAACTGATGTAGCACATGAAAAGCAGTCAGTAAATAGGGTAAAATGCTCCATACTTTTGAGTGTACATACTGATGAAAACTGGGAATGCAAGGAACACATTACTGACCTTCTCAAACAATTGAGTTCT
The DNA here is from genome assembly GCF_023898315.1 of Schistocerca nitens. Classification (NCBI taxonomy): domain Eukaryota; kingdom Metazoa; phylum Arthropoda; class Insecta; order Orthoptera; family Acrididae; genus Schistocerca; species Schistocerca nitens. The sequence goes on from NC_064622.1 coordinate 190,010,808, forward strand.
GTCACTTGGGCTCTTCGTATAACTGCTAATCTTGGGAGCAAACGAATCAACCTCCTCACATATTTCCTCTCCATAATGTCTTACGGAATAATTTTCTGGAGTAACTCATCACAAATAAAAAAAAAGTACTGATTGTACAGGCAGCAAGAGTAATATGTGGTATTCACGCAAGATCGTCCTGAAAGTACCTCTTCCTGGAGTTAGGCGTTAGAAATGCACCATAACAATAGGTATAGCAGTTAATGAAATTAGTTGCAAATAATCCAACACAATCTTAGAAGATTAAGGATTTCCATGATCTCAATAGCAGAGAAAAAATAACTGTTATCCATTATTAAAGCTGTCAGTGGCTCAGGAAGGAATCTGATATGTAGAAACAAACCTTTTTTGAGCATTTTCCGAATGCTCGTAAGTTAAAATGTCTTACAGGTAGCAAAGCAAGTTTAAAATCTATTCCAAAATCATTTCTCCTGGACAGTTCCTTCTATTCCAGGGACGAGGTTCCATTTTAAAACGGATACTTGTATAAGAAACTAGTTTGTAAGTATAGCTGCATGAGTACGTGTAAGAAAATGTGTTCATTAATGTTAACACGAATGATGTATACACATCCTGCAAACTGAGTCGATCCATATCATTTCGATAAAAGAATCATTCAAACGATCTATGGAACATGTAAATAACTAACTAATTATCAAGGGAGAAATTAGAAATGCGTCTAGGTGCCACCGAAGAGGAACCCTTTTTATACTATGAGAAAGGGGCGAAGTCCGATACATTCCTTCCGTAATGTGGGCAAGACAAACAAAACTAGGACGCGCGCTGCAGTAATATGGATAGATACCAGTGTTCCGGTCCGCCTTCAAGATCCAGAACACGCTAAAGACAACGCAGGTCTTATATTGACCGCCGCAAATGAGGCAGCATCTAGATAGCCCAAACGTTTCGTACTGTCGCTGAGCGTAATGCGTATAAGCAAAGGGAGCTACAGAAGTCGGCTGGGGTTGAACACTGCCTGAAGAACGGACATAAAACACAATTTGGAAAGACGACGGTATTAGCCCATTCATCTTCATACTGCGATACCATTACAAAGGAGGCGGCCGAGATTAGAACGAATTGCAGCAATTTTAACCGTGATCAGTGATCGGTGCTTACTAAAGCGGTCGATCCTTAGCATGAAAGCATCTTAATACACGGTTAGACAAAATCACTACCCATCCTAACAGAATTGAATACGAAACAATAGCCCATGTATGAGGCAAGGTATGTAACGTCTGAATGGAGCCTTATGTAACATTATTGCACGTAAGTTCTAGTTCGACAGATAAACTTTTTTGGGCTCTAGATTATCAATAAAACTTTAAGCTTAGTTTCATCATGTAGGGACGGAATACGTGACCTGCAGCAATCTGCTGCAGAGCCAGTTTTCTCAGAACGTTTCCGTACATTATAGACAGATTTAAAGCAAAGACTTTTTCTTCATTAGAAAACATCTTCACAACAATGAACTATATCGGATATGTTTGATTTAATAGCAGTGGAGTCTGGTCTTTTATCTACAACTATCACAAACAAACACCATCTCCTAAATTTTTCAGTGCTTTACGATGAGCCCACCGTGTATACTCTTCTAATTTAATTCATTGAAACATATACGTCTCATGTCAAAAACATTAAACTTTTATAATTCCGTAAGCGTATTAAATTAATTGGTGTCATTTATAACTCCTATAAATGGTTTCTCTGTAATACCAATTAATTTAAATCAAATAAATAACCACATAGTTTTAAATTATTGTTAGAAGAGTTTGTTATGATGTCACATGACTTTCGGAAAATATCCAAAAAGTTATCACGTTTCAAAACAGAGGAATGGTGACACGAGAAGAGAACGTTATACTGTTTTTTATATTGCACTTCGGAGCCTTACGGTTCTTACCTAGCGCTATTCCAGGACAGAAGTGGCATGCAAGATACGCCGCTCAGAATTCATTTTGACCAAAACGAACAACAATCAGAGAACGTCTTCCTTATCAGGTGCAACCGACTGTACTCGTATGCAGGGCTGCTTTCAGTTATCTCTGTGTGCAGCCCCTACAGTTTCCAAGCGACAACAAAGCGCCAGAGACGTGAAATCACGTCTCTCGCTATCGAGGTGATATCTCTCCCATTCCGGAGGACCTCCTCACTTAGCAATGATGTTGTCCTTCAGTGACCGACATTTTGTAATCTTTGTCTTCCGTGGTACCCGCAGCACGCATTGTCCTCTGAAGGCCTCCCTGCTAATGTCTAACTTTTAAAGTGTAGGTCGAACGGTGAGTCACTCTTAATTGCTGGGCTATCTAACGTCGCACGTCAGATGGTCTTTTAAAGTCAGGACGCGTGGAACTGAAACGCGTCACGGGAAACAGTCATTAGCGTTACGATCACACACCCTTGCGCCTCATAACCACACCATCTCGCACGGCGTCACGCACCTGCATTCGCCCGTACTAATGCGAGTAGTTGCGAGAGAGCGCCTGGCAATCAGTATCGTTACATTTGGCGTAACAAGAGTTTTCTGGTAGTTCGAGACGACACTCTACTTGTATGGTTCTAATTCCTACTGCAGTCGCCGTGTGATCCCAAGGACAGCGGCAGGAGTGGACAAAAATATGAAGACACCGCGAGAAATGCGTGCTAGAACATAAATGTGGACGCTAGCCAAGCCTGCAGGAAGCACTGCTGTACAAATATTTGAACACAGTCAGCAACTGTGCAATGTCCTCAATACGTTGCAAGTCTTAGTCTCGATCAGAATAGTGTTCTGTGTTGCTGTGAGTGCATTATGTCGGAGCTAAGTGAATTCGAACGTGGGTGAATTGTTGGTGGTCATATGGTGAGTGCTTCTGTAACCAAGACAGCCGAAGTATGCTGTGTTTCAAGAGGCACCGTGTCGAAGATTTATACCGGGTACAGGGAAAACGGAAGTACATCATCCACTAAGTCACAACGCTGAAGAACGTTTCCGGTACCCGAACGTGACAAACCGTCATTGAAGAAGACTTTGAAGAAAAGAGGACGACAGCTATAAAAGTCACTGCAGAACTGAATGTCGCACTCCTGAACGCTGCCAGCATCGAAACAACACGAAGGGAGCTCCATTAACAGGATACTGCAAGGCGAGCTGGCATTTCAAAACCAGTAATCAGTGACGAAAATGCCTTTAAAAGGAAGAAGTGGTGCCGAAGCCATAAAACCTGGACTGTGTACCAATGGAAGAAAATAATTTGGTATGATGTGTCTTGTTTCTCGCTGTTTCTGACTTCTAGTGGACTTCACGACCCAAGAGTGAAAAATGTCGGGGGTTCGGCGATGATCTGCGAAGCCGTATCGTGGTATTTCATGGGCCCCGTGGTTTCTGTGAAAGACCACGTTATTGTTGAGGATTATAGGATCATTCTGGCTTTTTAGGTCCATCCCAGTTTACAGCGTTCGTTCCCCAGTGGTGATGCAGTATTACAAGGCGACAAGGGCTCTGTCCACACAGCATGCATAGTCCAGGACTGGATTTGTGACCACTAGCATGGATAACTGTCGCATCTCCATTGGCTACCATGGTCACCAGATCTCAATATTATTCATCCTTTGTGGTCTGCTATGGAGAGCCGGCCGCGCGGTTCTGGCGCTGCCGTCTGGAACCGCGAGACCGCTACGGTCGCAGGTTCGAATCCTGCCTCGGGCATGGATGTGTGTGATGTCCTTAGGTTAGTTAGGTTTAACTAGTTCTAAGTTCTAGGGGACTAATGACCTCAGCAGTTGAGTCCCATAGTGCTCAGAGCCATTTGAACCATTTTTTGTTAAGATGATTGCAAAATTTGTCACCTGTCGAACGATGTAGAATCGGATTTCTTCCGGATGTTTAGTTCATGAAGTCAGCTGTCACAGACCACAGGAACCATACGTTAGTTCCATCGGTCTTCGCGTCATCGCCAAGTGGAGTGATCATAAACCGTGTTCTACCTATGCTGAGTGAGATAGCAAAAAGTGTGCCGTGTTCAACTGCTTCACAGTAGTAAAGATTCGTCAGGACTAAAGAGTGGACTAATTTTGTTTAATTTGTCGTGGAAATAGTTTTCTAAATTTTTTGGTTGCACGCAGGCAACAGTCAGACTTCTTGCATACTGTGACTGTTCACGTGCATCCAATATTATGTAGAGATGTTTCACTGTCTTTTGATGCAGTCGCGACTGAGACGACGACAATGAAGAGCCGCTGCGCCGTCAGCCTCGGCTGCGTCAGATATCACGTGACCATCACGGCCATCTGCAGCGTGGCTGCACGTGGCGCGCGGGGGCGGGGGACCATCACCGCCGCAGCCGCCTCTCAATTTTGGCCGTCCTGAGGGCAGGCAGCCGGCCTTTAACGCGTGCCATCACGTGACCTCGTCGTTAGGGCCGCAGGCCATTTAACCCAGGGGCGGTGGCGGCGGTGACGCCGGACTCAAAGTGGCGAGCGCCCAGACGTGACCCGCCGTCCTAAACGAGACCGGCCACTGTCTACCGCCAAGGAGAGACAGCCATCTCCACGCTGCATATCTCGCCCTACCTACCTCTCTCTGTCGCGAAAGTACAAAACCCCAGTGCACTTTGTACCTTTATTCCATTCACTGAAGGTGGAAGGGGGGGGGGGGGGGGAGGAAAGAAAGTAAAGGGAAGGAACTATTGATGGCAGCTGCATCAGGACTTTACGCGGAGTCAGAGGCGAAGATTGAAAAATGTGTGCCGGACCGGGACGCGAACCCGGGACCTCCTGCTTACTTTTTTTTTTTTTTGCATTTGTTCGTTATTGATCGTTGTGTTTGGTCGTTGTGGACGTCGCAAGACATCCCGTTCAAGTTCAGTGGTTGATCCTTCCACTCAGTTTTTTATTACAGAGGCCAACCGGCTCTCTGACCGAACACGATTTTTTATTTTTCAAAAAAAAATCTCATTTTGTTCGCTGTTGCTCGTTGCATCTGCTCGGGGCGGACGTCGTAAGACATCCCTTTTTGTTCGTTGTTGATCCATTAACTCAGTTTTTTTATTACAGAGGGCAGCTAACCCTCTGACCGAACACGCTGAGCTACCGTGCCGGCGCTTACTAGTCAGGTGTGTTAACCAGTGCGCCATTAAGACACCGTGTTTATCGCAACGGCACAGACAATCTCAGCGCGCCTCTCGGACGACCCACAATCCCACCTGGAGCCACTTATTCGCAGTCACCGTCCATGTGAAACGCTTGTTTTAAACGTCTACACACTCACATTCCATGACAGGTCTGAAGATTATTGTAGGAACATTCTACAAAATTTGGCTTGTTTGGGGGCACATTGAACGAACATCTGCGAATAGAAGGATGGAGGTATCATACTTACATACTACGTCCATTCCGACACAATACATAATGTGTGTTGAGGAGTAAATATGCAACAAAAAATGGTTCAAATGTCTCTGAGCACTATGAGACTTAACATATGAGGTCATTAGTCCCCTAGAACTTAGAACTACTTAAACCTAACTAACCTAAGAACATCACACACATCCATGCCCGAGGCAGGATTCGAACCTGCAGCCGTAGCGGTCGCGCGGTTTCAGACTGAAGCGCCTAGAACCGCTCGTCCACACCGGCCGCCAAATATGCAACAATTCATATGGAAAGGTAAGTCGGACGCTTCTCGGAGGAGTTTCTACTTTAGACACACTTGGTCCCGGTTTTGAGTGTTTCCGCTGTACACTGAGTAAACATTTTTTGCTGAAGCTGTTAAGATGATCGCAAAATCTGTTACCTGTCGAGCAGCTTTTCTCTTATTGGGTTTTAAATACAGTGGCTCCTTTCACCGATCATCAAATGCAAGCCTAAACTTACGTAGGTGTTGTCATCTTTGCCCGCTGTGCGACTGCGTTGTCATTTTGTTATACAGGGTGTTACAAAAAGGTACGGCCAAACTTTCAGGAAACATTCCTCACACACAAATAAAGAAAAGATGTTATGTGGACATGCGTCCGGAAACGCTTAATTTCCATGTTAGAGCTCATTTTAGTTTCTTCCACCTACGCTCAGTGGAGCACGTTATCATGATTTCATACGGGATACTCTACCTGTGCTGCTAGAACATGCGCCTTTACAGGTACGACACAACATGTGGTTCATGCACGATGGAGCTCCTGCACATTTCAGACGAAGTATTCGTACGCTTCTCAACAACAGGTTCAGTGACCGATGTATTGGTAGAGGCGGACCAATTCCATGGCCTCCACGCTCTCCTGACCTCAACCCTCTTGACTTTCATTTATGGGGGCATTTGAAAGCTCTTGTCTACGCAACCCCGGTACCAAATGTAGAGACTCTTTGTGCTCGTTTTGTGGACGACTGTGATACAATACGCCATTTTCCAGGGCTGCATCAGCGCATCAGGGATTCCATGCGACGGAGGGTGGGTGCATGTATCCTCGCTAACGGAGGACATTTTGAACATTTCCTGTAACAAAGTGTTTGAAGTCACGCTGGTACGTTCTGTTGCTGTGTGTTTCCATTCCATGATTAATGTGATTTGAAGAGAAGTAATAAAATGAGCTATAACATGGAAAGTAAGCGTTTCCGGACACATGTCCACATAACATATTTTCTTTCTTTGTGTGTGAGGAATGTTTCCTGAAAGTTTGGCCGTACCTTTTTGTAACACCCTGTATACATTTATGTTTGGGTCATTGTTCCATGTGTCTTTGAACACGGTAATGTTTTTAAAAGCGTGGTGTATTCCATATTTAGACAGTAGTTCTAGCTTTGGTCAATGTAGCAACGTCACGAGAGAGAGAGCGAGAGAGAGAGAGAGAGAGAGAGAGAGAGAGAGCAGCCGGCCTCTATAACCGAGCGGTTCTAGGCGTTTCAGTCTGGAACCGCGCGACCGCTTCGGTCGCATGTTCGAATCCTGCCTCGGGCATGGATGTGTGTGATGTCCTTAGGTTAGTTAGGTTTAAGTACTTATAAGTTCTCGGTAACTGATGACCTCAGATGTTAAGTCACATAGTGCTAAGAGGCATTTGAACCATCTGAGAGTGACAACTTCAGAGACGATATTAAGAAAGAAGGAAATTGAGAGGTTAACGTCTGTCGAAGGTACGATTATCAGAGTACAATTCTGCAAGGAACTGCTAGAAGAATCCCAGCATTAGCCTGAGGTGATTTGTTGATTTGGCGCACATGTTGTAAAAGTTACTAAGTATGGCCAGGTGGCTACATGAATAGCTCTCTTGTCGATTTAATCATTGAACCCAACCAGTACGCCACCTCAGTCCGTGAAAATGAAAGACAGAGCTCCCAGAAATACCTTTCAACCATCCTCTAACCAGGGAAGCTGCGACGTACGTTTGAGGTTGAACCAATCTATGTATCAACTCCAGAGTTCTGTAAAGTGTTCGGATACTGATCTTCTAAATACGTTGCGCAGTTATGCGAATGCAGGACCCGCTTCTATTTCTTGTGAATCATGTATTCTCCGTAAAATGACTCGATAATTTTGTATCCATCTGTAGATTCATTAGTTTTGTTGCACTGCCTTGTCAGCAAAAAGCACTCTCACCGTTCTGCCAACTTAGTTTAGGAACTCAGTGCAGTACACGAGCTTAAAGTCTAAATACCAAAAATCGTTTAGGCTGGAAATTTGTGCTTCCTGAAATAAATGGATTGACTTTTATCTCCTCCCACTCTCTCCATATCCATTATTTAGTTCTATATCACACACACACACACACACACACACACCTGATAACCACTCAGTGAACGGTGCACCCTCGGCTCCTGTCACGACGTATAGGGTGCGGGAGGCCTCTCGTACAATTTACGGCACAGCTTATCGGTCACGGGGGAAGGGGTGGTTTCCGGTGTGGGGACGTATATATATATATATATACATTTTTCGGGGGGGCTTAGCTACGCTTCAGCAAAACAAAAAGTTGTGTTGCACAGTCTGGGGAATCTGCAGTTACAACATATAGCCCGCAGCTTCCGGGACATACATCACGTACGGTACTATCAACGTTGTGCGCTATCATATGCGATAACTCTCTTCGCTTTTATTCGTCTCGGAAACGTGTTCTGTCTTCCGTTAGTGTGTGCTAATGTCTGAACGGTGATAAATATTTTCCACACGAGGCGATCTGTGACCGGTGTACGGCGGAAATGATCCCGTGGCGATACAAATAAGAAGCAGAGCATTACGAAAATGGAGGTTACACTATATAACACAAATTTCTAAAAATATAAATCAGAGTAAGAAGTTTAGAAACTGGTACAAAGCAAAAGAAAGCGAAGAAGCCGTCAGAGCACTGACGAAGCACACACACACTTTTATTTGCACTAATCGACTCAGTCGATAACTTCAGCTCAGCATATACTCAGGTAAAAGTTGGGAAACAGCTTATCTGTTCCTGCCGCAACCACTCGTTTGACAGGTGATATTCGATGAGTGCCTTAGCACGCTGTTGCTCCTTGAAATGGAAATGGTGGGACCGATCACGATGTGCGGACTGTAGGTACAAAACGTTTTAGAATATTTCGGTAGTGACTCTTTAAATGTTTGTGGCTGATGAGTGGCAAGTTGTAACACTGTCAGTGATCTCTCGACCGCGAACGGTCGAGGTAGTAAAAAAAATAAAAGTTTAACAGGAAAACATGAAAAGTTATCTTGCTGTCTCAGACACACTGTAAAGTTCAGATCGAAAATTCTTATTTACGTAGTTCATCAAACGCAGTGGAGTCTATTCTTACTCTTCTGTTTATTTACGTTGCTATCCAAGCAGTAAATACGAGAGCTGTCTCATAACAGGTATTCCTCTTCTCAGTTTAGCGATCTGAGCTGTAAGATCGCTGCGAATAATTTTAGTGATGTTGACTCGTGCCTGACAGAAGTCACTTAAATCAGACAGATAAGGAAGCACATAATTCTAAAGTCAAACAAGGAAGTAATTCTGCGAGCACTTTAGAATAGGATGAGAAGCCTAGATTCAAGAGCTGTAGGGGCAGTCAAATGAAAACTTAACACTCACCACAGCGGAAACATGGAATTATTCCATTCAAAGCTAATTATCACGTGAGTTAAGACATTTACCTCACTGGGAGAGGAGACAATCAATCCCTGTTCCGCAGAGCGCTGTCGACTGCTGATGGATCCACAACCGCACCCACTGTTGCACTTCCTCTTCCGACAGAAACCGATGTCCCCACCGAATCACAGGTGCGTAACGTTGGTCCTGTTTGCATTGTCAGGGCGGGCGTTATCGTGCGGCAATATGATTCCATCCGACAGCATTCATAGGCTTTCTGACTTAAGGGCGCGTCGCAGTAAAGCGTCTTCATAGCGCTGCGGAAGGATTGCAGTTCAACTCTCGAGGAACTCGACAAGCAAGAGGCCCTTGCAGTCGAAAAATAATGTCATCGTGATCTCACCAGAGTTTGTGCGAACAGCATCGGACTTATTTGGCGTGGGAAATGCTTCCACTTTTGGCTTTGCCGTTTGCCCTCGGGTCGTCGGAACACTGTCGGACGAAATAATCCTGTTGCACGATAACGGCCGTCCCCACACTGCCACTCAGACGAAGGCTACGATTCAGCGATTTGGTTGGGAAACACTGCAACATCCTCCGTACAGCACAGATCTTTCATCGCGCGATTTTCCACTGCTTTGGAGACCTGAAGAAAGATATGCGGACATCTGTTTCAGTCGGACGAGGAAGTGCAAGAATGGATGTGGTTGTGGGGCCGTTAGCAGCCGACCGCGTTCTACAGAACGGGAACAGATCGTGTCGTCATCCAGTGGGATAGATGTCTTAACGCACGTTGTGATTAATTTTGAACGAAGCCATTCGATTTCCCGTTGTGGCGGGTGTTAAATTTTCATGTAACTGCCCCCCATACAACAGCTCTTATTTACATTTTATCTCTGGCCTACGGATACTACAGAACCACTTCGGTGGCTGTCAAGACGAAGCGTAGCGGTAAGCTGTTCAGAGGGTAATTTTATTCCGGGATGTCCTAGCGCCCTGTACACAGGACACGGTCGCAAATTCTGATTCTTTGGACTATCAGATTTTGTACCCCTCCCTCAACATATTCTCCCGACATCATGACATGGCACATAGTTTCTTCCTATGTCCTTTCATGAAGAAACCATTACTTGACAGGCATTTCCATAATAACTAGGTGACTTTCGAAGTGCTGTGTTTCCTGAACAGGGACACGGATATTTTTGCTACAAAGGGCTCCGCCATCCATCAGTTGTTAGGGAGAATATGCCACGTTTCATGCTCGCAGCATGATTTTTCCAAGATTGTTGAGAAAATTTCACTCTTCCTAGGTGTACAATACATGATCAAAAGTATCCGTACGCCTATTAGTGGTTATTAATGAGGGGTGCGTTCACCCTTCGCCTTTATGACCACTTGAACTCTGTTGGGGACACTTTCAATTAGGAGTCTGAACGTCTATGCAGTAATGGTAGCCCATTCTTCCTCAAAAGATGAAACCAAAGAAGGTGTGAGGCTGGAGCGAGTTCGACAGGGATTTTCTCTGCCTCGTGATGACTGGGTGTTGTGTGATGTCCTTAGGTTAGTTAGGTTTAAGTAGTTCTAAGTTCTAGGGGACTGATGACCATAGATGTTAAGTCCCATAGTACTCAGAGCCATTTGAACCATCATTCGTTTCCCGTCATCCTCTGTCCAGTGACGTTGCTCTTTACAGCACCTCAGTCGTCGCTTAGCTTCGACTGCAGACATGTGCAGATTATGAGTGGTTGCTTGACCATTGTAACCCATCCTTTCTAACTCCCTATGCAGTGGACTGCTGGTAAAGCTTTGGAATTCATGACCGATTCATTCCGCCCGGTTCAAGCGGTTTCCTACAAACGTACAAATCTTTAACATAGTGCAGCTGTTCCGCAACTGTGAATTATTCAGAAATTAAGAAAATCAGCCTTCAGTTGCAAGGTAAAATTTTATTAGCTTACCTAGGTTTCGATGCCAATAATTTATTTATTGATTTATTTAACCTAGCAAGATTAGGGCCATCAGGCCCTCTCTTACATCTAAACAGGCATTCTACTTATTTTACATTCATATGTTTTAGTAGGCATGTTAAACTACATCTGGTACAAAAAGTGAAATAAACAATTAGAAAGGTAGACCTGGAAAAATACATACATATAGAGTTTATATTCATAGATCATAAGTACTGTTATAATTAGACATTATTAAAGAGATAGATTTTAGATAGGAGTGCTAGCAGCAGGGAGTATGAGAGAGACTAATGGTGAAGGGAGGAGAAGAATAGAGAGACATGATGAAACATAGTTAAGGAAATGTAAAGGCAAAGAAGATTGCGTGGCTAATAGAGATAGATGAAGAAGAAGGCATCTCAGGAGCAAGATAGGAGACGCTAGCTTTGCTATTTGACAGTTGAAAGGATTGGTTCAAATGGTTCAAATGGCTCTGAGCACTATGGGACTTAACATCTGTGGTCATCAGTCCCCTAGAACTTAGAACTACTTAAACCTAACTAACCTAAGGACATCACACACATCCATGCCCGAGGCAGGATTCGAACCTGCGACCGTAGCAGTCGCGCGGTGAGAGGATTGGCCTTGTACATTAATTTTGTGGAGAATGTTATGAGGATGATAGTACGAAATGCTTCAACTTCTTCTTAAAAGCATCAGGAGAATGAATTTTGCGCAAGGTAAGGGGCAGTTTGTTCCAGAGGCGGACAGCGGCAACTGAGAAGGAGTTTGCAAAAGTTTTTTTTTTTGTGAGTGGGCACAGTTAGGGTACCAACTAAGAGTGATCTCGTGTTACGATGATGATGGCATGAAAAGTGTTTAATCTCTTAAGCAAGGTACTGGGGTGCTTGCGCGACGAGGAGTCGGTGAAGTAGACATAGAGTGTGGTAGTCACGCAATTTGTCCGGCCGCAGCCACCCTAGCTGGGAGTATGAAGCACCAACATGATCATATAGGCGAATGTTGTAGGTGTAACGCACACAGGCATTCGTGGTTAGTTCTAGCCGTCTTTTGTTTTCACTACTCATGCCTTGTTGAATGACATCACAATAGTGGAGGTTCGGTAGAACGAGTGCTTGCACGAGCTGGCGTTTCAAGTCCTGTGGAAATATGTTACGAAACTTTTTGAGAGCATAGAGACAAGCAGACGTCTTTCGGCACACTGCGACTGTGTTCTCCGCCCAGTTGAGATGCTCATCCAAAGTTACACCTAAGTTCTTAACTGTTTTCTGATATGGTATTGGAGTACCGTCGAGCAGAATAGGAGGTAGCCGTTCGCGGAAATCTGAACTTATTAATTTCTGATGGGCTATTAAGATTACTTGCGTCTTTTTTGCATCATTCATCTGAGCGATTGCAGTGTTTACATCTTCAGGTCTGACGCTTAGGTAGAGCCGGAGGTCGTCGGCATAGAAATGATATTTACAGGAGGACAGAACCGACGAAATATCGTTGACATATAAAGAAAACAAAAGTGGTCCTAAGACTGATCCTTGTGGCACTCCCGAGGAAACATGATTCCAGGAAGATTTTTCATTTACGCAGACAACACATTGCTGTCTGTCTTTTAAGTAGCTTTCAAACCATCTCATTGCACTATCAGAGAAATTAAGCTGTTGCATTTTTCTGAGCAATATGTCAAAGTTAACAGTGTCAAAAGCTTTGCTGAAGTCCAGTAGCGTCAATATTGTTGCCTTTCGATTGTCGATAGCATATTTCAGGTCATCAGTTACTTTAATTAGAGCAGTGTTTGTGCTGTGATGTTTACGGAAACCGGATTCAAATTTGTCATATAGGCTGAATTCATGCAAGTGTTCAGTGATTTGTTCATGAACAATATATTCAATTTTTGTTCTGAAGAAGATACTGAAACGTCCCCTTAAAAAGATTATGAATGACTGTGCTAGTAAACCTCTTACGTTACTTGATTTTCAAACAGATGAGCAAAACTGAACGTGTTCAGACATTCCTCTCTTTACTTGTTCTGAGCATCGATAAAGTGACACACAATATTTTTAGCGCAACGCAATCTGACTTTCAATAACCCCTACAAAAGAATGGCCCTGACTAACAATAACCTATACCTTTCATAAATCACTTACCTCACAAAAATCTTCGTTACTCGAACTACTGCAATAGAGCGAGCGCCAATACTGCGTGCGAATGCTACGGTCACAGGTTCGAATCCTGCCTCGGGCATGGATGTGTGTGATGTCCTTAGGTTAGTTAGGTTTAAGTAGTTCTAAGTTCTAGGGGACTGATGAACACAGCAGTTGAGTCCCATAGTGCTCAGAGCCATTTGAACCATTTTTTTCCCTCAGCATCACCCGAGTTAACTCGACTACATTCCATTATCCTCGTTTTGCTTTTGTTTATGTTCATCTTATATCCTCCTTTCAAGACACTATCCATTCCGTTCAACTGCTCTTCCAAGTCCTTTTCTGTCTCTGACAGAATTACAATGTCATCGGCGAACCTTAAAGTTTTTATTTCTTCTCTATGGATTTTAATACCTACTCCAAATTTTTCTTTTGTTTCCTTTAGTGCTTGCTCAATATACAGATTGAATAACATCGGGGAGAGGCTACAACCCTGTCGCACTCCCTTCCCAACCGCTGCTTCCCTTTCATACCCCTCACCTCTTATAACTGCCATCTGGTTTCTGTACAAATTGAAAATAGCCTTTTGCTCCCTGTATTTTACCCCTGACACCTTCAGAATTTGAAAGAGAGTATTCCAGTCAAAATTGTCAAAAGCTTTCTTTAAGTCTACAAATGCTAGAAACGTAGGTTTGCCTTTTCTTAATCTAGCTTCTCAGATATAGTGTCGATATGTTATGTATTTACACGCAGTGGGCGGTTCATTTCAAACTGCTACGTCTTCCTAAGTCTCTCCATTGGAGTGGGTACTGGACTCTTCTTAAGGACTACTCTGGGTGGTGGTGTACTGATTACGCACTTTATGAAGGCCGTATCTCGCCACTCTGAGGCGGCCGCCTGAGCAGTTCGGGTGCCGCCGCCGGCTGGAGCACAAGGAGCCTGGAGATGGCCCCGTAATCCCGGGCGGTGCCGCCGATATGGGCCGCCGGTGGGTGGGCGGCAGAGGATTTGCCGGCTGATTTATTGCCGAGACGCCGCGTCCGTATCTAATCCGGCGCCGGGCCGACGCCCGGCCGCACAGAGAGGTCTCGCTGGCCTGGCGCGGCGCGGTGGTATTGGCGAGTTAACGCATGCGAGCCCGGCCGGAACGATGATAAATGGCGAGGGCACAGACGCAAAGGCCGAGAGAGCACGGTCACTGAGGGAAGCGGTGGAAGCCGCGGGCCAGCCCCGTTTGCGTTCTGTCCAAGGGAACCGCGGGTGCCAGCCGCTAACTGCTCCAGAAGTTAATCAGTGTTACGGGGCAGCTGACTACATTGTCCCTTCCAAAGCGAGGCGGCTACCAACTCTAAGGTGCTTTGCTAAATAGATACATGCGCTAGGACCTGTGCCATGTAGTTGACATTCTAAATCATGCAGCCTGTTGTACGAAAGGGATGATGGGGCGGAATTGTGTGATTGGGGGGGGGGGGGGGGGGAAGCGAGAGGTGGGGGACAAGAGAGAGGAGGATTTACTAGTTAAGCTCTAACGTATTCCCCCAGTTGTTATGACCCGTCCTTACAACTTGCGACGCACGGAGATATCTGACAGCACTAAAGTTCTTGTGAAAGCAGCCCTGCAAGGTAAGGAGATCCCGGATGAAGTCAGGATTAGACATCAGAATAACAGTCGTCAGCCGGCCGCTGTGGCCGAGTGGTTCTAAGTTCTTCAGTCCGGAACCGCGCGACTGCTACGGTCGCAGGTTCGAATCCAGCCTCGGGCATGATGTCATTCTACAGTCACTCATCTTCGAACCTTCCCGTAAACCACAACTTCGTCAGCAAACAACCGTAGATCGCTGTATGATCATTTATGTACACAGCAAATAATACAGGTCGTATCTTTGTCTCCCGTCATTAGACTGTCTCCTTTCTATTAAGATACTTCATCACAAAAATATGACAAGAAGTTTTTACTGTCAGAGCTGTTCATCGACAGTTTCATTAGCGTAGGAGGTACCGCACGTTTGTGGCTGTTTAGAACATAACACGAAGTGAAATGAAGCTGTATACTCGACTAATTCTTTACATGACAGGTGGACCGCAGTACGCTATTCTCAGGGGGCACACAATTTCTGTGGGTTGGGCAGCTGAACAAGCAACGTGTGGGTGGGCCGAATTCCTGTGTGTGTGTGTGTGTGTGTGTGTGTGTGTGTGTGTGTGTGTGTGTGTGTGTGCGGCCGTCCGCAGTAAAGGCTGACGTAGTGCGGCGAACATTTGTAGCAGGCAGCCAGCCGGCCGGCCGGAGATTTCAGGCGCTCCTTTATACGGAGGCCGGATACTCTGCCGGCGAACATTTACATATCAAGGGCGAGCGCTGCAGCTGCACAGGCACAGAGCGTGGCCTAAGTTACCGCCGAGCAAACGCCGGCCATTCACCGGCCGAGTAGGCGCAGTCGCCACAACTGATTCTCACACGGCACGGCAGGCGCGCGGTAGCGAGTAAACGCCAGCGGTGAAGGTGCGAAACGAATTACTTACTGGCCTTAGACAGGAGCTCCTGTGCCAAAGACTCCGTCTGAAGCCTACCGATAAACGGACCTGTGAAACATAACGGCTGTAAAATTGTAATGCACGAAATAAACTGCAGATTAGATTAGATTGGTACTTGTTCGGCCGGCCGCGGTGGCCGTGCGGTTCTAGGCGCTGCAGTCCGGAACCGCGGGACTGCTACGGTCGCAGGTTCGAATCCTGCCTCGGGCATGGATGTGTGTGTTGTCCTTAGGTTAGTTAGGTTTAAGTAGTTCTAAGTTCTAGGGGACTGACGACCTAAGATGTTAAGTCCCATAGTGCTCAGAGCCGTTTGGTACTTGTTCCATAGATCATGAATACGACACTTCGTAATGATGTGGAACGTGTCAAGTTAATAAAAGGTGTCTATACAATATATTACATTACACAAAATATTACATGACAATCAATATTTTTAATTTTTTTTTGTGGGGGTTGGGAAATTACCCACTTACTATATCCAAAATTCATCTAATGAGTAGAAGGAGTTGCCATTCACAAATTCTTTTAATTTCCTTTTAAATGCTATATGGCTATCTGTCAAACTTTTGATGCTATTAGGTAAGTGACCAAAGACTTTTGTGGCAGCATAATTTACCCCCTTCTGAGCCAAAGTTAGATTTAACCTTGAGTAGTGAAGATCATCCTTTCTCCTAGTGTTGTAGCCATGTACACTGCTATTACTTTTGAATTCGTTCGGATTGTTAATATCAAATTTCACAAACGAATATATATATTGTGAGGCTACAGTAAAGATCTCTAGCTTTTCAAATACGTGTTTGCAGGATGATCTTGGATGAGCTCCAGCAATTATTCTGATTACACGCTTTTATGCAATGAACACTCTTTTACTCAATGATGAGTTACCCCAGAATATGGTGCCATACGAAAGCAGGGAATGAAAATAGGCATGATAAGCTAATTTACTCAGATGTATATCGCCAAAATTTGCAATAACCCTAATAGCATAAGTAGCTGAACTCAAACGTTTCAGTAGATCCTCAGTGCGTTTTTTCCAGTTCAACCCCTCATCAATGCATACACCTAGAAATTTTGAATATTCTACCTTACCCACCGATTTCTGATCGAAGTCTATATTTATTAATGGGGTCATTCCACTTTCTGTGTGGAACTGTATATACTGTGTTTTGTCAAAGTTTAATGAAAGCCCATTTGCAGAGAACCACCTAATGATTTTCTGAAAAACGTCATTTACAATTTCACCAGTTAATTCTTGTCTGTCGGGTGTGATAGCTATACTTGTATCATCGGCAAAAAGTACCAGCTTTGCATCTTCGTGAATATAGAATGGCAAGTCATTAATATATATTAAGAACAGCAGAGGACCCAACCTCTTGTTTATCTTTTTTCACAATGGTTCAAGTGGCTCAGAGCACTATGGGACTTAACTTCTGAGGTCGTCAGTCCCCTAGAACTTAGAACCACTTGAACCTAACTAACCTAAGGACATTACACACATCTATGCCCGAGGCAGGATTCGAACCTGCGACCGTAGCGATCGCGCGGTTCCAGACTGTAGCGCCTAGAACCGCTCGGCCACACCGGCCGGCTATCTTTTTTCTTTGTGCAATTAACTAAGGTAGTCAGTAACGCTACTACAGTTTTAATCTACTCCGATTCATATTCAGACGTGGCTCTCAACATTAAGGTGATCTTGCTCACATACTCTCCAAAGGATTTTCCTGGAATATTGCTTTTAGGACATTTGTTTTATTTAACATCGTGTGTTTGACACTCACATCCGGGTTTGCTGTGGCAGTACGATTTGACAGTCATCCTTCCATTTTCCTCATCTTAATTTGGTTGTATTAGTTCGAATCACAGTAAGTAGTGATCCTATGTGAGCATCTTTGACAGGTAACTGTTTTCATGGGCGCCATCCATCACATGCAGTTACAGGCAGGGCAGACACTTATCAAACAAAGATTCACGAGAGGCTTAGTTGGCACCTTACACATTTTAAACAACGACAGGTATGTTTTCTGTTAAAGGCAACTGTGAGAAAGAAAATGCCGTGCTGAAAAATGATTGCGGTTTCATTTTCTTTCTCGCAACGGTAGCAAGTCATTTAAACATTTGACAAATCGTTTCTCCCACATATATTCTCTCTCCTTATGTAATTGTAAACAAAAGTTGTATATACAACTATATACTGTTTATTTTCCTTCCTCGTAATCTGTTTTAACAGAAACAGGGAAGTTGTATTTACGGCTTACGGGCTTATGATAAGACTACTACAAGAGAATCTCAATCGTCCAAAACATTGTAATTCAACTAGTTTGCGGATTAAAACTATGCGAAATAGCGTCATTTAAGCTATTATTCTCACAGATCCAGCTGCAGTATAGCTCTATCACGTCTCAGATATCATTACGTGGACTGATGAGATAAATGCGGAGGTTCTCTGCAGAATCGGCGAGATAGGAATGTGTTGAAAACAATGACGAATAGAAGGGACAAGATAGTATGACGTATTAATACATCATGCAATAATTCCCATGTTATCATAGGGAGTTGTAGACGGTAAAACTGTAAAGGAAGACTGAGATTGGAATACATCCTACAAATAATTGAGAGCGTTAGGTGTACTCTGAGATGAAGCGATTGGCGCAGGAGAGGAATTCTTGGGGGATCGCATCAAACCAGTCAGAAGACTTGGTGACAAAAAATGACAATGCCAAAACAAAAAAAGCACCCACCTGGTTAATATCGGGTTAGAGCACCTTCGGGATACAATACAGCAGCGTTTCCGCGATGGTGTGGATTCGATAAGTCCCTGGGAGGATTACGCATAGGTCACGCAATTCTCCTAACTTACGAGCCCGTGGTTTATTTGTGCGAATCTAGTTTTGTAGCCACTTCAATTACCCTAAACGCTTTTAGTTTTGATATACAATGTGCGATCAAAATGTTTCCGTTCGAAGGCCATACTAGGCCCTTGCCTACAGATCGGTGCTTATAAGACCGTATCGGAGATCTGGTGGATAGCATATACGCTGCAGGAACGCTCTCAAATAGAAATTTTTTTATCGCTCTTATATGTCACCACAGTCATCATCAGAAACAAACTATGTACTGCCGACTTGTGAATGTGGATTGTCCAATAACAAGAGTGCACATATCTAACTAGTACTTACTGAACTATGTCAGCCTCGCTCCCCTGATGCGGCTGTCGATCTCATATCAGACTCACCTGCGAACAGATAAAGAGAGATCAATAAACTTGAAAATATACGTGATAAGAATGTCGATGCAATAAATTCTTACTTTAACACAAAAACGATATTTAATTAATAAAACAACAAATTATTATGAAATGGGCTGAAATCAACAGTTTGATTTGAGGCCTAACATTATGATAAATAAACAGAGCACGATATTAAAAAATGCTGATTAATTGCAGTTCATAAACTGGAGAAACCGTCAAACAGCAAATTAAAAATCAGCATATAATGCTAAGGTACATATTTTTTGTGTTAACATAATTTTTCTGTTAATTTTATAAATTCACATACCATCATCTTAAACAGCATTTGTGTTGTTATGTATTATCATTCGAATTTTTTTACATGTTATTTGAAGGAAAGCAAAGGAACACACGGGCATATGTGTAGCTTCACAGAAACATGTTTGGGTGCTCACGGCAGAATAGTGCTTCCAAAATTTAAAAAAAAAGTTAATATCTCCGGATAATGGTAAAAGACTTGCGGACGCGAATAGCATATTTCCTCACCGTGCAACTCTATCGATGAATCATTTCGGAGGCATATACGATGATACGTCAGCTGTACGCAGCTCAGATTGTGAGAAGTTGTCAACAAATGAATACGGCCGCGCGGGATTAGCCTTGGCAGTTAAGTCCCATAAGATTTCACACAGATTTGATTTAAAACGAATACGATCTGCGGACACTGCGTACCGCGCTGCAGAAAGTAGTGTGCGCCGATCGCCACGTCCTGCGCTGACGGGATGGGTCACGCATGATAAAGCGAACGTCTTAGCAGGCGGCGTCCTCCGCCAGCCGCGAGACGCATGTCACACGCACTGACTCACGCATCCTCGTTCCGGCCGCGGCAGAGACGGCCGCTTGTTGCCTCCGAGGTTTCCGGGAAGCGATCGATCATCGTCACAACAGGCGGCGACGGCGCTCCACTGTACGTCCGTGACGGATGGCCGGCCATTCAGTACCGCTCCGGAGGACCCAGCGTCCGCAGGCGGTAGCGTGGGAAGTCCGTCCCGGCGCTTCAGGCCTGTAGTACGCGGAGCGTACAATGTATGGCTCTGAGCACTATGCGACTTAACTTCTGAGGTCATCAGCACCATAGAACTTAGAGCTACTTAAATCTAACTAACCTAAGGACATCACACACATCCATGCCCGAGGCAGGATTCGAACCTGCGACCGTAGCGGTCGCTCGGTTCCAGACTGATGCGCCTAGAACTGCTCGGCCACTCCAGCCGGCCCTACAGTGTAGCGACTACACCGCTGAGGGCTTTTGAATACGCATTTCTACAATGTTGATCATTATAACAACATGAAAGTTAACAGATAGAATTTTAATCACTGTAGCTTCAGTCCGGAACCGCGCTGCTGCTACGGTAGCAGGTTCGAATCCTGCCCCGGGCTTGGATGTGTGTGATGTCCTTAGGTTAGTTAGGTTTAAGTAGTTCTAAATCTAGGGGACTGATGACCTCAGATGTTGAGTCCCATAGTGTTTAGAGCATTTTGAACCACTTAATCACTGTGTTTATGTACAAGGGTGGTCAATAAGTAATGCAACACATTTTTTTCTCGGTCAGTTTCTGTTGAATAAATGCGGAATTTGTTGTGGGAGATTGTTAAATTTTGCTGCTTCAGCCTCTACAGTTTCATGAAGTTCCGATCGGTGGCGGCGCTAAAAGGAGACCTGAAAATGGCGTCTGTTAAGGTGCATTCCAAGCCGAGAGCAGTTACTGAGTTTATTTTGGGGGTAAACCAGACCATCATAGATATTTATAGTCACTCTATGAATGTTTACAGAGGCCTGGCAGTGAACACAAGTACGGTGAGTTGCTGGACAAAGGACCTGTAATCAAAGCAACTAGGTCACACAATCCTGTCCGATTTCCAGCATGCCGGCCTGCGTCAGATAGTTATGACTCCTGCAATGCCGTAATGTGTAGGCAGTCTCATTCAATGTGATCGACAGATCACTTCGCTGTACAATTGGACGACTCTGCAGTGCTGACACACTCGTCCACCAGTAGGAGTACTCTAAGGTATGTGCCTGCTGGGTTCCTTGCCACCTAACAGAAGATGTAAGTAGTGGGACGAGGCCATTTGTGGTGCCTTTTGTTAGTGCAGGTTGCCTAGTGCAGGTTGCCTACTTCAGGGGCAGGTATGCACTAACAAAATGCACCACAAACGGCCTTGTCCCCCTGCTGACGTATCTTGCAGCTTCCGACTGCCATGTATTTGGCCCAATGTAGGATGAGCTCTGTGGCAAGCAGTACATGTATGATGGGGAGGTTATTGATGCAGCAATACGTTGGCTGCATCATCGTCCAGTAGAATCGTAAAAAGTGGCTGCACAGGCCTCACCAGTAAGCTGGTGTAAGGCCATCACATTGAATGGAGATCATGTGGAAAACAGGGTTTTGTAGAATGTGGTGTAGTGGAGTCCTGAATAAAACCAACCTGCTTTCAGAGGAAAAATTTGTTGCTTTACATACTGAAGGCCCCTCACAGAGGGAAGTGTTCACTAAATTTGCGTTGTCCGCAGGTATTCACGGTGCGAAATTTAACAGACAGACTTACCACCTCTGGCACCTCAAGCAACTCTAATGAGACTTGCCGTCTAGTCGAACTGAGGTGCATCATTCCATTCTGCTCCTACTCTGTGTCAGATTTTATCACTCGTAGTGATAGATGAGTGATGGCAAGGCAGTGTCTTGGCAACCGATGAAAAGAAACTCCCTAAAAACAAAGGGATTCATCATGAAGAAATTATCCGAATGACACAGGGATTGGTAGATCTGATGTACAGCTACAGACAAACAATGATTACAATTCCAGAAAAAGTGGATGATTGATTCTAGAAAAAGAGCTCCTCAAACTGAGCAAGTCAGTGATGCATTGGTCCACCTGTAGCCCTTATGTAAGAAGATATTCGGTTTGACGTTGATTGACAGAGTTGTTAGACGGCCTCATGGCGGATATCATGCCAAATTCTGTTGAATTGCCGCGTTAGATCGCCAAAATGCCAACAATTCTCCGAAACTTCGGAAGGCAGGGTTTGACTAGCACAAAGACAAGCTGTAGGAAATTACGCTGCTGCACGCGGGCCATATCTTGCTGAAGTGTAAGCCCAATGGCTTGCCATGAAGGACAACAAAATTGAGCGTAGAATATCGTAAGCGTACAGCTGCGCTGTAAAATGACAACCAAAAGGGTCCTGCTATGAAAGGGATCATCACTCCCTGTCGTCGGGTCACATGGCAGGCGACAATCACATTGGTATCCCACCACTGTCCGGGGCGTTTCCAGCCTCACCTTCGCCCAACAATTTCACTGACAGGAGTAGAACCGTCGACATTGGTGAGTCCCGTTTCGAACTGAGCCCCGACGGCCAGCGAAACTGTCGGAACTGGTCATCGCGAAATAAATACTATTTAGTGATAGTGACTTCAGGAGAAATTTCTTTCAATTAGATCGACAAAATCGACAGATCGGCTCCTGTCACAAAACGTGTGTAACCTATTTCTTCTCTTCATCACCCGATACCGTATTATAGCTTGTGCACGTAGGTTTTATATTTAGGAAGAAGTGATTCGAATTAAATGCAAACGCAGTGTCAGATCGTAACATAGCAGCGCACTCGACCGCGTGTGAGCGGACACGGTTTCGGTCGAACCGCGTAGCTGCGACAGGGAGGCGCGACTGGAGTGGCCCCGGGCTCGTCAATTTGTCGTGCGGGCACGTATACCGTGACAGGCGAGGGCGCGCTCCTAAAAGCAGGCCCTGCCTGGCGGAAGATGGATATGCCTGCCGGCGCGTGCTGCGGAGAAAGCGAGCGGCAGATTTCCTGCCGGCAGCCGCGCTGACAGTGACCAGCAGCTGGGGTTAAACGCCGCAGGCAGCCGTCGACGTGATACGAGCCGTCAAAAACACCTACACAATAATTCAGCTCGTACACGTCTTGCGAACAGGAAATAGACGACTACACAGGTTTTAGTGGGTATAACTGCAGACATGTTTATTGGTGACTCAGGACGTTTTACTGAACAACATTATATCAGTTTTTAGGTACTTTGCCGACCAATAATTGTAGCCATTACTAGGTGTATGTTTTCAGGTCTGTTAGTACTCCAAGAAAATTTTCAAGAGCTAGTCACGACTGCTTATTTTCCATTGGGTAGCACGTTTGGTATTTGAAGTGTGGACTCTTGGACACAAAGCGGTTAGTCTATACGGACAGGCGAAGTCCACTTAGGGGCGCAGTTAAGGCTGTGCAGAAAACATCGGGTCGTAGTATTTGTGACGTGTTTGTGGGAAGTGTTCGAGACACAGAAAAAACAACCAACACACTTGGATTCTTTCTATTGAAGCTGCAGGCCTTCGAACTAGCAGGTCTACCAACCAGGTGTCCTGCAACTGCATGATACCTAGCCAGAAAATCGATATAGTGACTTTTATCAAGAAAATGTGAAGCCTGAGATCTCTAAGTGGAAAAAGATGTTTTAGAAGAAAATCATGCTTTCATGCTGCCCCCTTCCACACCAAACAGATGGCTGGATTATAGACAACACACATTGCTTACGCACGCCACAGAGGCATGCGCTCTGCCCTCCCTCAGGGGCATAACTCATAATAAAACGACACCTGGCATTGCCTAGAAGTGTTAGCGAACATTTTGTATCTAATAAAAAGTGTTGACCATGACGTGATCCATCATTCCTAAATGTTTTATGCAAGACTTAGAAACACCCTGTACATATACACAGTATGTGCTAGATAATACAACTGCCTGTGTCATTTATTCACAAGAAAATTGTCTTTCGATGTAAATTACTATACCTCAACAGAAAAACCATGTGTACTCGGCGTCAACGTTAAACTCGAACTACTATGCTCTGCTGACAGTAGTATTACCTGCCAATTCTACAACTACACTCTGCAGTGAAGTGTATGCAGAAAGGAAGCGTCCCTAGGCACATTACAAGGTAAATATTAGGCGTGTCTCCTCATATGTGGGTTTTAATAATTTTCGTACAGCCAAACTGGTAAAGTAAACATTATTTTGTGAGTTTTTTTTACTGTAATGAGCTTCATTTTCATAATGTTCTTACGTGGCAAATATCAATTGAATGTGCTGTAGAGGAATTCTGAATTCTGTGTGGATATATCGGATTGCGAATGAGGGGGAAATGAAAAGAACTGGGAGAAAAGAAATTTATGGTAGAATTTGACTAAATGAAGGGATTGGTCAATCGGGCGCATCCTGAGGTATCGAGAGAAAGGGGAAAAAAGAAAACCCCGCGATCAGTCACTGAAGACCACGCAATTGTCGACCGAACGCCGTGTCGTCGTCAGCTATTCATCATCGGATTCAGTACGGAGGATCATGAAGTCAGCACACCACACTCCCGGCCGTTTTCGACGTTGCGATCGTGGAGCCACTATCTCTCAATCAGGTAGCTCCTCAATTGGTATCACGAGGCGGGTTGCACCCCAGTGCAGTCCTCGCACCAAGGAAAAATCCTTGGCTGTACCAGGAATCTAACCCACATCCCCTGCATGATGATCTGTCATGTTGATCACACTGCTATGGAAACAGACCTCAGGCCTCAAGGGCTAGGTAATACGGTAATGGACGATAGAGTGGGAGGTTAAAGTAGTTTAGAAAGACCAATGCGTTACTACAGTATGTAGGATGCAATGCATGCAGATTGCAGTTAGCCACGCGGAGTGGCCGCGCAGTTTGAGGCGCCATGTCACGGATTACGCGGCCCCTCCCGCCGGAGGTTCGAGTCTCCCATCGGGCATTGCTGTGTGTATGATGTCCTTAGCATAAGTTAGTTTAAGTAGTGTGTAAGTATAGGAACCGATGACTTCAACAGTTTGGTCCCTTAAGAATTCACACACATTTGCACATTTTTAGATTACACTTGTTACGTAGAAATCAAGAGGCTTGCAAGGGACTGACCATCGTGGAAAGCTGCATCGAATCAGACTGAAGACCACAACGAACAGTACATTAAAAGTAACGATTACCAAAACTTTCTGAAATAGGGGAAACTAATAGTACAGATATATGCAGACTGAAGTGACGTATGAAAATTTGTACCAAGGCCAGGATCCGAACTAGGGTCTCCTGTTCAGTAGTCAGCTCCGCAAATAACTGTGCCATCCTGGCACAGTGGGATCGCAAAATTTCACGGACTACCGTCCTCAGTCCCAATTCACAGTGAAGCACAGTCACTGTGGCAGGCTGGAGTAGTGGTTAGTATATCTGCCTGGTCAGTAGCAGAGCCGGGTTCGAATCCTCGCCTTGGTACAAATCTTCATTGGTTGCTTCAGACTGCATATACACATCACATATTTTTCAGACTTGAAAAGATTTCTGGAACCATATAGCTTCATTTGATAGCATGTAACGATTTTTTTTTTTAGATTTGCCATTTTTTTCATTTTTCCTTCCCCTACAGTAAGAACATTGTTCTTTTCAGCTGGGAGTGGGTCAGAGGGTTTCCCCAGTTGGGAATATTCTGGTGAGGGTTTCCAGTTACGGCGTTCTTCTCATAACTAAGGGAAATTCCAGGGAAACCTTATTCGGAACCGGAGGAATGGAACTATTTTTATTTTATTTCTCGAACAAAGTTGTGTGGGTGTTTAGGGGAAAGAGATGCACTCGCCA
The DNA here is from genome assembly GCF_023898315.1 of Schistocerca nitens. Lineage (NCBI taxonomy): Eukaryota > Metazoa > Arthropoda > Insecta > Orthoptera > Acrididae > Schistocerca > Schistocerca nitens. Next base: position 190,036,445 of record NC_064622.1, read on the forward strand.
GAAAAGTAGGCCGGGGGAGGGAGTGACGGAGAGAAAGAAATTTTAGCGTTTAGAGAGAGAGAGAGAGAGAGAGAGAGTGGTGGGGGTGGGGGAAGTGAGAGTTACTGTAAAAAAAGGAACTCTACATTGTCTAATAAACGAATTGACTCGCTGTTCTTGAATCCCCAATAGAGCTAAAATATAAATAATTTTTACACCACCTATAACGAATGGCGATTAGAGACACATTTTTGGTAAGCCACACACAGTACTTGTGTTAATGCATTATTTACACATACGTTACGGAAAACCTAGCCACAAAACGAAGATTGGAAGTATCCGTTCTTTAAAAGAAACTTTTAAATAAGGAAGTTAACTGTGTCTAGCGACTCCTGAAGCAGTATTTCAGCAAGAGAGCTGCAGCTAATAGCTGTAACTTTCTGGAGCGTACGGCGACTCTGGAAGCGGCGTAACAGGGCAGCAATTTGAGAGCGACGGCCCATCCACGTGGCTCCGTGGTGGACGTGGTCCCCGCCTGTGGATGACAGAGCGTCCGCTCCGGGCCATTCTCTGGCGCCGTTTTTCCCGCTGCAGAAGAGAGGAGAGGAGAGGCGAAATTTGCCGGCAGTTGGAGAGGTTGTGTCCCGGCCAGATAATGGCGCTAAATGTGTGCGGAATGAGCCGGCCATTGTCCGTCCCACCGCCACCGGGACATCCCCCTCTCCAGGGCCGCCAACTTCCCCCGTCCTGACCGATGTCTTCCCCGGACGGACGGCGGCTGCACTGTGGCAAATGGAAGCCCGTTTACTTCTGCACGAAAGATAGACTTATCACGAATACACTTTTTATACAAGTGATTCTTCCCGTCGTCTCACAATTACGTGGAACCAGAGGCAAGGCGGCACTAAATGATTCTGCATGTTTTGTCAGTATCACGACACATAACTGAAAAGCGTCACAACGCACGTGAGAAAAAACTGAACATAGTAGTGCGGAAAAAAAATACCCTCTCTCTCTTCCCCCCCCCCCTCTCTCTCTCTCTCTCTCTCTTTCACACACACACACACACACACACACACACACACACACACACAATTGTACTCACAAAGTTGGCAGTACGAATACAACTTACACAGGAAACAAATGAATAAAATCTGTATTGAGTACGGAGAACGTGAAATGCTCACCGTCCCCTGGTGAGCCATCACAAATGTAGCATAACAACGAAGGAAAAGGCACCGGACTTCAGAATATACATCGAAATGCAAAAACACCGTAAGTAAATTGTGTGCAAATTTTATAAAGTAATGCTGTTTCTAATCTACGAATACCAGAATGTAGACAGGTATTACGAATTCGGTATCATATTTCCAGAATGACCACAGAAGATGCTTTACGAATAAAAGCGAAACGCGTTTAGTGAAAAATATTCTTTAACTACAGCAAGCTTTAAAACAGAAAAACCAATAATAATTAACTGATCGTAACAGTTGTTGCCGAAGGCCGCGATGCGAACAAACATACTACAATGATCTTTCGTCGAGAGCAACGATCCAAAACATAAGTAAAATTATAATGCGCTTCTTGTCCTCAAACAACTATTTTAAAAACGTTGCAACAAATTCATTGTTTTGAAGTGACCTGCAATTACTGTTGAAACCTCAATAAATTTAACAGTCGAGAATAGTAGAGCAAAAGAGTTTCAACTGAAGTAAGTATAAACCGACACATAATAGCCGGAATGAGTTACTATCAGCTTACCCTGAGCAGCGGCCGCGAACTGATAGGAAAGAAAACTGCGATATATAGCGGTACTATTCCTTTCGGAAATGACGGCCTACTGCACAAGCTCGTGAAATTTATTGCAGTTGCAGCCTGGGTTCCTCTCTCCCAGCATGATATACGGCGCCACAGTCAGGAAACAGTTAATTGCCTTTCAGGAACAACTTCTGTCTGCCGCGGGGCTGCTCCTAGTTGCTGCACGGCGTAATTCGATAAGGGGGCATCGTTCTTATTTATACACGGCTCCATCATATTATTATCAGAATTAGTTCCTTAGTGTCTCTAATGAACTCCATATTGACGGAAAGCTACAAGTTAATCCCGCCCTCCCCTCCCCCGCCCCCCCCACCCCAAAATCTCTTTATCTCGAATGTGTTTACCGCAGTGTGTAGGGGGGGATGAGTGGCAGCTTCTTGACGCAAACATGTTCCACGGCTGATTGTGTTGGCTGCTGTTGTTTTAATTGTGAATGGAAGAAAGCAGGACAAGGAGCGGAGTGCGTGTACAGCAGATAACGACATAGGACATACTCAGGTCCACAATCTTATTCGAGGCGGTTTTCAAATTTGCAGGACGTCTTCCGGTCATAACTTTAGAAGTTTTTATTCTGCTGTTTAGATTTCGGCGTTAAGCCATTGTCAACCAGAATAAAAACTTCTACAGCCATAAATGTAGTATGGTGTCATTTAAACAGTTCATACACACTTCGGACGCATGTTATAATAAATAAGTGGTTTTGAGACGTTATCACTTCTCTACGAGATATTTTAATGAATACAGTAACCAGCCACTATTTTATGTATTTTTCTTAAGACTGGTACACGTTCCGAGATTTCTCCCGTTTTCAATGAGCGCTATGCATATTTAAATCTTTAATTATCGTATTTTTAAAAACGTGGACTGCACTTTGGGTGCTCGAGCTGCTCTGTGCAAAATAACATGTTTAGTTATTGCAGTTGGAGAGTTCTATATATTACAAAACATTACACGTTAGATGCGCCTGCTTTCTATTCTGATTGTTGTTGCTGCTCTTTTCCGCATTTATTAGCGTGATACAAATAATTTTTTTTTGTGTGATGCACAAAAACAGGGCAGCATCCGCAGTGTTGCCGACTTACATGAATGTTTAGATCGAAAACTTGTGTTTGCAGTCAAAGTTACATTTTTCTGACTGGTTCTGAAAGTACTGCTGAAGTCAGTTGGATGTACACAGAAAATATTTGTAATTTAAGCTTCCGGGTGCCAAAACATTAAAATTGCTTAATATGTAATGTACGGCGCTACGAAAACTGGTTTCCTCAGGTAAGGTTTGTTACTTTATGTAACTTTTTTTTTTCTAAAAATGGCATGCTCACATGTTTCATTGTCTCTGATGTGGTGTTATTTATTGTTGGTCTGTGTCTTTGATCTCTACGACATATTTTGGCTAAATTACGGCAAGGAGTCCAAACAATAGTTTGATGAGCATTCTGAAAAACTAAAAACTAACGTCTTTTCGTTTATCTGGCTGTAGGGAAGTCCAAATCCCTGCTTAGTGACACCGACTAAAACTTTTCTATGTTCTCACTGAATCATTTTAGGCACATCGTGGAGTTATTCCTTGAAAAATGACTGTGGCCTATTTATTTTGCGTTTTCATTCAGTTGAGTATGGGTAGTGAGTAAGTGCCAAATGTCCACGTTTCAGTCCCAATATGCTCCGATGGTTTCTATCAATTATCGCTTCTTTCAACTCAGCCAATGATTTATTAATCCGAAAAGTTCCAAGCTGCAGCGTGGTTCGGAATTCACAGTTATATAATTCTATTCAATTCGCTGCCTTTTTCATTAACTGACGTCAACTGTGACCAGTGGATCAACTCCATATCGATTGCTTCAGACGAGAACTGCTTTGTTCGTTATAACCTAAATGCTACGTAATAGAAGTTGATTCAACACACACTGACGGCCATTGTGCATAACTCCTTGATATTTTCTGTCACTGTCATATTAATCCTTTTACCTGTATTTAGTGTATGACGTTTCTTCATATGGTTAGTTTTCGTGTTTGGCTACTCTTTAGAAATCAGCCCTAGCTTTACTAACCTGTATTGGACCCCATAACCACCTCTCACTCTCGCTGATGTGATATATTCTGCGGTGAGGGGGAGGAAGGGGGAGGGGGAGGAGTTGGCTTCCATCAATTAACCCTGTAAAGCCTGATATGAGAACACAGCTTGCCTTTTTAAAAAAAAAATTTTAGAAGAGTCTTTTGAGGCAACTGATGTATTTCAGTCGAAGCAGAAAGTCAAAATGCCCCGCTCCTGACAGTTATTTTCACTTAAAAGACGATGTTTTGACTTCAATTTATTAATTATAACATCAATAAAGACATGTTAATAACTTTCTTAATTCTTTGACTGCACGAAATCCAATTACAGTTTCAAACCCAAACGTTTGATGTACATCATAACAATATTGTGTTTAATTTTGGCATTTTTCAAGTGATTTTTGTTTTTATATGTTTTTGGCCTTTTCCACCCCCTTCAATACGCTTCAGTCAACACAAAAGCACAACATACATGCGGAAATTTGTGAGGGATGCCCAATGCCAATAGGATGCAATTAACGACCTGTATTATTAGCCATCAAGATAACCTAAATTTTGTACAACAGTTAATTTGAGCCGTAAAGCACGTCGGAATTCTGACGCAGGGCTTGTCTGATGACACGGAAATAACGTCATTAGCCACCACAGTAAAGCACCACCATCGGCAAAGAGAAGTATTTTTTGGCAGTAGCACTTGCATGGGGAGTTGTGGTGAGAGTCGTGGCACATGCTTTAGCGTATGACAGATGAGCGTTATGTTTACAAGATGGCGTCTAGAGTGAAGGTGGCAACACTGATTTAAAAGGGGCAGCAACATACTTCAATCGTTCAGTGCATCAATGCCATATTGTCAGCGAAGAGAACATTGATGAACCTAGAGTACTCGAGGTATGTGTTTATCTGTTCTGGTTTACATATAAATCAGAGTGTATGTCTACATGTCTGGGATCTCCTGCCAAACCCCTGGATGGATTTCAACTTTTTTTTCAGCCCTGGTGTATATGCTGCCCTGCACGACTGGCATGTTGTGTCGGAACAGTATCGGCCTGCTAAATCGACCTCTTTTGCACGGGGGCAAGAAACGGTTTACTGGGCACCGCTACGTAGCCTGCCCTGCATAACAGGTGTATGCAGTGTTGATCTGTTTTATTGAACGGCATTCTACAGGCTATACATGCCGATGAGCATGGCTGGGGGCACATTGAGATGGATAGAGGTAGAGGTGGTGATTGACAGAGTGAGGAGAAGGCGAAAATGGACAAAGAAGAAGAACGTGAGATGAGTGAGGCAAGTGGAAGATGTAGCGGGGTGTTGGGCAGGTGGAAAATGAAGGGTGGGAGGTGGAGATGGAAAGAGAGGGCGAGGTGGATGTGGAAAGAGAGAAGGGGAGGCGGATATGGTCAGAGGGACAGGGGGAAGATACGATCAGAGAGGCAGGGGGTGGAGAAAATGGACAAAGGGAGAGGAGGAGAAGATGATGAGACGGAGAGAATGCAGAGGAGGAGATAGAGGAGGGAGGATGAGGTGGACAGCCAGAGGGAGGAGGAGATGGACACTGTGGACGAGGATGGGTGTTCAGTGTGTTTGGAATGCACACACAGGCGAAGCCACAGGGAAAATTCTAGTAATTTATGAAGCTAAAAGACCACATCAAACATACATAGGAAACCAATGATCTGCAGCCTGAACAACAAACGAAAACAAGCTTAATACATCCATTGGATGTCGTAGATTTGGAACACAGAAGTATTAGTGGCGGCTCAAGTTAATGCCAATTAAAATAAACAAAAAAGTAGATTTCACAACGTTAAACTGTGGTTCTCCCATAAGTGATTCAGAAAATCAGTTGAAGAGTTCGAAGGAAGCCTAGGGCAAACCATCTGCAATTGACCCATGGCTGGAAATGCACGGCGGTGTCAAAATAACCTTCGCGTTGAGTATAGGTTTACGTTTCACCATACAATTACGCTTGTTCCAGAGCAAGTATATCACTTATGACTTCTGGAATACAGAACAGTGAGTATCTTTACGAAACGCACGCGACAGTACTCAGGCTGAAGTGGACGAATTAGGAACTGACCAACCCGTACCGAGAAAATTGAGCCTGGCAGGGAAAGTGGCGATAAGAATAAATGTAATAGCTCTGTATGTGTTGATGATCCGGCGAACGAGGGCGAGCCGACTTCTATGATAGCTTCGGCTGCGGACCATTCAGTCCATGGGGTTGGCGCGCATGAGGGGACGGCTCCCATTAATAACACGGCGGCGTGATGGTGCGTGCCACGCAGGCCATGCTAATGTATCGGCAGCAGTAAATCAGGGCGGAGCTTTGTGGTGGAAGGTGGGGGGGGGGGGAGGGGGGGCAGCGCTGACTCGGCTGTGGCCGGCTTCCTCTTCCGGCCGCCCAGAGACGGCGCACTGTGTAATTACCGGCCTCATAAACCACCCACATCTGCCCACCTCACGCCCCAGGCACGCGCCCCACGATTCGTTTCTACCTCCACACGCCAGCACCTCTCCGTCCACACTCTTCCACAGCCGAAGTAACTGTGCCGAGCCACTGTGCTGCTCGCCGAGTCCCAACCAAGCGATTCGAACCGCAGAGCAAATACTCTGACGTAAGTAGGAAACTTTACACAGTCAATATATTCATCGAATGCTAAAATTCGTACTCCAGTGTTTCTACGTTCATCAACTCTTAAGCCGTCGGCACACGGACCGTGCATCTGAACGTTGAGCGTTGAGCGGGCCGAGTTTCTGACGTCATAGCGTGGAATAGCACCTTCGAGAGTCTTTCCGACCGTGCAGAGCAATATCTAGCATCTCAGATATCATGAGCGTGCGTCTAAACGTTGACCAATCAGATGCCACCACGCCACCTACGTAACATGCACGCCATCTCCCTTCAGCATTACCGAGCGGGGTGGCGCAGTGGTTAGACACTGGACTCGCATTCGGGAGGACGCCGGTCCAATCCCGCGTCCGTCCATCCTGATTTAGGTTTTCCGTGATTTCCCTAAATCGCTCCAGGCAAATGCCGGGATGGTTCCTTTCAAAGGGCACGGCCGACTTCCTTCCCCGTCCTTCCCTAATCCGATGAGACCGATGACCTCGCTGTCTGGTCTCCTTCGCCGAAGCAACCAACCAACCATCCCTTCAGCATTGAGCTGTGAGGCGCCATATTGGCATTCAGTTCAAGCCTATACGTATGTATGTCGTTTCTGAGCACCAGCAAATTGAGAATCATACGAAAACCCGTTGTTAACTGCGTGATTAGTTGCAATAAAACAATGAGAGACATCGTATTCGTGGCAAAAGAATTATTGTAACTTGTGTATTATGGGAGTATGTCATTTGAAGGTAGCGGCACACTGAGGATCCACCAAAAACACATTGTTCTTGATACAATTTTACAATTTGTTATAGTTAAATTTCAGTTACTAACATAGCTACGATTAAAGCAGTCAGCAAGTGGAAACAACTTAGAATTGGCAATAAAGGAATTGCTGTCACTTGAGCGTATTGAGTAGCGATGATGATTCATGACCATATACGTAACCTGATGATGTTTCGCGTCCCGCCAAGTCAAAAATATCTTTCCTAACATTCGTGTATACAATAGGTTTCGATGCTTTATTATTAGTTTAATATAAGTATATACTACAATATTTGATGTTATGTAAATATAAGTTCACATTTTTTTGAGGAATGAGTTTGTTCGATTGGCTTAATCTACAGGACAGCTTGCACTACTTGTATGAAGATATTTGGTTCCTTTTTTCTTTTGAGTTTTGTAATTTACATGTTGCAAAGATTCTGCTATTGGGTGGGAACAGTGATCAATTAAGAGTGACCTTAGGGTTTTACTAAAATGTGGGAAGGATAAAATAGCATTTATCTTATGTGGAGAACTATTGCAAATTTGTGTCGCACAGTTTGTAATGGAACTTTTATAAGTCTGTATCCTTATTGATTGGTCATGGTACTTTCAAAAATGTTCAAATGTGTGTGAAAGCTTATGGGACTTAACTGCTAAGGTCATCAGTCCCTAAGCTTACACACTACTTAACCTAAATTATCCTAAAGACAAACACACACAGCCATGCCCGAGGGAGGACTCGAACCTCCGCCGGGACCAGCCGCATAGTCCATGAGTGCAGCGCCATAGACCGTTCGGCGAATCCCGCGCGGCCATGGTACTTTACTTTTTGTCTTAAAACATGTACATCGATGTTGAAGTTTTTATTTGTGTATATTACATATGGAACAACGTGACTAGGATATGAACAGTGGAAGAAATGTGCGTTTCAATAGAGCTAACGTCGGAATTTTACGCGCGCCTGTTGGGTAAACGGTGTGATTTACGAACTGGAAACATCCCACAACTGCCGCTGGAGTGCGTTGCGATCGCGTACACCACGTTGGGACCCACGTACGTATGCACAAGTCGCATCGTTCCTGGGCGTTCAGCAGCACGTTGAACTTGGCACGCTCAACGTTAACGTTCTAAAACACGGTCCGTGTGCCGACGGCTTTACGGTGCTTGTCTTGTACGTAGCTGCTATTATCTGTGGAATGGCTAAAACATTTGGTATATATAGTCGGACTTTCAAAAACTTTTTGTGTTTATTAGACTTTCTGCTATAAATATTCGTATTTTGGCGTAACTACTATTAACTCAAAGTCCACAGATGGAACTTCAATTTAATACTAATCAACAGAAAAAATTAGAAAGGAGTTCTGGTATTCAAATACATACCCCAGGATGCTAACAAGCATATCTTTCAGTTTATGTTTCTTACACAGCCATTTAAATCTGAAGAAACGCACACTAGAAAAAAAGCAACATTTAGCGTTCGTAGTGGATCACAATGTGATACAAAGTGAAACCTACACACTCCAACTTTGCATTCACTGAAATCATATCCTCGGATTGATTTCCCGATTGATCTGCAGAAAAATTTTTCGTAACAACACAATCTGCTAAAATAATATGATAAACATGTAATCTGAATCGTCATCAAATATTTCGTTCTGATCAGCTGCTGACTCGTCAAGAACTTTGTGAATCGTTTGGGAACCGCGCGACTGCTACGATCGCAGATTCGAACCGTGCCTCGGGCATGGATGTGTGTGATGTCCTTAGGTTAGTTAGGTTTAAGTTGTTCTGAGTTCTAGGAGACTGATGACCTCAGATGTTAAGTCCCATAGTGCTCAGAGCCATTTGAACCATTTTTTGAATCGTTTGTTCAAGCCGTCACTACTGTTCAGTGCACATTCTGAAGTCAAAATCAACACAGAAGCACACAAAACATGGGGAACAGAGACAACGTGAACGTCATGTAACACCTACGAAACAAGAGGCGATAACATAGGTTTCGAAAACGACAGATTTTTCCAGTGATACCGCTACTACCATCTAGCAGAAACTACGAAACTACTATCTAGTAAAAACAACAAAACCTACAGACCTGACAGACGTTTGCGGGGGCCGTGAATATACGTTTGACACCGCGGAAAATCGTCATAGCTTGCGTGACGTAATATTACGTCTGTCGCCCATTTCCATATCCCGCAAGCGCCGTAATAATATTACGATAGCCGCACGCTGAGTGTTGAAATTTCATCCTCACGCCAATTTTTATTCGAGACAGAAGAAAAGCGTACTTCCACAACAAAATGGTTCCAGTAGAAGACGGGTTAACAAAAAGGTGAAGTAATGAAAAGCTGCAGAGAAAATAAAAGTGATTAAGGAGACAAGGTGTAAGGGACAAATTAAGAAGCGGATGCTTTCAAATGTCTAGGAAGTAAGCTAACCTGAAAGGCAACATCAAGGGATAGATTTGTCAGAGGATACGAAATTGTTCAGAATTTTATTATTGTGGTCCGCAGCTCGTGGTCGTGCGGTAGCATTCTCGCTTACCACGCCCGGGTTCCCGGGTTCGATTCCCGGCTGGGTCTGGGATTTTCTCTGCCTCGTGATGACTGGGTGTTGTGTGCTGTCCTTAGGTTAGTTAGGTTTCAGTAGTTCTAAGTTCTAGGGGACTGATGACCATAGACGTTAAGTCCCATAGTGCTCAGAGCCATTTTTTATTATTGTGTGTATGATGCAAAATTATGAATTGAAAAATACATGCTAAGATCATGATATACAGGTCATATTAGCTACCAATTTTTAGCTATTGATGAAAATGACCAACATGGACAACGAAAGGTCTGAGTAGAATAGGGGCGACTGTTATACATAGAGAATACTGTAGCTTGGTTGGTACTTGAGTCTAGTGACATGTTACAATCACATGAAGAAATGCGCGCTAACGACCGCCTTAGCAGGTTTCGCCATTTCCTGAAGTTTTTGTTGTTCTTAGACGTGAGTTTGTGCTTTGAGCAGCATTTGTAAATATTTCGAGCTCTACACATTTAAAGTGCTGTATCACATACCTTAAAGCTATTTGGAATGTACTGTTAAGTCACCAGTTACAGATTTTCATGGCAAGTAAAATGCTACATATTTTCTAAAACTAGTTACATAACGTGTGAGTAGTTAAGTCGGTCGTGCACAATCTTGGACCTTGAAACGGAAGAAGGCTTCTACGATGGGACACTTGAGACTTCCAAATCAAAGTTTTTTAGTGTTTTAATTATTTTCTATGTCTTGAAAATGGAATTTTTTTTTAGTAGCCAATGTTTGTAACCTGTAACTGGTCTTTGATATTTCTTTTCTTAATTTGATTTCTCTTGATAATTACTGAAATGTAGCAGAGTACTAACGTAAAACGAATGACTATTATATACAATACTGACAAGATTTTCTCGAATGCTTCGCTTTTACATGTGATTATTGTATCTGTCCCTGGGTACTTCACCGTTTTATACCTTGGAAGAGTTTTTCACATTTGAAAAAACATGATTTTTCCGGAACGATTTTTGTAATTTCAGGAAAAGACTGCAGCACACAAAGGGAACGCTCCACTTTCAGAATGGAAAAAGAAAATATATTAAACTTCTATTACAGGACAGTTTGAAAACTCCTCTAGGGTACAACACTCTCACCCAAAAGCGACAGAGATGCTCTTTCTACCAAAGATCGTAGGTAAAACAAGTGGGAAAAGGTAAGAAATGAAACGATACGAAACACGCTTCAGATCAATCCACTAAAAGGAACTCTGAGAGAAATATGCTGAAATTGTTTGGCCACGTGAAAAGTATGCGATAAGAAAAACTACGAAGAAGAGATCTGGAATGGACAGAATATGGAAGAAGATCAACTACAAGTCCACGAACAAGCGGCACAAAAGGATGAGGTGAATTGTACTACAGTGGGATTAACTGTTGAACGATACGCTACGAAAGAATGAAACTGGCTTTGTTGACGCCTTGCATAAGGAAAACCGCTTCAAGAAGAGGATATGATGGCCACTGGGTATGTTCAAATTTACTGGAACATTTTTTTCAAAAAATGTTCCAATGTATGTGAAATCTTATGGGACTTAACTGCTAAGATCATCAGTCCCTAAGCTTACACACTACTTAACCTAAATTACCCTAAGGACAAACATACACACCCATGCCCGAAGGAGGACTCGAACCTCCGCCGGGACCAGCCGCACAGTCCATGACTGCTGCGCCTGAGACCGCTAGGCTAATCCCACGCAGCCGAACATTTTTTAAAATTTAATTTTATTCCGTTTTAGGCAGAACCCGTTTCACAAAAACAATTCACATAATGGTACGAACAAGAGACTGGTCTGACTTCATTACAGAAAGTAAAACATAATTCAATGAAATGAGTAGTGGTCAAGTTACATTAGTATAAGGCTACGGACTAAGTGCAGCGTGGCGGAGAGCGGGCACAACGCTCGATGACGTCATAAGGTGAGCCGACGCTGTAGTGTCCTGAGTAGCATTTCTTTGTTCAGCGGAGTGTAGAAGCGTTCAGCAGTGATTACGCAAACAATAGAATTAGACGCATGGCTATCCGTTTTGGTACTGGAATAAATACTCTTCTGAAAGTCAGTTTATTCAGTATGAAAAAAGGTGCAAGTATTCTAGGGAAACAGAAGGAATTGTTTGGAGAGTTTAATACAGTGAATGAGAGTATATGGCTCAAATGGCTCTGAGCACTATGGGACTCAACTGCTGAGGTCATTAGTCCCCTAGAACTTAGAACTAGTTAAACCTAACTAACCTAAGGACATCACAAACATCCATGCCCGAGACAGGATTCGAACCTGCGACCGGAGCGGTCTTGCGGTTCCAGGCTGCAGCGCCTTTAACCGCACGGCCACTTCGGCCGGCAAGGAGAGTTTAAGATCAGATCTTGACAAATTCCATGAATGTACGAGAATGTCTGTGTCTACATTTGATTATGGTTTCGCCGGCCGCTGTGGTCGAGCGGTTCTAGGCGCTTCAGTCCGAAACCGCGCTGCAGCTACGGTCGCCGAATCGAATCCTGCCTCGGGAATAGATGTGTTTGATATCCTTAGGTTAGTTAGGTTTAAGTAGTTTCTAGGAGACTGATGACCTCAGATGTTAAGTCCCATAGTGCTTGGAGCCAATTTTGATTACGTTTTGAAAAAGGTCGTGTACTCTCGACAGTATCCTGCAGCAACTTCCATTCAACTATGTCGCTAGACGTAAAATTGATAGTTACCTCGACATAAGTGAGAGTGAATTCAGAATTCTATTTTAAACTAAAACAGCACTACACAATTTAAACAATTGCATCTAACGTCACTAGTGGAAAGAACTGGGAGAAACATGATTGTAAATTACTTTCTTGAGAACAGAAAGACATAATAAAATATTTACTTACCGTGAACACTTATCTTCATTGCCGATTTCACTCCGGGTCATCTGTCCAATCGAACTAATCGCACTTTCATACTTAGAATGACTGCGTAGTCAAATTTCTGTGATAATCTCTTCGAAGGAAAAGGTTTGCCGCAGACTGCGCGCTAAAGAAACATAAACTGCTTTTCGATGCTTGCGCACGCCATGCTGGGGGCTGTTACCGCCAACTTCACGCGTCTCTGGAAGGCTTGCCGCCAGGACACTTTCGTATCATAAGGTACGTTTGTGTTTTGTGTTGCAGTCTCGGGGGAAACAGTGTTCAAGGTTGCCCGCCCTACTCGCGCCATGGCCTAGCTGCACCATTACCATAAAAGCAACGAAATTTTAACATAAAATCCAGATATACACACGGCAGTCACAGACAGCTGGAAGAACTTGTAAGTATGTTGCAGGGCAGGGCGTGCTGAGAAGTATTTTGCAGGAAAAAATTTGATACAATGATTCGTTCAGTTAAGCCGTTGCGCGCACCGCCAGATGTTCTTATAGCGGATGATAGAGCACGAGACTGCTCAGCCTTTGGCTCGGGTTTGATCCTTACTATCGCCCCGTGTCCAATTTCAGTATCGGGCTCTCGTTCGGCATTAGGTATCCAAATGGCGATACCGCCCGTGGCGGGCTGCTTGAATTTGTGGGTGCAACGGGCTGACTGGCTAATTTCAAACGAACAGTGATGGGTTACCAATCTGACCGTCGCCCGAGTCACGGTCCGACAATCAGAAGTGAAGGTCTGGCGTGCCATTTGTTTTCGTAGCTGGATACCTTTGGTTACCAATCGCGCCATCCTTACAGTACAGCAGTACGTCGACGATATCCCACGCCCCGTTTTGCTGCGCTTCAGGGCAAGCCATCCTGGGTTTACATTTCAGCAAGATAAAGACAGCCTGCACACGGAGAGTATTTCTACTGTTTGTCTTTAAGTTTGTAAAACCCTACCTTGCCCAGAAAGGTCTCTGGAGCTCTCCTCAGTTGAGAATGTTTGGAGCAACGTATCGAACTTCTTTCTTAACTATTGTTTCTCAGCACAACAACCTACCTGACGACACCATTACAAAGTTCTTGGACTGTTTCTGATCGCCATAGATATACATAATGAAATATAGAATAGATCGTCAAATTCTAAAGTTCCTCCTTTTTAGCTCTTTGTCCAGAGTCCGGGTGGATTTTTATCGTGTCCGCCTTTTTCGCAAAGTTGAGCGTAATACAGTTAAATTTACTATTCGTCCCGTTCTATTGCTCTTTTCTTAAATACTTTAACTATTGGCACGGCCTTCGTGACAAACACGCTCGAAGGCGGTGTAAGTAGGTGGCACCAGGATCGTCGACGTTGTCGTTGATCTACCTATAGGCGAATGCAAATATCGAGTATTTAAAATTTTCGTTTTGAAGCGGAATGTAAGATATGTGGAGCTGGATGGTACGTCTCAGTAGCCAATAAAGGTAAGAAATAACTCGACAGATTAACTGTCATGGTTTTATTTCATTGTTTCATAGTCATTCAATTGATTTGTATTCGGAAGGTTAAAGTGCAGTTTACATGTCGTCAGCTGCTGCTTGAATTGTAGATGTTGGTAGCGGTGCGTCGAATGAAGGGAGGTGAATGGTCTTACGATTTTCGCTTTGTAAACAATTCCGTGTTGTTGACTTAACAAAGCAAATGACGCCACACTGTCACCACAATCAATGTTTTTAATTTTTTTATATTGCTCAGTTAACCACCACCTGACCATCAGTAACAATTAACTACCAGTTTTACCGGTAATTCCCGGCAGTCACGTGACTTGTCCAAAGCTGACGGGTGGTATCCTCTTCTGCAGTTGACCCGTTTGATGTGTCCTCTTCCTTTGTCCTCTTTTTTGAAGCTGTTTGTCCTTCTTTTCAAACAATTGCATCTGGTCACCCTAAACCTGGTCAGTGCGTCTACCTTTGCCTTATAAGTAAGGTGGCACCACGTAACTCCGGGTATGGTGGCTTGATCTAGTGGTAGAGAGACTGACGCGTGCGCACCGTTTGATGTTGCATAGACGCACTGTGGTTTCACGCCGAAGAGAAAGTGATCACACAAGTTATCGTCCACTACCGAACGCGCAGGCGAATAAGCAAGAACAACGAGGAGTGATTCGATTTTTCGCGGCGGAGGGAGCTGGAGGCCGTCAGACGTATCGACGGATGAAGGCTGTGTGCGGTGAGTATAGTCTGGTCGTTCAAGTGTTGTGAAATGGCGCAAACAACTCCCTGAGGGGCGCGAGTCACTGGAAGACGATGCTCGTCCTGGACAGGCTCATCGTGCAGCAGTTTCGGTGGGAACGCTGGAACATCCACCGTACAGTCCCGATCTGTGACCGTGTGGCTTTGATGTGTTTGGACCTCCAAAACAAGCTATTCGCAGACATCGATGCGCATCGAACGACGAAGTGTGTGACTGGATCCAGGCCTGGATCCGACAGCAGCCTACTAGCTTCTTCAAGGATGGAATCGACCGATTAGTGCCGCAATGGGATAAATGTGCCAACAGTTTTGGCGACTTTTTTTTAGTATGTGTACTGCGTATAACTACATTTTTGAATTAATAAAATCGTTACCGTTACTTTACAATAGTGACCGGGTTTCATTTGAATGCCCCTTATACATCTGGCAACTATGAGCGACTATAAGAGGAAAATAATCTTTAAGCGGATGACTATACACTTTAAGACAAAAAGGTAAAAAAGAAAGAAAAAGAAAACGCAACACGAAGGTATTATCAGAATGGTACGGCAATCAGTAAATATGATGTACACGTACTAACAAACAAATGATTACAATTCTAGAAAACTGGACGATTTGTTCGAGAGAAAGGGCGCAAACTGAGCAAGTCAATAAAGGGTTGGTCCACCTCTGGCCATTAAGCAAGCAGTTATTTGGCTTGTGATTGATCGATACATTTGTTAGATGACCTCCTGAGCGATATCGTGACAAATGCTGTCCAATTAGCACATTAGATTGTCAAAATCCCGAGCTTATTAGAGAGCTCTGCCCATATTGCTCCAAATATTGTCAACTGATGAAACATCTGGGGACCTTGCTGGACAAGGTAGGGTTTTACGAACATGAAGACAAACTGTAGAACCTCTAGCCGTGTATAGGCTGGCTTTATCTTGTTGAAACGTAAGCCCAGGATGGCTTCTCATGAGCGGCTGTAAGACGGAGCGTGGAATTTCGTCGACGTGCTACCGTGCTGTAAGGGTGGCGCGGATGACAACTGAAGGGATCCTGCTACGAAAAGAAATGGCAAGCCAAACCGTCACTCCTGACTGTCAGGCTGTGTGGCGGGTGACAGTTAGGTTGGTAAACCACCAGAAACATCTTCCCTGGTCATCAGGGCTCACTCCAGTCAATGAGATTCCAGGCCGAAGGTATGTCCAGAGGCGCCCCGGAGATCACTGAGATACCAACCTGACTGCCACCCGCCATAAAGCGCCACAAACAGGAGTGATGGTCGAGGGTGCTACTTTTTTTCGTAGCGGGACGCCTTTGTGGCACTCTTACAGCACAGCAGTACGTCGACGGTGTCAACATTCCATTTTGTTGCCCTTCTTGGCAAGCCATACTACGCTTATATTTCAGCAAGAAAACGAACGCTCACACACGGCTTTAGTTTTTATTGTTCGTCTTCATGCTTTCCGAGCTCTACCTTGGCCAGCAAGGATCTCTCCCGAATTGAGAGCATTTGGAGCACTATGGGGAGGGCCCTCCAATAAGCTCGGAATTTTGGCGATCTAACGCGTCAATTGGACGGAATTCAGCACGACATCCCTTAGGAGGACAGCCAACAAATCTATCAATCAATGCCAAACCGAATAACTGCTTGCATAAGGGCCAGAGGTGGACCGCCGCGTTATTGACTTGTCAATTTGTGAATGTCCACTGAAGACGCCTGTAACATAAAAAGGTCAATAGTTTACTGCAGGAAGCCAGACTGTGTCCGCACCTCGTGAAACATAGGTGCCAACCCCTATTTCTCACCATCTACTTTGCTGGCTGATATGTCACCTTTGCCAGGCGCTTCCTCAAAACTGTGGCCAGGAGCCGTGTTGCTCGTGAAGTGCGGTAGTTTTGAGGGAACAGACTGTGCGGTGTGGAACGCTGCGCTACACCTATACCTGCGTGCTTCCCGTGTATTCCCCTGGGCCCCCAGGCCCGCGCACACGATTGCATCTGCGCGCCGCGGGGGAAGCAGGCTGCCCGCTGACGTCACTTCCGCACCGTTGCATGACCGCCGGTCACGTGACCGCGCCGCCCTCCGGCCGCAGCCCAGTCCTGGCTGGCTAGCTGCGGTATTACACCACTCCAAGTAAACACTTACCGGCAAATTCTGTGTCTATGGTCTACATCGTGTTACCACGAGCTAGCGCCCATTCCGAAGTATCTGGGAATATTCAATCCTGTCTAGTGTTTCGCTATCTCACTGAGAGCTGCATTTCGTATCGTCGACTATATGAGAAGACTGCCAGCTTACACAAACAAATAAAATCGTCATGACTGATTTTGAAACTCTAATGGCAACCATGATTGCAAACTAAATTGTCGGGCTTCAGGCTGTATGGTTCTTCTTATTTCGAACACTATTTATTTTCCTGTATTTAAAGATTTATTGGCACGCAAAATTAATAAGAATAACTCGCTCTCTGGAGCGTTTGTGCAGATCGCTACCGTGGCAAGTAGAAAAGCAATTCCACGATTTGAACTTAGGCAGAGAGGCAGACAACGCCACAATGCGCTGAAACAACGATAGTGTCTGTAGGAGATATGGTTAAACCGTAAGAGTAGATTCAACTTGGCGATCTTAAAACGCGGGGTCCCACAAACATTTAGGCATGAAACTAAGAACTTTTTTATATCAATTATTAATTATTAAAGGCAAATTTCGGCGTATTAAATGCTAGGGAGAGCCTGAGTGTCATTAAAGCTTTGTTACCATAATTCTGCTATCATTAAACTATTTATATCAAGAAACAAATGCTAGTTAATATTCTGTCGAGAATTTTCAAATCATTACGAAGTTATACGAAGTGTACAAGACCTGTGTTACGTGCCAAGCACTCCAGTCAGATTTTAGGATAATCCGAGTCTGATTCCTATGCAAACCACACTATCAGTTTTCAGTAACTTTTGATACTAACTGTATCAAACTATTTAACAGTGGAGGCTAATAAAGTACTCATAACGGCATACCAGAATTTATTGAAAATATCTTGGCTACCCGATCTTCCATTCACAACGACACAGATAGACTGCATCTCCGAACGAATCCAGTTCGCTACAATAACTGCTTCAAAGGACTGCATTAGCGAGAAAACTACAGAGAACAGGTAGAAGGACGTCCTACTCGCCGATTCACTAAGTTGATCTAGGAAAGGGTTAACTTTTGCAGTCTCGTGTGAGAAAAAGACCAGTTGCTCGGTACGTCGCCTTTATCACTTTCTACGGACTCTTGGCTAATTGAAATGTTTATAGAGGTTTAGTACCACGGGGGATTCTTTCAAGGTCCGTCTATTATGCAAACAATTGTTCTTTGCTAATGCCCAAAAGCGTTTCAGCACATTTGTGACACCATTAACAGGTATCTTTGCATCCTAAAGAATGGAATAAGTTAGTTTTAAATAATAATTATTCGATTAAAAAATAAGGCTCAAATATTTTGTCCGTTGTGATAATCAGAATTAAGTACTGTAGAGACCTCTTTATTTGTGCTCTTCGTTCGAGCGATAGTTTAATCACGTAGGACTGATAGAGCAAAGAAAAGCAATGCGTTTTGTCACAGGTTCGCTTCATAAGTGAGAAACCGTCTCAGAGAGACTCGCCATATTCGTCTAACTCCACTGGCAGACGCTAAAAGAGGTAGTGGCAGCAGAAGAAGATTTCTGACAGATGACAGCGCTGCTGCCAGCTTCCATAAAATTTTCAAAATGTTTGCACTTTAACAACATTTGACGGATGGTAAAAAGCCGAGCTACCGACGTTAAGCATTACAAGAAGTGGACCCGACAGTTACAGCTTTTCTCATCTGTAGTTGAAAGTAAGAATTTATTTTGACAACTGAACGACTTCTTGATGTAGTATCAAACGTGTAGTAGTACAGATAACCTTATTTGCCGGTCGTTGTGGCCGAGCAGTTCTAGGCGCATCAGTCTGGAACCGCACAACCGCTACGGTCGCAGGTTTGAATCCTGCCTCGGGCATGGATGTGTGTGATATCCTTAGGTTAGTTAGGTTTCAGTAGTTCTAAGTTCTAGGGGACTGATGATCTCAGATGTTAAGTCCCATAGTGCTCGGAGCCATAACCTTATTTCTTCGAAATCCCTAATATTAATGCGATGCCTTTAGTTTTTACATTTGGTCAGGCAAATTTTAAGAAAAATTAGGATACATGTATTGATAGCTCTTTCTTTTCATAAACGACAGAATTACAGTTCTCCAGTGAACTCCTGTTTGAGCTGCACTGTGAGTCATTTAGTTCACCCCATCCACGAGAGTGGAAGACGAAATATCGATTTGGAAGAACACATTTAGTTTTCTGACTATTCCTCAAAAGTACTTCTCAAACGTTTTATTATGCTTGTACAAGAAATGACATCCATTTCTGTAGATGATGTCCAATTTTCACTCACAATAAGCGTTTACGTTTTATGATTTTTACTTAATCCAGTACAGATATCGAAACAGTAACAAGATAAAAAGATAATTTACTGGGGAATTTTGATTATTGGGAAAACTCCTATAGTGGGTTGGATATTAACATTCTGGCATCTCAGAATCTTCGTCTGTCATAGAGATTTAGACATGAGGAGCAGCATACATCCTAACTTTCAACTTACGGAAGTATCTCTGCATGGATTTTGAAATATGTTTCCGGCATAGCTCTGTATAGTAGTTTGGCTTCAAATTCTCCCTTTTCAAAATAAGCGGCCAAAAATTAATTCTTGCTTCATCAGTGGGAAATTATGACCAGTTCTGAGACTGTGTAAAAACGAATTATGAAGCTGAACAGAAGACAGAGAGAAAGAAAGAACGACCTTGCCATTAACGTTTGATGAATTTTCGCACGGATTTCTATGAGACAAATTTCAAATGCCCTTTATCACTCAAATCGTAATAATTAGACACAAATAATTATTCTCGAACAAAGGTCATTCGCATCCGCTTTGCAAAGAGATCTTTCGCCTGTAAATTCACTAAATTAATTTCCAGAATAGGTTCGCACTTCATTTTTATTTTTAAACTAACTTCACCTGTGGGACAGAATATTATATCCTTTTAAACACACTCACATCAAAAAAAGTTTTGCATCACCTCGGTTCCGAGAGTTCGGAACCTGTAAAGAAAATTGAAATAGAGGGCAACATAAACATCATTTCCGCCCTTTTTATTGCTCATGAAAACCACACATTGCATGTTGTACCACTATACAACGAGACCTTCAGAGGTGGTGGTCCAGATTGCTGTACACGCCGCTACCTCTAATACCTAGTAGTACGTCCCTCTTGCACTGATGCATGCCTGTATTCATCGTGGCATACTATCCACAAGTTAATCAAGGCACTGTTGGTCCAGATTGTCCCACTCCTCAGCGGCCATTCGGCGTAGTTCCCTCAGAGTGGTTGGTGGGTCACGTCGTCCATAAACAGCCCTTTCGAATATATCCCAGGCATGTTCGATAGGGTTCATATCTGGAGAACATGCTGGCCACTCTAGTCGAGCGATGTCGTTACCCTGAAGGAGTTCATTCCCAAGATGTGCACAATGGGGGCGCGAATTGTCGTACATGAAGACGAATGGCACGCCAATATGCTGCCGTATGGCTGAACTATCGATCGGAGGATGGAATTCACGTATCGTACAGCCATTATGGCGCCTTTCATGACCACCAGCGGCGTACGACGGCCCCATATAATGCCACCCCAGTGTGTCTAAGGCGTTCAGCCACACCGGGTTACCTCCAAACGCAACGACTGTCTGGTTGAAGGCATATGCGACACTCATCGGTGAAGAGAACGTGATGCCAATCCTGAGCGGTCCTTTCAGCATGTTGTTGGGCCCATCTGTACCGCGCTGCATGGTGTCGTGGTTGCAAAGATGGACCTCGCCATGGACGTTGAGAGTTAAGCTGTGCACCATGCAGCCTATTGCGCACAGTTTGAGTTGTAACACGACGTCCTGTGGCTGCACGAAAAGCATTATCCAACATGGTGACGTTGCTGTCAGGGTTCCTCCGAGCCATAATCTGTAGGTAGCGGTCAGCCACTGCAGTAGAAGGCCTTGGGCGGCCTGGGCGAGGCTTGTCATCGAGAGTTCCTGTCTCTCTGTACCTTCTCCATGTTCGAACAACATCGCTTTGGTTCACTCCGAGACGCCTGGACATTCCCTTGTTGAGAGCCTTCCAGGCAAACAGAAACAATGTGGATGCGATCGAACCGCGGTATTGACCGTCTAGGCATGGTTGAACTACAGACAACATGAGCCGTGCACCTCCTGACTGGAACTGATCGGCTGTCGGACCCCCTCTGTCTAATAGGAGTTGCTCATGCAAGGTTGTTTACATCTTTGGGTAGGTTTAGTTACATCTCTGAACAGTCAAAGAGACTGTGTCTGTGATACAATATCCACTGTCCACGTCTATCTTCAGGAGTTCTGGGAACCAGGGTGGTGCAAAACTTTGATGTGTGTATTTCAGAACAATCAAATGCTGCACAAGATTTCACAACTGAAATAAAGAAACCTTTACTGAAACTAGTAAAATTAACGTACACCGAATATTGCTCCAGAGGCTGGCTGCAAATGAATGCCGTCACCAGCCAAGTGACCAAGATGTTGATATCAATATAATGACGTCAGACGCACTCTATATCACCCATGGTCTAAGTTGCGAAGTATAAATGCAAACGTAGATGTAGATTCTACTACTTATTTAAAAAATATTACGGAACGTAACGTCGTTGAAATTACAGTGGTATATGCACTTTTTAACTGTCGAGGGTACATTACTGTAAACACAGCACTGTTGCACAAGGAGTCATCGCAGTAATGCATTTCATCGTAAGATCGAACGAAGGAAATATCATGTCCAGAGAACGCAATGCAAATAACATTCAGTGGAGCCTCGTGTCTGACAATAAACTCAATGATGAGTCCGTGACAGGTTTTGGCGGTATTGCAGCCACTCTGCTGTTCCGAACAGTGACCACAGATACGAAAGTTTTTCAGAGTTTTGCTCACTTGTTAAGCAGTAATGTCTAAACGGACGCGATTACACGGCTGAGATGCGTCTAGCGTTAGACACGCCCGTCACCGACGCGGAAAACGGAACACCGTCGTAAATATGTGTGACAAACGTTTCATTATTTTTAATGTAGCGGAAAATTAAACGGCTGTGCCTCCCAGCACTTAGGCATAATTTCGACTCACAGCACGCCGTTATTTACACCTTGGACGATCGGCCCGGGCGGATATTACGCGCGCATTGTTCTAGCCGAGAGCAGAGTCTCGTGACACGGTCATTACGAGGCGCTGCTATCTGCCCTCCGGCTGCGGGTCTGCAGGGTAGCGGATATGATCGGCTGGTTGTTTGGTTTCCGGTTCACGTGACGGCACACACGTGTCCTTGTGGGCAGCAAACTGTGAAGGGGCGTGGCACGCAGCTGTTTGGGGGGGGGGGGGGGGGGGGCGCGCGCCGTGGCTATACTTTAATACCTTTTGTTAATAGGATAAAGGCAATTTGGACGAACATCGATCCATCATTTACTGTATATCCGGCTACAGGGGGTCCAGTTCGTTAGGGGAGATTCAGGTGGAAGAGCAGCATTGTTGGAGGAGGGGTGGCAGGAGAGGTGAAGGCTGGATAACGGTGTGGAGGTTGAGGCTGGTAGGAAAGGGCGGGGAAGGGGTGAAAGGCCGTTGGGAGGAGTACAGGGCTATAATAGGAGAGTGTGGGGGTGGAAGTCTTGTGAAATGGGTTGAAATATTCCTGACAAATGATTCGTAATGCGGGAAAAATATGTTACGTCGCCGAAAACAGTTTACGAGCACTTTCTTTATTCTGGCCGTTTCAGTATTATTATGTCAATAATCCATTTTCATATTAAAGTTGTTAAGGAATTAGTGTCACTCTAGTATACATATATATATATATATATATATATATATATATATATAATGTGTGTGTGTGTGAGTGATAATGCTTCCGCAATGCTGTTAATTGCAAAGATAAAACCAGAATGTAAAAGCAAGTTTATCAAAACACAAACTGGTTCCTTTAGAAATAACGAATGCGCTGCACTTATCAGAACTCTGAACACGGTTTACGTAACCACACTAAAATGTTTACGGTGTACTGTATCCATGGATAATAACAGAGGAATGTCTGCTAATTTCTTCACTCCACTCTGTAACTTGCTCTTAATTGCAAAGTACTTGCAGTATAAAAGACGTGTAGTGAAGATGAAGAAGTGCTCTTAGCTCGTAAGACATCCATATTAGAGCCCTTGTTTAGTGGATCTTTTTTCTTGTTTTGGTCCATACTACCACCTCAAAATATATAGTTCCGTAAGACACGTTTTACAATCCCTCCAAGTTCGTCGCTATAATTCTGAAACATCGTGATAAAGTTACAATCTTTCACGGGTTACGGGTAAGGATAAATGTATTAATTAGAGTTAATGGATCTTGGTCTGGAAACTAACGAGCTGAAAATCCTTCAGATACCTTTGACACTGGAATACATGTACCGGTACTGTTGTTGCTAAGATTGTAGCGCAGGCAACTTTCAGAGGTGGAAGTATGGATCAACATAAGAAAAAATGTCCGGTAAGCATGGGCGCTAAAATGCTGCTGTGAAACAAATCCCACCTCTTGAGCATGTGCTCATAGCTCTTAATGTTTGAATTTTAGAGCCTATGCTTAACTGAAATGTTTCTTTCTTGTTTTGGTCCATACTGCCACCTCTGAAAGTTGTCTATCGTAGCCTATAATGTTAGCAACAATAGTATTAATAGATCTATTCCACAGTCAGAGTTATCAGAATGATTTTAGTTTATAATTTTCGACTGGTTTATTTCCGGACCAGGCTCCCTTAACTTAAACTGATACATTTGTCCATTTGTAATTATCTTGGAATCACTCAGTATTACATACATTTACATGCGCCGGTGCCTATAACTTGGACGCTGTGTAGAGTCGTTGGATAACGTTTCCGGACAAGGTTTCCTACCCTAATTTTGTTCCTAAAGACACCTTCTACACCCCTTCGAAGCTTGTCGGTATAATTTTGAAACACCCTTTATTGCTAAAAACCGATTATTTGTGAAGAGAGATGTTTGCTGACCAATAGATGGTAGTTTCTTTCCAAATTATGCATACTAGCTCCCCTAGCTCCAACACAGTATAGATCTAAGAAATGTAAAAATGTTGCGTTTTATCGCCAAGATAAAACAGTGATTTAGTTGTACAATTTTATGTAAAAGCCACTGCCAAATATGTTTTTTTTAATTGTAATACATCAAGCCATCTTCAGACGTGAAATAGGGAAAAGATGGTGACTTCTTTTTATGATGCGCTCCAGCTGATGCCGGTGGTACCTGCCATGCTCTCCGCGTTTGAGGTATAAAGATGGCCTCATTGCGCCGAAGACGATCATTAAAATAAAAAAAGCACTTGTTCTAGTCTGCACCTTGTTCGTAAATTATAATATTTATGTAGGCTACAGTTAGCGATATTCTTTGAAACTGAGTTGATTTAGACGACTGCCTGACTGTTGACAATAAACAAAAAGGAAAATATCTCCTACCGATGTCGCTTGTCTAGAGTGCAACGGCTCGTGAAAGAAAGATTATATCAACACACCATCGCACAATTCGGAGAGCGTTAGAGGCTTCAAACAGAAATTAATCTCAAGATAAGGAGGGCAGTGCGCACTGCTAGAATCCTGGGTCAGTGCTCTTTCGTTAGGAGCGAGTAAGACAGAATACTTTGGCAGTTTCCAGCATATCACAATTCCTCCACCAGTCCTTTTGACTCTTGTTAACTTCCGTAGTAATGAGGTCACGTGACTAATGGATTATGGTAGTAGTATTTGGCGATAGCGATTCGGATCTCTCACTGTCCTTCTCTTAAAGATTTAGGTTTTTCCACTGGCTCGGCTAAATCATTGATGATGGATGTTATACAGTTGCGTAAATAGCCCTTTTCATATATTTCCTCCACACAATTTCACAACTGAGGAGATGCTGCGGCTCTAATGAGCAGGAGTCTAACCTTCATTCCGTATTTCAAAAAAGGAAGAGGTTTGGGCTTCGGAAGCTTGAATACCGCTAAGGACATATTCAGAATTACACAAAATCCCGGGACCAGATTTGTATTTGTGGTCAGAGGCCAAGCAGTACATCTACACACCATCTGCCGAAACGTTCCAAGACTGGTTTTATTCCTGCCGGATAAGCGACGTCAGCAGACTTACTACGATGGCAGCTCTAAATACAAGATGCGCGTTCGACCCGTCAGTTGCGAGCAGGCAGTGTTAGGCACTGGACGCGCAGCCATAGTGTCAACGTTGTTGTGGAAAAAGAAGAAGAAGAAGAAGAAGAAGAAGAAGAAGAAGAAGAAGTTGCACAGTTTGGCCCACACACTTTGACTCCTGATGAAAACAACGACGCGTTGATGCCTGCTGCAACTTGACCGAAATGAAATGCAAAATGCGGACAGTTATTTTCTGGCAAAAAATCGTCGCTGTCGATGAGACTTGGTGTTCTCAATACGAATCTACTACAAAAACCACACAGGGCAGAAATTCACATTAAGGGCTAATGCTCTGTCGACATAACCGAGATTCAACCCAGTGTGAAGCGCGAGTTGAATAACATCCCAAAGAAAGCCTTTATTCACAGTTTCTCATGGTTGTATAACGTTCTGTGTGTTGTAATCTGGTAGGGGATACTATGTAGAACATCTGAAGCATTAAACCCACCATCGTAGCTATTCGCTGTTTTTTATTAATCCGGTCTCGAAACTTCTGTGAGTAGCACACAGTTTCTTTCATTTCGGTCGCGCTTTATCATTTTTGATGTTGATACGTGTTCCAGCCTACTGCCATCATCGGATATGTCGCGAGACAAAAAAGTGTAAACACGGGATATACAATTAT
The DNA here is from genome assembly GCF_023898315.1 of Schistocerca nitens. Lineage (NCBI taxonomy): Eukaryota > Metazoa > Arthropoda > Insecta > Orthoptera > Acrididae > Schistocerca > Schistocerca nitens. The sequence continues at coordinate 190,062,318 of NC_064622.1, forward strand.
TTGCAAGTATTACAAAATATTTTTTATTAGGAGCAAAATAACCACCTCATGTCGTCGTACGTCTCACATTGATTTCTATGGTCATTTCAAGTTTGGTTTCTTGTCTGATAGCACTGACACCTATACGCAAACAGCGCTGCTTTACGTCAAGTGAATGCTATCGGCCACTGCGTTGTCCGTGATGAGGTGTAACGCCTGAAATCTGGTATTCTCCACACACTCTTGACACTGTGGATCTCGGAATATTGAAAACCCTAGCGATTTACGAAATGTAATATCCCGTGCGTCTAGCTCCAACAAGCATTCCGCGTTCCAAGTCTGTCGATACCCGTCGTGCAGCCGGGAATCACTTTAGTAAAAATGACAGTTCTCCCAATGCACTGTCCTTTTACACCTTGCGTACGCGATACTACTGCCATCTGTATATATGCATATCCCTATCTCATGACTGTTGACACCTCACTGTACTTCAAGAGAGGCGTTTGTAACTATATCCATCACGAGATGCTTTAATAGGCAATGGCAGTTGTAAATATTCAAGTACTCCTGTGGCAAAGGATTTTATAAAGCTAAGTCGATCTTTTTATTCATTCATGTAATAAAGTAACTAAAACACTACGTGATGAAATGTGTCAGGACACTTGGCTGGAAATGACTTACAAGTTCGAGGCGCCCTCCGTCGGTAATATTATTATTCAACACGGTGTTGGTCCACCCTTAGCCTTGATGACAGCTTCCTCTCTAGCTGGAAGGTTTCTTGGGGAATGGGAGCCCATTCTTCACGGAGTGCTGCACTGAGGAGAGGTATCGATGTCGGTCGGTGAGGCCTGCCACGAAGTCGGCCTATCGTCAAAAATACACTCCTGGAAATGGAAAAAAGAACACATTGACACCGGTGTGTCAGACCCACCATACTTGCTCCGGACACTGCGAGAGGGCTGTACAAGCAATGATCACACGCACGGCACAGCGGACACACCAGGAACCGCGGTGTTGGCCGTCGAATGGCGCTAGCTGCGCAGCATTTGTGCACCGCCGCCGTCAGTGTCAGCCAGTTTGCTGTGGCATACGGAGCTCCATCGCAGTCTTTAACACTGGTAGCATGCCGCGACAGCGTGGACGTGAACCGTATGTGCAGTTGACGGACTTTGAGCGAGGGCGTATAGTGGGCATGCGGGAGGCCGGGTGGACGTACCGCCGAATTGCTCAACACGTGGGGCGTGAGGTCTCCACAGTACATCGATGTTGTCGCCAGTGGTCGGCGGAAGGTGCACGTGCCCGTCGACCTGGGACCGGACCGCAGCGACGCACGGATGCACGCCAAGACCGTAGGATCCTACGCAGTGCCGTAGCGGACCGCACCGCCACTTCCCAGCAAATTAGGGACACTGTTGCTCCTGGGGTATCGGCGAGGACCATTCGCAACCGTCTCCATGAAGCTGGGCTACGGTCCCGCACACCGTTAGGCCGTCTTCCGCTCACGCCCCAACATCGTGCAGCCCGCCTCCAGTGGTGTCGCGACAGGCGTGAATGGAGGGACCAATGGAGACGTGTCGTCTTCAGCGATGAGAGTCGCTTCTGCCTTGGTGCCAATGATGGTCGTATGCGTGTTTGGCGCCGTGCAGGTGAGCGCCACAATCAGGACTGCATACGACCGAGGCACACAGGGCCAACACCCGGCATCATGGTGTGGGGAGCGATCTCCTACACTGGCCGTACACCACTGGTGATCGTCGAGGGGACACTGAATAGTGCACGGTACATCCAAACCGTCATCGAACCCATCGTTCTACCATTCCTAGACCGGCAAGGGAACTTGCTGTTCCAACAGGACAATGCACGTCCGCATGTATCCCGTGCCACCCAACGTGCTCTAGAAGGTGTAAGTCAACTACCCTGGCCAGCAAGATCTCCGGATCTGTCCCCCATTGAGCATGTTTGGGACTGGATGAAGCGTCGTCTCACGCGGTCTGCACGTCCAGCACGAACGCTGGTCCAACTGAGGCGCCAGGTGGAAATGGCATGGCAAGCCGTTCCACAGGACTACATCCAGCATCTCTACGATCGTCTCCATGGGAGAATAGCAGCCTGCATTGCTGCGAAAGGTGGATATACACTGTACTAGTGCCGACATTGTGCATGCTCTGTTGCCTGTGTTTGTGTGCCTGTGGTTCTGTCAGTGTGATCATGTGATGTATCTGACCCCAGGAATGTGTCAATAAAGTTTCCCCTTCCTGGGACAATGAATTCACGGTATTCTTATTTCAATTTCCAGGAGTGTAGGACGAATCCTTGGCAACCACAGAGTGAAGGTGACTTCCCGCCCTCAACGAAAGACAGCAGCACTCCCGGGTTCCGTTAAAGATGACTTGATGCATCGGAAGCCTGGGGTTTACAAAATCCCCTTTGAGTTTGGCCTTCATACATCCGATAGACGACACGTACAGTTCGTGAGAGATGCACAGAGCACCGCAGGTACACCCGATTGTTACAGCCTATCAAACAGGCTGTGGTAGAGCATTGTTTTGACAGTGGGCACTATCGTATACGATAACGTCGAAATTTTAGCTTCAACTTCACCTTTCTGGGAAAGAAGCGATTGAAATTCGGTTGGCGACGAATTTAATTGATAGAGGTAGTGGCTTCAGCTTGGGCAAACCATGGAATCTGGCACTTTATGTAATAAACTCACAAAGACGTCACGACGGTTTAGCTCGCAGTGAGACATCGATTTAACCTTGTGGATCGACAATGCAACCATATATCTAATTTCATGCATACCTTATACCTCTTTGCCGCCGATTAACGTCTCTGGCTCCTTGTGTACCTGTGGTCGCATGCGCAGTGGCGCGGTCCGCGGGCTTAAAAGGTCGGAGCAAGTGCTGTAGCGTCAGTCAACACGGCTCACTCTGGATATGGCAGAGAGGTATACCGGCTAAATATTAGAAGAAGTGAAATTTATGCGGCTGCACGCCCGAAATTTTATGGAAAAATCATTGCACCACGAAAATATGAAGAAGCACTTTAAAATATATGACATAAATGGCCTTATCTTTTGATTTAATTGAATTAGAAGGTTAAAACTTTTACACCGGCAAGGAACCATAGATCTTAGTATGCGAAATAAATTTGAACTTGGTGCGTCTATTTGTTCCTGAGAAAAAGGGTTGTAAACAGTCAGACAGACAGCCAGAGAGCCAACAAAGCGATCGTTTATGGGTTCCGTTTCTACAGAGTGAGACACGGAACCGTAATAAAATATATATAAAATGAAAAATCTGGACCACTGAGGGTAGTTTGCGTGAGTCTGGACTCAGCAGCTTATTTCGCTGGCAAACTGTTAACTGAAGGTGTTCGCTGCAGGTACTGGGACGGGGCGGCGAGGCGCGGTACTTGATTTGGAGACTCGCCGTGCTGCGCTTTATGACCTCTTAGGAGCGCGGCGGATCTCCAAAGCGGCGGCACCTGCCGGGGCGCGGGGGCGGGACGCGGGGGCGGCTGGCGCTGCCGCCGGCCTGCCCGTCATCTATATGCTAAGCAGGCGGGGTAAGCGATCGAGTTAAGGGCTGCACAAGTGGCTGGCTGCTCCAGCCTCCAGCGCTCCACACCCTTTACTGGTTCCAGCCTGTCGGCGAACACCGTCGCTCCGGCTAAATTCCCTCCAGCTGCGACTGCGGAAACTTAAGCCACTGTTGCCGCCGTCGGGAAGGATTCACTGCATTTAGGAAGGCTCCTTTAGGACACATACTTCCCACATTGTTTCAATTTTTGACTCGGGATATGCCATAAAATCGTTGAGAGCAATCCTGTGTGAATCTGCGTAGAATGTGCGATGAGATTCCGAACTACTTGCGAGGAAACAGTCTTTAAGAGCTGCGACCTGGTAGCATTTATACACTCGGTGATCACGGTGATATAGGAGTTTACTGCGTAACTTCAAATCTATGATCTCGAAATACTGTCCTAAAACTATCGATTTATTCAGCAGTACCACCCCCAGACAAATGTTTAAATGAAAACTAGATAATACGATTGATAGCGGTAATCAGAGGACAATATTTTGTAATAATTAACTGGAAATAAAGAAAGGAATTCCAATTTAATTTATTTAAATATTGCCGTGCGGGATTATCCTAGCGGTTTTAGGCGCTGCAGTCATGGACTGTGCGGCTGGTCCCGGTGGAGGTTCGAGTCCTCGCTCGGGCATGGGTGTGTGTGTTTGTCCTTAGGATAATTTAGCTTAAGTAGTGTGTAAGCTTAGGGACGGATGACCTTAGCAGTTAAGTCCCATAAGATTTCACACACATTTGAACATTTTTTTATTTAAATATTCTAGGTGCCCTAAAACGTCTCCACCAAACTTTGCAATGTTCCTGCAATACCATTTTCACGAAAGTACGGGGACAAATTCTATATTTATTTAATCACGTCAGTTGTGCTTTGGAGGTGACGAGTTTTGTATATATGACGGTAATGATTCTACTTCTTGCTAAACTTTACAGCAAACAGCTCCCAAAACTACTAGTGAGGTAGGTCGTAACTACCTTTCTGTTTGTGGTGGGAACAGGCTTTGTAACAGAGTTATTTGTCATTTTCCTGTTCCACTCGCAGTTGGTACGCGGGAAGAAGATATCAAATACCGCCTTGGGCTAGTCACCGTGGGAATATTACGTTACATATTTTGACAATCAGTCTTGTAGTATTGTCGCTTGGAGTTTTGATTGCGGTACTCTGAGCTTTCCTTGTCTTTGGTGATTGATGCTGGAGTAAATATATTACCGATAAGCAACATCGTTGGCACATGTAACTGGTGTCCAAGTTTAAGCAAACCAACATCATAGAGGATGAGCTCTAGTGCTTACTAGCTGTACTTGAAGGGGGGAGGTATCTATCACACTGTTTAACTGCAACACATTTTGTCGGTTGTGTGGCACCAGTGCTTCCAAAGAATCCGTAGAAGGTCTGCTCTCATAGTTCACAGTTACTTTTACAAACGTTGCATAAAGAGTACGTGAGCGAAATGAAGAGTTATTTTGATTGTTTTCTGATTTCATTTAACAACGATCTTCGATGCACTTCGTATTTAGTTTTACTCTCATAAATATAAGACCGAGAGAGGTGGCGCAGGGGTTAGCACACTGAGCTCGCATTCGAGAGGACGACTGTTCAAATCCGTGTCCGGCCATCCTGATTTACGTTGCAGGCAAATGCCGGGATGGCTCCTTTGAAAGGGCACGGCCGACGGACTTCCCCATTTTCCCCTAATCCGATAGGACCGATCACCTCGATGTTTGGTCCCCTCCCCCGAAATCAACCATAAATATGAAAGCTTAAGATTTAATTCAGTAGACAACGACTGCTAAACTGTTCTCGTAATTGGGAGTGTCAATACAGGGAGAATTGGTAAAAGTCATGATAACGTTTACAACGTTAAAACTACCTGAAAAAGCTCCGGATAAAACATAGCCGCTTAAATTCAAACATACTATGATGTACTCAATGACAGCTGTGAACATAAAGCTTCTCATACTCACAAATGGTTCAAATGGCTCTGAGCACTATGGGGCTCAACTGCTGAGGTTATTAGTCCCCTAGAACTTAGAACTAGTTAAACCTAACTAACCTAAGGACATCACAAACATCCATGCCCGAGGCAGGATTCTAACCTGCGACCGTAGCGGTCTTGCGGTTCCAGACTGCAGCGCCTTTAACCGCACGGCCACTTCGGCCGGCTCTCATACTCACAAATCGCTTTCATGTATACTTTAGGAAACATGTGTTCAGCTAACAGCTTAAATAAAATGTAAATGCGGGGAATTGTTTCAATGGAACTCGCACAAACGGATAGCATGGAATCAGCAGTTCGAATTTTGGTGGTTCGACGCTGTCTACATATCATTTCAAAAAATGGCTCTGAGCACTATGCGACTTAACTTCTGAGGTCATCAGTCGCCTAGAACTTAGAACTAATTAAACCTAACTAACCTGAGGACATCACACACATCCATGCCCGAGGCAGGATTCTAACCTGGGACCGTAGCGGTCGCTCGGTTCCAGACTGTAGGGCCTAGAACCGCACGCCCACTCCGGCCGGCTTATATCACTTCACCTTTCGTCATTATGTTCATTCCATAGTCACCAATAGTGTGTGTCAGATAGATCAGTATTCCACATACATATTTTCTGACTCTGTTGGTCTCTTATAAATGAAGGTTTATAGTTTTATGAGAGTGCCGAAGTGCAGTCTGTCTACATATATCACTACTCTCTACATATGCGCCGAATGAAGTGGCCGAGCGGTTCTAGGCGCTTCAGTCTGGAACCGCGCGACCGCTACGGTCGCAGGTTCGAATCCTGCCTCGGGCATGGATGTGTGTGATGTCCTTAGGTTAGTTAGGTTTAAGTAGTTCTAAGTTCTAGGGGACTGATGACCTCAGATGTTAAGTCCAATAGTGCTCAGAGCCATTTTTCTACATATGCAGCTACCCAGCGTTTCGTCTTAGAATTACGCTGTGTTATATAGCCCCATCTTGCACATCATCTGTCCCTTTAACTGGAGCACCTTTCTGTAACATTATTTCCAAACACTTCTAATTGCCCTTCCTTTCTGCAGTTGTTACTGTCAGCGTTGTTTTATTGCAATTCCAGACGAGGATGTAACACTATTTCTGCTGTGTGGTACATTTTACTTAGAAACTAAACCCGCCAGAGCCACAGTGATTCGAAAAAATTTTTGGAAATTGGTGGTAAGGTCTTATGGGACCGAACTGCTGAGGTCATCGGTCGCTAAGCCTACACACTACTTACTTTAACTTAAACGAACTTACGCTAAGGACAACACACACACCCATGCCCTTGGGAGGATTCGGACCTCCGACGGGAAGAGCCGCACGAACCGTGACAAGGCGCCTCAGACCGCACAGTGATTCGACTGTGAACAACTAATTACCTATTATTCGTTTTAAGTTTGGGTTCGCTTAAGACTAAGGCAGGTGATGATTTGATTTGCAAGCGTTTCTTGATTTTTACTTATTATGAGGATGTGCTTATACTCATATGTTCGCTTGACAATGATATAAGAACGAAACCGGCCACTAGCGACGAATTAAGTATTTATTTAAACCGAACAACGTGTGTTGATAAGTTACTTCACTGAATTTACAAAACTAATATTATTAATGTCATATGATAATTTTGCATCCAGTAGACAATCACTATAGCTTTTATAACAGGGTGATAAGAACGTTGAGAAACAAGCTAGGAGCTCTTGCTAATTGAAAGGAGTGCGCCCATGGCAACGTGCGAGTGTTGTGCTATAAATCTATGTTGTCTCTCGATGACTGTGATGAGTGCATGCATAGTACAGCGATTTGCATTATTGATCAGTAAGAGACAGAAAGCATGAACTCAGGTGCCGCTACATTGGCTACTTCTGTTAAACAGAAAAAAGGGGCACCGACCTTGGCTATACTCCTAAGGGACACTTTACTGGATCTCACTAGAGAAGACACTTCAGTATTAGCGAACAGTCTGTTGATCAAGATCTGTTCCAAGTCTCCGTTCCTTTTACCACCCCAATTTGGGTGACAAAAATGAGGTTGGAACATGTTGGTTCCGCTTACTGTGCCGACAAACTAGATAGCGCTAGAGATTTCGGGTACGGCACAGAGTTTTAACTCCCGCGCACTGGTGCATCAGGCGACAACTAAGAATTTCGGTAATGCAATTTGTTTCTTCTAGGTATTCCAAATGGCTTACTTTGGGGCCTGGCAAAATTGCGTCACATTGCTGTAGCAGTTTGGTTTTGGATGCTGATTGTTTATACCAATTTAAAAAAAACTGTACGTTATTTTCATCACATTAAGAAGAATATTCGCAGCTTTTTGGTTTTGAATCCACAATCATCAGATGCTAAATAAAGTTATATACCACTTGTGAGTAAGCCAGGTACCAATACTACCTTAGTTACCACGGACAGGGCTAAACCGTACTTGTGTCATATTACACGAACAGTATACTTGAAAAAACAACTGCTTTCCTTAACGTAATTGCTAAAAATGAACACACACACACACACAGAGAGAGAGAGAGAGAGAGAGAGAGAGAGAGAGGGAGAGCGAGAGAGAGGGAGAGCGAGAGCGAGAGAGAGGGAGAGCGAGAGAGAGGGAGAGGGAGAGCGAGAGAGAGAGAGAGAGAGAGAGACGAGAGAGACCCGTGCGGACAGCTACGCATTTCGTCGTTTTGCCACCTTTCTGGGTAAACACGGAACCGGCACTGAGGTTTGGGTCGTCGGCCGACGCGCCTTTGTTTGCGGCTTGAAGGCGGTGGGCTGGCTTATCTCCGAAATGGCTATTCAGGTACAAATGCACGCTTTTGTCACGGGTCCCATTGAGCCGGTAATAGGATGTCGTACGCTAAGCGCGTACCTCCACGTGCCTTTGAGCTTCCCCGCGAGACCGAGCAAAACATGTTCGCTTCCGCAGAACTTGATACAGACTGCACGTGTCTGTACGGGGCAGTTTTTTTTACACATCGCACGCGTTATAGCAAGAAACTAAATGGGTCTTCTCCAAAACATATTAGCTGTCACTGTCACTTGCAAGCGTAAACAAACCAGTCTGATCTTTCGAGGGGGTCCCTTCTCCGAGCTTAAAGACTTTATTTTTTATTTTTATTTTTGTAGAGCAGTGAGGTTCTGGGTGTTGTACTGTCTAGTTATTATCATCTGGAAAGTTCTAGGAAAATAAGTCATCAGTAAAGGAGATACGTGCTGGAGTCCTTCTTGAATACAGCTCGAGAGTTTGGGATCCCCACCAGGACAGATTGAAGGAAGACATCGAAGCAATTCAGAGGTGTGATGCTGGATTTGTCACCGGCAGGTTCGAACACCACGCGAGTATTACGGAAATGCTCCCTGGAGGGAAGAAGCCGTTCTTTTCGCGAAACACTATTGAGAAAGTTTAGAGAGCCGGCGTTTGCGACAGACTGTAAGACAGCCCTACTGCCGCCCACATTACGTGCAAGGACCACGAAGACAAGATAACGGACATACGGGCTCGTTTCTCTCTCGCTCCATTTGCGAATGGACACGAAACGTATGATCGTTTGCGGAATACTTATGTATATGTAAATGTGCGATGTGTTAATCTTAAATTTTTATTACATTTTATACATTTCGTCCTTCATGCACTACGTTGCGAGGTCTGACAGTTGATCTAACTGAAAAATAAAAAATAAAAAATGTATTTCCCCGTTAGTCAAAGTTTTTATTTCATCCATTAAGCGTTTCAACGGATAAGCCAACACTGTGAAATAGAAGGTATCTTTTACATAGCTGTTTTTAGTGATGTGCATAAGTCATTTCTTGCAGCAGCACCTCACATGCTGTAAACTGTGTGAAATAAAACTATTATGTTGTGAAGGGTACAAATGCATTCAAACAGTTTTACGCACCGAGGTAATAGACTTTATAAATGTAACAAAAAGTAATTTCAAAATTGTCACTGTCGTTATGGTGACTTCGTGCTTCACTGCCTCCAACAGTTCTACTATCATTCCAGTGTCGCTTTCACCATATACATGAAATCATTTTAATCACTGTTATTATTATTATTATTATTATTATTATTATAACTGGTATCTTTAAACAGCACGTAAAACCATTAGTTAGTTTTACTATTCCCGTTCTTCTTATCTTTCCAAAACTTCTTCAGCCCGTCTCTATTGGTCTGTTGGCTTTCTGTTGTCCATGATTTCTGGAGTTTCAGTCTTCCTTTTGTTAGATGTTTGGACATGAGCTTGTGAGAGATGGTCTCTTGTGAGTCAACAGAGTCAACAGAAAATTCTTTGAGACTCTTTTGGAATTTGGCTAGCCACCGCACTTTCAGTTTTCTTGGTTAACTGAGAGGGGCCGGCCGAAGTGACCATGCGGTTAAAGGCGCTGCAGTCTGGAACCGCAAGACCGCTACGGTCGCAGGTTCGAATCCTGCCTCGGGCATGGATGTTTGTGATATCCTTAGGTTAGTTAGGTTTAACTAGTTCTAAGTTCTAGGGGACTAATGACCTCAGCAGTTGAGTCCCATAGTGCTCAGAGCCATTTGAACCATTTAACTGAGAGGTGTCAGTTCGAGTTATACGAGGGTTGTCCAGAAAGTAAGTTCCGATCGGCAGCGAAATGGAAACCACTGGGAAAATCCGGTAAAGCTTTGCACAGATGTGTTGGGCAGTGTGTCTAGTATGTCCGTCGATCGTGTCGCTCTTTTCAGCTTTGAGTGAACAGTGATCACGCAAAGATGCGTAGGGAATAGCGTCACCCGCCAAGTATGAGGGCCTGGTTAGAGATTTCGCCTGTGTCATGCAGCCGGCATAACACGACTGTCGAGCAGTTCCTTATTCATGCCAACTCTCGGCCGCACACTGCAGGGGAAATGAACGTTTCCGATGAGTAGTGTTTGATCAGCCACAGCACAGTCCGTAATTGGCTCCCCCTGAGTCTCATCTCTGCTCACAAGAACCGCTGGCTACGAAGAAAAATTTTTCCTCAGACAACGAGCTACAGACCAGTGCAGATAACTGGTCGAAAGCGCAGGCGGCTGCTTTCTATGACGAGGGTATTGGGAAGTTGATACAACACTACGACAAAACTCGAGGTTGGAGCGGCGGCTATGTAGAGAAGTTGGTGGAAGATGTACCTAACTGTTGCAAATAAAACTTTTCTGGCTTTCACTGTGGTTGCCATTTCGCGACCGATCGGAACTTACTTTCTGGACAACCCTCGTATATGCGTAAAATTTCAGGCGTCTTTTCCGCCAATGGAACTCAGTCATACAGTCAGGCAACATAGTTCATCTCAAGTTCGGTGCTTCCATTTATCATCTTGTGCACCAATATTTTCTGCAATATTTGTCTAGCCATTTACGATGACATCGAAGTAGATAAAAATGTCGTCTCTGACGCATACAGTGCCACCGGGAGAGCAAGTGTTTGGTGTAGTGACGAAGTTCGGCCTTGTGTAGAAAGGGATTGTTCTTCTGTCTTTTTTTTTTTCAAAATAATCTCCGCTTTCTCCAAAACAGGAGCTTGTACCGTGCTTTAACATGTATCGACACGTTTGTGATCTTCAGTGGACCTCCCTTTATCTATTTTCTCTGTTCGGAGAATACGTATTTTTGTAAACTTCTACCAAAAGTAATAGAAATGGATGATCATATTAATGTATTCCGTCGTATTGTACATCCTTCATGTGACATACAGTGTACGTAATTACAGCCTAGGCCGCGCGAGGTAGCCGAGCGGTCTAACTAAGGCGTCTTGTAACGGTCCGCGCGGCTTCTCCCGTCCCAGGTTTGAGTCCTCTCTCGGGCGCGTGCGTGTGTGTGTGTGTGTCGTCCTTAGCGTAAGTTGCTTTAAGTTAGATGTAGTAGTGTGTAAGCTTAGGGACCGATGACCTCAGCAGTTTGCTCCCATAAGACCTTACCACAAATTTCCAATTACAGCCTTCAAAGAAACACATTACCTTCACCTCATGCTTAGCTGGTATCGCAAGTTTCCACACACAAAATTAAATTTCGGAAAACTTGTGACGCCACACTCATCGAGATGTTACTGTCGCTGATAACTTGTTGATCGTGTAACTTCAGTCCAGTCTGACGTAAATTTTGAATGTCTGGTAAGACTGTGTATGTGGCAGGGACAGAGGGGGTTTGAGCAATATGTTTTCTTCAAGGAAGTGTCCTTGTATATTTCATTAACTGTGGCAAGTAGTTTTTTGTTGCATAATGTTGTGTAATCGATCAATAATTTTTCTTATAATATTGCACTTTGTATGTTGAACTTATCCTCTATTGTGAATTTTTGGGTGAGTGTATTGCTTTCTATGAGACTCTTCAGATTACTTGCAATATTATTTGTATGGTGCTGTTGCTCTGCGAGATGTACAACAAGACGCAAACGTAAGAACAGAACACCCTCTACCGCCACTCTAGGCGAGACAATACAAAACCCGTTACTCTTTCTATAATTAAACAACTTTTTGCCGGCTCTTTGCAGATGACTTGCTGTCATGCCATAAAACACGTGTAAGCCTATCTGTACAATTCCGTCTTTAAAATCAGTGTAGTTTCAGTTCATAACAAAACAAAAAGGGAAATGTTATAGTTTTTAAGTCGAAAGTAGAGAGTCACCAAAAGTTTATGAAATATTTTACACACATAAAATGAAGCCCACTGAAGACGACACAGACAAAGAAAAACGTTGTGTTTTGCAGAAAGTGATATCTCAAAACCAAATTAACTCTCAAATCTGGAAAAACGGCAACGGGAGTTTCCAACCTCAGCAAGATAGATTGTTTGTTTTAATTATTTCTGATTGTAAGGTGCAGGGAACAGGCAAAATTGGGAATATCAACAGACCGATGCCATTTTTGTTTGATACTGTTCGTTACAGTCTCAGTTCAGCACCTTGCGCTTCATTTTACTAATGAATCGCTGAAATTTGGAACACTGCTGTTGCAGCACAATACTTTTAATTCGAGAGCAATCTCTTCAATTTCGATTTTTTTTGACATACGTAAATACAGTATTTCTAAGTTCAAGTCCGTCATCCTATTTCGTCAGTTTCTGAAGAAAATGAACGACATCAGGAACAGCCGGCCGCGGTGGTCTAGCGGTTCTAAGGCGCTCAGTCCGGAACCGCGCGACTACTACGGTCGCAGATTCGAATCCTGCCTCGGGCATGGATGTGTGTGATGTCCTTAGGTTGGTTAGGTTTAAGTAGTTCTAAGTTCTAGGGGACTGATGACCACAGATGTTAAGTCCCATGGTGCTCAGAGCCATTTTTGAACCAACAGGAACAAATAGGTCGCAACTGTGCTAATTACCTTTGGATTTCGTTTTATACTAAGAAATACAGACTGAAAAACTGTAAATCCTACAAAGAGAACAAAATTTTATTTGAAAGGTAAAAACGATAATTTATTGCTGTTTACCTTATATACACTTTGCCGATGGCAGTTATGTGTTAGACTGCAACGAAAATAATTCCTGTAGAGAAATGTGTTTGAAAATACTAATGTGAGGAAAACTGTGAAGTCCAGAATTTTCGATTGATTTTTTTGGTTTTTTACATTAATAACTTCTGTTCTGCAGCATTAAAATCGTGATTGCTAAAAACATATGATTTTGTTACAACAATTATAAAATTGTTGCAATCAAAAAAAGAAATCTCCGAGAAACTTCTAACACATAACCATAGGTTATAAACACTGCACCAGCTCCAGTTCAGTTGTTTCTTAGCTTTCTAATAGGCCAATTGCATTTCTGTTTCTCTAAAGCTTTCAAATGTGCAACATGAATGTCAGTTGTTTCAACAATTGTCTGAGCTTGCTGCGTCCTTTTGTTACGAGTTATTATGATGAGAAAGTAATATTTAGTTCCCTATTGTTTGGCGAAACGGAATTATTTTGTGAAGTGTTTGTAGAAGATGTGATCATACGGAGAGATAACGAATGGAGCATTCTACAAACAGTGCTTAATTTCACGTATACCGACACGGGAGTCCTAGATCAAACCTTTTATTACATACTACACAAGGACTTCGAGTCATCATCACTGCAGATCAGTACAAAAAATTAACGACAATACAGAATTTTTTCCAGTTTGTTTACTCATGCGCTATAATAGCTGTAATCAAAAAGCACGAACAATTTCAGATGAATGGATAATATTCAGAAAGTGGAGATGATTTTATTTGTTTGCTGAGAGGGGAAGTCACATCTCGGATATAAACTGGTGAGGTATAAGCGTTGTTATAAGATGAACGTGTAAGCCTATGCCATTTTTCAGCAAGAGTTTAGTTACGCTCTCTGTCATTGCCAGTGTTCCTGATAAGTCCACCTAAGCGTTTGAATTACATGAAATATATTCGTAGCTGTGAATACGAACAATCATCAGCTGTATAAGGGAATGACGACGCTGAAAATTTGTGCCGGACTGGGACTCGAACCCGGATTTCAAGCTTACGCGAAGGGTCGCCTTAACCGCTTTAGCTATTCGTGCACGACCCAAACTTCCATATGTCGTCGTTGCGGGCATGGATGTCGGAAGCAACGTTACACTGTTCTTCTTAACAACACAGGCACTTTAATATCGCATTTCTCCGTCGATACCACGCTGCGAATTTCAACTAAAATGTCCTCTCCTGTAGGGGAATTAAATAACGCATGTACGAATACAGGTTGTGGCGTAGGAACGACTACGTATCGAAGTTTGGGTCTGACCTTGCACCGTGTACGGATAGCCAAAACGGCAAGAAACAAATCACCTGGACCGGACGGCTTACCTCCAGAATTTTATCGGGCATTTACAGACCTCTGATGCCCCGATCGCTAACTACGTATAATGAGCTTATGCAGCGTGAAATGTACGCGCCGCCGATCTTCGTTGAAGGATACCTTCTCCCGATACCGAAAAAGGCTGGAGGTCACAGTGTCGATCATCACCGAACGCTCGTCATGCTTAAAAGTAAATATACAGGGAGAAAAGTATTTAAACCGACAAACTCTGGGAGGTTGTAGAGGACATAAAAATAAAAAATTTTCCCTATTGTCATTTTTTCCTATGAGGAGTATTTAAACCGGTAAAGGAAGATTTCTCTGGCGGCAAATTAATTAAACCAACAAACACTTTTCCATTTTTTTTATGACCAGGAAACAACACAACCCAATTTCAGACACAGTAGATTTTCAAAAATGCCTCCATTGACACGTAGACAAAGATTACACCGTTGGATCATGTTCTGTCTGACACGGGCAAAAACCCCAGGAGTATCCTGAATTGTTCCAGCGGTTGCTACTATCCAGGCAAACAGATCCTCTTCTGATGCAACAGGAGTTGCGTAAACAAGGTTGCGCATCTCTCCCCACACAAAAAAGTCCAGAGGGGACATATCTGGGTATCGAGCAGTCCATGGTACAGGACCACCTCTGCCAATCCACGTTTCTGGGAACCGTCGGTCCAGAAATGGACGCACACGATGACTGAAATGTGCCGGCGCCCCGTCATGTTGGAATCACATACGTTGTCTTGTAGGGAGCGGGACGTCTTCCAGCAATTCTGGCAATGTTCTGGCGAGAAAATTGTAATAGCGCCTGCCATTTAATGACCTAGGTAGCAGATACGGCCCAATTAAACAGTCCCCAACAACACCGACCCACACATTAACGGATAACCGCACTTGATGAGTGCTAATAACTGTGGCATGTGGTTTATCATCACTCCAAACATGCGAATTGTGCATGTTGAACACTTCATCACGCCCGAACGTTGTTTCATCGGTAAATAACACAGAGGATGGAAATGTAGGATGCATTTCACTTTTCCAGGTACCACTGCGAAAATTATGCTCTGGGTGGATAATCAGCTGGTTCCAGGTTGTGGACACGCTGTAAGTGAAATAGACGTAACAATTGCTCTCGATGGACTGTTCTTACATTCGTCTGATTCGTCCCCATGTTACGTCCAATTGAACGAGTGCTGATTGAAGGATCCCGCTCCACATGCTGCAAGACGGTTTCCTCAAATTGCAGCGTTCTTACCGTGAGACGGTGTCCCTGTCCAGGTAATCTGGTAAATGACCTGGTCTCACGCAGTCGTTGGTACACAGCAGCAAAGGTCGTATGATGCGGGATACGGTGATTAGGATATTGTTGATAAACCCGCTGTGCAGCTCGTCTGTTGCTGCGCTACTACGTAGCGCACCAACCATATCAGTGTACTCACTCCAGGTGTATCACTCCATTAGTAAACAGAGACAATGCACTACTACACTGGTGGACAGCAGTTGCCTACAACTGAAGAGCGTAATACGGCCTCCACCAGTTTAAATAATCCTCCTAGGAAAAAATGACGTTAGGGGAAAATATTTGTTTAGATGTCCCCCACAACCTCCCAGAGTTTGTCGGTTTAAATACTTTTCAGCCTGCAGAATCTTTTCCCGAGTGATGGCGACACGTCTCAAGACAGTACTGCCACACAATATTTCCCCAGATCAAACACGTCTTAGAAGACATAGCAACATTCAATCTGCGCTCAGTCACTGTAGAGATGTGACCGCACTCGGCCCCTCCCGCCGGAGATTCGAGTCCTCCCTCGGACATGGGTGTGTGTGTGTGTGTGTGTGTGTTGCTCTTAGCATAAGTTAGTTTAAGTAGTGTGTAAGTCTAGGGACCGATGACCTCAGCAGTTTGGTCCCTTAGGAATTCATACACATTTGAACATTTGTAGCCGCACTGACTACCACCAATCAACTTAGAACGGCCCTGGCCTCTGTCGATTTTCATCAAGCTTTCGGTCGGATTAATCATTACTTCTAACATCGACCACGACCGCATTGGGTTTTCACCTGATTTTATTCAGATCATCATGCGGCTGCTAAAAGGTGCGTCGTCCAGGGTGATAGCGACCGACCCAGACGCGGGTCCTATCCGATTATACGCTCAGTAAGATAACGCTGCCCGCTATCAACGGTCCCCTTCACGGTAGCGGTTGAACCGCTCATGACTGGGCTGCGGTGGACGCTCGCTGGCATGGAGCTTAGCGGTAACACCATCTATCGATCGTACGCTGACGTCAGTCCATAAGTTTAAGTAAACGCTATCAGCAATACAATAAGAATCAGCTTAATTTTTCAAGGAATTCTTCAACAGAATAGGAGTGACCCATGAGGAAGCTTTTTGAAGATTTTTGAATTCGAGTGGCAGCTTATTGAAAATGGTTGCAGCAGTATACTGCACACCTGTTTGTACAAGAGTTAATGAAGTCCGTTCCAATGCAGGTTTGATATCTGCCGAGTATTAACAGAGTGAAAGCTACTTATTCTTGGGAATAAACTAATATTGGTAACAAGAAACGACAGTAAGGAATATACATATTGAGAGGCCAATGTCAAAATACCCAGACTCGTGAACAGAGGTCGACAAGAGGTTCGTGAACTCGCACCACTTATTGCCCGAACCGCCCGTTTCTGAACCAAAAATATCCTTGTAGAATGGGAAGAGTTACCCCAAAATATAATACCGTACGACATAAGCGAATGAAAATAAGCAAAGTAGACTAATTTTCGTGTCGAACGATCACTCACTTCTGATACCGTTCGAACAGTAAAAATGGCGGTATTAAGTCTTTGAACAAGATCCTGAATGTGGGCTTTCCACGACAGCTTACTATCTATCCGAACACCTAGAGATTTGAACTGTTCAGTTTCACTAATCATATGCCCGTTCTGTGAAATTAAAACGTCAGTGTTTGTTGAATTGTGAGTTAGAAACTGTAAAAACTGAGTCTTACTGTGATTTAATGTTAGTTTATTTTCTACAAGCCATGAACTGAGGTCATGTACTGCACTATTTGAAACCGAGCCAATGTTGCACATAACATCCTTTACTACCAAGCTAGTGTCATCAGCAAACAGAAATACTTTAGAGTTACCCGTAATACTAGAGGGCATATCATTTTTATAAATAAGAAACAGGAGCGGCCCCAACACTGATCCCTGGGGCACTCTTCAGTTGACAGTACCCCACTCAGATCTCACATCACAGCCGTTATCAACATTGTGAATAATTACCTTTTGCTTCCTGTTGCTAAAGTAAGAGGTGAACCAATTCTGAGCGACTCCCCGTATTCCGTAATGGTCCAACTTCTGGAGCAATATTGTGAGATCAACACAGTCAAATGCCTTAGTTAAATCAAAGAATAAGCCAAGCGTTCGAAACTTTTTGTTTAGTCCATACAGTAACTCACAGAGAAAAGAGAATATAGCATTTTCAGTTGTTAAACGACTTCTACAGCCGAACTGTACATTTGATAGCAAAGCGTATGATATAAAATGATCAATTATCCTTACATACACAGCCTTTTCAAAAACTTTAGCAAACACTGATGGCACAGAAATAGGTCTGAAATTATCTACAATATCCCTTTCTCGCATTTAAAAAGCGGCTTTACTACTGAGTACTTGAAACGCTCAGGAAACTGACCATTCCTAAAGGAAAAATTACAAATATGGCTAAATACAGGGCTAACATGTGCAGCACAGTACTTTAATATTCTGCTAGACACTCCATCATAACCATGAGAGTCTTCAGTGACAGTGATTTAATTATTGACTCAACTCCCTCTCGTCTGTATCACAGAGGAGTATTTCAGACATCAATCTCGGAAAGGCATTTGCCAAGAAAGCTATATGATTTCCTGTAGAAACTATTTATTTTTATCTGTTATTACTTTTATGTTGTAATTTTATGTAGTGACACGTTCCGTAACCTTCGAGATTTGATCCTCAATTTGGTCCTACGGAACTTTACGTGTAAAAAAATCGTTCAAATGGCTCTGAGGACTATGGGACTTAACATCTGTGGTCATCAGTCCCCTAGAACTCAGAACTACTTAAACCTAACTAACCTAAGGACATCACACACATCCATGCCCGAGGCAGGATTCGAACCTGCGACCGTAGCACTTGACGTGTAAATAAATAAATAAATAACGACGTACTGTCCTCGTGCAATCGGCA
The DNA here is from genome assembly GCF_023898315.1 of Schistocerca nitens. NCBI lineage: Eukaryota > Metazoa > Arthropoda > Insecta > Orthoptera > Acrididae > Schistocerca > Schistocerca nitens. Next base: position 190,080,888 of record NC_064622.1, read on the forward strand.
GAAGAGGTGCGAAAGTCCCTCGATTGGATCACACAGTACGGAGTTGCGACAGGTAGTGTTCTGAATATGGCAAAAACGGGGATAATGCCCACTAGACGAGGAGTGGATAAGGCCCTCGGCCCATTACGAGTAGTGGAAACGTTGATATGCCTGGGGATTTCATTCACCCGTGATCTACGGAGGGCCGGCCGGTGTGGCCCAGCGGTTTTAGGCGCTTTAGTCTGGAACCACGCGACCGCTACGGTCGCAGGTTCGAATCCTGCCTTGGGCATGGATGTGTGTGATATCCTTAGGTTAGTTACGTTTAAGTAGTTCTAAGTTCTAGGGGACTGATGACCTCAGATGTTAAGTCCCATAGTGCTCAGAGCCAATTGAACCATTTTGAACCATTTGATCTACGGAGGACAGCAACGATGAGTTACAGGCACCAGCTCCGGATGATTCGCGTTAGCGTGAGGTAAGTCCTTACAAGCCCTGGACGTAAAATAACGCGTGCAATAAGTCAAGGTATATCTTGCGTCGCGGTGGACACTTTTTTCACACATAATTCTATTGCCGACTGCAACAGCGGATCGCCTACTGCCGGGCTTCGGATGTTTTATCAGCCACTCAACTTTCGTAATGCCACTACAACGGCCTTACGAACGATTGGTCTTATACATGTGATGGGTGTTCGTATTCGCAGCGGTGAATACCTTTCATGAATGTGTAAGCCTAATGTCATTTTTGTGCATGAATTTTGTCACCCTCTCTGCCAGTGCCAGTATTCTTAAGTACTTGAAGTGCTGAACCTGAGTTGCGTTGCCATATTATCTCTTCAACACTATTATTTTTTTAAAAAACTTCGTATCCTTCTTTAATTTTGTGTGTGTAAAATGAGGTTTGTGCCACCCAGTGTGGGGGGAGTAAGTATCTTCGTGTTACATACGTGCAGTGACGGAACATTTTGGACGCGACAACAATGTCGTCAGCAGACACTCGCGTGTATTCGTGGAACGTGAAGGCCGCTGTGTACATTCCGCGGAGTGCGGGGTGGCAGCGGGCAGCAGATTCAGCATCGTGCGGTGGCGGCGGCGGGGGTGGAGGCAGCGAAGCGCGGGGAGGCCGTGCCCCCGGGGTTAATTGCCGGGGGTGGCCCCCTAATGGCCGACCCGCCACCCGCGGCCGCCATCCATCAATTAATTACAAACAGACGCCGCAGACATTACTTGCATGACCGGTGGGTGGGGGGCGACGGTCCGCGACGGCGCCAATCCGCCGTGTAATAGATCTGTTGTAATAGCCCGGGGCCACCCCCGTCTAATACCGAGGTATTGCCTGCCCGCCGACCGCCGACCGCCGACGCGCGCGGACTCACCTCGCGCCTCCATCACTGAAGGTTCTGCACGACACACACTGAGGTGACAAAACTCATGTGATAGCGATATGCACATATACAGATGATGGTGGTGTCGCCCGTACACAAAGTATAAAACTCCGAAGTGACCATAGCAGCACGCCGAGAATTAACCGACTTTGAACGCAGAATGGTAGTTGGGGCTAGACTCACGGGACATTCCATTTCGGAAATGGTTAGCGAATATTCGGAGATCCACAGTGTCAAGTGGGTGCTGAGCTTACCAAATTTCAGTTATTACCTATTAGCACGGAACACGCAGTTGCCGAAGACCTTCACTTAACGACCGAGAGAAGCGGCGTATGCGTGGACTTGTCAGTCCTAACAAGGGAACCTCCCCATCGCACCCCCCTCAGATTTAGTTATAAGTTGGCACAGGGATAGGCCATGAAAAACTGAACACAGATCAATCGAGAAAACAGGAAGAAGTTGTATGGAACTATGAAGAAAATAAGCAAAATATACAAACTGAGTAGTCCATGTGTAAGATAGGCCACATCAAGGTACGTGTACACTGATGAGCACCGTGGTCCCGTGGTTACCGCGAGCAGCTACGGAACGGAAGGTTCCTGGTTCATTCCTCCCTCGAGTGAAAAGTTTTTTTATTTTCAGACAATTATCAAAGTTCATGCACTCAGACATGATCAACTTCGCTCTCCAAAATTCCAGGACATGTTCAGATTTGCTTGGACATATGCAGGATTTGACGGTCTACACACGGAAAAACTTGAAAACGTTAAAAACGTATGTTTTGACAGAGCACAGGGAAAACTGTGCGACTGTGAAACTTGCATTCATTTGTTGCAGTTTATGTGACAAACTCTTATGTCTTCATCACTTTTTTGGGAGTGATTTTCACATCCACACGAAAACCTAAATCGGGCAAGGTAGAAGAAACTTTTTACCCATTCGCCAAGTGTGCAAGTTAGGTGGGTCGACAACATATTCCTGTAATGTGAAGCACATGCCGTCACCAGTGTCGTATAGAATATTTCAGACGTGTTTTCCTGTGGAGGAATCGGTTGACCTATGAATTTGCGATCAAATGTTTTCGGTTCCTATTGGAGAGGCACGTCCTTTCGTCTACTAATCGTACGGTTTTGCGGGCGGTCGCAAAACACAGACACTAAACTTATTACAGTGAACAGAGACGTCAATGAATGAACGGTCAGATCGTAACTTTGCGAAAATAATGTAAGTAAAATTTTTACTCGAGGGAGGACTCGAACCAAGGACGTCTCGTTCCGCAGTTACCTACTCTAACCACGGGACCACGGCGCTCCTCAGCTTACACAGTCCTTGATGTTGCATATCTTACACTTGGACTACTCAGTTTGTATAATTTGCTTATTTTTTTAATAGTTACACACAACTTCTTCCTGTTTTCTCGATTGATCTTTGTTCAGTTTTTCAAGGCCTATCCACTGTGTCAATTTATAACTAAATCTGAGGGGGGTGCGATGGGGAGGTTCCCTTGTAAGAGACAAGCAACATTGCGTGAAATATCTTCATAAATCAACGTGGATCGTACGACGGAAGTATCTGTTAAGATTGTGCGGCGAAATTTGGCGTTGACGAGCTATGTCAGCAGACCGACGTGAGTGCCTTTACTAACAGGACGACATGGCCTGCAGCGCCTCTCCTGGGCTCGTGAGCATATCGGTTGGACCCTAGACTACTGGAAAACCATGGTCTCGTAAGAGGAGCCCCGAATTCTGTTGGTAAGAGCTGATTTCAGGCTTCGAGTGTGGGACACACTCCACGAAGCTACGGACCAAAGTTGTCAACAAGGCACTGAGCCAGCTGGTGGTGGTTCCGTAACCTTGTGGGTTGTGTTTACATGGAATGGACTCGAAACTCTCGTCCAAATGAATAGATCATCGTCTGGAAATGGTTATGTTGGGATCCTTGGGGATCATTTGCAGCCAAACAGCGATGGAATTTCTATGGATGACAATGCGCCGTTTCACCAGACATCAATTAATTGCGATTAGTTTGAAGAATATTCTGACAATTTGGGCAAATGATTTGGTCACCCAGATAGCCCCTCCACATGAGACGTAATCGACAGGTCAGTTAGTGCCAAAATTCCTGCAATGGCAACACTTTCACAATTATGGACGGCTACAGAGGCAGCATGACTCAGTATTTCCGCAGGGGGCTTCCAACGACTTGTTGAGTCCATGCCACATCGAGTTGCTGGATTACGCCGGACAAAAGGAGGCCCGAGACGATACCGAAAGGTATCCTGTGACCTTTGTCACCTCACTGCACAGGTGTTGGAGTGCAGAGTCACCAGTAACTTAGCTATTCCGCTTTGTCCTTTCCATCCACAAAGATGTACCCCTCTCTTGTCCGCACACGTGTTCTTCTTCTTTGCTTCTCTCTGTATTTACATCTACACCCACTCTGGCGCACTTTAATACGGAGTGTGTCCACAATTGGCCTTTATGGCTGCTCGAACGCTGATGGGTCACACGTTCAGTGTTGTTTCTGAACGTCTGTAGATGAATGGCAGCCCATTCTTCCTCAAAAGCTGCCAGAGAAGGCAGTGATGTTGGATGCTGGGTTCTGGAGAAGTCGACGTCCTAGCTCACCTGAAAGCAGCTCTGTTGGTTTCAGCGTCGGCACTCTGGGTAGGCTAACTGTTATCAGAAACGTTATTATCTACAAGCCATTTCCTCACAGACGCTGATTTAGGCCAGGGTGCATTGTCATGCTGATAGAATCATCGTCTCCGAATTGTTCCTCTGCTGTATGCAGAACACAATGTTTAAATGTGTGCCGCGCCGGGTTGCCGTGCGGACTAGGGCGCATTGTCACGGTTCGCGCGGCTGCCCCCATCGGAGGTTCGAGTCCTCCCTTGGGTGTGTGTGTGTGTGTGTGTGTGTGTGTGTGTGTGTGTGTGTGTGTGTGTGTGTGTGTGTGTATGTATGTGTGTATGTATGTGTGTGTGTGTGTGTGTGTGTGTGTGTGTGTGTTGTCATTAGCGTAAGTTAGTTTAAGTTAGACTAGGTAGTATGTAAGCCTAGGGACTGATGAACTCAGCTGTTTGGCCCAATAGAACTAACCACAAATTGCCAATTTTTTTAAAAATTGTGTTCATATGCTTCCACGCTTAGTATTCCGTAAAGTGCAGTAAGGGGACCAAACCATGTACGATAGGACCATCTTTGCCGCACTTCACTGTTAACACTGTACAACCGCTGTGGTCGAGCGGTTCTGGGCGCTTCAGCCCTGAATCACGCGGCTGCTACGATCGCAGGTTCGAATCCTGCTTCGGGCATGGACGTGTGTGATGTCCTTAGGTTAGTTAGGTTTAAGTAGTTCTAAGTCTGGGGGACTGATGACCTCAGGTGTTAAGTCTCATAGTGCTTAGAGCCATCTGAACCATTTTAACCGCTGTACATGAGGGCAGGGCAGATAACGTTCTCCAGGTATTCGCGAAATCAAAACCCTTGCATCAGATTGCCACAGGGTATAGTGTGATTCACCACTCCAAATTACTTGTTTTCAGCTGGAGTGCTTGTAGCACTTTGGGAACTCTGGAGTGATTCCTTCCGCTGAGTTACTGATTCTTTATAAGCACTCTCTTCAACCCTCGAGGTCAGCACATGAGGAGCGACTGGTCTCGGTTTATGGTGTGGTTGTTTCTTCGTGTTTCTACAACATCGTCACTGACAGATCTCTTAGGCAGCTTTAGAACTGTTGAAATGTCACTCAAGTGACACCCAATGTTCGGGATCAATGAGCTCTCGTGACTGATCCATTCTGCTGTTACTGTTTTCTTTATTGTCAACACAATACCCTCCTCCTCCTTTTATTCAGGCCGGCTCGCCTCTTGTGACATCTAATGCTAAGTTCCGCCTTACTTTTAGGTGTCCGGAAACTTTTTACCAAATAGTGTACACTCCGCGAGCCACCATGTAGGCCTCTAAATAGTGGAGGGTTCTTCGTGTACCACTGTCAATTCAGCCCCCCCCCCCCCCCCCCCGATTCTTGTTCTATTCCAGTCGCGAATGCGCTGGTAGGACGATTATAGTAAGTGCCCCTGACAGCTTGAGTACCTCTGACCTTGCCTTCACAGCATGTTCGCCGAATATACATTGCAGGAAGTCACAGGTATTGCCTCTTGGTTGAGCCTCCTAAGATCGTAGACTATCGGAGTTGCAACATTAACGAGCACTAAGAAACGCGATGCCTCTCCTGTAGCATCGGCCGTTCAAGCTGGGTGCGCATCTCCGTGAAGCATTCGCTCTCAATAAACATAAGTTGAGTGTTGGGCGACAGCTGTCGGTGACCAGCCATGTCATACAGATCCCCTCCTCTCTATAGCACACAGCGGAGCCGTACATATTCCATTACGGATGTCACTGGACGCTCGAAGTTTGAGAAAGTCGCCTTCACTGATGAGTCGTGCTAAACGTGGGTACATGCATACAGAAGGGTACGTCTAGACACCAATTCGGAAAAGGGCAACGTTCAACCGATGGTGGAGGATATTTATATGGGCTGAAATACGGTCTTGGAACGTATGACAACGTCTCACAGTCACAGGAACTTACAGCCTGTCTCTGGTGCGTCTTTTCATTAACTACAGCAGTCCACTGGCAACCTGTACCTTCATCAATGCGATGCACCGTCCATAGGTCCCGAATTGGATCCAGATGGATTCAGGTACACGGCACAGATGGTCCTCCAGGTAACAAAAGGGACAACATCGAGCGTAATAAATGCTCTGTGATCCAACTTCAAACAATGTTCAGAGATTGTGTACGGTCTCCGCAAGCACGCCAAGAGATTAACATTATCACGGAAAGGAGTCAGGAGTACACATGTACTCATCAACCTACCAGAGCACATTAAATGTCATGAAGAGAATTTGGTGGAGTTGAAGAATGAATGTCAGAACTTCCTGTTGGCAACTCTAGTCTACTCCAATGAAGACCATCTTCACAGTAATTCTTAAATTTAAATTGTTTCACAATTACAATTAGTACTGAAATATAATAATGTACCATAATTTTACTGTATTGCTGTTAAGTGTACTTCTGTAACTCTTTTCCGCATCCCAGAAACCAATGTTCGCGGGCTCCACGGAACAGGACTAATGTAAAGAATCGTAAAGTAAAGATTAATGACTTTTTGATGTCGCGCAGATATGGAAAATTACTAATGTGCGATTCGGGAAGAGCACAAAAAATTAGACAGTGCTGTTGCGATATGTAGCGTGATATATTCTGCACTTTATTAGACCTGCAGAGGATGACTCTGAATATAGTGCTAGAAAGTTTTGGTCCTTAGGTACAACTAACTATTTCATATATGGCTTTTATTTAGCCATTAACAGGCATTTCAAATCAAAGCAACCTTTCAAGTGTACCTGAATGTGTTTTGCAGAGACGATGATTCCTGTTAAATGTACCTTCATCTGACTCCATTACTGCTTTAGTCACGAAGCTGTGTGCGTTAATGCTACCTTCAAACATGAATTGCTGTTTTATGATTCATCTCGCACTGGTCCTTTAGTAAACATCTGCACATTACGAATATCAGATATGAGGTCCAATATAGACGTACATAAACTTATATTGTAGTCCGTGAGGAAGAAGGCATCGCAACGACTGTAACAGGAGAGAGAGCGTTCTTATAAACTACTGTGACGCCGACAAAGACAAAAAAAATTTTTTTAACGTTTATTATCTTATGTAGTGAGCTTTTAACCACGAGGTATGATTCCGAGTATAGTTCAATAATTGCTGTTTGGACTGGCGAAGCATAAAGCACTCCACTCATTAGACGCTATAACTCTGCTTGATGAAAACGGCCGTGCACTGGAATTTATGGAAGCTTGTGGACTCTTAAGGGGTAACGAGCGACTCGGCGCAGCGTGTAAAGGGAGACCCGGCTGGATGTATATGCGCACTATGTCTGGAAGAAGGCCAAATTAGTGGCAAGTTCGTCTTTTTGTCATTCCCCTGAATACCGGTCTTGTCATCGCATGCATTATGAGGCCCTCTAATGTCGGGAGTCTCGGAACGTTGCTCTATTAATATGCACCGACTGACTACAAAACACCTCCGGCTTCGAACGTTCACCTCTGTCGTGTTGCTAAGGGCGGTTGACTTGTGTGATATTTCAGACCTCCAAAATGGCACTGGAGGATTTATTTCGGAAGTGGATAGCGTTCAATTGGTGACATAATTCGTAAGCTGCCACGGTGCGGAATAATCTAAACCTCAGAGGAAAAAATGAAACATTATTCTGCTGTAGGATCCCACATCAGACGGTTTCTGTGTATGAAAAAAAGTTTCATTCTCTACCTCTAATGGTAGAGATTCGGCCCATTATAGAGCTCGAGTTTTTTTCAGTGTGCTGGGAGTGACACACAAGGGTATCCGACAACCAAGGAAGACCACACGAAAACCTTGGCCGGAATCGGGAAGTTACTGCTAATTTTATTATTTTTTAATCAATTATTGCCCTTATCAATCTTCGTTCCCTACCCATGAGAGCAGAGGGGGGCTATCGTAGAACTTTGCTATTTTGAGATATATTCCACTAGGGGACCCACAGATTTATAAAGACGAAGCCAAATTTGTAGCATTGTCCAGTACTGGAGGACCATTCGCAGCGCAAGATATTCTCGTTAAATATGAGCTACGGAACGGGGTAATTTAATATGAATTCGTCCAGAGCCCGGCTCCTAGTTGAGTTTGAGTAGATAAAGCTGTTTTTATTTCAATTTCTCTATTGAAATATCATGTGCATGCATGTGACTTATTACTAGAATGTTCCGCGGATTACATTCCCGACCACTCATCCAGGTGTGGAACGTATCAAAACTCCCATTCTTCCTGTGAAAGCATGGTTACGCGATGTCCGCTTAAATAACAAGATATTCCCTTTTAATTTTAATCTACAACACAATTTCATAAATTCAACCAGACCACTGCCTGAAAATTACACTACCATAACTGACTCAAGTCTCGCTCTGCCTGCGGGAAAAATGATTAACTTTTCTTAATGTTCGCCATCTGGAGCTCCCACTTTGCCACTTTCACTTCTGGCCAAGCCTTGCATATTCCATAAATCTGGACGAAATCGGCAGGCACCGTCCACTTGTCAAAGAGAGAGAGAGAGAAGGGGGGAGAGAGAGATAGAGCAAGAAAGCAAGAAATAGAGAGAGAGAGAGAGAGAGAGACGCTGATAGCAGCCGCGAGCACCTGAATGTTGCTCGGAGCTGCAGTGCTATTAGAAGGAAGGTGGTAGGTATTTCTGAATGGAGGTGGCTTGTGGTGGGTAGCCATATATAAAGTCGTCGGTACCTTCATGGTACTTCCACTGCTAGTGTCCGCAGCACTTGGTGTACTGGCTAGCGTTGCTGCCTCTCGAGCACGGGGTCCCGGCTTCGATTCCCGGCCGAGTTGGGCATTTTCTCTGCCCGGGGACTGGGTGTTTGTGTTGTCCTCATCGTTTCATCACCATCATCATCATCATTCATGACAGTGGCTAGATTGAACTGTGTCAAAATTGGGATTTTGTACAGTTGCTGATGCTCGCGCAGTTGAGCGCCCCACAAACCAAACATCATCATCATTCATTTCGGGATTTGAGCATTTCCTCGCGGAATATCGACACGACAGTGTTTCACTGAGGTGGGCCTGCTGCGGGAACGTTGTGGCGATTATTATCATCATAAACGGAAGTTAATAGTTAATTTGTTATATTACTTAGTTGGCCCAAGGCGAGTTGGCCTAGTAGTGGTGAGTACCAATCTTGATAGTACTCACGAGAACACGACTGTCCTATCAATTACGTGCGCTTTTATTTTAAATCCAAAGGGAGTGCAGCAGTAGCTTATGAGTTTTGATGATTTAAATTTATCTGTAACTATCGCACTGCCTAGGCAGCATCTTGCCCTAAACCGCTTTTTTGTTAAGGTGCCTGAACTGACAGTTGACATGTGTGCTTCTCGACAAATGGGCTGTAGTGACAATTCTGTACAGCAATACTGATTTTGGGAAATATATATATGTTGTCAAAGTGTCGCAGACGGACAAACCTGACACCTTCTATTAAGTTTTATGTAATTGTTTCTAGATATTATAGTATTGTGGTAACATTGTTTTTTTCTGTTTTACAGCTCTAAAACTTGACCGTCCTTTTGTGCCTTTAAATATGCTGGGATGGCCTGTTGGAGTTTGCGCCCTATGTAAATATTATCATACCAGATTTTGAATTAAGTTTTCTGGATAAGGCCTTGATTACCGTCGTTGGTTTCTGGTCGTCCACTTTGGTACAAATTAAGAGTTGTAATTCGACCAGTTTTACTACAATTCTGTCTGTATTGACTGTTTATTCCTGAAATTGCACCTGTAAACTATTTTGTTAGTAGCGACTTCTGATCCAGTTACTGGCACATTTAAATGTATTTGATGTTAAGGTGTGGCTTTAATCATTGGGATTTTAAATAAATTTTGATGTTTAAAGGTGATACTTTAATTAGTGACTCTTTTAAATATTTGTTTGTGTGTTACACTTGTCACATCCTTTTATTGACGCCTTTTTCATATGAACAGTATTTGAAGTATTGCAGGCAGTTTAATAATAATTTACAAGTGCTTAACTGAATAATTGAACGTACTCAAGTTACCAGGGAGTGCCTTATGTAAATTTGTGTGTTTAATAAAGTTGTGAAATTTTTTCTCCTGACCATTACAGGGTTCCCACAACCTAAAACCATTTCATATTTATACAGATATCGAATGTTCCAGAATGCTGATACTTACAGAAATACAGAATACTGCAGAACATAAAAAAATTACAAACATAAAATATTTCACGAGCCTTCCAAAACTGATTACTAAATAACAAATAATTGCTGATGGTCGGGTTTGAACTCACGACTCGCAATAGGCAAAACAACGATCCTAAGCCCTATGCCACACTGCATGCCACGAAGCTGTTTCAGAGGTTCTCATTGGAGTTGACTACAGCACCGTGGATATAAACCTTATCAACGGACCTCCGTATTTAGGCGCTGGAGGTCACTCGTGTTCTGGTCGTCTGTTACATCATCTTCATTATGTGAAGCATCGAAGGTAGCCCCTCTCGTCAAAGTTTCGCAATCGTCAAGTGAGTCTTCAGTTTCCGTGAAACTCCCGTCATCGATCTGCACCTCAAAATTGCAGTAAAGCTTCATACAAAGGGCACAGGCGACGTCTCTACCCTTTTGTCTTCTTCATGGAGGGTCATAATCTTAGGCTTCATATGTCACATCTGACTTGCGACGAAGGATACGATACGTCCAAAGTAGTGCTTTAGCAATTTTTCCGATAGTCCTCGCTCGTGGCAATAGTTCTGGATGCTATTGTAATTTTCAAACAGTGCCTGATTTTGCAGATCTAACTTCTCAAGAGCGTAAATGAACTGCAAGACTATTGTTGGTATACCTAATTTTTGCCTACATAACGTTCACTTGTGGACACCAGATGTTAACCTTAAACCACGTTTCTATCTGTGGAACTGCTCCAGAAAATTACTCCATTTAAGTCAAAGGAAGGTAGCCTACTATGCAAAGTAAGACAATATCCCTGCACTTTCATCACCAAGATAAGCAATTATGTATAGAGCAAAAGTTGCTGAACTCAAGCATTTGTGAGGATTTGTAATAATTTAGAACTGATAATATTTTACAATTGATGATCTGATCGATGTGCAATGACTGTGTTAAAATTCCTTTTACGTTACACCGCGACCAGAATCAAGATACCCCTCCCCCTTCGCCCCCTCCCCCAATGTTACTAGTCTGTTCTCAGGACAAAGTATGGGATGTTCAGGATCGTAAAGATAGAGAGGAAATTTGAGTCTCCTTAGCAGGCATCCGAGAGCAGGTCGTGGCTCCCAAGAACACAGCTAGCGTGCTGATAAGCTCTTTTGTATAGAGACAACGCTCCCTCCCCGCCCTCTGCCCGTTGAGCAGACCTCTGTGAAGCGCGCGGTACGGAGGAAGAAAGCAGTCGGAGGGTACCTTTAAAAACCTTTACACTCCTCCACAATTTACGACGCCCATCCAGCCTTTGATGACGCTTCCCCTGGCTGGAGCTGCACTTCCTCCCAATCTCATTTTCGGCGCGAAGCCCCGACTCCCGCGAGATATCGACTACCTCGGCAGCACCTCTGCAGAGGGATGGTCACCCCTTCTCTCACCCTCCACCCCCTTTTCGTCGGTGGACGGCGACTCGTAAAACTCAAGTACCCTGTGGGGTACAGCGCCCCTACCCGCTGCTATCAGCACACGGAGCATGCCACGGTAATTGCGTGGGTGCGCGCACCCTGCGCCGATGAGTTGCGTTTCCTGCGTAGGAGGAAGGGAGACGCGATTTCAGTGCCACTTCCGCCTTGTACGTGGACCCGTCCTCGGCGCTTTTCTTTGTTACGCGGCAGACAGAAAATATTCAGTCTTTCCGACGGTAACTCTTTGGTTATGTGAGTACGAAAGAAATCTGGCCATTTTACTTCCTTCTTGAGTGTGTGATTTGTACCAAGTGGGCAACTTCGGTCCAAAGATGAAGCATACATGCAAGAATTTGCAGTTCGCTAGAAAGGAATTAAAATTAGGATTCATCAGCCCCACCCTTCCCCGCCAATCTTCCCTCCATTTCGAAACCGACGATTTCTTCATACATCAGTATATAACAGGTGTAGAACTACGAAACCAGAATTTCCCTGTAGATAGTGCTATCCGTCAGTGTAGGGCCCATGAGACCGCGTCTGCAGCGCCATCTGCTGCCTGTTACTGCTAACGACGAATGACAACACACAGTGACCCAAGATCCATCCATTGGTATCTGTTTCAAACCCGTAAACATGTCGAATTTTGTGCCTACGAACTACGATTTGCGGACAGAATTGGTTTTCTGTTATCATTTGAAGAAAATTGCCGCAGAATCTAATCGAATGCTTGTCGAAGTTTTCGGCGAACGCGCTCTAGGGAAAACACAGCATTTCTAAGGGTTCAAAAAATTCAAAAATGGTGATTTTGACGTGAGAAACGACGAGAGCGGAAAACCACCGAAAAAATTCTAAGACAACGAATTGCAGGCCTCGTTGGATGAAAATGATATTCAGACTCAACAGTAACTCGCGGAACAATTGAATGTGAAGCAGAAAGCCGTTCTCTTCGGTTGAAAGTTACGGGAAAGGTGCAGAAAGTGGGAAAATGGGTTCCGCATCAACCGAATGAAAGACAGCAAGCAAATCGAAAGACCACTCGTGAAATGCTGCTCGCAGGATAGAAAAGAAAGTCCTTTCTCCATCAAATAGTGGCAGGTGATGACAAATATCCTAAGCGTCGTAATTCGTCGATGAATCCAAGCAAACCATCGACATCTATTGTAAGACCAAATCGCTTTGGAAAGAAGATAGTGCTCAAATATGTTCAAATGCGTCTGAATTCCTAAGGGACCAAACTGCTTAGGACATCGGTCCCTAGACTTACACACTACTTAAACTAGCTTAAGCTGAGAACAACACACACACCCATGCCCGAGGGAGGACTCGAACCTCCGGAGGGAGTGGCCGCGCAGTCCGTGACATGACGCCCCAAACCGCGCGGCCACTCCGCGCGACTGACAATGCTCTGTGTTTGGTGGGATCAGAAGAGTGTCATCTATTATGAGCTGCTTAAAAACCAGATGAAGCCGTTAACAATGCTAATGATCGATTTAAATGGAGTATTACGTGATAACGACCGGAATGTGGAAAAAGGCAACAGGAAGTCATGTTGCTCCATGATAACGTCTCGTCACACACAGCAAAACGGGTCAGGGAAACTACCGAGGTATTCAGTTGGGAAATATTACGGCATGCGGCTTATTCTCAAGAATTGGCTTCGTCCGATAATCATCTGTTCTTATCACTGGGACACGCTCTCGCTGAACAATGTTTCAATTCGTATTAAAATTTACGAAAATGGCTCACTGACTGGTTCGCTTCAAAAGAAAAGCTTTTTTCTGCAAGATGGGACAATGGTATAAATATCAATGGAGGTTATTTTGAATACAGTATTGTTTACCAGTTTCAAAAAACAGACGTGTAATTATTGCAACCAGATTCCGGCTTCATACTTCTATATGTGGTATATCAACCGGTCTCTTCTTTTAGTCAAGTTGTGCCATAAATTTCCTTTTATCCCCCTATTCGATTATATACCGCCTCATTAATTATTCGATCTAATTTTCAGTAACTTTCCACAGTACCGTATTTCAAAAAATTCTCTTGTCTTCGTCTTCTTCTCTAAACTGCTTATCGTTCATGTCCTTCATATCCTTGCGACTATAGCCATCGTCAGTTATTTCGGTGCCCAAATACACTATGTGATCAAAAGTATCCGGACACGTGGCTGAAAATGACTTACAAGTTCGTGGCGCCCTCCATCGGTAATGCTGGAATTCAATACGGTGTTGGTCCACCCTTGGCCTTGATGACAGCTTAAACTCTCGCAGGCATATGTTCGATCAGGTGCTGCAAGGTTCTTGGGGAATGGCTGCCCATTCTTCACGGAATGTTGCACTGAGGAAAAGTATCGATGTCGGTCGGTGAGGCCTGGCACCAAGTCGGCGTTCCAAAACACCCCAACGATGTTCTATAGGATTCAGGTCAGGAGTCTGTGCAGCCCAGTCCATTACAGGGACGTTATTGTCGTGTAACCACTCCGCCGCAGGCCGTGCATTATGAGCAGGTGCTCGATGGTGTTGAAAGATGCAAGCCCCGAATTGCTCTTCAACAGTTGGAAGCAAGAAGGTGCTTAAAACATCAGCGTAAGCCTGTGCTGTGATAGTACCACTCAAAAAAACAAGGGGTGCAAGCCCCCTCCCTGAAAAGCACGACCACACCACAACACCACCGCCTCCGATTTTTACTGTTGCCACTACACACGCTGGCAGATGAAGTTCACCGGGCATTCGCCATACCCACATCCTGCCATCGGATGGCCACATTGTGTACCGTGACTCGTCACTTCACACAACGTTTTGCCATGGTTCAATCATCCAACGTTTACGCTCCTTACACCAAACGAGGCGTCGTTTTGCATTTGCCTGCGTGTTGTGTGGCTTATGAGCAGCCGCTCGACCATGAAATCCAAGTTTTCTCATCTCCCGTCTAACTGTCCTAGTACTTGCAGTGGATCTTGCTACAATTTGGAATTCCCGTGTGATGGATGGTCTGGATAGACGTCTGCCTATTACACGTTACGACCCTCTTCAACTGTCGGCAGTCTCTGCAGTCAACAGACGAGGTCGGCCTGTACGCTTTTGTGCTGCATGTGACCCTTCACGTTTCCACTTCACTATCACATCGGAAACAGAGGACCTAGGATAGGAGAGTGGAAATTTCGCGTATGGACGTATGACACAAGTGACACCCAATCACCTGACCACGTTCACTGTCGGTGAATTCCGCGGAGCGCCCCATTTTGCTCTCTCACGACGTCTAATTACTACTGAGGTCTTTGGTAAGGAGTACCTGGCAGCAGGTGGCAGAACAACGCACCTACTTTGAAAAACGTATGTTTCTGGGGGTGTCCGGATACTTTTGATCACAGAGTGTAGCAACAATTGTCTACTACTTTTAATGTCTCGTTTCCTAATGTTGTGCACTTCTGCTGTCTATCAGCAAAGACTGCGGCCGCGTTTGGGTCAGTGCTACCTTGGCGCCTCGCTAGGAGGCGCGACAGTATTGATAAAGGTAGCCCGTGGCTGAGCTCATGGGGGAGATTACGCAGTGTTCTTGTCGGCGAGTGCCCTGTGCACGAGCGGCTAAACCAAGAGCGCGTACTCCCGGGTAGTAAAAGCTTGTTGCCGACGTTAGACGCAACGGCTAGTGTTGGGCTCTGCGACTCGGTTGCGTTTAACGGACTGGCAGTTGCCATTTGTGATCGACGGTGCATCTTAAGGCGGGTCCACACTGAGCGCGCCGCGCCGTGCCGCGCTGCTGCACCCCGCGCACAGCTGTAGCAGGGAGGAGTGCGCCGTCCGCGCCCCGCCGCGCCGCTCCGAAGCGCGCACTGTGTTCCAGTTGGAGCGCGCGCACGGTCTGAAGATGGAGCGAGCGAAGCCCCGTCTAAACTGAGCGCGCGCAAACGCGCCACTTCCATTGATGTACCGACAACAGCCGGAAAACTGCGCGGCGCGGTTCGCCGTCCACACTGAGCGCGCGGAGCCGCGCAAGGCCGTTTTGCGCAGCGCGGCGCACTCAGTGTGGACCCGCCTTTAGAAAGAAACCGGTCTGAGCTGTGGCCGGCTCGCGTTCACGCCTTTTTTTTTTTTTTTTTTTTTGGCATTTGTCACAATCGAGTGGCGTCTTATTTCTTCCTGGTGTTCATCCATGGACGTCATGCAGGTACCTCTTCAAGCAGCTGGGCATTTTAACTGCGCCGACACAACACATATATTCGCCAATGAACTTCGTCATAAATAATGCCTTACAATTTGAAAAGAACAGTGATGTCCACACCTATAACACTTTAATACTAAATCATTGTTAATGCTGTCAGTTGCTCAGAAAGGAGTTCAATATGCAGCAACAAAATTTTTTGATCATTTGCCCAATAACATTAAATGTCTGACAGATAGTGAAGCAAGTTTCCGATCTAATTTAAAATTGTTTTTCCTAGAGAACTCTTTATATTCCACTGACGAATATCTACTTAAAAACTGGCAGACAGTAAAAAAAGAAGGTAAGTAAAGTTGCTTGAGTGGGAATAAAGAAATAATGTGTTTATTGATGTTAACACTAATCTGCAAAATGACTCGTTCCACATCATTCGATAAAAGAATCGTTTAGATAATGTATGGAAAGTGAAAGCAATTAACGAACTAACTTATCTGATTCCAGGCGGCTTGTTGAATTTTACAGCCTCTACATATCGGAGCAATTTGCTTTCATACTAGATGCCTGGGGTGGGAGCACTGTTAACAGGTAACGGGCTATTACGTTCAGCTACTCTTGCAAATCCATTGTCGTCCACGACATAACTGGAATGTCATCGGCAAACCGCAAAGTTTTAGTTTATTCTCCCTGAATTTTAATTCCATTTCCAAATTTCTCCTTGGTATCCTTTACTGCTTGCACAATGTTAAGAGGGAATAACGTCTGGGAGAGGCTGCAGCCCTCTCCGACTTCATTCTCCACTACTGCTATGAACACGTATGAGGAACGAAATCGGAAAGCGACTACCCTGGCAGTTGTCGTAAGTGATCTGAAAAATCTACAGAGAACTACGTCTGTATGGTTATGTAGGAAGTTGAGCCGGGCTTTCAAGAGAGATGAGAAGTGTAAATTCTCCCAAAAGAATATTACTTATCTTTTCCGGAACCATGTAATATACACTCCTGGAAATTGAAATAAGAACACCGTGAATTCATTGTCCCAGGAAGGGGAAACTTTATTGACACATTCCTGGGGTCAGATACATCACATGATCACACTGACAGAACCACAGGCACATAGACACAGGCAACAGAGCATGCACAATGTCGGCACTAGTACAGTGTATATCCACCTTTCGCAGCAATGCAGGCTGCTATTCTCCCATGGAGACGATCGTAGAGATGCTGGATGTAGTCCTGTGGAACGGCTTGCCATGCCATTTCCATCTGGCGCCTCAGTTGGACCAGCGTTCGTGCTAGACGTGCAGACCGCGTGAGACGACGCTTCATCCAGTCCCAAACATGCTCAATGGGGGACAGATCCGGAGATCTTGCTGGCCAGGGTAGTTGACTTACACCTTCTAGAGCACGTTGGGTGGCACGGGATACATGCGGACGTGCATTGTCCTGTTGGAACAGCAAGTTCCCTTGCCGGTCTAGGAATGGTAGAACGATGGGTTCGATGACGGTTTGGATGTACCGTGCACTATTCAGTGTCCCCTCGACGATCACCAGTGGTGTACGGCCAGTGTAGGAGATCGCTCCCCACACCATGATGCCGGGTGTTGGCCCTGTGTGCCTCGGTCGTATGCAGTCCTGATTGTGGCGCTCACCTGCACGGCGCCAAACACGCATACGACCATCACTGGCACCAAGGCAGAAGCGACTCTCATCGCTGAAGACGACACGTCTCCATTGGTCCCTCCATTCACGCCTGTCGCGACACCACTGGAGGCGGGCTGCACGATGTTGGGGCGTGAGCGGAAGACGGCCTAACGGTGTGCGGGACCGTAGCCCAGCTTCATGGAGACGGTTGCGAATGGTCCTCGCCGATACCCCAGGAGCAACAGTGTCCCTAATTTGCTGGGAAGTGGCGGTGCGGTCCCCTACGGCACTGCGTAGGATCCTACGGTCTTGGCGTGCATCCGTGCGTCGCTGCGGTCCGGTCCCAGGTCGACGGGCACGTGCACCTTCCGCCGACCACTGGCGACAACATCGATGTACTGTGGAGACCTCACGCCCCACGTGTTGAGCAATTCGGCGGTACGTCCACCCGGCCTCCCGCATGCCCACTATACGCCCTCGCTCAAAGTCCGTCAACTGCACATACGGTTCACGTCCACGCTGTCGCGGCATGCTACCAGTGTTAAAGACTGCGATGGAGCTCCGTATGCCACGGCAAACTGGCTGACACTGACGGCGGCGGTGCACAAATGCTGCGCAGCTAGCGCCATTCGACGGCCAACACCGCGGTTCCTGGTGTGTCCGCTGTGCCGTGCGTGTGATAATTGCTTGTACAGCCCTCTCGCAGTGTCCGGAGCAAGTATGGTGGGTCTGACACACCGGTGTCAATGTGTTCTTTTTTCCATTTCCAGGAGTGTACATTCATCGGTTTCAACTCTGCAATCCTCTATCAGCAAGTCTACGAAAACAATACAAACGTAACCTCATTCAAGGCATGTCAATCAGGGCGTCTTTCTGTGGTTATATTGGACTTGCTAATACATGCTTGCAGAATGTGAGACGATAGATGATCTTTTTTATCTCAAGTTTCCAGAAAAACCGAATAAATATATTTTGCGGAAGTTAATTAAACCATACCTCTGAAGCAGGTGTCTGCAAACGGAACTGTATGACTCCGAAAACAACAGCACTATGACACGACCAGAACAATAAATAATTAAGCAAAATTTCGAAGATATTTGTGCATCATTACAGATTAACACATGCAGTCACTTCGAGAAACTGACAGTAAGATGTGCATGGGATTTTCTTCGCTGGCATTCGGCGGCATTGGAATTTGGATATCCGAAGAATAGTCTGTTTGCTGCCTGGCAGTCACTGATAACGTTTTTACTCCTGAAAAATACAATGACAAGTGTGTTTGCACCCACAGGATTATTTTACTCCGTGAATTGCTTGTGGTATAAGTTCACAGTCCATTCTGACGACATATTAATGTAATTTATTGCCAGAATTATTATTTTCTTATATGTATACTGAAGACGTGAAAGTACTTCAGTTCTCTGTTGTGTTCGAGTTGCTTTATGCCACAAATGATAAATTGTCAGAGAGACTTCATCTCTGACGCGTTTTCTTGTATGGGTGCTTTGCTGTTGCCGCCACAGATACTCATTTACCTCTCCATAATACAGATTTTCGCCACTGTGCTAATTAAGTCAGCCATTTGGGATAAATAGTTTATTCTGATAGGTGACGTATTTTCAACTGATACGAGAGCACTATGTTTAGAACATCTACCGTCTAAGGATAATTTACAATTTTCCTCTGCTGGTTGGTTGGTTTGTGGGGTTGAATGGACCACACTACAAAGGTCATCGGTCCCAATATTTTCCTTTGTAATTTCCATCTTTTTAATTTGAAGACTAAAACTTTCCTGAAATCGCACACATGGAAAAAATTTTTCCTACGTTATCCTACGGTTATATGTTTATTATTTGGTACACGTAATTTCGAAGGATCAAATTGAGGAGCAAATCTCTGTGGTTATGGAACGAGTCAGTACATGAAATTAACATCAAAAACTAAGTAATAAATAAAATAAATTTTACACGAATCCAATGCAGACGACAAGTTATTACGTACAGCTGGTTAGCATAATCAACGACATAACGCAGGAATTTGTTTCACTGTTTTTGGAGAACTCATGGAGATAATACGTGTGAGCCATGAGCAAATTCTCCAGTTTGGATTTCAAAGTGCTATGATTACCGTTAATGATTGTAATTATTATGAAAGCTTACTGAAAAAGGACGTAGCAGAATAGTGTACGCCTTTCTGCGAACTGTCAGGGAAGACTGGATTTGTGCCTAGTATTAAGTGGGAATAAGCTCATATTGTTAATAACCAGACATCAAAGAAAATATATATTGAGATGTGTTGCGGTATATGCAGTAAATTCTGGACTAGTGGTGACAGACATGTAGCTTTAGGACGTGGAGGGGTGGCCCAGCTTCGTGAGAGGAATGGAGGGTGCAGTAATGAGTGGCGTGTGCTGAAAGTAATTTGGAGAAAAAGTTAAGAAAATGAAAATCGTTGTCCACATTTTGTCTGTGTGTAACTGTCACCCAGCTTTATCCAGTGTTTTGGAAAAGCGAGTCACTAATGACCGTTCCCGGCTATTAAATCGCACAGTGATTAACTTTGTAGAGACCGGACATTTATATTCTATGACTGCTTTTCTTGCGGGTATTTTATTATCAGTTTATGACGTCGTAAAGTTGTGACCATTATCTTCGAGTGCTTGGAGGAAGAGCGCCCTAGGGAGCTAAAGCCTGATCTTCGGCAGAGACGGGCAATTAAATTTAATCACTCTGGACTCCCGGATTGGGGGGAGGCGCTTCCATAAATAACAAACATGCCTTTAGCGTTGCAATTCGAACATGTACGGATCTTCGTCCAGGCAAATGGCGTCTATAATTTTATTAGTAGCGGTCTCTTCGTATCTCTGAATATCGAGCAGCAACCGACAAACAAACATTCTAAACAGGATCAGCCGCTATCTACTTCAACCCGCTTCTTTGCATCTGAACAGTGCGATGATATACACCCCGTACGAGATTTACAGGTTCAAATGTTTTACTACACGCGGAACAAATACCAAATTAAATTTACGACAGTAAACACTCTGCTAATAGGGACCTATGGTTATGTATTGACCCGTCTTGCTTCAGTGTAAGTGTATTTGTAAGCAGATATTAAAAGTTTTGATTACATGAGAAATGAACAAACTCCGGTAAAGTCGGGAATCAGTTAAGATTTTAAATGAATAAGTGGTGTCTGTGCTTTCGTACATACCCGAAAGAAAATACACCACCCGAAATCTGCAGCTGTGGTACATTATATGTAAATAGAAGGTGGTGGGGGGAAGAAAGGAAAGGAGAGGTATTACTGATGGCATCTGCATCGGAACATTACATGGAATCAGCGGCGACTAGTGAAAATGCGTACTGGACCGGGATTCGTAATCAGAATCTCCTGTTCACTAGCCACGCGTCGTAACCATGTGCGTCTTCTGGGGCATAAAGTTATTGCAAGTGCGCGAACTACCTTGGCACGGCTCAAGGCCGATCCACACTCGCACCGAGCGCTACCTATCCGCACTCCCCTGTCCATTGCCTCCATGCTCGCTACTCCGATATTTCCGCACTGAAGAAGGTGTCTGTTCTTTCGGACGGACTACGCATTAATACAGGGTGTATCAAAATGGATGGCGCAAACTTACACGGCTGAAAGTACATGATAATAGAAGTACTAATGTCAATTAAACAAGGGTTCTAAAACGCATACCTTAAGAGCTATGGGACATTCTTAATTTTCAATATTGTGAAACAAATCTCTTCTACTGCAAGCTCTTTGCTTTCCATCTTTTGGAAGCTGGTAGTATGGACCAAAACAAGAAAAAAATGTCCAGTAAACATGTGCTCTAAAATGTATACCTTAAAAGTTGCGAGCACTTGTTCCTTAGAAGAATTGTGTTCAGAAGTACCGAAGATGAACAGGTGCTCATAGCTGTTGTATGCATTTTAGAGCACTTGTTTACTGGACATTTTTTTCTTGTTTTGGTCCATACCACTTCAAAAAATATGGAAAACAAAGAGCATGCATTACAAGAGATTTGTTTCACAATATTGTAAAACAAGAATGTGCCATAGCTCTTAAGATATGCGTTTTAGAACCCATGTTTACTTCACATTTGTGCTTCTATTATCATGTACTTTCAGCCGTGTACGTGTGTGCCATCCTTTTTGATACACCCTGTATAATTCATTCGCCTAGATGGGCAATGGATCCACCTGCTTCAGTGTGGATGCCCAAGTACGTCAGATCGCCTGCGGTAATCTCAGAGTAGCGAGCATGGAGTAAATGGAGAGCGACTGGGGATAGGTGGCGCTCGATGTGACTGTGGGTCGGCCGTGACGCATGCCGAGATACTCTGCGCAGGTGTGATAACACTGTGTACTGGCTGGCGCATCGTTAGTGCACCTGCCCAGTAAGTAGGAGATCCTGGGTTCAAATCCCACTCCAGTACACATTTTCACTTGTCGACGCTGATTCCATGTAATGTCACGACACAGCTGACATCAGTAATCCCTTTCCCTTCCTTTCTCCGCTCCCCCACCCTCCACCTTCAATTTACATATCATTTAAGACTTATTCATGATTATAATAAACTGCGCCTATACGCCACCTAAACATATCTCCTACGTACATAAATTTTTACAATCACTGCCACTTCTCTTCCGTCATATTTATTGTTTTATATCATGCTACGTACACGACATTCACAATAATAGTAAAAGTCCTAAGACCACTCATGTACTATTAGGACACGGCAAATAATGTTTAGTAATTCGAGTAGTTCCGTGTATTTTATGTCAAAGTAATTTTCCTCTAGACTTTAGAGTTACATGTTAGCTTTTCTGTGTTTACAGGGCAATGTTTACTCTAATGTCTTTTATCATCCTATTGAAATATTCGTATCAACTCAGGCAACAGTAACACAAGCTAACTTGAGGCTTGACTTTCTTTACTTGGTGCCAAACAAAACAATATAGGCATGCGTATTCAAAGAAAGAGACATGTAAACAGGTAGAATACGAAGCTGCGGTCGGCAGCGACTATGCAAGACAACAATGTCTGGCGCAGTTGTTAGATCGGTTACTGCTGCTACAATGGTGGGTTAGCAAGATTTAAGTGAGTTTGGACGTGATGTTACAGTTGGCGCACGAGCGATGGGACACTGCATCTCCTAGGTAGCGGTGAAGTGGGGCGTTTCCCGTATCATCATTTCACGAGTGTACCGCGTATATCAGGAATCCGGTGAAACATCAAATCTCTGATATCGCAGCGGTCGGAAAAAGATCCTGCAAGAACGGGACTAACGACGACTGAAGAGAGTCGTTCAGTGTGACAGATGTGCAACCATTCCGCAAATTTCTGCAGATTTCAACGCTGAGCCATCAACAAGTGTCAACGTGTGAACCATTCAACGAAACGTCATCGATATGGGCTTTCGGAGCCAAAGGCACACTCGTGTACCCTTGATGATTGCGCTACACAAAAGTTTACACCTCGTCTGGGCCAGTCAACACAGACATTGGACTATTGATGAAACATGTTGCCTTGTCGGACGAGTCTCGTTTCAAATTGTATCGAGCGGATAGACGTGTACGGTATGCAGACAACCTCATGAATCCATAGACCCCGCATGTCAGCAGGGGACTGTTCAAGCTGGTGGAGGATCTGTAAAGGTGTGGAGCATGTACAGCTGGAGTGATATGGGACCTCTGATAAGTCGAGATACGACTCTGACAGGTGACACGTACCTAAGCATCGTGCCTGATCACCTGTATCCATTCATGTACTTTGTTCATTCCGACGGACGTAGGCAACTGCAGCAGGACAATGCGACACCCCAGATGTCCAGAATTGCTACAGAGTAGCTCCAGGGACACTCTTCTGAGTTTAAACACTTCCGCTGGTCACCAAACTCTCCAGACACGAACATTATTGAGCATATCTGGAGTGCGTTGCAATGTGCTATTCAGAAGAGATCTCCACCCCCTTGTACTCTTACGGATTTATGGACAGTCCTGCAGGATTCATGCCGTCAATTCCCTCCAGCACTACTTCAGATATTACTCGAGTCCATGCCACGTCGTGTCGCGGCAATTCTGCGTGCTCGCGGGCGCCCTACACGACATTAGATAGTTGTACCAGTTTTTTTGGCTCTTCAGTGTCGTGTGTTATTTAACTCACTCAAAACTTTCACCTTGACAATAGCTGACTCCTTCGCAGGCTTTTTTCTTATCAGGGCGTAATACATTTCAAAATGTGTTGCTAGCTAAACAGAACTAGTCAGTATCATATGTGTGAAACTGGTATCTTCTGTTTACATAGATAATTTCTCAATGGCTATTGCTTCTTTTGCAGTAGACAGTAAGTATTATCTGCTACTACGGAATGAAAGGAACTTCCACGATATAGCTGTTCGTATTTTCACCACAGTCTTTGACGTACTGTTGCAAGTAATTGTACTGGTAATTGTACTGATCATGTTGTCTGTTTCTTTACTAAGCATGTGAGGAGGGGGGGAAGAGGAGAGACTTGCATAAATGGCTGATGCTGGCGTTCGAGATGGGGTGAGGTACGAATGAATGTTACCCATTGAATTTTCGACGTAAGAAACCTATACATCTAAAAAAACGCACCTGTGTAGAATGGAGTCATCATTAATGTCGTAAGATGCTCAGTAACTTTAAGGTGAAATAAACTTCTATTGCTTCGAGACTGTATTACACAAGGCTAAGTGTCGTTGTGAAAGGCATGTAAGGTTTATACAGGTGTGACTATTTCGTCAAATCGACAGTGACTGCGCATACAATCTGTAGTTTTTCAGTAGAAGATAGTACACCTCACATATTGTACTGACGTAAACGATTGACCACAACACGGAAACGATTTTTCATTAATAATTAAAAAAAATGAAATATTAAAGTTCAGAAACTTGAAATTCTTTGGATGCTTTTAGTTTCATTTAATATAACAATGTTTGCATAACTTATAATAGAATAATGCATGAATATGTTTGGAAGTGACTTTATCCAAAAGAGGATGTTAATCAGGCGATGATGATGATGATGAATATTATTACAATGTCGTGATTAAACGTAATCCGTGTACAGATTCTGCCAGAATAACGCGTCGCTGTAATTGAACTTATCAGACTGACACTTCAGAGCAGTTTACAAAACCTGCATGTTCGCCATTCTGATGGCTTGATACCACAATTCTTACATCTTGTGCGCCTCATGAAAAACCTGTACTGTAGCTGTAACCAGTTTGTGAACGTTGCAGTGCCATAGCTTTTCGTTGTATCATGGGCAATGATTAGTGACGCACAAAAAA
The DNA here is from genome assembly GCF_023898315.1 of Schistocerca nitens. Lineage (NCBI taxonomy): Eukaryota > Metazoa > Arthropoda > Insecta > Orthoptera > Acrididae > Schistocerca > Schistocerca nitens. Next base: position 190,105,650 of record NC_064622.1, read on the forward strand.
CAAATCCACTTACAATAACCTAGTTTACAAAAATTGTGCCAACTTCATTTACTTTCCAGATTAAATCTTGCCTATGTTTATTTCTTGTATTCAAATACCCGCTGAACGAGTAACAATAACGTTAATTTAAAGCAATTAGCAAAGAACGGTAGCGTGCCTCTACGATACCTACTGCGAACATATTTTATTTCTGTGTTTCGGCGTCAGGTCCGATAACATACTAGATTAGGACGTAACCTGAATTCAACAGAATATTTACTAATGTTTTCATAAAACTGTCGGAATCCACAGACCGACTTAACAGTTGCGCATCGAATGTGCAAAAAAAAAAAAAAAAAAAAAAAAAAAAAAAAAAAAAAAAATTCAAAAGCCCAAAGAAAACAGCTGAGTTGGCTATTGTTTATGATTTCAGCCAAAAGAGTGGAAGATATAAAAACCTGTCGCTGGGCACGGGAAAAGTAAAGACTGAGGCAGTAGCTGTAAATCGACTCAAATAATGCCGGCAGACTAGCCCGACCCACTTCCGACGCCCACTCAAACCAACATTGTTTCTTTAGAAAGGATATCCATTAACTACAGACTGCAGGTATTTGTGGCGACACGAGAGTATTAAAAATTAAATGTTGCCTCTCTCGATCGACCACGAGAATACCTCTCAAATCGATCCACTAACCGACGACGCCATTCGTAGTATGAATGATTTAATGATTACTGCCAGAAGTAACTGGCGCGATCGATCCTTATTTGAAAGCCATTACGATATTCCATGTTCCCTACAGAAGCGAGAACTCACTTGTACATTATCAACTCCAAGTTACATAGTCCCCGTTGTTAAATTCATCCAAGAAGAACATCATTATTGACTACGTTTGTCCAGATTATGCTTTCTGGATCATACGTGGTCACTACTCAGACAATGTAGTGCGAGATCATCAAAATCGGTTTCGGCCGTTAGAAGTCTTCTTCTCGTCTCAATTCTTTTTTTGTATTGTTACACGTCATATCTGTCAACGCGAATAGCTACGTGGACATTAAAATACTAATTTTAACTTTCCGTTTGGTAAATATTCTTTACTAACTGTAGCAGTTCCAAGTTACTCTTGTTCTTTGACGTTTTTAAATATCCCTACAGCTGTTAGCTTCTCTGAAAACGTTGAGCACGTGTAAATTTTACAGCAATTATATTTTTTTACAATTTTAACTTTATAAATGGTGACAGGTGTCCTACAGGACTGAAATTTCTGTTATCGGTGTATATGAGATTAGTTCCTTTGTATGTCCTACAGTGTTGGAGCTTCTGTGGAAGAGTTACGTGGAATTAATTTTCTGTAGCTCACACTATTCCGTCGAAATGAAAAGTATCACTGTATCAGTTTTTCATTGCATGAAAACAGGACCTGGCTTAAGCTCTGATGCATATAATACTTCTATACTGGCAATTGTTCCATATTATTTTGGCCTTCGCACAACCTCTGACTTAAAAAGATCAGAAGAATGTAAAACAAAGATTAATTTCTAATGTTAGGCCCAATTCAGCTCGCCCAAGTTATGCTTTTAATTTGAAATCTAGTTTTTTAAATGAATTTAAAGGTATATCACTATTTGCCCAATAGCTAAAAAATTGAATGTACGTTTGTATATCACCACAGAGAAACAATAGTAATGATAATTTTTCTCAGTTTCAGCATTTCGTTGATAGAGAACCAGTAACTTTATTAAATTTCTTAAAGCGCTTATTAACGATTTTGTCAACAGTTGCAGTACAGTTTCAAACCTTGCATGTTCATTTTTAAGCCTGGCCTACTGAGGCTGCACTGACAGTACCTCATCTTAGTAATAAACATGAAAGTGCCTACACATGATTTATAAAATGTTTGCAGAATGACTGACACAATCCAGACACGCCTCTTAGAAAGTCAAAATCAATTTTGGCTTCACGATTCGTTATTGTTATAATGCACACGTTACATGATATATCGCAGTGAAGTCATACTGAGCTGTATCTGCTTTGAATAATGTACACTATGTTTGAAATACGCCCTTCTCCGTAGCCGAGGTGTCCTTCCAACGCCCGTTGTGTTGGGGCGCCGAATCCATTAGGATAATTCGCGAGCACAGGGCTGCTTTTTAAAGAGGGATATGAAACCATTACCTTCCCTAGTAGTCGTAGAGGTCTTGGGCTAGACCACGTCCACGACAGAATTATGTAACGACGATGATCAAGATGTGGACACGACATCGGACAAGTCTAACGGGCACCTTGATAGAAGGACTGGTGCAATTTTCTCGTCTGGTAACGGTAGCGGTGCCTCACACCTCATCATCGCTTGGCCGCATACGAATCTTTTTTACGGAGCACAGTTATGACTACCAGGACGGGAACTGCACGTGGTATATATCGCATGTGATTAATGTCGTTGAGGGGCGGCCACCAACGGTGAAATGGTCTTTGGTTTGACGTACAGTGAACCACGTACAAGTTGACACGGGGACGCGCGTACTATTGTATCAGGCTGTAAATGGAAAATGTGTGACACGTTCCAGGTTGCATATAATTCACATGACGGATACAACTTCTGCCGGATATGACATTTTACCCCGAACGAAGAGCAACTCAGTGACTTGGATTCGGGACCTGAAAAAAATTGTAAATTTGTGGTGAGATCTTATGGAACCAAACTGCTTAGGTCATCGGTCCCTAAGCTTACACACTACTTAAACTAACGTACGCTATGAGCAACACACACACACACCGATGCCCGAGGGAGGACTCGAACCTCCGACGGGGTTAGCCCGCAGCTCGTGGTCGTGCGGTAGCGTTCTCGCTTCCCACGCCCGGGTTCCCGGGTTCGATTCCCGGCGGGGTCAGGAATTTTCTCTGCCTCGTGATGGCTGGGTGTTGTGTGCTGTCCTTAGGTTCGTTAGGTTTAAGTAGTTCTAAGTTCTAGGGGACTGATGACCATAGATGTTAAGACCCATAGTGCTCAGAGCCATTTGAACCATCCGACGGGGTTAGCGATTCGGGATCTGATTGTACTTTACCTTTTCCGAGAGGACACTAAGAATGCGCTAGACTTTTGGGCCTTTACTACAAGAACGCCACTCATTGAGTACATAAAATCCTAAATATGGAACATATTACGCCAATTTTTTAGGGAGTGCCTTGCTTGATCCCCCATTCAGCTAGGGTGTAATGGGAACGAGAACGTAATTAGTGTATTAGGGCACGTTTTTATAAAACTAATCTGATGATGGTCGTTATATTGTGACCATAGACGTGAAGTTAAGAAAATTTATTCATTATTCGGGTCAGTGTTTTATTTGCGACTATGTCTGCAGCTAGTGAGAACGTAATTACTACTTATGAATATTCTGTACAAGAAAGGACCAGGACAGTGGAGAGGATCCATCACCATATGTGAAGACCTACCCGGCACCAGCACGAGGTACAATGGAATCGGCGAGGACGCTCCTCCAAGAAGGGAGGGATGTGATACGTTATTGTTTTGTACTGAAAGAAGCAGTTTATGTTTATTATTTGTTACACCATTTATGTAAATAAGAGTTGGTGTCAAAAAGTACACTTATTTACGTTCTCCAGAAGTATTTTATTTTGTGAAGAACATTTTCGTATTTTCAAACAACAGAATATTTTTTTTGTTTGGTTTGTCATTAAAAAAGGCGATTATTAGAAAAAACGATGGAGCACTAAAAAAGTTGACAGAGCACATGCCCGAAAAAGAAAAGATAGCTAACGCACACCTGTTCGGTGGCGCTTCACACGGAGGTAACCGTTTGTAATCCTGATGGCGGAAAAGTTTCACTGGTAGTATTTGGACGCTAAGGATAGGAGAGATGATGCCGTAAAGTGTTTGATCACCTGTCTAATCGCCAATATCCGGATTAAACTCCTAACCTTTCCACAGTGTCTGACTACGTGAGGACATGTGGCACTACTGAAGGTGATCCGTCCTGTTGATGGGGTTGGCGGCGTAGTAGTTCACCCTCTCCCTCCCCTTCACCAATAACAACACAAACACAACACTGAACTGTGTAAGCATTCACGATGCTCATCCACACGATACGGACACGTGCTCGACTCTTCATGAAAGATCGAAGGAAGTGAACGACAAACCATCTCCACTAGGACCTTGCCCAGAAAGGCGATGATTCCTGCATCCTCATTCCCTGAGTATGTCTACTTTAACTTTTTGACGAGATACGCATTTCAGTGTGCTATAAATAAAATATTCTTCGCGATTCCTTATTACACATCGATTATATCTCGCCACGAATGTATCAGAATTACTGTTGTTGTTGTGGTCTTCAGTCCTGAGACTGGTTTGATGCAACTCTCCATGCTACTTTATCCTGTGCAAGCTTCTTCATCTCCCAGTACCTACTGCAACCTACATCCTTCTGAATCTGCTTAGTGTATTGATCTCTTGGTCTCCCTCTACGATTTTTACTCTCCACGCTGCCATCCAATACTAAATTGGTGATCCCTTGATGCTTCAGAACATGTACTACCAACGGATCCCTTCTTCTAGTCAAATTGTGCCACAAACTTCTCTTTTCCCCAATCCTATTCAATTCCTCCTCATTAGTTATGTGATCTAACCATCTAATCTTCAGCATTCTTCTGTAGCACGACATTTCAAAGCTTCTATTCTCTTCTTGTCCAAACTATTTATCGTCCATGTTTCACTTCCATACATGGCTACACTCCATACAAATACTTTCAGAAACGACTTCCTGACACTTAAATCTATACTCGATGTTAACAAATTTCTCTTCTTCAGAAACGCTTTCCTTGACATTGCCAGTCTACATTTTATATTCTCTCTACTTCGACCATCATCAGTTATTTTGCTCCCCAAATAGCAAAACTCCTTTACTACTTTAAGTATCTCATTTCTTAATCTAATTCCTTTAGCATCATCCGACTTAACTAGACTACATTCCATTATCCTCGTTTCACTTTTGTTGATGTTCATCTTATATCCTCCTTTCAAGACACTGACCATTCCGTCAACTGCTCTTCCAAGTCCTTTGCTGTCTCTGACAGAATTACAATGTCATCCGCGAACCTCAAAGTTTTTATTTCTTCTCCATGGATTTTAATACCTACTCCGAACTTTTCTTTTGTTTCCTTTATTGCTTGCTCAATATACAGATTGAATAACATGGGGGAGGGGCTACAACCCTGTCTCACTCCCTTCCCAACCACTGCTTCCCATTCGTGTCCCTCGACTCTTGTAACTGCCATCTGGTTTCTGTACAAATTGTAAATAACATTTCGCTCCCTGTATTTTACTCCTGCCACCTTCAGAATTTGAAAGAGAGTATTCCAGTCAACATTGTCAAAAGCTTTCTCTAAGTTCGCAAATGCTAGAAACGTAGGTTTGCCTTTGCTTAATCTTTCTTCTAAGATAAGTCGTAGGGTCAGTATTGCCTCACGTGTTCCAATATTTCTACGGATTCGAAACTGATCTTCCCCGAGGTTGGTTTCTACTAGTTCGTCTGTAAAGAATTGGGGTTAGTATTTTGCAGCCGTGACTTATTAAACTGATAGTTCGGTAATTTTCGCATCTGTCAACACCTGCTTTCTTTGGGACTGGAATTACTATCCGAAAGAACATGATACATTGTAGAGATAAAAGTATTTGATGGGTGGTTAAGGGGGACGAGGAGGAAGACATGATTCTAAACAGTATGGCCAGGCATCCAGTCTTCCGCTTAAGCTGGCTCTTTTAATACCGCTGTTCGATGGTTTGTGCTCTGGACTGGTGTTCAACAAGATCGTGAAACTTAGAAATCGGAAACGCTTGCGGAAGGAGCCGTCCTAGAGCAACGTTTGTCAAATGTATGAACCTACTACAGTAGTGCGAAATATACGGTAAACAGAAGACCCGTTGAGCGTGTGCTTGCCTTCGGAGGAAGATGATCAGAAGCGCGTCCTCACCTTGCAGAGCTCTGGTCCAATGGCCGGACCACTGTAGACGAGGCAAGGCAGAGGTAGCTCTGCAGTCGGGTCGCGTGCCCACTGGCGAATTTAACGGCGCGTTTCCTGGCCAGCTCGCCGCCGGGGCTCATTCCTCCTCGGCCGATCACGCAACCGACACGTCGGCCGCGTAAAAAGCGGGAGGAAAGAAGCCGGCGCCCGCTGTGCAAAGGGAGTAAGAAAACTGCGCGACTCGTTCGCCGGCGGAGCGGACCTCTTCATTTCCTGCGGGATAGCGGAGAAGCTTCCGGTGAGGAAGGCGAGAAGGCCGGGGTCCGGGGGCCGGCCGACCTATTGATTCATTCAGGGATCGCCGCCGCCCGGCTCTGGCCCGATATTCGCGGAGCGCCGCCGTCCCGCGCAAAGTGCGGCCGCCTGGCTGCCAATAAAGATTCGGGGGAGGGGGCCAGGAGACTGGAGTGGGAAGAGGAGCGGGAGGGACGGGGACGAGAAGCGACGACGTCCCCCCTGCTAATAGAGAGGTGGCCGATACCCGTCCTCCACAGCTGGCGCTATGGTAATGGAAATACCGGGAACGTAGGCCAGCGACGTGCGAACGCAGCGGGAAAGCGCTTCTGGGTATCATCTAGTGGCGCCCCTTCGATTTTTTCTTTTAGTACGGCTGTTGGTCGTCTTCGATAACACGTGATGCTACTAATAATGTAGTCACTGGGGGCAAATTAAGCTTATTCAGTGGTAACTGTTGTATTCTCCAAATGCACATGTCGTTCAATACAAATGTATCAGGAGAGAATTCCCCGCTGTTACTTGCTTGAACGCAGCAACTACGAAATGCGGCAAGGAATTTCGGATGCCTTTTCCATTCAGTTCGATGTTGATTCGGTAATCAGAGGGAGATAACGGTGCGGATTTCTTCTGTAAAGTATATCGTATCACAATAAGAGGACATACTGCACTCTTTCTATGTTCATATCCTTTCATTTAACATGGTGCTGGGACCGCTTGCTCTGAATGATTTTTCCGTTCTTCTTTTAACTTTTATTTCTTGTGGGAAAGCACAGTGCATTGCATTTGATGCCGCTTGGACAGAGAATGCAACGAAAGAGCGGTTATTTGCCGTCAGCGCAGTCTGGAGCCTCGCGTTTCTTGTCTTCGTGGAAGTCGCGACACCTGGGGGCTAGTTACACTACTGGCCATTAAAATTGCTACACCACGAAGATGATGTGCTACAGACGGGAAATTTAACCGACAGGAAGAAGATGCTGTGATATGCAAATGATTAGCTTTTTAGAGCATTCACATAAGATGGGCGTCGGTGCTGACACCTACAACGTGCTGACATTAGGAAAGTTTCCAACCGATTTCTCATATACAAACAGCAGTTGACCGGCGTTGTTTGGTGAAACGTTGTTGTGATGCCTCGTGTAAGGAGGAGAAATGCGTACCATCACGTTTCCGACATTGATGAAGATCGTATTGTAGCCTATCGCGATTGCGGTTTATCGTATCGCGACATTGCTGCTCGCGTTCGTCGATATCCAATGACTGTTAGCAGAATATGGAATAGGTGGGTTCAGGAGGGTAATACGGAACGCCCTGCTGGATCCCAACGGCCTCGTATCACGTGCAATCGACATGACAGGTATCTTATCCGCATGGCTGTAACGGTTCGTGCAGCCACGTCTCGATCCCTGTGTCAACACATGGGGACTTTTGCAAGACAACCATCTACACGAACAGTTTGATGACGTTTGCAGCAGCATGGACTATCAGCTCGGAGACCATGGCTGCGGTTACCCTTGACGCTGCATCACAGACAGGAGCGCCTGCGATGGTGTACTCAACGACGAACATGGGTGCACGAATGGCAAAACGTCATTTTTTCGGATGAATCAAGGTTATGTTTACAGCATCATGATGGTCGCATCCGTGTTTGATGACATCGCGGTGAGCGCACATTGGAAGCGAGTATTCGTCATTGCCATACTGACTTATCACCTGGCGTGATGCTATGGAGTGCCATTGGTTACACGTCTCGGTCACCTTTTGTTCGCATTGACGGCATTTTGAACAGTGGACGTTACATTTCAGATGTGTTACGACCTGTGGATCTACCCTTCATTCGATTCCTGCGAAACCCTACATTTATGCAGGATATTGCACGACCGTATGTTGCATGTCCTGTACGGGTCTTTCTGCATACAGAAAATGTTCGACTGCTGCCCTGGCTAGTACATTCTCCAGATCTCTCACCAATTGAAAACGTCTGGCCGAGCAACTGGCTCGTCACAATACGCCAATCACTACTCTTGATGAACTGTGGTATCGTGTTGAAGCTGCATGGGTAGCTGTACCTGTACACGCCATCCAAGGTCTGTTTGACTCAATGCCCAGGCGTATCAAGGCCGTTATTACGGCCAGAGGTGGTTGTTCTGTGTACTGATTTCTTAGGATCTATCCACCCAAATTGCGTGAAAATGTTATGACATGTCAGTTCTAGTAAAATATATGTGTCCAATGAATCCCTTTTATCATATGCATTTCTTCTTGATGTAGCAATTTTAATAGCCATTAGTGTAATTGCTGTTGCTGATGTATCTTGCTTGAACGCAGCAACTACGAAATGCGGCAAGGAATTTCGGATGGCCTTTCCATTCAGTGCGATGTTGATTCGGTAATCAGAGGGAGATAACGGTGCGGATTCCTTCTTTAAAGTATATCGTATCACAATAAGAGGACATACTGCACTCTTTCTATGTTCACAGTCTTTCATTTAACATGGTGCTGGGACCGCTTGCTCTGAATGACTTTTTAATTTTTCTTTTAACTTTTTATTTCTTGTGTGAAAGTACAATGCATTGCATTCGATGCAGCTTGGGCAGAGAATGTAACAAAACAGCGGCTATTTGGCGTCACCGCAGCCTGGAGCCTCAGGTGTCTTGTCTTCGCGGAAGTCGCGACACCCGGGGGGCTAGCTATTGCGTATTTACAGCGTGGACCCTGCCTAGCGGCCAGGACACCACGCTAGCAGCAGGAGAGCGCTGCTCCCTTGTGTTTTACTGAGAGCTTTTTGTAGATAATCATCACTCGCTTTCTGAAAGAAACATGGCTCGCAGAAAGTAATGGCCTAGCCTCGTGAGCTGCTTTCCAGATTCAGAGGACGTCCGATGCGAGGCTAGTGTTGTACGCAAAAACGCGCCATTGGTTAATTAGTCAGTGACGTCACGGAGACGGAACTGCGGCGGGCGTTTTTTAGAAGTGGGAAGGCGTTTCATCGTGTGATCGGCATGGTACTGCGACATATTATCTTGGTGGGATTTTGTGTGGTGCAAGGATCCACACTAATGGGGCTGTGTATGCATTTTTCGCTATTGCCGGGGATGCAGAATTTGGCGTGAAATCACAGAAATCAGTGAAAATTTATGGAGTCGGTGGTTACGCGTACAGGAGAGCGGATCGGAAGAGATACGGAACTGTGCACATCTTGTCCATAGCAGACACATACGTAGGAGATGGAGATAATTGGGCATACTAGGAGACTAACAGAGTCTGGAGTTAAGGCAGCAGCAACGCACCCTAAGCTTCTCTACCCCAGAACCATTCGCAGGTCAAAAGCGGCCACCATGGCTGTTCGTGAACAATTACGGTGAGCATACTTAGTAGCGCCAGCGTGATAGGGCGTTCCTTGGTCTGCACTTGCATACATCTATACGATCGCCTGTTTCAGTTCTACACCACTGATGTATTGAATGTTTGAGCATCTTGATGAATCAGTAGGTTTACGATGACTGTTCGGGAGTTAACATATTTTGCAAATTCATGTTCAGATCGAAACGTCCATTAGAATGGCACACATTTATCATTCAGGCAAGAGACTGAGAGCCGATAGAAATCCACTAACTAGAATTTATATGTACAAAGTTTGTAAACCATTCCAAATATGTAAAAATTAAGGTCCCTGGAATCAAGGGCTTGTAACATCAGTAAAAACAATTACTTACAAGGGAACCTTCCCACCGCATCCCCCTCAGATTTAGTTGTAAGTTGGCTCTGTGGATAGGCCTTGAAAAACTGAACACAGATCAATCGAGAAAACAGGAAGAAGTTGTGTGGAACTATGAAAAAAATAAGCAAAACATGCAAACTGAGTAGTCCATGCGAAGATATGCAACATCAAGGAGAACGGGAGTCAAGGAGCACCGTGGTCCCGTGGTTAGCGTGAGCAACTGCGGAACAAGAGGTCCTTGGTGCAACTCTTCCCTCGAGTGAATTTTTTTATTTTCAGACAATTATCAAATTTCAGGCACTCACACATAATCCACTTCGCTCTGCAAAATTCCAGGACATGTTCAGATTTGCTTGGACATATGCAGGATTTGACGGTCTACACAAGGAAAAATTTGAAAACGTTAAAAACATATGTTATGACAGAGCACAGGGAAAACTGTGCGACTGTGAAACTGTTGCAATAATTTGTTGCAGTTTATGTGACAAACTCTTATGTTTTCATCACTTTTTTGGGATTATCACATCCTCAAGAAAACCTAAATCGGGTAAGGTAGAAGAATCTTTTTACCCATTCGCCAAGTGTGGGTCGACAACATATTCCTGTCATGTGAAGCACATGCTGCTATATCAGACGTGTTCTCCTGTGGAGGAATCGGTTGACCTATGACCTTGCGATCAAATGTTTTCGGTTCCCATTGCAGAGGCACGTCCTTTCGTCTACTAATCGCACGGTTTTGGGGTGTGGTCGCAAAACACAGACACTAAACTCATTACAGTAAACAGAGACGTCAATGAACGAACGGACAGATTATAACTTTGCGAAAATAAAGGAAAACTTTTCACTCGAGGGAAGACTTGAACCAAGAACCTCTCGTTCCGCAGCTGCTCACGCTAACCACAGGACCACAGCGCTCCTGAGCTCATACTATCCTTGATGTTGCCTATCTTGCGCATGGACTACTCAGTTTGTATATTTTGCTTATTTTTTTTCATAGTTCAACTCAACTTCTTCCTGTTTTCTCGATTGATCTGTTTTCAGTTTTTCAAGGCCTATGCATTGTGCCATCTTATAACTAAATCTGAGGGGGGTGCGATGGGGAGGTTCCCTTGTTAGAATAACAAACCATGTTAGGAGCTACATGCCGACTGACTAGCTTGTAGCGACTAACGTTGTCTGCTATTCTAAGCGATTGCTTATTACATATTGTATTAGTCGACCAGAATATTATTACATCTGGGAGTGAGGGGGCTTCAGTCGGATTATCGTGAATTTTTATCGTCTTATTTTACTAGGACACGCTGAGCCACTTGATAGTATATGCACAGCTGTCTTGAAATCATTCACAGTTCGATGCGTTTTGGTAGGTTGGTTGGTTGATCCGGGGGAAGGGGACCAAACAGCGCAGTCAGCGGTCCCATCGGATTAGGGAAGGAAGTCGGCCGTGCCCTTTCAAAGCAACCACCCCGGCATTTGCCTGAAGCGATTTAGAGAATTCAAGGAAAACCTAAATCAGGATGGCCGGAGATGGGTTTGAACCGTAGTCCTCCCGAATGCGAGTCTAGTTTTTTAACCACTGGCGATGTGTTGTACTTGTTTACTGTAATGTCTCCACGTGTTTCCGGTAAGGGGCGTAGTAGGCGAAGTGCAATAACATCGTGGTCTGGAAAAACATCCGGCAGCACGGAAGCTACGATTCTCCTACGCACAAATTATTCTAAAAAATTCATTAGCTGTGCACCTAATTTCTGTGGAGATGATAGATAGGCTGTTGTTTAATATGGAGGCTCTCACCACAGCTTTACTTATTAGCAGGTTTAGGAAGAAACGAAACTATTACACGCACCCAGAACTGCTGTACAGTGTTGAAACACTTATTTGCACCAGAAAAGCCATTTGGGGGTAGCATGTGGCTTATGGTTCCAAAACTGGAAAAATCGACTGTACTCTGCTTGTCACAGAAGGCAATGGAAAGGTGTGAGGGGAGCGGAGGCCGTGAAATTTGTTGGCACAGAGTTACAGAATGCCTGGAGAAGTTCTACCACGGAGCTATGTTTGATAGAGGAACCGCAGTGATTTTCCGAGAAGAAAAGAAGGTGTATATAAAAGAATACGTCTCGGCGGCAAAATTAATGAAACATTGTTTCTTTAAAGTACGCTATTTGTTAGCAGGAGTTTACGGACACGGTGGGAAGAAAGAAAGGAAAAAAAGAAAGACGAAGCGGAGAGCAAGCGTTCAAAGCTCCTTCCAGAAACAAACCGCTGCCCCGCTATTGTGATTCAAAGGGAACACAGCAGAAGGTGTATATATCCAGGAACGTCTCAATGGGACGGCAGCACAATGAACTTGTCCCTGCGCACACGTAATTACCGGCGCTTCATCATAGAGAGAGACAGTGGGGGGGGGGGGGGCGTATCTTTGGTGTGTGGATATAAATCCAAGTAATACGCCAAAAACAAGAAAAAATGGCTTATTATCTCTCTCTCTCGTTCAATGAATGGAAGTAAAAGACGTACTGGGCCTAATATTCTCGAAGAAATAAAGCAATGCCGTCGTAGGTTAGTAAGAAAATGTTTTTCTGGATTTTTATTATAAGAAAACAATGTGCGAATGCATAGATTGCTCGATTGGTAAAGAATACTGACAGAGGAAGGATGCAGATTGAAGGCACAAAGTTTTAGTCCGTCAGAATGTTTCATGTTCTGCACATATTGTCCGTCTCATCAACGATGAAGTTGAACGAGTGTCATGGGAGGTCCGCCCCGAGCAAATGCAACAAACAAAATAAGGTACAAAAAAAAAAAAGAAAAAGGGTGTAGCGCCTTCGATTAGTAACCTAAACGTCGTCGGGTCCGGGTTCGAAGCCCGGCACCGCTTAAATTTTGAATAAAAATCATCAGCCACGGCGGCCGAAAACTTCCAGTATAAGAATTCATTGTCATTCTGCCAACGGCCTAGACAAGAAGGGCGGATGATGGGACATTCAGGGCATTCTCTTGCCTTTAGGATGGGAAACTACCCCTAAAGGCGGAAGAACCAGCAATGATCAACGGCATGAGAATGCAGAAGGCAATGGAAATCATTGCATTTAAGGTACATAATGTGCATCCACAGGGCATGTGTGGTCTGTAATCGTAAAAGTATCATGATGATCTCTCCATTGTCAAACGATTCCGGAGTAGTTCCCCATTCGGATCTCCGCGAGGGGACTGCCAAAGGAGAGTTGAGCACGAGAAAAAGATTGAATAACCAAGGAAACGATAAAGAAATACGAGTTGGAGCGTGGAATGTCAGAAGTTTGAACGTGGTAGGGAAGCTAGAAAACCTTAAAAGAGGAACGCTAAGTCTCAATCTAGATGTAATGGGGCTCAGTGACGTGAAGTGAAAAGACGACAAAGATTTCTGGTGGGATGAGTACAGGGTGATATTAACAGCAGAAAATGGTATAGCGGGAGTAGAATTCATTAGGAATAGGAAGATAGAGCAGAGAGTGAGTCACTGTCAACGATTCAGTGATACGGCTTTTCTCATAAGAATCGACAACAAACCAACAGCCACAATGTTAGTTCAGGTATACCTGCCGACGTCGCAAACTGAAAATGAAGAGATAGAGGAAGAATATGAGCATATCGACCGGGTAATTCAGTACGTAAAGCGAGATGAAAACCTAATAATTATGGGAGACTGGAATGTAGCTGTAGGAGGAGGAGTAGAAGAAAGGATTAAGGGACAACATGGGCTTGGTAGCAGAAATGAGAGAGAGGAGAAAGACTAATTGAGTTCTGCAATAAGTTTCAGCTACTAACAGCGAATATTTTGTTCAGTAATCACAAGAGGTGGAGGTATACTTGCAAAAGACCGGGAGATACAGAAGATTCCAGTTAGATTACATCATGGTCAGAGATTCCGAAATTAGATACTGGATTGTAAGGCGTACCCGGGAGCAGATATAGACTAAGAACACAATATAGTAATTATGAAGAGTAAACTGAAGTTTAAGAAACTAATCAGGAAGAATAAATACGCAAAGAAGTGGGTACGGAAGTACTAAGGAATGAAGAGATACGTTTGAAGTTCCGTAAGGCTATAAATACTGCGATAAGGAAACGCACGATAGGCATTTCAGTTGAAAAGGAATGAACAACTCTAAAAAGAACAACCACAGAAGTTGGAAGGAAAAACATAGGTACAGAGAAGATAACTGCGAAGAAACCACGGATTACAGAAGAAATGCTTCAGCTGATCGACAAAAGAATAAGTAAAAAAATGTTCATAGACGTTCAGGAATAAAGAAACAAGTCACTTAGGAATGAAATAAACAGAAGATGCAGGGAAGCTAAAACGAAATGGCTGCACGAAAAATGTGAGAGACGCGCAGTATACAACACTCACAAGAGCCAAGGGAATAACAAGAGTGGAAGACTAAGAAGGAAGAGCAGGAATTAAAAAGTGTGTAGCACTGGGATGTAGTCTTTCACCCTTACTGTTCAATCTGTACATCGAAGAAGAAATGATGGAAATAAGAGAAAGGTTCAAGAGTGGAATTAAAGTTTAGGCTGAAAGAATATAAATGTTAAGATTCGCTGGTGTTTTGCTATCCTCCGGAGCGTGAAGAAGAATTATAAGATCTGTTGAACGGTATAAACAGTGTAATGAGTGCAGAAAATGGATCGATAGTAAGTCGAAGAGAAACGAAAGTAATGAGAAGTAGCAGAACTGAGAACGGTGAGAATCTTAAGATCAGGACTGGTGCTGACAAAGTAAATGAAGTTAAGGAATTCTGTCACCTAGGCAGCAAAATAACCCATGACGGACGGAGCAAGTGGGACATCAAAAGCAGAGTAGCACTGGCAAAAAGGGCGTTCGTGGCCAAGAAAAGTTTACCAGTATCAAACATAGGCCTCAATTAGAGGAAAGAATTTCTGAGAATGTACGTTTGGAACACAGCATTGTATAGAAGTGAAACACGGACTGTGGTAAAACTGGAAAAGAAGAGAATCGAAGCGTTTGAGATGTGATGCTAAATAAGAATGTTGAGAATTAGGTGGACTGATAAGGTAAGGTATGGGAAAGTTATGGCCAGAATCGGAGAGGAAAGAAACATCTGGAAAACACTAACAAGAAGAAGGGACAGGTTGATAGGAGATCTGTTAAGACACCAGGGAGTAAAACGAGGGAGGTGGCGCAGTGGTTAGACACTGGACTCGCATTCGGGAGGACGACGGTTCAATCCCGCGTCCGGCCATCTTGATTTAGGTTTTTCGTGATTTCCCTCAATCACTTCAGGCAAATGCCGGCATGGGTCCTCTGAAAGGGCAGGGTCGACTTCCTTCCCCATCCTTCCCTAATCCGATGAGACCGATGACCTCGCTGTCTGGTCTCCTTCCCCAAACAACCCAACCCAACCCCAACCAGGGAGTAACTTCCATGGTACTAGAGGGAGCTGTAGAGGGCAAAAACTATAAAGGGAGACATAGATTGTAGTACATCAAAGAAATAATTGAAGATGTAAGTTTCAAGTTCTATTCTGAGTTTATGAGGTTGGGAGCAGGAGAGAAATTCATGGCAGGCTGCAACAAAACAGTCACAAAACTGACACAAATAAAATAAAAATGACGTTCAGGTAGAACAACTTGAGCATTCCCAAGCTACAACTACGAGAATTATCTTCTGCGCGACTTGTTTCCGAGGTTTAACGAGGCATAGAAACGTGTAATATTACTCGCTTTCGTAGACATAAACAAAGCGTTCGGTAACATTAAATGGAACATATTGTTCAAACTGATACAACGTTTTGGTATATACTACAGAGCCAAATTAATCAGAATGCTGTAATAGAGAAGGATGGACCGCAAACTAAGATACTGAACCAGGCAGAGATGTGATTTGTCTCCACTGTTGTTTAAATTGTATGTAGAAAATGTAATGAAAGAATTCCCAAAAACCAGCATTAGCGGGGTACCAGTTAATGGACATTGCTCCAGAACGATGGTATTTTCTTGTTGGGTGGAAATGACGAGCAGCTACAGAAGGAGCTTCACCAGATGAATCGAACTGTAACAGAAAAGTGTGACGCGAAAGTCAACAGAAAGAGGAACAAAACTTATTAAGCGCAGAACAGAAGGAAAACAAAACAGAGTCGTGTACCTTTAAGCTGAAAAGTTGACTACCTTTACGTCTCTCGATAGTTGTATAGCAGAAGACAGTAGAAGTTCAACGAATGTTACAGTTAGAACAGCCCAGGAGGAGGAACATTGTGAACTATCTATTCACCCAGTTCACTGCTCTGATACAGGAATAACGCAGGGAAGATGATAGAGAGGAAGATGAAATTAAAACTGGCAGAAGACACGTGAGTAGCGAGAGACCAGCATCAGTAATGAAAGTAGTGTAACCAACCTCTCCGGTTGAGGAGAGAAGAAAGAAAGATAATAATAAGGAAGAGTCTGCCATTGCTCAGACATCGCTCATCAGTGGTACGTAAGTTATTTTATTTATATATGGCGGCAGGGTCATCTCTTAACTGTACCTATCATGGTTGTGCGCGAAAAACCCTTTAGCAGCTGAAATTAAATTTCGAGACCACTGGCCACGCTAACGCGCACTTCACTAGCAGTCAGCCAAATCCAGTCTCACATTTGGAACGAGACTGTGTGGCGAGTCCGGCGGGTACATATCCTCCTCGAAATTTCGTTCCACCGCGCCGGCAGACCACGTATTTGCCACCGCGAGGCAGACGGAGTGTAATTAAGGACATATCTGATTTGGGCGGCGGCAACGGCGACAGCACGCTATGCTTTTCCGCCCGGGGCATCTTCCTCCGCATCCGACAGACACGCGCGCTCCCACTAAATTACATTTGCAATGAATTTGCCTTACGGCTCGCGTGCCGAAATTGCGTTGCCGCGACCAGCCGACTAGGCAGTAGTTATCCCTCCTTCCCTTCCTCCAAAGGCCTCTGAGCACCGGCGCTGGATGAGGCGGGCTAGTTAATTTTCGAGCGCAGTCGCAGAGCATCTCTCCCCCCCCCCCCCCCCCTCCCACCACCATAACCCCCTTGCCACTCTCCCACCTGCCTTCCGTGTCTCATTGTTCGGAGTCAGACCACGCACTTGCCGTCTGCAGGTAAACAGACAATTTGCATTTTAGTGCGGTTTCCCCGGTGAGTAACCGCCCACGCCCACCCCCCCCCCCTTTTACCGCCACCCCCAGGCATGTTCCTCCGCCCTCTGGCGCCATCCTGCGGGATTTACATAGCGCCGAGCAGCCAGAAGAGTACAGAGCCAGTGCTGCCAACGTGCCAGCACTCTGAAGGTCGCTTCATCAGGTGAAACGAGCGGCGTGGAAAATGGCTGCAATTAGGGAGCAAAGGTTGATTAAAGCAGACGACAGGTCGCCCAGAGGAGGAGGGCACTTTTACCTGAATTAGGGACGGAAATAGCTCCATTAGTGCCACACACAATTCGCAGGACCCTCACTCGTCGCTATGTGGCTACACGACACTACTTTCCAATAGGTTGCAAGAGGGTTGCAACATCTTTGTAAAGAGCTGCAGCCAGAAATGACACTATTTATTTCTCCCATTTTTTTAAAAAAAGCGTTCGTAAAAATGTGCTCTGTCCTCTTAGAAGCAACAGTTCTCGCATTACTGTACTACTAGAACATTTAGTGGGGGAGTGCGGGGGAGGGATTTGGGGGGGGGTCAAAAATATGGAAATACCACACCACAACACAATCCCATTCCTAATATGGTGTAGGAAAATATATTAAAAAACTAGAAACCCGCCTCGACTGCGAAAAAAGCACCTAGTGTTTACCTAGGTTTCGGCGTAGATAACTACACCTTCTTCAGAACAATAAAACCCACAAGTGTCTAAGAAGACCTTTGTCAATGATTAAAAGAACAAAGGTCTTCTTAGGCACTTGTGGGTTTTATTGTTCAGAAGAAGGTGTAGTTATCTACGCCGAAACCTAGGTAAACACTAGGTGCTTTTTTCGCAGTCGAGGCGGGTTTCTAGTTTTTTAATATACAGTATTAACCAACGACTGCTGACGCGCTGCAATGTTGAAGGTGTAGGAAAACTTTGGGATTCAAAGTAGCATCCAATTGTCTCGGAATGGATTAATACCTGTCCTATATGTCTGCAGCTCGTGGTCGAGTGGTTAGCGTTGCTGCCTCTGAATCACGGAGTGCCGGGTTCGATTTCCGGCCGGATTGGGGATTATCTCTGCCTGGGGACTGGGTCTTTGTGTTGTACTCATCATCATCATCATCATCATCATCATCATCATCATTATCATTCCGGACAAATGTCTAGACTGGACCGTGGAAAAAAAATGGACTGTGTAAAAATTAGGACTTTGGACGAGCGCTGATGACCGCACAGTTGAGCTCCCAACACCATTCCTGGATGACGCGAGGTGTGTGAAGAGGGGCCTGTCATCTTGGAACACAGCATCACCTTTGGGGAACAAACACTGTGCCAAGGGATGGATCTGATCTGCCAAAATGGCCACGTAATCCTTGGCAGTAGTGCTGTCTTGAAGAGCGAACTTGAGGCCCATGGAATACCCATGAGTTTGTCCACAGATAATGCGGTTGTCTACAACGAGGTAAATATCACCAAAGACTGTGGTACACTGCAAGAAGACATGCAGAGGATCGATTAAAGTTCCTGGGACTGGCAGTTGATCCTGAATGTAAATAAATGTAACGTTGTTTGCATAAGTAGGCGAACAAGTCCACTACTGTACGACTTTAATGTTGGCGACCAAAAATTGGAAACGACAGCGACCGTGAAACACCTAGGAATAGCCCCCTGTAGCGACGTGAAGTGGAATGGCCACGCAAAACAAACTGCAGAGAAAGCAGATGCCGGGCTGGTACTCAGTGGAAGAATTTAGGGAAATGTAAGTCATATACCGGCAGTAAATAAATAATTATGTATC
The DNA here is from genome assembly GCF_023898315.1 of Schistocerca nitens. Lineage (NCBI taxonomy): Eukaryota > Metazoa > Arthropoda > Insecta > Orthoptera > Acrididae > Schistocerca > Schistocerca nitens. The sequence continues at coordinate 190,124,571 of NC_064622.1, forward strand.
AGCAGCTCTTAGGGTTTCTTAAATATAATTTCTTTTTGAAATAAGCCTTAGATGTAAATGTCAAGCTGTAATTATTTAGTATTGGCGAATCATGTATCTATACGTTTTGACTTCGCTAGTGAATAAAATGTTACACTTTTTAAGGTTCTAGGCGCTACAGTCTGGAACCGCGCGACCGCTACGGTCGCAGGTTCGAATCCTGCCTCGGGCATGGATGTGTGTGATGTCCTTAGGTTAGTTAGGTTTAATTAGTTCTAAGTTCTAGGGGACTGATGACCTAAGAAGTTATGTCCCATAGTGCTCAGAGCCATTTGAACCATTTTGAACACTTTTTAACTACTTTGACATATGTATATGTATTCAAGTTTCGATTTCGTTCAAGATACCAAAACGATATCGTCTCGTGCTTCTGTCAGTGTTTACGAAATGACTGATTTCATCCCTTGTTGTTTTGCTTTCTGGTGGCTATATATAGCAGCAGAGTGAATTTTTGACTTTGCAGTTTGGTTTGTGCTATAATGAAAATTCCTGATTGATTAATCGTGTGTGACTGTCTTCTGAGGGAGCTGTTCTCACTAAGGAAGCTCCGGAACGTCAGCCAGTATCCGACTCAAGGTCTTCAATCTATTTCTTCAGCCGGCCGCGGTGGTCTAGCGGTTCTAGGCGCGCAGTCCGGAACCGCGCGACTGCTACGGTCGCAGGTTCGAATCCTGCCTCGGGCATGGATGTGTGTGATGTCCTTAGGTTAGTTAGGTGTAAGTAGTTCTAAGTTCTAGGGGACTGATGACCACAGATGTTAAGTCCCATAGTGCTCAGAACCATTTGAACCATTTTTATTTCTTCAGACTAGCATTAAGCTTTGCGATGTTCTAATTGGTTCAAATGGCTCTAAGCACTATGGGACATCTGAGGTCATCAGTTCTCTAGACTTAGAACTACTTAACCCTAATTAATCTAAGGACATCACACACATCCATGCCCGAGGCAGGATTCGAACCTGCGACCGTAGCAGCTGTGTGGTTCCGGACTGAAGCGCCTAGAACCGCTCTGCCACAGCGGCCGGCCTTTTTGATGTAATCAACCCTAATGATTATTGGGAACCCTTCGATACCGATAGGTTATCGCGCGATCCGACGTTGAAAGATGAAAGCCCCATTAAGTTCACGTCGTAGCTAGGAGGTGTCTTCGGAAGTCAGCGGATGCATTTTCGTAATCTTTCACTCAAATAGCGTCAGCCCGAGCTAGAGACTACACATACATGAGGGGGCAGCGTCCGATGAGCGCGTGACTCCGGTCCCGTAATGATCCAAGTGTTAGCAGAGGATGCGCCTCGTGAACTGCCCCAAATATAGTAAGGTTCGCGCAAGTGACCCCTACGTACGTCAGAGGGCAACTTTCAGAACGTGGTAAGTGCTATAAAGGGAGGACCCGGCCCGAGAAAAGAAGAACACAATTCGGTAGTCGTCTGAGGCACTACCCCTACCTCGGTCGTCGCCAGGTTGCGGACTTGTGATAGTGGGAGAACGTCGGGAGAGTATCATTACTAGGAAGATAGACTCGTGTTCACGAGATCGAAGGCTATTGACTATTAGTGCTGTCTAAGCCAAAGGCAGCGACTATGTTCACTGAGTTAAGAGAACTCCATTCAGCAGTGCCTAGAGTATCGTTCGATTGAAACTAAGTTATTCTGAGTTTAATTGTACCTGAGCTTCCTTGAGAATTACTATGAGTTCTGTGCTTCTGAACACTTTAGTAGCTTTTAGGTGCTTTGCGGACAGCATCCTACGAGCTGCCCGCGCAACAGCCCCACATCGATTTCATCGATCGAGGTGAGCCGTAGCCAATTCTTACGTGTCCTCCTTTCTGCCTGTCGGGACACGACAGGGTATCGATGACTTCATTTATAAAAAATAACTCTGAGTAAATCGACTTCCATGCAAGCGACGTACTTTGTGAACTACTGCTTTCATCTGATACGAATTGAGCAATTTTCTAGTCAATTAACAGAAAACGTAAATATGTTAATTTCATAAAGCTTTCACTAAATATTGTTATATTTACCTCAGAACTTGTGTAAAATAAATTTAAATACTTTCGCCACCAGATATGTAGGTGTTTTGGGTCTTTATTTTTATTTATAGTACCTTCGCTCTTGTACCTCGCTCTTGGCGGGAAGGTAGGAAATGTTACGGGACTCAAGCGAAATCGGTTGTAATAGACCTGTTTGGGCTGTTATATGAAGAAGGTATGTTTATACACTCGTAGTGAGTTGTATTTATGTGAAAGTTTATCATTGTGAAACAGTTTGTTTGTTTATTATGAAAAATACAGAAGACAAAAATTTAACAGGAGCTCCTATTGTTTACGAGCAGAAACTACCGTGTAAAGTTGTCCGCCCCCGGTAGCTGAGTGATAGCCGGCACGGTGGCTTAGCGTGTTCGGTCAGAGGGTTAGCAGCCCTCTGTAATAAAAAACTGAGTAAATGGATGAATGATGAACTTCAATTGGTGTCATGGGACATCCGCCCCGAACAAATGCAACGAACAATACTGAACAAAATAAGATTAAAAAAAAAAGTGGTCAGCGTGACAGAATGTCAATCCTAAGGACCCGGGTTTGATTCCCGGCTGGGTCGGAGATTTTCTCCGTTCAGGGACTGGGTGTTGTGTTGTCCTAATCTTCATCATTTCATCCCCAGCGACGCACAAGTCGCCGAAATGGCGTCCGGTCTATCCGACGGGAGGCCCTAGTCACATGACATTTACATTTTAATTTTTTACCGTGTAAAGTTGATATGTCACTGGTAATATAATCTATATTGAAAGAGCGTGTCCGTGGTTATAGTTCCACCACGCAGTTTTCATATACTTTTGGTTCCAGAAACCGAAGGCATATATAATTTCCGAAATGTTCCCTCTAATTTAGAACCGATAGTCGAAGTAATTTTTCAGCGTCCACGCACACGTAATGTACTAACAAGGGCAGGCCACGACATTTGGAACGCGGATTTACTGCAAACTTCGTACACTCGTAGTACTTCATGAGGACAACAAAATGTGTAAGCAGTAGCGCGCACTTCTCAAGCGTTATTGAGAAAATCGCAAGATAATTTCGGTCGTCAAATATATACCTGAGCGTGGCCATTTTTTCCATGAAGCTGCGGCAGTCGAGTGGTTAGCGTTCAATCACGGTAATCGCTGTATCGAGTCTCGATCGCCAGTTTTTTTTTTATTTTCAACACAGTCATTTTCTGTACAATTGATATAATGGGTAAAATACGGGTAATCGGATGAACTTTGATTAAAATTACAATGTTATTTGGCAGTCTACAAAGTTTTATTATCACAAATAATATAATATTAATAACTTTATGTTTTCCATGTTTTGACGAAAAATACCATCCTGCCATTGTACTCGTAATGTCGAAAGTGACGATTAATTGTACATCTTTCGAAAGCCTTGTGTGCCGGTCGAAACTTGCAGGTAACAGGTAGTTTCGGGCTGCTTCCAGGTATAAGGGATTTCTCAAATCACGGACAACCATACATTTTCAGTATCACTTTATGCGTTTGGTCGTTTACTAGTCGATAGTTACGAATATTATATTATTTGTGATAGTAAAAATTTGTAGACTGGCAAATAACATTGTAAATTTAATAAAAGTTCTTCCGATTACACGTATTTTTCCCATTATATCAATTGTAATATGAATACTAAAGAAAATGACTGTGTTGAAAATAAAAAAAGAAACTGACGAACGGGACTCGATCCATCGATCCATCGATTACGGGGCTTGAACGCTCCCCAATCTTTTATTTTTATTTTATTTTATTTTTTATCGTTGTTTTTGGTCGTTGCGGACGTCACATGACATCCGTTCAAGTTCGTTTGTTGATTCTTCCACTCATTTTTTTTATTACAGAGGCCAACCAGCTCTCTGACCGAACACGCTGGGCTACCGTGCCGGCAACCACTTGGCTGCTGCCGCGTCATGGTAAAAATGGCCACGCGCAGATATATATTTGACGACCGAAATTATCTTGCGATTTTCTCAATAAAACTTGAGAATGATGCTCTACTGCTTACACATTTTGTCGCCCTCATGGAGTACTACGGGTGTACGATGTCTACAGTAAATCCGCGTTCCAAACGTCGTGGCCTCCCCTTGTAAGATTTCTTCTGCCAACGCTACCCACTTGTAAGAGGTGGAGCTTAGGCAACCTGCTGGGCGCCACCGCTCTGGCTGGCGGTCAACGTTGGCAGCCCTGCGCGGGTGGCGGGCGTCGCGTGCCGGGCACGCATCCATAAAACCCCGGCGCTCGCAGCCGCAGCCACAGCCGGGGCCAGCCCGGCGCTTGTCGCCCCCGCTTAGCTGGTGGGCCCTGTTACGGCGGATGAGCTATGGCCCAGCTTCCTACCGACCGCCTGTAATGTCCAGCACTCCCGCTTTCAAAAGAGAACGGCTGCACAAAAAAAGACAAAGATCAGACTAGTTTTTGGCGGACATATGTTCTGTAACAACCTGTTCCACAGCATTACAACCTGACAGAAACATATTTCTTCATCGACGGTGGTCACTCGTTCTTGTAGTGTGATTCTGAAGTCTGAGTCTAACAAGGGGAGGCCAAGACGTTTGGAACGCGGATTTACTTCAAACTTCGTACACTCGTAGTACTCCATTAGGACAACAAAACGTGTAAGCAGTAGCGCGTACTTCTCAAGCGTTATTCAGAAAACCGCAAGATAATTTCGTTCGTCAATTATACAGGGTGTTACAAAAAGGTACGGCCAAACTTTCAGGAACATTCCTCACACACAAAGAAAGACAATATGTTATATGGACTTGTGTCCGGAAACGCTTACTTTCCATGTTAGAGCTCATTTTATTACTTCTCTTCAAATCACATTAATCATGGAATGGAAACACACAGCAACATAAAGTAGAGAGCGTGACTTCAAATACTTTGTTACAGGAAATGTTCAAAATGTCCTCCGTTAGCGAGGATACATGCATCCACCCTCCGTCGCATGGAATCCCTGATGCGCTGATTGAGCCCTGAAGAATGGCGTATTGTATCACAGCCGTCCACAATGCGAGCACGAAGAGTCTCTACATTTGGTACCGGGGTTGCGTAGACAAGAGCTTTCAAATGCCCCCATAAATGAAAGTCTAGAGGGTTGAGGTCAGGAGAGCATGGAGACCATGGAATTGGTCCGCCTCTACCAATCCATCGGTCACCGAATCTGTTGTTGAGAAGAGTACGAACACTTCGACTGAAATGTGCAGGAGCTCCATCGTGCATGAACCACATGTTGTGTCGTAGTTGTAAAGGCACATGTTCTAGCAGCACAGGTAGAGTATCCCGTATGAAATCATGATAGCGTGCTCCATTGAGCGTAGGTGGAAGAACATGGGGCCCAATCAAGACATCACCAACAATGACTGCCCAAACGTTCACAGAAAATCTGTGTTGATGACGTGATTGCACAATTGCGTGCTGATTCTCGTCAGCCCACACATGTTGACTGTGAAAATTTACAATTTGATCACGTTGGAATGAAGCCTCATCCGTAAAGAGAACATTCGCACTGAAATGAGGATTGACACATTGTTGGATGAACTATTCGCAGAAGTGTACCCGTGGAGGCCAATCAGCTGCTGATAGTGCCTGCACACGCTGTACATGGTACGGAAACAACTGGTTCTCCCGTAGCACTCTCCATACAGTGACGTGGTCAACGTTACCTTAGTACAGCAGCAACTTCTCTGCCGTTTACATTAAGGTTATCGTCAACTGCACGAAGAATTGCCTCGTCCATTGCAGGTGTCCTCGTCGTTCTAGGTCTTCCCCAGTCGCGAGTCATAGGCTGGAATGTTCCGTGCTCCCTAAGACGCCGATCAATTGCTTCGAACGTCTTCCTGCCGGGACACCTTCGTTCTGGAAATCTGTCTCGATACAAACGTACCGCGCCACGGCTATTGCCCCGTGCTAATCCATACAGCAAATAGGCATCTGCCTACTCCGCATTTGTAAACATTGCACTGGCTGCAAAACCACGTTCGTGCTGAACACTAACCTGTTGATGCTACGTACTGATGTGCTTGATGCTAGTACTGTAGAGCAATGAGTCGCATGTCAACACAAGCACCGAAGTCAACATTACCTTCCTTCAATTGGGCCAACTGGCGGTGAATCGAGGAAGTACAGTACATACTGACAAAACTAAAATGAGCTCTAACACGGAAATTAAGCGTTTCCGGACGCATGTCCACATAACATATTTTCTTTCTTTGTGTGTGAGGAATGTGTCCTGAAAGTTTGGCCGTACCTTTTTGTAACACCCGGTATACCCTCTGTAACAAAAAACTGAGTGAATGGATCAACGAACAACCTGAACGAGTGTCATCGGACGTCCGCCATGAACAAATTCAGCGAACAATATAGAACAAAATGAGATAAGAAAGGTGGGCAGCGTTCAAGACCCGTAGTCGCTGGATCGAGTCCCGTTCGTTAGTTTTTTTTATTTTTTATTTCTAGCACAGTCATTTCCTTTACTATTTATATTACAAATGATATAATGGGAAAAATACGTGTAAACGGCTGAACTGTTATTAAATTTACAATGTTATTTGGCAGTCTACAAATTTTTAATATCACAAATAATATTTATTCATAACTATCGTCTAGTAAACGACCAAACCCATAAAGTAATACTGAAAATGTATGCTTGTCCGTAATTTGAGAAATCCCTTATGCCTGGAAGGATCCCCAAACTACTTGTTACCTCCAAGTTTTGACCGGCACGGACGGCTTTCGAAAGATGTACAATTAATCGTCACTTTCGACATTACGAGTACAATGGCAGGATGGTATTTTTCGTAAAAACATGGAAAACAAAGTTAAACGGCACCAGCTGCATTGAATAAATGTTGTTTCCGCACACGAAAGGTCTTTTGAGGTTTTCCGTGGAAAAACAAACCTTGTTAACATTTTCGAAAACCTCTCTTTCAGCCGATAATTTGGAAGGAAACCATACATAACGCAGCATTTCCTCAAATATCGGCGCTGATGATTAATCATACAGTATCGAGTGTATTTTAATAGCGTCTTCACGAGAAGCAATTTCTCGTTCTTTTTCGATTAAATACGAACAGTTTTGAAGACACGGACAAGCATACATTTTCAGTATTTTATGCGTTTGGTCGTTTACTAGTCGATATTTATGAATGTTATATTATTTGTGATAATAAATATTTGTAGACTGTCAAATAACATTGCAAATTTCATAAAAGTTCATCCGATTACACGTATTTTCCCCATTATATCAATTGTAATATAAATAGTAAAGAAAATGACTGTTAGAAATAAAAAAACAGACGAATGGGACTTAATCCACCGATCGAGCGATTACGGGGCTTGAACGCTACCCACTCGGCTGCCGCCGCTTCATGGCCAAAACGGCCACTCATACGTATATATTTGACAACCGAAATTATCTTCCGATTTTCTCAATAACGCTTGAGAAGTACGCGCTACTGCTTACACATTTTGTTGTCCTAATGGAGTACTACGAGTGTACGAAGTTTGAAGTAAATCCGCGTTCCAAACGTCGTGGCCTCCCCTTGTAAGACTACCAGAAGCGAAAATCCACAGAGATCTCATTAGGTCACCTCACGCCGTGCCACTCAGCTGACTATGACGTTAAGAGAGTGCTAGTATACAAGGGAGTACAGTTAACACAGAGCCATATACGAACTTCTTTTATTCACAAAGATGAGCGAGCACCTATTTAACGTAGTTCCTTTGTTTTCTGACTTTAGAAAATGCACCCAATTTCAGTCTTTTTACCAAGAAAAATATCCGTGGCAGCTGCAGTAATCGAACTTGGGTCCTCGACATAGCCGCTAAGCTCGTGGACCACTCAATTACAGAGAGAGACAAAAGAGGTTTTCAAGAGAAAATCAAATTTTAGCATTGTCAGATGGCATGATTTGACAGTACTATCATAGATCGACACCATTCTCACCAGCGTCTTACAGTTGGAAACACACGGTTCCGGCAGACGTCGATAGCACTCATGTGGGGATATGGTGGATCCAATGATGAGTGCCCGCAGTCCCACACCTTCAGCTGATCTGAGTACGAGCGCCCTCTGCCGCAACGATATAGGGCGGCCGACGGCAACTACACAGCTCAGTCTCGCTCGCAGTTTCCAACAGTATTCAGTCTTTGTCAGCCTTCGGCTGTTCACTCGTACTACAGTAGCGGGAGCCTCACACTGTATGAAGCTCTTGTAATAGCTAGATATTGTTGCTGTTTGTTCTTTCCTAAACTTTCGTCGCAATGCTAGAAGCAAACTAAAAGTTAAATAAAACTTCTGTTTACAGTATTTATGTGCTCGCTAATCATACAGCTTCTGCTCAGCTTCCCTATGTCGACTGTTGTACTACTACGTAGCCCATCATGTCTACGAAGTAGTACATAACACAAATGACCACCTTCTTCCTAGCCTCTAAATTTCGTAGGACCCTTTCGACTTTACTACCCCACAGACAACAAAGTTTGTAACGGTGACATAGTCCCAGTGGTTACAAAGTTTTTGTCTCTACTTGTCCAGCTGCACGACATCTCCCTAGGTCTGACTCGAACAACTGCTTGAAATTGTGACGCCACTGGGATGTAGCAAGCGCATTATTGTTAATAACATAAAAAGCCACAGTGTCCTGATCCCATAGCATTTTTATTGACATAGGACGTAGAAGTAAATAATTGGCTACCAACAGCACGTCAGCGTGAACTGCAGTAATATAAGTAGCAGGTACGAATGTTCAGTGACAACTACACTACTGGCCATTAAAATTGCTACACCACGAAGATGACGTGCTACAGACGCGAAATTTAACCGACAGGAAGAAGATGCTGTGATATGCAAATGATTAGCTTTTCAGAGCATTCACACAAGGTTGGCGCCAGTGGCGACACCTACAACGTGCTGACGTGAGGAAAGTTTCCAACCGATTTCTCATACACAAACAGCAGTTGACCGGCGTTGCCTGGTGAAACGTTGTTGTGATGCCTCATGTAAGGAGGAGAAATGAGTACCATCACGTTTCCAACTTTGATAAAGGTCGAATTGTAGCCTATCACGATTGCGGTTTCTCGTATCGCGATATTGCTGCTCGCGTTGGTTAAGATCCAATGACTGTTAGCAGAATATGGAATCGGTGGGTTCAGGAGGGTAATACGGAACGCCGTACTGGATCCCAACAGCCTCGTATCACTAGCAGTCGAGATGACAGGCATATTATCCACATGCCTGTAACGGATCGTGCAGACACGACTCTATACCTGAGTCAACAGATTGGGACGTTAGCAAGGCAACAACCATCTGCACGAACAGTTCGACAACGTTTGCAGCAGCATGAACTATCAGCTTGGAGACCATGACTGCGGTTATCCTTGATGCTGCATCACAGACAGGAGCGCCTGCGATGGTGTACTCCATGACAAACCTGGGTGCACGAATGGCAAAACGTCATTTTTTTAATGATGAATCCAGGTTCTGTTTACAGCATCATGATGGTCGCATCCGTGTTTGGCGACATCGCTGTGAACGCACGTTGTAAGCGTGTATCCATCGCCATGCTGGCGTATCACCCGGCGTGATGGTATGGGGTGCCATTGGTTACACGTCTCGGTCACCTCTTGTTGGCATTCACGGCACTTTGAACAGTGGACGTTACATTTCACATGTGTTACGACCCGTGGCTCTAACCTTCATTCGATCCCTGCGAAACCCTACATTTCAGCAGGATATTGCACAACCGCATGTTGCACGTCCTGTACGGGCCTTTCTGGATACAGAAAATGTTCGACTGCTACCCTGGCCAGCACATTCTCCAGATCTCTCACCAATTGAAAACGTCTGGTCGATGGTGGCCGAGCAACTGGCTCGCCACAATACGCCAGTCACTACTCTTGATGAACTGTGGTATCGTGTTGAAGCTGCATGGGCAGCTGTACCTGTACACGCCATCCAAGCTCTGTTTGACTCAATACCCAGGCGTGGGCAGCTGTACCTGTACACGCCATCCAAGCTCTGTTTGACTCAATACCCAGGCGTATCAAGGCCGTTATTACGGCCAGAGGTGGTTGTTCTGGGTACTGATTTCTCAGGATCTATGCACCAAAATTGCGTGAAAATGTACTCGTAATCACATGTCCGTTCTAGTATAATGTATTTGTCCAATGAATACCCGTTTATGATCTGCATTTCTTCTTGGTGTAGCAATTTTAATGGCCAGTAGTGTAGTTCCACACCACTACAGCTTGACCCACTCATTCTTGCAGTATTGCCCTGATCTCATTGGAGGAGAATTTTAAGCAATAAAAGGTGAAATGTGGAGCGTATTACATGCTCCACAATTTAAAGGGCCACGGACATTCACTCAGATAACAGGTGATATGTTACTGTTGAGTTCTGCCATACATTTTTAACACGCCTAGTAGCACTGCTACATCTCGCGAATGGAGAGGTCAAACTATCCATCGTAATACGCTCCCTGTCGGTAACTCTCGTAAATGTACTGGATGCGACTACCTGTAGCATGCCTTCCATTGTTAAGAGCTCTAGGTAACTTGAAGACTGGAGTCGCTACGGCGGGCGGCGGCGTCTCAGCTACGCAAGTCCCGCAATGAGAGGCACGCCAGTCTATTGTCATTTGATATAATAAATTTTGTTTATATATCAAGTATCTTGTAGGTTATTATTTATGCGGCAGTAACGGGAGGTAAGTTGGTGCACATACAATATGTATGTGAAACATGACATTTTTCACTCAGGTACTGAAGATTATATTACGCGTAAACGTAATTTGGGATTGGGACTTTTCCAAGCTTACTTTTCTCCCCCGGCCATGTTCAAATTAACTTTTCACATGTTCAATACCCTCACTTGGGTTCACTCAAGCACCACGTTCTTCAAAAGCACTACTTTCATTTTAATTTAAAGTAGCGAGGCAATAACTTGACTTGAGCGGACATTATACTTTTATCAGAGTTTTCGGCTATACAGGTAAGTTTACGATGCTGTTGAACTTCGAGACACGAGCCAGCGAAGGTGGCGACATGGAGATGAGTTCTGCTACCACATTGCTACAGGGATTTTCAAATTATTAGGTGTTGTAAGACACAGAGAGCGAAAAAATTTCCATAGCAAGAAGTTGCATCTGTAAGATTCTATTTTACACAGGTATGGTTACACGCTGCGCGGGATCTCTTGCAATAATTATAGTTTCAGTTTAGTTTGTTAAACCCCCTTCCAATACTCCTTTACGTATTGACAAGGTTCTTGCCACAACGAGACTTAAAATTAGTCACATTGCATTTATTCACATATGGATCAGGTTTTATATAGGGTGGTCAGAAATTCAGAAAAAAGAAATTCGATACGTTGCGCCGTTTCCGATTTCATTAGCATTTAGGTTGCGAGTGAAGTTCCATCAGCCCGCCAGAGACGGTGTTGCCGAACGAGTTCTTCGTTTGGTTTCCTCAAACCGAATAAGAGATCGATACAGATCGAACATTGGGCGCTAGCAAGGATGAAATAGCTAGCGTTCAATGGTTTACCGTTTTTTTTTTCCCCCTTTGGGTCTGAGGAAACCATACGAAGAATACATTTGGCAACACCACCACTGTCAGGTTGCTTGCATTTGTGCGCGCCACGACCTGACTGACTAACTTCAGTGTTAACGAAATAGGAAACAGGGCAGCCTATCGAATTTTCTTTCTGAACGATTATTTCTCAGCGTAAGCTAACCTGCAACACTCATATAAGCTTTTCAGACTTTTCTGACCATCCTGAAAGGGTCAACGTTTTAACACATAAAAACAGGGTCATAGTCTCTTATGGTAGGCTTCGAACTTGAAGAGATTCAAGTGTCAAGACTGGCAGACGCAACCCTAGGAATTAATATAATACCAAAAACTGTTTCGAAGCACTTTGTGTTTTTTTCTCTCTCTTAAGACTAATTTTAATTAAATAGCAATAAATTGTTTACTTTTGAACACCCTGTGCCGAATATCCTGTTACGGCTTTTATCGCGAAGACAGCGTCTACTGTTTCCGTGCGGGAGGCCGTTTCGGTAAGACGCTGACAACGTTCAGCGTGATTAGTGGCTCCCTGCAGGGTGCGTGTTCGGGCTCCACGGCCGCCGTTTCCGCCGGGTTTGTCAGCGTCCATAACCGCGGAATGGCCAGAGCGGAGAGAGAGGAAGAGGAAACGCGGCTTGGAATTCGCACAATTTGAGAGCCGGAACCTGCCGTGAGAGCGAGCAGTTTAGCAGCGCGGTTCTAGCGAGGTCTTCAAGGAATTCGGCCCGTAAAACCCACAGACAGGTTTTGAACAGTCGATTGGAACGCAGGCAAACTACTACATGTTTAAATCTGTTACGAAAAAAGAGTAGGAAAACAATGTGTTGATTACAAGCGCTCAAGTATGCGAAGACCCAAAACAATAGCTTTCCTTAATTAAGGAGGCACATTTTGTAAGAATTCAGCAACTTTTCGTATTTAATAAGAATTTAGTTGTCGACACGGATGCATGTCAGTTATAAGATCACCTGTTCCGCACTCTATAACAATCTTTAGATTCTTAATCAAACTGTATGATAACTACAAATCACAGCATGGTCCCATAGGCTGATGTCGATGATAAATAGCCAAATAGCAATTGGATATGCAGTGAGTCAGGACAATGGTTGAATTGTTAGGGAGCTTTATTCACAAAGCAAATTTTTCTTCGTGGAAAACAATTGTCTTTGGGGTGTAACCCTGTCACCCAAAATATGTGCTGAAATCAGTGGTGTGTCATATAGATTATCGGTAGCAGAAATAGCTTATTTAACTTGCACATCTGTGAGTAAAAAAAAACAGCACAGAAACTCAACAACAGTATAGCTTATTCAACAGGTTGTGTGTGATTTTTAGACGATATTCCGTAGTCTTTTAGGTGGTGCCAGGATCATTTATAATTCTTATTGCAGATTTTTAATGAACAAGAAGGAAGAATAAAGTTCACAGACAGGCTGCGTCCTCCCTAAATTTGCTCGGAGGATCTTTGAATAGCAGGAAGAGCATTCAGCTGCAGGACCAAGAAATAGCTTTAACGTCTCGTCAATGACAAAAGGACTAAAAACATGTTAAGTACGAGAAAGTCGGGGGGAGGAAGTTACCATATCCTTTTCACAGGGACCAACAAGAAATTCACCTTAATCGTTCAAGGGAAACTATGGAAACATACTTATTTGGGACTGACGGGGCTTATACCTCCTTCTTCCCGAATTAAAGACGAGTGCCTAAGTCACTGGAACAGATTCTTGGCTAGGGAAGTCCGCCTCAGTAGCGTAGAGGTAGCGTTTCCGCCTATCACGCAGGGGGCCCCGGTTCGATTCCCGGCAGGGGACTGGGTGTTGTGTGTCCATCATCGTAAGTCGTCGAAGTGTCGTCAGCTAAAAACAATACCATACTCTAATTTCAATTTCGCTAGGAACTAATACTAAAGCGACAAAGTATGGATATCGTTACATAGCAGGTACCTCCTTCACATTACACAAAGGTTGACGAGAATGACTGAAAGAGGGACAGTAGTCAAGTAGTGAGGAATCAGCATCAAAATTCTAAGTTCAGTTCTCAATTTTATGATATTTAAGGATACAGCATCACTGCTAGAATGTAAGAGACCTTAACGAAAATAAGTAAAAATAAAAGACATCTGCACTTAACCCACAGGTTAAACTAGGACGCACAACCTATTTGATGGAGAGATACGTACCCCCATATCATAGGAGCAGAAGTGGGTTAGAGTCACACAGAGTGGGATTTATGTAGAAAAGACGAGTTCCAGTTAATCACAGGGCCAAAGTTAGTCCGCGTTTTACGACGATACATGCTACTTGTATTCAGCACGTTAGGAAAAATTAAGGAAAAGGAGGCAGGAGATACATTATTAGCATCCTTTCTGGGACAAGATAATTTATTCCTTCATACAAACATTTCGAAACCCTGATAAAAAGAAAGGGAAACAGATTCACAAAGTTCGTGTGCCATATTACCGGGTTTAGTTACATTTGACTTCAGAACCGTAAAATTTATTTTTCGAAACGTAGTCCCAGAAGTCTAATCATTCCATTTGGAGCGTTAAGGTTCTTTGCTCGAAGCTATTTTACGTGATTTACATTCAATAATCCTCAGAAATATATGGTTCCAATATTTTCCATTAGCTGCTCGTCAGTCTTCCTGGGGCGGGAGATTCGCATCGTAAATCGCCTTTAACAGCTAAACCATCCCCGACAGATACACGAGCCCCACATCTGCTGGTTATTGCTTTTCCTCTCCCTCACTTCCTCCTCCGCCGGCCTACCTACGGCCGTTCCGCGACCGCCCCTGCCGCTCACAGTTGAACAAAAGACGTCGCAAGAAGAACATACGAAGAAAAGAGCTCCCCTCCCCTTTCAACTACCCGTTCCCTGGCAAATGCCTAAATCTCCGGAGAAAGTTCGGCGGGAGGGCGCTGCAGGAAGTTGCCCTCGAAAAGACGAACGCTGAAAGAAAATCTGAGGATATTCCGACGTGATTAAAAATAGCTTTAGCTCTGCGTGGGGCCGTCGGAGGGCGAGGCCTCGACAAAAGAGCATTTTCCAGCTATTAAGGGAGAGGCGGCGCACGCAATCTCGCGGACAACAGCGGTGTCTGGGACGGGGCGTGCTTAACGGAATGGCGTGGGGAGATGGGACCGGGATCCAGACGATGAAGCCATCTTGGTCTGCATCGATTCTCGTTCATTCTCTGCGAGTCCTCAGGAAAAAAACAACCTACATCTTTATATACAGAGCGATTACGCTATGAGAACAACTTCGAAACCAGTGGGGCTCCAGGGGACGGAGCACTGTGCTTCTCGGATTTTAGCAAGATCAATGTACAGTTTTATTTATCTAAATACAATATATGTAACATCACACACACTACACCGATTTGCAAAACTTACGGCCGAAAGTAAATTTCAAATGATGTCTCAGCGTCAAGCAACATACTCGTAGCTCTATGAAACTTGAACCACACATAGAAGGAACTGCTATAATACACACTGAAGCGCCAAAGAAACTGGTATAGGCATGCGTATTCAAATACAGAGATAATAAAGCAGAATACGACGCTGCTATCGGCAAATCATGTATTAGACAACTAGTGTCTGGCGCAGTTATTAGATCTGTTACTGCTGCTACAATGGCGGGTTATGAAGACTGAAGTGATTCTGAATGTGGTGTTATAGTCGGCGCACGAGCGATGGGACACACCGCGTCCGAGGTAATGATGAAGTGGGGATTTTCCCGTACGACCATTTCACGAGTGTAACGTGAATATCAGGAATCCTCTAGAACATCAAATCTCCAACATCATTGTGGCAGCATGAACGGGACCAACAACGACTGAAGAGAATCGTTCAACGTGACAGAAGAGTACCCCTTTCGCAAATTGCTGACGTTTTCGGTCCTGGGACATAAACAAGTGTCAGCGTGCGAACCATTTAACTAAACATCATCGACACGGGCTTTCGGAGCCGAAGGCCCACTTTTGTACCCTTGATGACTGCACGACACAAAGCTATACGCCTCACATGGGACCGTCAACGCCGACACTGGACTGTTGATGACTGGAAACGTGTTGCTTGGTCGGACGAGTCTCGTTTCAAATTGTATCGAGCGGATGGACGTGTACGGGTACGGAGACAACCTCATGAATCCATGGACCCTGCATGTCAGTATGGGACTGTTGAAGCTGGTGAAGGCTCTATAATGGTGTGGAGCGTGTGAAGTTGGAATGATGTGAGACCCCTGTTATGTCTAGATACGACTCTGACGCGTGACACGTACGTAAGCATCCTGTCTGATCACCTGCATCCATTCGTGTCTACTGTGCACTCCGACGGACTTGTGCAGTTCCAACAGGACAATGTGACACACTACACGTCCTGATTGGCAAACTGAGTGGCCCCAGAAATAGTCTTCTGAGTTTAGACACTTTCGCTGCCCACTAAACTCCCCAGACACGAACATTATTGAGTGTATCTGGGATGCCTTGCAACCTGCTGTTCAGGACAGATCTCCACCCCTTCTTACTCTTAAGGATTTATGGACAGTCCTGCAGGATTCATGGCGTGAATTCCGTCCAGCACTACTTCAGACATTAGTCGAGTCGATGCCACGTCGGGTTATGGCACTTCTGCGTGCTCGCGGGGGACCTACACGATATTAGGCAAGTGTACCAGTTTCTTTGGCTCTTCAGTGTACTACAGAAGGTAACTGAAAGAAACAGGAGACTAACAGGAATGACATTTCTATACAAATGCAATAATAACACTAAAGTCACCGCGATTTTTGATGGTCCCCGTGGAACATAATCACCACGGACGACAATGCATGCGCTTTAACATGGTCCCATGCTGGCCACAGGATTGGTAAGGAGTTCGTGTGGTAACGCGTTCACGTCATGTATCGTGACGTCTGTGCATTATCGATACCTCCTTGTACAGCATGTGATTGCTGCTTTGGAAGAGCGCATTGGTGCAGAAACCACCGTTTTCATGTAAGACGAGGCAACAACCCATGTCGCTCGTCCAGTGAAAAATTTATTTAATGCCGCCTTCCACGAAGGTGTTTCTCCAGATGCATGGCCTGCAAGATCGCCTGATCCGAATCCATGTGATTTTTAGCTCTGGAGATACCTGAAAGAACGCGTTTACCAGGGACACGTGGTCTCTACCTTGGAACCGCAAGACCGCTACGGTCGCAGGTTCGAATCCTGCCTCGGGCATGGATGTGTGTGATGTCCTTAGGTTAGTTAGGTTTAAGTAGTTCTAAGTTCTAGGGGACTTATGACCTCAGCAGTTAAGTCCCATAGTGCTTAGAGCCATTTGTTTTTTGTCTCTACCTGATCTGTAGGTCAGTATACAGGGACACGTTGCTTAGATTCCAATGGACTGCTGCGAGCAACTGTGATTACGTCGTTTTACTGATGCAGCTCCTTGCCGACCCCTGCGGTGCTAATATTGAAGAAATCGTGTGAACGGCGGCTTATAATAAAATAAACATCATGAATTTCTCAGTTTACCTTTTCTGTAGACATCCGGTTCCTTAATCCATTACATATGGTAACATTTCTACACATCTTTCTTGCACTCATAGAGCCAGATTCGCGCTTGGTAGCCAAAATTAGAACTAATTTTTTTCAGCGTAAATCGGTTCCACATTAACGCATTAGCTTATCTACCAAGTTTCGCAGCCATACGATAATTACAACCCACTCTGGACCTCTGTGAGAAGCTGCACTTTAATTGTAATACCCTATACTCAGATGTTTGAAGCTGTTTTATACACAGGAGTTCGATTCTTTGAATAGTCGGGTGTTTGCTGGTGTGATTATAAGCCAGCAGCGTGCTCCCGCCGCTGGAACCGGCTGCCCAAAACAGCAGGTGAGCGGCAGGTGTGTGCAGTGTTTGTATCTGTATTTGCAGCTTTACTGTATTCCGGCAGCGCCACGCGTGGGCGGCGGCCGCGCGGGAGAAAAGAAAGGAAAGGAGCCGCTGGCGGCATGTGGCGGCAGGCGGCAGGCAGCACACGTGGGACCGGGTTCGGCGAACCTTGCGACACACGTGACGACACGCAGGGCTCCGGCGCTGCACCTGCCAACAGCTCACTCAAGCAGCTGACGTCTGTCTCGACCGAGGTTTAATCCCCAGTGTGATTTTACCTGTAACTTTTGCTTCTTCAGCCCCTGGCGGTGATTTCGCACTGTGACGCGAATTCAAATACAGAGATATATAAACACGCAGAATACGACGCTGCAGTCAGCGACGCCTATATAAGCAAGTTAGATCGGTTATTGCTGCTACAATAGCGTGTTATCAAGATTTAAGTGAGTCTGAATGAGGAGTCCATAAAGCTGTAGGTCCACCTGTAAGTGGCCGAGCGAGGTGGCGCAGTGGTTACGATACTGGACTCGCATTCGGGAGGACGACGGTGCAAACCCGCGTCCGGTCATCCTGATATAGATTTTCCGTGATTTCCCTAAATCATTTTAGACAAATGCCGGGATTGTTCCTTTGAAAGGGCACGGCCGATTTCCTTCCCCATCCGTCCTTAACCCGAGCTTGTGCTCCGTCTCTAATGACCTCGTTGTCGACGGGACGTTAAACGCTAATCTTCCCCTGCCCCTCCTGGTACAGACATTTAGAAAAGTTACTTCAAAGAAAGATCACATCAACTTCCAGAATCATGGCTGCGAAAGAACTGTAATGTTCAATCTGCAATCAGTTTAACTATTACTTCCAGTATCCTCTATTATCAGTTTTGCATATTCTAGTTTCTGTCTGCCTTACTATTCATCTCCTTCACTGTTACTTCCAACGCCAAATGGAACAAGCTTGGCTGGCACAGCAGATGCCTCACTAACCTGTTCCTTTCTCTGCTAAGTTTCTTGTACAGACTTCCTTCCTTGCTTATTCTATTTCGTACTTCTCCACTTCGTACTTTGTCAGCCCACTTATGTAATAACCTTTTTTGGCATTCAAATCCTTCCAGTTCCTTCTCCTCTGGATTTTAGGGTGAAACTTATCTTGGATATCCTGGACACAGGCATGGGAAGGGAAGGCGGTGACATCCGAGTTGATACCACACAAGTTCTACTGGGAATAGCGCAGTGGATGTTGCTGGGCACCGGATTACCTTATCAGCCAGACAGTTCATAGACATACGTGTCATGTGTGGATGACATCGTTCTGTTTGAAAATGACAGCACAGTACTATCTTATGAGAGAGAACACTGAGGATGCGGGATGGCCGTGACTTAACGCTCTGCCGTCAGAGTTTCCTCAGTAACTAACAACTGCCCACATCATGACATCACTGTCTCTCCATATCAAAGGAGGAATAGCACCACACTCGCCGATTATGGTCATCCTGGGTAACGCAGAACTGCGATACTGTGCTGAAGACAATTTGACGCCATTCGTGAGCATTCCGTGCTTGCTAGTTATAGCATTACTCCAAACGCAGTAGCCGTCGTGGTGGTGTTAATGGCAGTCTACACACGGGACGGTAAGCAGTGGTGGTGGACGATACAGAATGTTGCAAAGAGTCCATTATTTGGTCTCAGGATGGCAAGCTCAGATATGAAGGGGTTACAACTTTCTTGGTATCTATATAAAATGGCGATTCTCCTTTGTGGTGGTCAGATGTGGTCGACCAGAACCGTTACGGCGTGTAAGCCTGCCTTCACTTTCCCACGCAGCCCGACATCAGTCCATTGTCACATTCGAATGCCCTAATTTCTGGATATTGCACGATTCGACCACATGGCCAAACCCAGACCAATAATTAGGCCCCTTTTTAATTTCTGTCTGGCACTGATAACGCTTTCTCAGCATTTCCGTGTCCTTACAGTGATTTGATGCTGCTCACCCTCCTTACATACACTACGAGGCTAGTAACAGCATTAAACATCAACAACATTAATGCATCCTGGTGGCTGTTCTACCTGTCACAGACCATTCCAACCCTAATCGTTTACACAGGCGCCACTGGTATGTACGTCTATGAAGTGACGACCCTTGTGTTCTGGGTGCTTTACTTTTATCGTCAGGCAATGTAAAAGAAAGCTTACATCCCCTGCGCTCATTTACTTCCTGGCCTCGGCATGATTTGCAATCTGTGAGCCGGTCTGCTGTCGATATCCGGAGATACTGAACCGCGTCTCTAGGCAACTCTCACGTCGGCGTCTCGCTAAACAGCGGAGTCGATCTATGGGCCTATAATATGCCGTACGCGGACCGGCTCATGGCTTTGTCACCTCCAGGGAATGAGTGTGTTGGCGAGTTGTGTGAGTCAGCGGGGGAGTTGTCTGCATGTGGAGCTGATGCTGCGTGGTCGGCACAGTATCTCTGGAACGGAAGCTCGATAAAAGTTCGCAGTGTCACCTTAAAGTAAAGCGGAGTTTCAAGTTCTTTCTTGAGTCGAACCGAGAATTGGTGTGCAAGTGTTGTGCTTGGTGGACCATCTAGTTTTCCGTCGAGACTGCGAGTTTTTTCTCTATTGTCGAATGTGTTGTCTGTATTATCTCCAGGTCAACAGGCGCAACACGGCAAGTGCTATTTGCTAATTTCGCTGGATTGCACCCTACTTCTTCTGGATATGAAAAGGAGGAGGAACGCAAACCAATAACGTTGAGATTTACAGTTTAGTACTCAAACACTTGTCAGCTTCTGCTATTAATGTACGCCACTGGTTAACCTTGTTTGGCACTTTGATGGTGTTTGGGGGCGTTTGTATTCAAGGTATATACTGCGGGTGGTACGATTGTGTTATCAGACTATTCACCGATCTGTTCAATATTTCAGTTTTGGCCGACTGCCGTTAAGCGTTTTGATTACTTGTTTTGGTGGTTACTGATGCAGTCTTTTTAAAATTACATACGATCAGGCACTTTCAATCTTGATAAATGTTTTGAATATCTTAAATTGTTTAAAAGAAGTTATAGCTTTGCCATTGCTTTCTAGCTTGGTATGTAACAGGGTATTCATGTTGTGAGGGGGGAGGGGGGGGGGGTTACGTCGGATCGACTGATGTCATTTGACGTCTATACTTACATCTCTGACCTGATTCGAGTCTCATTCATGTGTCTGTGAGTGTTAGAGCAACGGGATTGAGTATACGTCTGCAGACCACACCGGCATGATCCTCCTGAGTGGCGAAGCACACGGTAATGGAAGAGAGATTTGGGCTAAACAGTGATCCATTTCATTTCACTCTAGGTGCTTTTGAAATCATACACTGAGAAAGCCTTTACACTTTTATATCCCTACTATTTTGACCAAGCATTGGTAAAACCTGGATTATTCAAGCCATAGTCAAGGGTTAATTTCCATCTAAAGACCTCTCTCTGATTTAGGATCTGTCCTAGCACCGTTAGTTGGTTTACAATTTTTATTACCCAAAATGTTTCACTGTCTTTTACAGAGGGGCTTTTTTGTAAATCGTTCTTTTACTTTAGAGTGTTACATGTTTTAAGCACTTATTCTATTTTAAGACATTTATTATAATTGCCTTTTGTATGTGTTTTAGATCACTGAAGAGTATGATACTTCCATGTATAATAACCGATATCAGTTTGAGAAGAGAACATGTTTGGAACGCCGGACGCAGCTGTTACTTTGTAAAATATGTTGGAAAATGTTGCACCCATAAAGGTATTGTTGTCTTACTTTAAACCGCACATGTCTGTAAGGAAATGCTATTGCTCATCTTTGCTGGTCTTTATTGTTGTTACTCAAATTTCTAAGCTGGCCCTTTCTCTTGCAGTTACTTGGTATATTAAAATTGTCAAAGGTGTTTGTTTCTGAGTAAGTGCGTTTGGTATCTTCCACTACCGAACTGAGTGTACTATCTTGAGGTAATTTAAGGATAGCTCAACCTAGCAGGAGAATTCTGTCACTAGGTGACTTTGTTATTTTGAAGTTATATAACTCTTCGTCACTTTCGTCTTTGGTTTGTCTTTCAGCCGGCCGGAAGGGCCATAATTATGAACAAAAGCTGCTTCTCCTCCTTATCCAGTATTAGGCCCACTGACTTGACTCCATCCACATCCTTTCTGATGTTCTTACACCTCTCCTACCTCTGGGATAGTATAACAGGAGTTTTTTTTAAAGGAAATCTGGCAAGTCTTCGTCCGCAGTACATTGTCTTTCTTAGATGTTCTGTTGCTCTGTACTGTGCTGAAAATTGGATTTACTTTGCGATCCTTAAAGATGCCACCAGATATTTTCTCGGCCCCCAGTGTGTAGCCAGCCGTTCTTCTCCTGAATCTCATCTCATCTCATCTCAGCACTCCGTAGTCTCCGTTCGTCATTTCTACGGAGCGTCCAAGCTTCGTTGTTACGCAAGATGGGAGGTTTGGTCAGGGTGTTGTGTAGTTTGAATCTGGTGTGACGTTAACAAAAGGTAGTCTGAGGATGTTATTTATTAGTGCTGTGTCTTTTGCAAAATGTTATTTTGTTTAAATCTGAGAGTGAGACCGTGGCTGTGTACAATTAATGTAGGTTGATTCTTACAAAGAAGAAGACAGCAACCAGCCACTATTAATACCGCTATTTATTTAAGTAAATAGCGCCGTAACCGGTTTAGAACTTAAAAGTTCATCATCAGACGGCTGTTCACATGATTTGCAAGATACACTTCACATAATCGTCAGTTTTAGATTTTTACTCTTCCACTGTGGCGAAATATTCTTGGTGTGTTGGTGCTCTACGGTAGAAAACAGTGTTAGAAGCGACCATTGTGAACATAACTAACGTCCAAACGATGAACTACAGAGTAAATAATTATGTGAGGTTAAGTGGTTATTCGCGCTGAATTTTCGATGTAAGTACCATAACCACTTAACCTCAGATATTTATTTACTCTGTATTTCATTGTTTGGACGTTAGTTATGTTCACATAGGGCGCTTCTAACACTGTTTTCTGCCGTAGGGCACCAACACACCAAGAATATTTCGCCACAGTGGAAGAATAAAAATCGAAAACAGACGATTATGTGAAGTGTATCTTGCAAATCATGTGAACAGCCGTCTGATGATGAACTTTTAAGTTCGAAACCGGTTACGGCGCTATTTACTTCAATAAATAGGAGTATTAATAGTGGCTGATTGCTGTCTTCTTCTTTGTAAGAATAAACCTACATTAATCTTTTGACAAGTTTGTGATTTTGTTTTGCTTATCGTTTTCTTGAATGTACATGTGTTTGTAATCTATATATTTGAATGCAGATGTTTCCTTGAAGGTTTTGTTGTCTAATTGAGCTTTTGTTTGTGGTGTTGCTCTACTAACTTTGGTTTTATTGAGGAAGATCTCTAGGGTGCATATTTTTGCTGTTGTGTGTAGGTTCTACGCTGATGACTGTAGATCATTCTGCGAAAAGTACCTGGTCATCTCAAACAGTAGTGTATCTACGTCAATTTGTCTGTATATCTTGATTCTGCCGCGGGGATTTCGTCTCTATTCACTGGTGATTGTGGAAAGAAACAGTGAGATGAAACATCCTTGACTTACTCCTTGGCCAATGAGAAAACTGAGAGTTGAGTCTGATCCCAATGACTGATCGCCGACGTTCTAATCCAACGGTACGGTATCTTTTCGGTAACTTACGCACAAATGTGCCATTATAAGTGACTGGAAATGATTGAATCGCATTTCTCTTGAAGCTGGATGGCTAATAATATGAAAGCGCTTTCAATGTGCATACCTTACTGCATATAACACATCATCGCTGTTAAACGATTCGAGGACAAATAGTGGTGTAGTACTACCGTGACAACACGCAACCAATCACATGGTGCTATCGTGCATCGCGTGCGGAATGAGGGAGTGGCTCACATAGGCGGAAAAAAAGCAGACACACATGGAAGGAAACTAAAACACGAGTTAATAGCGAGCGCTCGTGCGAACTTGTAAGCGAGAATGCTTGGTGGAGTTTGAGTGTGTAAATATAGGTATCACACCATTTAAAATCATTTATGAAAATAGAGTCTGTATTAGCAGTTTGTTGCTGTAATCAACTCTGAAAGCGCCGATTTTATTCTGCGTTAAATGCAGTAGGGTTTTGTGTGTTTATCTCTACCCAAGCAAAGATTCAATGTGTCTGCAGGCGCCAAGAGCGAGGGGAGCGCTTTCGTAATTCTATTTTGGCAATTCTGAAGAATTCTGGATGTTCTTGCATGTGCATCTTTAAAGGTTAGTTCACCGTTTGTTCGGTCTAAAGTCGTTGTCTGGAAGAAAACTTTGAATAAATTATATGTCCAGATATGGCAATGGGGTAGAGCAAAGGTATATCCTCATATGTTTTTCAGTACGGGTAGCGCAGCTGCGATAGTATGTTACCGCTAGACTATGAAGGAAAGCTTTATAAATTTCAAGAAATTGGGATTTGGAATGTAGTAAGCATTTGCATCTGCTTAGCTTAAAAACTAATAAGGTAAGCCGCCGGACGTGTCGTCTTCCTCTCTTCCCACACAACAAAACTGTAATCAGCCCGAAAGAGGGACTCAAGTACTGCCGTTGGCTTTATCATGTTTCTCTCACAAGGGAAGACTCAAATGGCTCTGAGCACAATGGGACTAAACATCTGAGGTCATCAGTCCCCTAGAACTTAGAACTACTTAAACCAAACTAACCAAAGGACATCACACACACCCATGCCCGAGGCAGGATTCGAACCTGCGACCGTATCAGTCGCGCGGTTCCGGACTGAAGCGCCTAGAACCGCTTGGCGACCACGGCCGGCCCACAAGGGAAGACCACCAACTTTAACGTCATATCTTAAGAAGAAAAGAAGGGCAATTACAGTATGTCAGCCCCAGCAATCGATCCCGCTTGAAAATTTCGGCTATAGTTCTGAAAGTATGCAGCTATGACCTTCTGAAAGTGTAGCTTTTAAACTTCGTCGTGCACAGGTTGTTTGTCACTTGTCCCGCCACACTATATCCACTTATTTTGCGAAGCCCCCTAGTGCGAAGTATTGTACACTAGAGTAAGATGTTTGTGAAATACTGTTTTTACTCTGGTAACGTGCTTTGTTCATTTTGTCAGGGTGCGCGGGTTCTAACTTGGAGCTGATGTCAAAGGTGTCTTTGCTTTCAACATTTTTATGTTGCGATTTACGAAAGTACTGTAAATGAATGAAACGAATGAGAGAGTTATTTAACAAGCAGCGTAGCACTATTTAGTTATTATCATCACTTTTGTGCTTTACTTTATTTGGATTTTCAGGCTGCCATTGTTAACATGAATTACTTTTACACAGGATGCACTATTCGTGATTGGGAATGGCATGATTAAATTGCAATTCGAAAATCATTAAGTTTATTCCATTCTGTTTCTCAGGTTTAATCCTTTTTGATTTTGAGCATATACAGGGAGTTCGGTATTTCCCGTTACAAACTTCTAGCACTTGCAGAGGGGACTGAGCAGATGGCATTTTGAATTGGAAACCAAGTTCGTAAACGGATTTTCCGCGGTACAGTAATTTGAAAACGTCTCAATAAAGCGACCTCTTTTACAAGTAATTGGCCTAGTATATCACTTGTTTAACAGCTGCACTCATTAATAGTCACAGAAATTGCTCGTGTACTCGTTGACCGGTTCTCTTCACCATGATGTAGTAAGGCCTCTTCGAATTCCTGTGTGAGCCGTCTCGTTGGAGCACCACAGTCACGCCTGCTGAAGGTGAAGGTACCCTTTCTCGAAGCCGTTGCGTAATTGTGGCGGTGGAGTCGACTTTGTTGAGAACAATTTTGATAAACGCGACGAGCAATTCTTGCATTACCGTGAGCTTTGCAACTGAGAAGAATTATGCCGGCGTGTTCTGCAGACGCGTACTCAATCACGTTGCTCTAACACTCACAGACACATGAATGAGACTCGAATCAGGTCAGAGAGGTAAGTATATAGGTCAAATGACATCAGTCGATCCGAAGTAACCACCGCCCACCTCCCCTCCCTCCCGCCCCCCTCTCGACAACACGAATACCCTGTTACATACCTAGCTAGCAAACAAGTTTTCAAACGGCTGTAGCACAGTATCAGTACGCCCAGGTACAAGTGATAGCTCTACTAATGCACTGCTCTTTTATACACTGAAGAACCAAAGAAACTGGTTGTACCTGCCTAATATCGTGTAAGGCCTCCGCGAGCACGCAGAAGTGCAGCAACACGACGTGGCATGGTCTCGACTAACGTCTGAAGTAGTGCTGGAGTGAATTGATACCACGAATCCTGCAGGGCTGTCCATAAATCCGCAAGAGTACGAAGGGGTGGATATCTCTTCTGAACAGCACGTTGAGAAGCATCCCCGATATGCTCAATAATGTTCATGTCTGGGGAGTTTGGTGGCCAGCAGACATGAACAGGTATGGAGACAACCTCATGAGTCCATGGACCCAACAAGTCAGCACGGGACTGTTAAAGCTGGTAAAGACTCTGTAATGGTGTGGGGCGTGTGCAATTGGAGTGATATGGGACCCCTGATACGTCTAGATACAACTCTGACAAGTGACACGTACGTAAGCATCCTGCCTGATCACCTGCATCCATTCGTGACCACTGTGCATTCCGATGGACTTGGGCAATTCCAGGAGGACAATGCGACCCCTCACATCTTACGAATTGCTACAGAGTGGCTCCAGGAACACTCTTCTGAGTTTAGACAGAGTCTTTACCAGCTTCAACAGCCCCCTGTTGACATGTTGGGTCCAAGGACTCATGAGGTTGTCTCCATACACGTAGATGTCTATCCGCTCGAGACAATCTGAAACGAGATCCGTCCCACCAGGCAACATGTTTCCAGTCATCAACAGTCCAGTGCCGGTGTTGACCGGTCCAGGCGTCGTGCAGCCATCAAGACTCCAGGAGTGGGCCTTCTTCTCCGAAAGCCCATATCGATGACGTTTCGTTGAATAGTTCGCACGCGACATTTGTTGCTGACCCAGCATTGAGATCTGTAGCAATTTCTGTCACGTTGAACGATTCTCTTCAATCGTCGTTGGTCCCGTTCGTGAAGGATCTTTTTCCAGCCGCAGCTATGTCGGAGATTTGTTGTTTTACCGGATTCAAGGCACACTTGTGAACGGTCGTACCGGAAAATCCCCACTTCATCGCTGCC
This sequence comes from Schistocerca nitens, assembly GCF_023898315.1. Lineage (NCBI taxonomy): Eukaryota > Metazoa > Arthropoda > Insecta > Orthoptera > Acrididae > Schistocerca > Schistocerca nitens. The sequence goes on from NC_064622.1 coordinate 190,151,336, forward strand.
TCGGAGGCGCTGTGTCCCATCGCTCGTGCGCCGACTATAACACCACTTTCAGACTCATATAAATCTAGATAACCTGACATCGTAGCAGCAGTAACCGGTCTAAAAACTGCGCCAGGCACTTGTTGTCTTATTTAGGCGTTACCGACCGCAGCGCCGTATTCTGCCTGTTTACGTATCTCTGTATTTGAATACGCATGCCTATACCAGTTTCTTTGGCGCTTCAATGTATATTGCCTAAGCGATATCATCGCCATCTACAGGGTGGTCCATTGAGCGTGACCGGGCCAAATGTCTCACGAAATAAGCGTCAAACGAAAAAACTACAAAGAACGAAACTTGTCTAGCGCCAAATGGCGCTATGGTTGGCCCGCTAAATGGCGCTGCCATAGATCAAACGGATATCAACTGCATTTTTTAAAAATAGGAACCCCCAATTCTTAACATATATGAATGTTTTAGTTGGACCACTGTTTTCGCTTTGTGATAGCCGGCGCTGTAATAGTCACAAACATATGGCTCACAATTTTAGACGAATAGTTGGTAACAGTTAGGTTTTTGAAATTAAAATACAGACCGTAGGTACGTTTGAACATTTTATTTCGGTTGTTCCAATGTTATACATGTACCTTTGTGAACTTATCATTTCTGAGAATGCATGCTGTTACAGCGTGATTACCTGTAAATACCACATTAATGCAATAATTGCTCAAAATGATGTCAGTCAGCCTCAACGCATTTGGCAATACGTGTAACGACATTCCTCTCAACAGCAAGTAGTTCGCCTTCATTAATGTTCGCACATACATTGACAATGCTCTGACGCATGCTGTCAGACGTTGTCGGTGGATCACGATAGCAAATATCCTTCAACTTTCCCCACAGAAAGAAATCCCGGGACGTCAGATCCCGTGAACGTGCGGGCCAGGGTATGCTGCTTCGACGACAAGTCCTGCTGTCATGAAATACCGCTTCAACCGCACTCGAGCTATGTGCCGGACATCCATTATGTTGGAAGTACATCGCCATTCTGTCATGCAGTGAAACATCTTGTAGTAACATCGGTAGAACATTACGTAGGAAATCAGCATACAATGCACCATTTAGATTGCCATCGATAAAATGGAGCCGGCCGCGGTGGCCGTGCGGTTCTAGGCGCTCCAGTCCGGAGCCGCGCTGCTGCTACGGTCGCAGGTTCGAATCCTGCCTCGGGCATGAGTGTGTGTGATGTCCTTAGGTTAGTTAGGTTTAAGTAGTTCTAAGTTCTAGGGGACTGATGACCACAGCAGTTGAGTCCCATAGTGCTCAGAGCCATTTTTGATAAAATGGAGGCCAGTTATCCTTCCTCCCATTATGCCGCACCATACATTAACCCGCAAAGGTCGCTGATGTTCCACTTGTCACAAACATCGTGGATTTTCTGTTGCACAATAGTACATATTATGTCGGTTTACGTTACCGCTGTTGGTGAATGACGCTTCGTCGGCCGGCTGCGGTGGTCTAGCGGTTCTAGCGCTCAGACCGGAACCGCGCGACTGCAACGGTCGCAGGTTCGAATCCTGCCTCGGGCATGGATGTGTGTGATGTCAAAAAAATTGTTCAAATGGCTCTGAGCACTATGGGACTCAACTGCTGTGGTCATAAGTCCCCTAGAACTTAGAACTACTTAAACCTAACTAACCTAAGGACAGCACACAACACCCAGCCATCACGAGGCAGAGAAAATCCCTGACCCCGCCGGGAATCGAACCCGGGAACCCGGGCGTGGGAAGCGAGAACGCTACCGCACGACCACGAGATGCGGGCTGTGTGATGTCCTTAGGTTAGTTAGGTTTAAGTAGTTCTAAGTCCTAGGGGACTGATGACCACAGATGTTAAGTCCCATAGTGCTCAGAGCCATTTGAACCATTTTTTTTTGACGCTTCGTCGCTAAATAGAACGCGTGCAAAAAATCTGTCATCCTCCCGTAATTTCTCTTGTGCCCAGTGGCAGAACTGTACACGTCGTTCAAAGTAGTCGCCATGCAATTCCTGGTGCATAGAAATATGGTACGGGTGGAATCGATGTTGATGTAGCATTCTCAACACCGACGTTTTTGAGATTCCCGATTCTCGCACAATTAGTCTGCTACTGATGTGCGGATTAGCCGCGACAGCAGCTAAAACATCTACTTGGGCACCATCATTTGTTGCAGGTCGTGGTTGACGTTTCACATGTGGCCGAACACTTCCTGTTTCCTTAAATAACGTAAGTATCCGGCGAACGGTCCGGACACTTGCATATGTCGTCCAGGATACCGAGCAGCATACATAGCACACGCCCGTTGTGCATTTTGATCACAATAGCCGAACGTCAATACGATATCGACCTTTCCCGCAATTGGTAAACGGTCCATTTTAACACGGGTAATGTACCACGAAGCAAATACCGTCCGCACTAGCGGAATGTTACGTGATACCACGTATGTATACGTTTGTGACTGTTACAGCGCCATCTATCACAAAGCGAAAAAAGTGGTCCAACTAAAACATTCATATTTCTTTACGTTCTACACGATTATGTAATAAAAAATGGGGGCTCCTATTTTTCAAAAACGCAATTGATATCCGTTTGACCTATGGCAGTGCCATCTAGCAGGCTAACCATATCGCCATCTGGTTTCCTCCTTCAAGCTAGACGAGTTTCGTTCTTTGTAGTTTTTTCGTTTGATGTTGATTTCGTGAGATATTTGGCCCAGTAACTATCAATGGACCACCCTGTATATTTGTGCATATGGCTATCCGATGGCTTTGGTCACCTCAGTGTACATCTATGTCCAGTAGTGATCACATCGCCTCGAACGCGCGCCACGTGTCTGCAAAACTACGGTCACCGGCAGGTAGCTGCAAAAACACCACATCCATCTAGAGAGCGTAGCTTTTTCTGCTTTATTTTACCCTCCGTCCACTTGAATAGGCAGAAGGGTACCTTGGAAATCGCTGGAGTGGCTGTCGGCCGGCTCTGCAGGCAGACTTCGTTAGCGGCGCACGGTTGACCAGTAGACCTCAGGTGGCTGTTTCCGCTCTCCACAGACAGCGGCTGCCCTGCCGTCGGTCTAATTGCGGCGTCGTAAAGCTCTCGCTACCTCTCGAAGGCGGCCGGCCGAGCCCGCGATAAACTTGTCACGGCGTAAAACCGCTCTCACCTTTACGGCATGCTGCGTCACTGTGCAGAGGAGGTGTCGCGCCGGCGCTGCTCGAGGCGTGAATTTAGTGGCCGGTCGCGGGTGCTTGGCAGCCTCTTCTGCAGTCCGCGAGGAGATGGGATGGGATGACCGGCGGATTTCGTGCTCGAGGGCCACTCATAGAATCGGAACTAACGAGAGTGTGGCTCCTGTAACATCTGTAAGAGACTCAACAAGCGCGGGGTTCATACTATGTGTGTCGCACTTCAGAAATCTTGGCAGTCATCGGCGCATCGTAAAACCCGCTCGCCATTTAGAACGTGTTGTTAGGAGTTACTGAAGAGTAAAACTAAGCGTCTGTACTTCTCATAGCGAAAGAAACCTCGTGACAGCTGACAGCACTGCTGTCGCTATCTTTCAACATCGAAGCGCAAAAGGCCGCAGGTTGTGTGACGAAAGAATTGCCTACAGAGGTACGTTGAGGCATTGCCACACGCACGTATGACAAAGAGTGTATGCGACTGGTTGCGGTAAATGCCCGAAGCAGCTGCGTCAGACTGACTTTAACAGTGTAGTATATTCTTTCCCCGTACGGACTAACTCAGGTTTGACAGAGACTGTAGTAGTCGAGCCGGCCGGGGTGGCCGAGCGGTTCTAGGCGCTTCAGTATGGAACCGCGCGAGCGCTACGGTCGCAGGTTCGAATCCTGCCTCGGGCATGGATGTGTGTGATATCCTTAGGTTAGTTACGTTTAAGTAGTTCTAAGCTCTAGGGGACTGATGACCTCAGAAGTTAAGTCCCATAGTGCTCAGAGCCATTTCAACCATTTTTTTTACTGTTTTCAGCAATTTGTGATCGATAGTGTTGTTGTAGAGTAGTAGATTTCTTTTAGCATGCAAGCGCAGTAGTCACATTTATTTACTTTCAGGGTTAAATGTCTCCCCTGCGCCATTCATCAATGCTCCTCAGGTCCTTCTGAAATCGTTATTGTCTTCTGGCGTTGCTACCTTCTTATAGATAACCGCTTCATCTTCGGTAAACAGGAGAAAAATAAACTGCGTATGAAGACCTAGGTCCGAAACTGTCATCCACCAAACAACAGTGAGGCAGTGGGACAGCCTGTATACATTGCAAACAGCAATCGTCCTTTCACACTTCCTTGGGGTACTCCCGAAATTACCTTTACATCTGTCGATTTTGTTCCGTTAAGAGCACCTTGTTGAGGTCTATCTGCAAGGAAGTCTTGAACCCAGTCACAAATCTAGTCCCATTGACTGTAAGCTAGTATATTTTTCACTAAACGGCAGTGCGATTGTGTCACATGCCTTCCTGAAGGTGAGGAACACGGCACGAACCTGAGTGCCTTTGTCTGCATCGATGTGGCTCTAATAGACAAACAAGAATGGTTCAAATGGCTCTGAGCACTATGGAACTTAACTGCTGAGGTCATCAGTCAATAGAGGAACAGAGCGAGATAACTTTCGTAAGATTTCTGCATAATCTTTGTTGATTTCTATAGAGGCGATTTTCGTTCTCCAAAAACGTCATATCACATGACCAGAAGACATGTTCCATAGTAAAATATATATGAAGATGGAATCTGTTGTTTCGGACATGTCCGAAAGAACAGATACCATCTTCATAAGGCCCATCGGCCATTTGACCATCTTCTTCTGTGCGGATGCACAAACAGTGCCCGAACTCTTACGTGAATCGGCAACAAGCCGCTAGTAATGAGTATAATGGGTAGGGGAACTATGAATATAGTGCGGGACAATAAGTTGGGAATGTGGGTCTCACTGGAGGCGTACCAGAGATAAGACTCCGCAGTCGCACTATCCTCTGTGTCCTTGGTGGCTCAGATGGACAGAGCGTCTGCCATGTAAGCAGGAGATCCCGGGCTCGAGTCCCGGTCGGGGCACACATTCCCATTTGTCCCCGTTGACTTATATGAACGCCTGTATGCAGCTAGAAGTATTCATTTCATTGTAATTCTATAACAAAATACCAAAAAATTAATAAATGTGAGGGTATGGCCGGTGTAGGGCAGGAACAATAATCTATTAACAATAGGAAAGAAGGGAGAAGGACGTCATTCGATAAGGAACAAAAGCAGGAGTTTTAAGATGCAGGGCAGAGGCTTCAAGAGAGGGCAGATGCCCGCATCCCAGCAGCTCGGTATTTGGCGACCGCGCCAGGACGGATGCCCGCATCGCTGCGACCTCACACAGCGCCACCACGGCGAAATGCACGGCGCTGCAGCAGTAGAATCTCTGAAGGAGGGCCAGGTGGCGAGTGGGCAGTGACACAGCAGACGCCCAGTAGTAGTTCTTTGGCTGGGCGCCCCGCCCCGGAGGTCCGCGGGCCGGGCCGGCGGCTACCGGGCCTTCGTGACGGGCGCCTCCCACGCCGGCTCGTGACTTACCGCGGCTATCGGCCGTTCCCGCTACCTGTCCGCGGAGGCAGAAGCGCACACCCAGCCATTAGCTCCCCACTCAACGAGGTCCGCCCTTTGTGCAGCCGTCTACTGCCACTCACAGCGGCCTCTGCTTTCGCGGAAGCTGGGCGCCTCCCAGTGACGCTGCGCCTTCTGGGACGAGCCTGTAGCTGGCCCCTGACAGGTCCCCTGAGAAACACGAACGCCGTCTGTCGTCGAGGAATATTTGTCTGGGAGATGTGTCCATCAGGACATAATTATGACTAGCGTCCCGCCGCGACTTCGCGCGGGTAACAGTGTCTACGGACGGACTACTTGTCTGGAGTAGCGGTGATAAATTATGTACACAAACCTTCCCCGCGAATCAGTCTATTAGTACAACTTTTCAAAACCCCTACAGTAGTTCCTGGGATTAGCCTTCACATACAGACAGAAGAACGCCCCGAGGACTTTAATTCATCACAGTTCACTCAATTTGCACGATACATTTATAAATGAAGTACACAAACCTTCCTCACGATCCAGCTCATGACCCAGTGCAGCTATTAGTGACAATTGTATCAAAAACCCTGAGACAGTCTCTGGGATTAGCCGTCACAGTCATACATAGAAACACGGCGGGGGACTTCAAAAATGGTTCAAATGGCTCTGAGCACTATGGGACTCAACTGCTGAGGTCATTAGTCCCCTAGAACTTAGAACTAGTTAAATCTAACTAACCTAAGGACATCACAAACATCAATGCCCGAGGCAGGATTCGAACCTGCGACCGTAGCGGTCTCGCGGTTCCAGACTGCAGCGCCTTTAACCGCACGGCCACTTCGGCCGGCGCGGGGGACTTCAGTGCATATTGTGTACACATAAATGCATATTTCTAGAGGACGTCCCAGGTAGTATGGTCAATATTCAGTATAAGACAGTAACGATTATTCAGACCAAATATTTCTTGTAAACGCGGGCTCTAAAATGCTATGTGCACTACTGCACCTTCGATGCTGTGCAACAAATCTCTTCTACTGTAAGCTCTTTGCTTTCTGTATTTTGGGAAGAGAGAGTATGTACCAAAGCAAGAGAAAGTTGTCTAGTAGGGATGGGCTCCAAAATGCATACCTTAAAAGCTTCGTGAATCTTCTTCAATAGAAGAGATGTGTTTCACAGTAGCGAAGATGAAAAAGTGGTCTAAATCATAAGGTATGCACTTTAGAGCCCATTTTTACGGGACAGTTTTTCTTGTTTTGATCATTACTACCACCTCTCAAAATACGGAAAGCAGAGAGTTTACAGTAGAAGAGATCTTTTTCCACAGTATAAGAGATGAAAAAGTGCTCATAGCTCTTAAGACGCGAATTTTAGAGACCACCTTTACTTGACTTATTTGCTTCTAATGATCATTCTTGTTATATCGCTGAATATTGATTACTTCTCCTGGGACAGCTTGTAGTCATCGGCTAATACTCGTGTCCGAGTTTTCATTTTTCTCCTGCGTTTCCATTACTGCATCTCAAAAAAATGGTTCAAATGGCTGTGAGCACTATGGGACTTAACATCTGAAGTCATCAATCCCCTAGACTTAGAACTACTTAAACCTAACTAACCTGAGGACATCACACACATCCATGCCCGAGGCAGGATTCGAACATGCGACTGTAGTGCCTAGAACCACTCGGCCACCCCGGCCTGCACTTCATCACAGTTCAGCCATGGAGATGCCTATGATGGCTTAGCAGACCAGTCCTGGCACTGAACATACGCGCACATACATTACACACGCTAGAAGGTGGAGGGCGTGGCTGGGTCTGGCGAAGTTAGCATGTCTTTTTCAGTTTCCTGCCTCCGATGTTCCTCCACAAAGGAGTTGTGCGCCAACGTTTACAATTTTGTGCTGCGGCACACCAATTACTTGGGTCCATGTTCTGACTGTTTAGGTTCATCTGGAACTGTTGGTTACAGCGCTTCAGAGGAGCACCACCGGGCCTTCTACGCTAAGTAAAATTTGTTGAGGAATTTGGTTTTCATCCACTGGACACGCCCAATCGACACGCTGTATATGTACTGATTCTGGTCGAGCTTCACTGCTTTCTATAGCTGTGGCAGCTGTTTACTGCTTTTCCCGCCAGGCACCGCCTCCTCTGTAGCTGACCAGCACGAAGCTCCCGTCATTGCCACAAGATGCACTCCAAACGCCAATTAAACACGACAATACTTATATTAAACATTCATCATTGCCGACCGAGTGGGCGTGCGGTTCTAGGCGCTTCAGTCTGGAACCGCGCGCCCGCTACGGTCGCAGGTTCGAATCCTGCCTCGGGCATGGATGTGTGTAATGTCCTTAGGTTAGTTAGGTTTAAGTAGGGGACTGATGACCTCAGATGTTTAGTCCCATAGTGCTCAGAGCCATTTGAACCATTCATCATTATTTATACACTATATACATAAACCTTTCTCGTGAATTACTGAAAACCGTTTCAAAATGCCTTCACTAGCTCCTGAGATTAATCTTTAATACAGACAGAAAATCGCTGCAGTAGACTTAAATCTATGATATGAGTAGACGTGTGGCGGATGGAATGCATGCAAGAGATTAAGTTTATGACTCTGACCACAGCATGTGTTCAAATGGTTGACATGGCTCTAAGCACTATGGGACTTAACACCTGAGGTCATCAGTCCCCTACTTAAAACTAAGTAACCTAAGGACATTACACACATCCATGCCTGAGGCACCAGTCGAACTTGCGACCGTAGCGGTCGCGCGGTTCCGGACTGAAGCGCCTAGAACCGCTTGGACACAGAGGCCGGCTCAGCATGTGTACTTTCATTTTAAATCGCTACACTATGGTATTTTGATTTGCATTACGATGTCATAGAGACAAAAACCACATAATGGTAGCATTTTTTCTTGTTTGGATATGGATTTCTCGTGTCTGCCCAACTGCGCGAAATTAGCTAGTCGCTAAATATGAAAGGAAGGCGCTGTTTTGTGGTCGTTTGGTAGCGTTCTCGCTTCCCACGCCCGGGTTCTCGGGCTCGATTCCCGGCGGGGTCAGGGATTTTCTCTGCCTCGTGATGACTGGGTATTGTGTGCTGTCCTTAGGTTACTTAGGTTTAAGTAGTTCTAAGTTCTAGGGGACTGATGACCATAGATGTTAAGTCCCATAGTGCTCAGAGCCATTTGAACCAAAGGCGCTGTTTCAAAATAAAACAGCCTACGCATGAAAAGATTGCGCTCAAGAAATTCACTGCGGTTGTGGACCCACTCATATAAAACGCTATTGTAACATGCAAGAGACTTGGACCCCAGAGCAATCTCAAAATTTCCAGCTATGCTACGGTTTTGATTATGTAACCTAATGTGTCGTCAGCAGTCTTCTTCCGGTCCTTACGCGAGAAGTATGTTACTGGCAATGAAATTGTTCTCCCGTCTGTCACAAATGCTGGTTCTCCAAATTTTCTCAATAGTGTTTCGCGAAATGAACTTCCTCCTTCCAACCCTTAACATTTGAGTTTGTTTACGTGCTGACTGAATCTACCGGTGACAAATTTAGCAGCACCACTCTGAATTGTTGCAAAATCTTCCTTTAATCCAATCTGATGGGGATCTCAGACAGTCGAGCAGTACTGAAGAATGCGCAGCACTAGTGTTCTAGAAGTTGTTACCTTTGTAGAAGAGCCACACTTTCCTAAAATTCTCCTAATAAACTGAAGTCGACCATTCGTCTTCCCTACTATCGACCTTAATAGCTCGTTCCATATCATATCGCTTTACAACGTTACGTCTAGATATTTAATAGACGCGACCTTGTCAGGCCTGTATTCGATCATTACGCGATTGTTTTTCCTACTCATCTGCATTAATTTTCATTTTTCTGCATTTAGAACGAACTGCCAATCATCACACCAACCATAGATTTGTCTGAGTCATCTTGTAACCTCCTACAGTCACTCAACGATGATACGTTTCCGTATAGCACAGCATCATCAACAAACAGGAGCTGATTGCTGCTTATTCTGTCCGTCAGATCGTTTGCGTGAATAGAAAATAAAAACAGTCATGTCACATTTCCCTGGGGCATCCCTGACGATACTTTTTCCCGAAAAACACTCGCCGTCCAGGGCAGAGTATTGGGTTTTACTGTTTAAAAAGTTTTCGAGATGCTCACATACCTGAGAATCTATTCCGTATGCTCGGACATTTTTTTACGGTCTGTTATGTGGCACTGTGTCAAATCGTTTCCGGAAATCTAGGAATATGCAATTTCACCCTTCATCCATGGTTGGCAGGTACCGTGCGAGAAAAAAGTAAGCTAGCTTCGCACGAGCGACGATGCCAGACGAAAAGGAGAGCAAGATCAGATGGAACAAGGATAGCAATGGAAAGAGGTGCAGATTTCCGAAACCTAGAGGGTAGGCTGCAAGTCATAGAAGTAGGACTGAAGGAAACAGAGATAAAACAAAACACTAAGGAATTAAGATGAAATAGGCGAGTTCTATGAACAGGAAAGGTGGCCGAAATACAGCGTATAGTCATTACAGAGTCGTAGGAAGAAAAGGTTGGAGAAACCCTTAGTGGTAGTACAACGGCGAGTAACGCAGCTGCTGTCACTAGTCCCAGCTCCAGTGAGGCACACACTGTACGGCCAGACCTCCTATCTATTTCAATGACTTAGTGGCTTCTTCTTTTAACATGCTCTTCCTGGATGACAAGTAAATTTCGTGGAGGAGACGGACTGCGCACAACGAATGGCATCGCCTTTCCGCCCGACTATTCAACGTACCAACTAACGTCACTCACAGGAACTGGTTATTATTATCAAACAGAGGGATTCTAAGAAATAATTTTGTATTAAGAAAATAAAAAGTATAATACTGGCCCTCCCCTGAAAAATGCTATGAACATGTGTTACAAAGTAATCATGGAGATAGAAACACGTTGCTGACACCAAATTTGTGTCGGCTGGCAAAAAAGTAATATTATTTGTTTATCTCGTTATCCGTTGCGTCTGAATATGATATGTGCTTCGAAATAGATATGTCACCTCATTAAGCCTTCCGGACATCATTATTTATTTCTCATAGAACGAGGTGGCGCACTGAAAGGGCACTGGACTCGCATCTCTGAGGACGCCGGTTCAGTTACCCGTCGGATGTCTAGATTATGGTATTGTGCGTTTTCCACAGATCGCAGAAAAACGCTGGGAATGATTCCTTTAAGAAAGATACGGCCGATTTCCATCTTAAGCATCTCAATCAACTCTTGCGCTCCATAAAAAATTATAGTGTGTTAAAACTGCCACTTAACATGGGATCTTAGGAAAAGCGGATTTCGTCGGTGCGGACGGAACTGAACTTTTGTTCAGGCAACTATAGCTCCATGCGGTCATATGAGGTAAAAGAAATAGTCTTTCGATACCAGAAATTCAAGTCATGGTTACAACTGTTTCTTCTCTAAAGCGACAGACATGACAGCGAATTCACTTTCTGTGGTTCTATATAGACGATTCGTACAACGGCATATGAAAGTCTGATGAAAGTACCTGCAAGTACTTCTCAGCAGTGCGTATATTTTAACTAGCTGATTATCCAGCATTGTCTGGATACTTATTTATAGTGATCAGTTAGATAAGAAAAAGAATGAAACCCATCTACAGGGTACAATAAAAGTGAAATCATTCCCATGTTATTAAACCTACACTTATAGTTCACCTATTACAAAGCAACATAGATTATAATCATCACTGTCATTTTAATTTAAAAGAGAAGTTTATTACAAATAACTTCTACGTATCCCTTCAAGGAAGAACAGTAGATAACTGCTTAGAAGACGATTATTCTCGAGTGTTATCCGAATTTAGGTCTTTTCGTTGTATTCGATTTGTGCTTAATGTATCTTATCGAGCTTCCATACGGGTGGCTGCGTGGAAATTCCGCGACGTTGCGATGAGTGACACCCTCATCATTTTTGCCAGAATATGACGAGGGTGACACTCATCGCAACGTCGCGGATTTTTAACTCAACCACCCGGATGAAAGCCCGGAAATATTTCATTGACCCAAAACTATGGACAAGACTAATACCAATCGTCTTCTATTACTTTTCCGCCTACACTTCCAGCTGCCGTACCTACCTATGAGGTTGCTGGGGTATCTTGGACCCACAGTATTTTTTATGCAGCGTGTCCCAGAAATGTTTTGACAGACTTCGACGGGTTGTAGAGAGTGTCTTGATGGACAGATCGAGGATAAGAATCCATGTTGGGAAATGTCATCCAACAATGAAAAGCAGCGTCGAAGTGGCAGGTGCAGGCGCCTCCAAACGGTTAAAATGGCTCGAATCACTATGGGTCTTAAAATCTGAGGTCATCAGTCCCATAAACTTAGAGCTACTTAAATGTAACTAACCTGAGGGCAGCACACATTCATGCCCAAGGCAGTATTCGAACCTGCGACCGTGGCAGCAGCGCTGTTCCGGACTGAAGCGCCTAGAACCGCTCGGTCACTGCGGCCGGCCAGGAGCCTCCCAGTAGGCTTTGCTAGCTGAAGCGCCGTAGGCGAATCGTCTCGGTTTGTTGTTATTTAGGATCGTGACTGATTGCCACGATCGCCAGTGGAGATAATGGAACTAGCGGCTGCATAGTAATGCCTTATCTCCTATGAATGTGGTGCCTCAATGGATGACAGTTTCGGACACAGGTTTCCATCTGCAGTTTATTTTTCTATTTGTCTAAAAGCTCCAATTTTTTCGGTACACAGGAGAAAAATACCGTCCAGATGGAAACCTTTGTTCAAAACTGTCATCCGCCAAGGCAACAGAGCGTCGTATTCGTAGGAGATAAGGCCATGCTACACCACAGCTAGCTCCATCTTGTCCACTGGCGATCGTAGCAATCAGTCTCAATCCTCAATAACAAACAACACTGCTAGACGTTCCTCCTAGGGTCCGTGAGCAAACAAAGTCACGTTTGCTGCTGAAGGGTGGCCCATTGCCAGCCACCGGCGCCTGTAACTTCGGCTCTCCGTGGTGTAGTTGGATGATGTTTCAGTACACGGTTTCCTATCGGTCCCTCAAGACACCCTCTACAACTCCTCGAAGTTTGTCGCAAATTTTCTGGGACACCCTGTATAGACAAAAATGTTCAAATGTGTGTGAAATCGTATGGGACTTAAGTGCTAAGGCCATCAGTCCCCAACCTTACACACTACTTAACCTAAATTATCCTAAGGACAAATACACACATTCATGCCCGAGGGAGGACTCGAACCTCCGCCGGGACGAGCCGCACAGTCCGTGACTGCAGCCTGTATAGACACTACGTAATAAGTGTACGTATTTCTCCAGACATTCCAGAGTTATGATGAAAAGCATGTAAGTCCTTTCATTCTTAAATCTGCGGATGTAAAAATTCACTGCTACTAGTTACGTTACGAAAAAGGAAATTTGATGAGTGGACAGAGTACCTCTAAATGTAAAAGAGCGATGAACTGCCTCTTCGCTATCTGGGCACTTTCATTTGTCGCTGAAAGCCTTGAAGTTTTTACAGAGACAAAGAAAGAAAGAGAGAGAGAGAGAGAGAGAGAGAGAGAGAGAGATAGAGAGCGAATATACTGTACATGCCACGGCTGCGCCTCGTCTAACAGGACAGTTAGTCTGATGTGAAATGACATCCTTTCACATTTCTAACGTCTGAATATTATTAACCTCGTTCGGAAGTGAACCGGATTCCACAGAGGACAGCCGCTCCAAGTAATTATTCACTGGCAGTCGTTACACAGCTCCATGACGGAAGTCGCCTCCTGTCTTGTGTTACGGCTCCGGAGGAGCATACGGTACATGTTTTCTCTAATTAACAAATGTGACCGATGTAGAACGTTTCACTCGAGATAGCTTAAGCCAAAAATGTGCTTCGTACTCCTCTCGCGCACTGTTTCGTAGCATTTGTTCGTACTTCGAACAAATAGTCCCATGACAATAAATGGCATCTCGTAGTATTTCAGCTTATTGTAGCACATGAGGAAGGACCGTGTGTGCTAGTGAAACAGCGTAGAAATGAATATTTTTGGGTATCATACCTGCGCAGATGATGATGGAGACGCATTCCATCGAAACGTTGCTAGGAGACGACGATGCTACTCGGCTGACAACCCGTGAAGACTTCATACATGAAATTCGCCGAGAAAGCCTGCACTCGCATATATTTTATAATTATGTAAATTACATAAAAATTACGTGATATGTTTCATCTTTTCAGGTAACAAAACGGCGTATCAGCTTACTTCTCTATTTCGATAAACAGCAGAAGAAATACTTGTAAAAAGGCAAGATTTTTTGTTATTACACATACAAAGGACATCGGCACGGCACACACGAGTGGCCATTTTCCATCTGTTTTTGATCCAAGGTAAAAGTGCATGTTCATTGTCATGGAAGGCAGACCGACTTAAAACCGAATGAAGCCCGCGCTTCGTAATTGAGTATATGGTGTCACATTTTGTAAAGAGAATATGACAACTCCTGCAATATTATTTCAGTGGTGCAGGGTGGCGCACGAAAAATCGGCTTCGAGTACTACACTGCTCATTGTCGCTTACTAATCGTCATCTGTTATTTTGCAGTTGTTTGCATTAGCTTATTTGTTATTTCTTCACTGCCTAATTATTCCATGTTTATCTGTTCTGCTCGTAGCGGTCAACAAATCGTGCGTAAATGGCGAGCAGTCGGTACTCGGGGCCGGTTTTTCTGGCGCCGCCTTTCACTGCGATCAGCCACATAACGCTACAGTTGGCTAAACGAGATGTTTTGCAGAATGAAGAAAATTACAATTCTGTGAGAATTCTGTTACGAATAAAAACTCTGTACTCCAGGGGGGAGGCAAGTGCCCCTTCTTGGCGCATTCCATCTTCAGCAGTCACCTACGCTAATAATTTTCAATTTTTCTTAAGAACCGTATACCAAGGACAATGAACGGTGAACGAGTAAATATGAACGGTTCCCAAAAAAGAGCGATCATCAGTGAACTAGTTCCCAAGGATGAACGACTTTGCCCATCTCAAGTACAGAGCATGTAAAAACTATTGGGTTGGTGCATAAGTTCGTATCGCTTTTCCGCAAGTTTAAGACACGCAACAGATACACATAACAGAGACTCGAGTCACCAATAACATATTCACCTTTGTCATTTACAACAATCTACCAACGGAGGGGTCTGGGGTAACTTTTCGATTCCGCGACTGTAGAAATCACATCCGGAGCGCATTTTGATCCGGAAAGGAAGTTCCTTGAATGTTGTTTGATAGAGAGCGGAAAAGTTACAAATCTGAGAGCGGCAGATCAGATGAATATGATGGACGCGGAATGACTTCCAGTGGTTTTTGTCAGTGTAGCAGAATGCGGGCGGGATTTATCGTGGAGTAGCATCACTTCATGCAGTCTTCCTCGTCGTTGTTCTTGGATTGCGTCGACAAGATGTCTCAGTTATTGACAAACGTCTGCAGAGTTGGTTACGCCTCGGGGAAGCAATTATTAGTACACCACAAACGTTACTGTTCCACCAGATGGATAATATTATCTTCGTGGATGCGCGCAGTTCTTTGTAAAGGGAGTTGCTGCTTTGTTTTGGGCTCAGACACTCCTTTCTTTTCCTTATGCGAACGTAAGAACACAATTTCTCGTCACCATCACCAGTACCGATACGAGGTAGGAATAGTTGTCGTCGTTTACATTTACAAGCAATCAGAGAGGCACATAATGCAGACCCGCAGATTTTTGTGATTTTCGCTTACACCATGCGGTGCCCATAAACCCGATTTTTGAACCTTCTCCACAGCATGCGAATGTCCCACGATGATGGAATGGACACAGTTCACCACATTTGCGAGGTCTCGAGTATACTGACGTGGATCATTGTGGATTAAAGCGTCTAAAAGATCTTCATCAGACCCCGAAAGTCTTCCTGAACATCTATAGCCACTAATATCAAAACGAGCCTCATTAAAACCAGAAAACCATTTTCTTCCCATACTCTGCCCGATGTCATTATCCCCATACACGGCGCAAATGTTTCTGGCTGCCTTCGCTGCTGCCACACCTGTATTGAACTCAAACAGAAGATATGTTCCGATTTCTCCAATTTGCACTCCATTTTCTACCGTTCACATCTCCACTTACTATCCCCACATGAAAAAATGACAATATGTAAACTCAAATAGCAACAGTGAACTAAAAAAAAAAAGAATGACAGTCGATAAATAAACTCACAGCAACCGGAATGCATATCTGCAAAAGAAAAATGATACTATCTCATGCAGCAACCTAATACCTAACGTAGTTCCAGTGGCGAAGGTGGTGGTAAATCGTATGGTTGTGTTATATCTGAAGGCACCAGAACGGCGAGAGAACTGAAAACATAGACATCCTGCATGCCAAATATGTTTTCTTGCAGTAAGGAAGAGCACTAAGAGTTTAACGCCTCATAGATTTTGCGGTCACTGGAGGCGAACTCACGCTTAGAACAGCCATAGCTTTTTAAAGGCACTCTCTTGAGACTCGCAAGAAGTGAATTTAAGGTAAACGTGGAAAACTTAAACTTGGATGGCCCTACGGTTTTAATGTTTATTAACCTCACCATCTCGATCCGTGCTGTATTTCAAGGGTACTCTTTTTGGAAATTGATTTGAATTTACGCTAATAAATTTTTTCGCTGATGAAAGATTTCAGATTTTGTGTTACGTTGCTGTTTATATCTTCGTCGTTTTCGACATCTATGATAATCTCCATTCGAAGAATGTAGAAATCTTCTATCCCACTGCATGGTTCACGACATTACTGTAAGCAGTTTTCTAATTATTTCTACGGTTCCCTTCTCCTTTACTTCTCTCCGTCTGAAACATGCTCTTTAATGGTTAGTAGTTTCTTTAGATTATAAGTTGCTCTTTCTTTTCTGTGTTGTCATCCGTATAAATTTTTGCTATAATGACACGTAAATTCTCTCCTTACGAAAAGGTTATATTCTGGACTAACGATTGCTCAATTTTCGTGATACTTCATAATAAAAGAAAAAGCTTGAACATTCTTAGTAACGTAATAATTCCAGTGAATGCCGGACGTGGATGTAAACCCTTGGTACGTTAACCTAGTTGCTTGACTTCCTCGAGCAGTAATGGAGAGCGACGTAATCTGAGACGACGTAATTCGACCGTTTCGCTGTTCAGCCGCATCACACGATCTACTGAGGTCAGCTCACTTCAACCTGATAGCAATAGTGTTCACTGGACCTAGCAAAGACGATGCGTGTCAATATGAAACCGCGTATATGGGAGAAGACAATGCGTGTTGCAGTCTAATAAATTGTAAACCTATGGAATCGTTAGTGTCAGTAAGTGTCTTGTGCACGACGGACTCATAGTAACAAACCTTTGTGTTCACAGTTTCAAGCAAACGGGCGACGTGGACGACAGATTGCGCAGTTATCACGTTTTTGTGTTGAAGGCAAATACACCTATATATGAAGTGACTGGAACCAAATTCACAGCATAATGGGAACCCATTCTCGTAGTCAAAAGTACTATGTAACTACATTAACACAACACTGCTGTTAAGTATTGCTTACAATAAAGAATGTGAAATACCGGCGTTATCGCGGTTTAAAACTTTAACTGTATGTGCACTAGAAAAACGACAAAACTTCTACCAAAAATCTCAAGATGTCATTGTTAAAAATATACGAATGCAACTAATGAAAGGAAGTTGAGAACAGGCAGCCCAAAATAATTTGCCATAAAACCGGAAAAAAATGAGAGTAGGAGGAGAAGGAGGCACTTGAGGCAAAAATTGGCGGATTCGGGGATGCTTGATCTGTACCATTGTCTTCCGTCATGAGCAGACAGACTGCTGTTCGAATGATACGGCGTGTTTCAAGGTTGGGAATGAAACACATTTATCAGTTTCCTTTAAATTACATTTGCTTGTCGCTAGCAAAGATATTTACGCGGAAAACGCTTTGTACTTACAGGGTAGCATTATTCGTCATTGCCTGCACACTGCTGGTGGCTCTGAGTACTTGAAATGTGGGGTAATCAAGCCTTACATCAAAATTGGGGTAATCTCTCATTGCAGCTTTCTTCGTAATAGCCATTTCGAATTTTCTTAAAATTTTCAACGCAGTTTATGTTACCAGGCATTGCTAGAATATTAATTTTGTAGAGTAACGAGGGTTAAAATGTATTTTTCCTTTTGTAGTCTTCCAACGACCTCCTCCTTTACTAGTACCCATTTTCCCGCTCCTTTTATCGCTTGCTATATGACTGTGATTCTGTGACAATGATATCGAACACCACAAATTGTGTAGAGCACAGCGCGTTTCTGCTAGCTAGACAACTATCAGAGTGAAATATTACAGCATTACAACTCTCTGAAATTGGTAGGGTACCCCAACATCGATTTTCCTGTCCTACATGTCGACTTTATATTCTGCCTGCCCCCTTCTCCTCTCCATACTGTCCATATTTCGTTTACCTAACCTTAAAGCACCATTTGTCCTAATTATTCTCAGCTAAGTCAAACGATTTTTCCATCTTGATTATCCTTTCCTCTAAACCAGATTTTTCGGAACCATTTTCTTGATGAATCTCCCCCAAGTGCTTGAATTTTTACCTGATCTATTTGCCAATATCTCCTATTAAATATGTTTCAGCATTTCTTGCATTTGTCATACATTTCGTTTTCCCTGCCGAGACGCTGGAAGTCGTTTCCAAAAGACTGACTTGCACTGCTGCTTCTGTCAGAGATAATGATAAAATCATCCGCAAATGCTAAGCAGTTTGTTATAACACCTTCGTTCTTTCTATCTAGCACGAGTGGCGATATTTTTGGCGTTTTCAGTCTTTCGTATCAAATTCTTACATTTTCTCCGTTACACAGTTATTATTGTATTCAAACGATTTATATACTTTATTGTTATCATTCTTGAAATCCCAGCCTTTTTACGCTGCTAGCAATGGTGGCAACAAATTAAATTGGGAGAGGGCGGGGGCGTGGGAGAGAGTGAAGTAAGAAACTATAACCTGCCCACCCCCAGAACCCAACCTTCGACATGCTGTCCTCCTTCCGCTCCCTCTTTCCTCCTATATTCCTCTTTCTATTCCAGACATTTCTCGTTCTTCTAGTCTCACTCCTACTATTCATCTACGAGGGTCACTCCAAAAGAAATGCACACAATTTTTTTAAAATCCATCTTTTATTCTACATGTTTGAAAGTTTTACAGTGTGTAGATACATCCTTTAGGAACAATATTTTCAATTCTCCACATAATTTCCATCCCTCTCAACTGCCTTACGTCATCTTATAACCAGCGCCCGTATACTCGCACGGTAAAATTCTGGACCAACCTGTTGGAGCCAATGCTTGGCAGCGTGCACAAGGGAATCATCATCTTCAAACCTTGTCCCACGAAGAGAGCCTTGCAGTTTCATCACTTGTCTCAATTCTTCCAAGAAATTCATCTCCACCTTTCTCGTACTGTTCCAAACGTTCGCTGCATATTGATTTTATTGTTTCTTTGTGAGCCACTGTCAACATCTTGGGAACTCACCTGGCACAAACCTTTTTAACCCCAACACTTTCAGTATTCTGCAAACACTTCCTCCCCCTATCCCAACGTAGCGTGACAATTCGTTCACTGTGATGGGTCTGTCAGCAGTCACCAATTCGTTAACTCTCAGCACATTGTCTGGAGTGTGTGCAGTACGAGGCCTGCCGCTGCGAGGACAACCCCCAATATTGCCGTGCCCGCTTTCATCGTGTAACCTGCTTGCCCACCGACTAACTATACTGCGATCGACAGCAGCATCTTCATACACCTTTTTCCACCTCTTGTGGATGTTTCCCACTGTCTCGTTTTCACAGCACAGGAATTCTATGACAGCACGTTGCTTCTGACGAACGTCAAGTGTAGCAGCCATCTTGAAGACATGCTGTGACGGCGGCACTCACTGTAACAGGTTGAACTAAGTTTGAAAACAGAACCTGTCTTGACAATCACCAAGGCTATGATCAAATTAAAACTACGGAACTGGCTTAGGAAACAGCACGTAGGATATTGGACCAAGGTCCATAAACAAAAACATGGTAAGGTAATGATGCCCAAGCCATGTTTTAAAAGAAGCTCTGTAGTCCTGGGATTGAACAGGAAACAGATCAAACTCATGACTGGACTGATGACCGGCCATGAGAACTTCAAAAAACACCTACACACAATGGGTATAATGGATGAGGACCCTAAATGTAGGATCTGTGATGAGGGTGAAGAAACTGCATCACGCCTAATCTTCGAATGCATGACATTGGAGAGTAAAAGATACAGAATCTTCGGGACAACTAGACCTGAAGAAATTGTGTCTAACAAAAAACTGGTAGAGGGACTCCTTGCAATATTCAAGGGCACTGGTTGGCTTTACTAGATATACAGGGAGCGTTACCGCACAATAAACCTAGTTTCGGTGCGGGCAGTGGCGGGTTAGACCTAAGCTGTTTTAGATCTCCTGTTAAAATCAAATCAAATCAAATCAAACCAAGTTTGAAAACAAGTGGGAAGGATGTATCTACACACTGTAAAACTTTCACGGATGCAGAATGAAAATTGTATTTTTACAAAAATAGTGTGCATTTCTTTTGGAGTGACCCTCGTATAACCTGCCCACCCCCAGAACCCAACCCTCGATATGCTGTTATCTTTCCGCTCCCTCTGTGATCCTATATTCCTCTTTCTATTCCAGAAATTTCTCCTCCTCCTAGTCACGCTTCTGCTATTCATCTACGTCCTCCCCTCCATGACCAGTTTCCTCATCCCTCTCCTCCTTTTCCTAGCATTATACCTTTATTTTTTTCATCAACTCCATCCGGCCCGACCATCCTATCGCCACTTCCTTCAACCTACACTGTGCAGCTTCTACTTTCACTTCATTCTGCTGTTAGTCAACACTTTCCATCCGGCATCGTACCCTCTTCGCGTCATCTTCCTACTCCTCTCTCTTCTCCTCCCGTTCATCTCTTCGTATCATTCCTGCTTCTCTTAATGTTTCACATGTCAGCTCTTGCCGTCTCCATGGCTACCATTCTGTCTTACAAAACCTTTTCTTTCTCCTCATTCCTATTGTTCTAATGTTCCTTCACTCCCATCGTTGCCAGCCTCATCAACCATCTTCCTTCAGAAAATTACGTATACGTTCCTCTCTGCGAACGGCGCTGCTGAAAACGGAATCTCACGCTCCGCTTGGGCAAATACGGCGGTTGGCGGAGCTGGTGGCTGGCGTGTCTCACCACTGATCCAGTTACACGCGGGCTCCGTGCCCGTGCGTCGCGGAGACGACCGCTAAATCGGCCGCGGCATCTCGCCTAAACGCCCGCCGTTGCTCACCGCTTAATTGCTCGATTGTTCCTGCGCCGGCAGCAGTTTGCCGAGTTCATTTGCGCAGCTAACTGCCGCATTGCGTGCGGGGCAGCCTTCTGCCACTGTTATTTTCATTCGTAATAACGCCGCCGCTCTCTACAACTCGGTTAGTCCACGAGAATGCCGCTTAATGACACTTGTTGTTCGCCTTGGAGATTAAATGCTAGTTGTCCTCGTTGTGGGCGGACCATTATAAATTTCGAGCCAGTTGTTTCAACCGTCCAGTCTTCGCTCCCAGAACGCGTGCGCTGTCTACGATTTCATTTATGCAGCTAGATTTCACACAGAAAATATTCTCCTCTGTTATAGCATAGCCTTGTTTCAGAAATTTTAAAGTTGGCTGTGACATTAAAGTTAATCATCAAAATGTACAACAGTGCAAAGGAAGTCATACTGAATAATTATGTGAATTGACTTTACTTATTAAAAGATGTTCTAAATATAATCTGTTTAGGTCTGTCTGTTTTGCACCTGAAATTTAAAGTCTACACTGACGTGACAAAAGTCATGGGATACCGATATGCTGATACACAGATGGCGGTCCTATCACGTACACAAGATATAAAACATGGACGGAGCTGTCATTTGGACTCAAGTGATTCACGTGAAAAAGGTTTCCGAAGTGGTTATGGTAGCATGACGGGAACTAATAGACTTTGAACGAGGAATGTTAGTTGTAATTAGACGTGTGGGACATTCCATTTCGTAAATTGTTACGCAATTCAATATTCCGAGAAAATATTTCAAGCTTTACCTCTCACCACGGACTACACAGCGGCCGACGCTCTTTATATAACGACGAGAATAACGTCGTCTGCCTATAGATGTCAGTGCTAACAGACAAGCAACACTGCGTAAAGTAACCGCAGAAATCAGTATGGTACGTACGAGGAAAGTATTCATTTGGAAGTGCGGAGAAACTTGGCGTTAATGGACTATGGCAGTAGACGTCCGCCTCAAGTTCAAATGGCTCTGAGCACTATGGGACTTAACATCTATGGTTATTAGTCCCCTAGAACTTAGAACTACTTAAACCTAACTAACCTAAGGACTTCACACACATCCATGCCCCAGGCAGGATTCCAACCTGCGACCGTAGCGGTCACGCGGTTCCAGACTGAAGCGCCTAGAACCGCACGGCCGCACCGGCCGGCCCGCCTCAAGTGACTTTGCTGACAGCACGAGATAGCCTGCAGCGTGTTTCCTGGGCTCGCCGCCACATCGGTAGGACGCTAGACAGCTGGAAAACTGTGGCGTGGTGTTATGAGTCTAGATTTCAGTTGGTAAGAGCTGATGGCAAAGTTCGAGCGTGGCGTAATTCCACGAAATCATGGACTTAGGTTATCAACAAGTCACTGTGCAAAATTGTGGTGGCTCTATAACGGAGTGGGCTGTGTTGACGCGGAATTGACTGGATACTCTTGTCGAAATGAACCGATCATCGACTGGAAATGCTTGTGTTCGTCTACTTGGACACCATTTGCATGTCCGCAGCCCGTGGTCGTGCGGTAGCGTTCTCGCTTCCCACGCCCGGGTTCCCGCGTTCGATTCCCGGCGGGGTCAGGGATTTTCCCTGCCTCGTGATGACTGGGTGTTGTGTGATGTCCTTAGGTTAGTTAGGTTTAAGTAGTTCTAAGTTCTAGGGGACTGATGACCATAGATGTTAAGTCACATAGGATGTTAAGTCACATAGTGCTCAGAGCCATTTTGAACACCATTTGCAGCCATTCATGGACTTCATGTTCGCAAACAACGAAGGATTTTTTATGGATGACAGTGCGCGATGTCACCGGGCCGAAATTATTAGCAGTTGGTTTGAAGAACATTCTGGACAATACGAGCGAATGATTTGGCCACCCATCGACCATTTATGGGAGATAGTCGAGAGGTTAGTTCGTGTACAAAATCCGGCACAAGCAACACTTCCCTAATTGTGGAGGACTACAGAGGCAGCATGGTTCAATAGTTCTACATGGGACTTTCGACGACTTGTTGAGTCCATGCCATGTGAAGTTGCTGCACTACGCAGGACGAAAGGAGGTTCGTGACGACTTCAGGATGTGTCCCATTAGTTCTGTCACCTCAGTGTATATTTAGGCCAATGTCACTCTCCTCCCAAATTATGCAACTGTCGCCCTGACGACTACTTAAATAATATCGCAGCAAACTACAGTTTCGAAATATGGGTAAGTTTCTCGGTATTACAAGTTGGACTGTACCATGGATGAGCCAAAACTTCGCGTCCGATGGACTGCAACGATTCATGTCTACCAACAACTTTTTTGTATCAGGAAATTTCGAGCAGGTAAGAAATCCCGGACTAAATTATCGAAGGCTTTTCCTGAGTAGCCTGTAAACTTAAGACGAGTAGCGGCATTTCTCTCTCTCAAAAATGACTGACTACATTCTTCGGTTTTAGTTCAATTTCGTGTTTTCCCGTGTCGAAGTACATACAATTTTTTTTGGTATAGCGTTATCACCTGTGTGTCTTCCTGGAACTGTACATTTTTGTCCTGAGTTTCTGTCTATGCAAGCACATTTCACTAAACACCTAATTTTCACAGAGTGATTTTTTAAAAAAAGTGATTTTCTAGAGAAAAGTTTTCTGTAGTAAAATTTTTTTTTTTGGTCATCAGTCTATTGACTGGTTTGATGCGGCCCGCCACGAATTCCTTTCCTGTGCTAACCTCTTCATCTCAGAGTAGCACTTGCAACCTACGTCCTCAATTATTTGCTTGACGTATTCCAATTTCTTCCTCTACAGTTTTTGCCCTCTACAGCTCCCTCTAGTACCATGGAAGTCATTCCCTCATGTCTTAGCAGATGTCCTATCATCCTGTCCCTTCTCATTATCAGTGTTTTCCACATATTCCTTTCCTCTCCGATTCTGCGTAGAACCTCCTCATTCCTTACCTTATCAGTCCACCTAATTTTCAACATTCGTCTATAGCACCACATCTCAAATGCTTCGATTCTCTCCTGTTCCGGGTTTCCCACAGTCCATGTTTCACTACCATACAATGCTGTACTCCAGACGTACATCCTCAGAAATTTCTTCCTCAAATTAAGGCCGGTATTTGATATTAGTAGACTTCTCTTGGCCAGAAATGCCTTTTTTCCCATAGCGAGTCTGCTTTTGATGTCCTCTTTGCTCCGTCCGTCATTGGTTATTTTACTGCCTAGGTAGCAGAATTCCTTAACTTCATTGACTTCGTGACCATCAATACTGATGTTAAGTGTCTCACTGTTCTCATTTCTACTACTTCTCATTACCTTCGTCTTTCTCCGATTTACTCTGAAACCATACTGTGTACTCATTAGACTGTTCATTCCGTTCAGCAGATCATTTAATTCTTCTTCACTTTCACTCACGATTGCAATGTCATCAGCGAATCGTATCATTGATATCCTTTCACCTTGTATTTTAATTCCACTCCGGAACCTTTCTTTCATTTCCATCATTGCTTCCTCGATGTACAGATTGAAGAGTAGGGGCGAAAAGCTACAGCCTTGTCTTACACCCTTCTTAATACGAGCACTTCGTTCTGGATCGTCCACTCTTATTATTCCCTCTTGGTTGTTGTACATATTGTATATGACCCGTCTCTCCCTATAGCTTACCCCTACTTTTTTCAGAATCTCGAACAGCTTGCACCATTTTATATTGTCCAACGCTTTTTCCAGGTCGACAAATCCTATGAAAGTGAAAGTGTCTTGATTTTTCTTTAGCCTTGCTTCCATTATTAGCCGTAACGTCAGAATTGCCTCTCTCGTCCCTTTACTTTTCCTAAAGCCAAACTGATCGTCACCTAGCGCATTCTAAATTTTCTTTTCCATTCTCCTGTATATTATTCTTGTAAGCAGCTTCGATGCAAGAGCTGTTAAGCTGATTGTGCGATAATTCTCGCACTTGTCAGCTCTTGCAGTCTTCGGAATTGTGTGGATGATGCTTTTCCGAAAGTCAGATGGTATGTCGCCAGACTCATATATTCTACACACCAACGTGAATAGTCGTTTTGTTGCCACTTCCCCCAATGATTTTAGAAATTCTGATGGAATGTTATCTATCCCTTCTGCCTTATTTGACCGTAAGTCCTCCAAAGCTCTTTTAAATTCCGATTCTAATACTGGATCCCCTATCTCTTCTAAATCGACTCCTGTTTCTTCTTCTATCACATCAGACAAATCTTCACCCTCATAGAGGCTTTCAATGTATTCTTTCCACCTATCTGCTCTCTCCTCTGCATTTAACAGTGGAATTCCCGTTGCACTCTTAATGTTACCACCGTTGCCTTTAATGTCACCAAAGGTTGTTTTGACTTTCCTGTATGCTGAGTCTGTCCTTCCGACAATCATATTTTTCTCGATGTCTTCACATTTTTCCTGCAGCCATTTCGTCTTAGCTTTCCTGCACTTCCTGTTTATTTCATTCCTCAGCGACTTGTATTTCTGTATTCCTGATTTTCCCGAAACATGTTTGTACTTCCTCCTTTCATCAACCAACTTAAGTATTTCTTCTGTTACCCATGGTTTCTTCGCAGCTACCTTCTTTGTACCTATGTTTTCCTTCCCAACTTCTGTGGTGGCTCTTTTTAGAGATGACCATTCCTCTTCAACTGTACTGCCTACTGCGATATTCCTTATTGCTGTATCAAAAGCGTTAGAGAACTTCAAACGTATCTCGTCATACCTTAGTACTTCCGTATCCCACTTCTTTGCGTATTGATTCTTTCTGACTAATGTCTTGAACTTCAGCCTACTCTTCATCACTACTATATTGTGATCTGAGTCTATACCTGCTCCTGGGTACGCATTACAATCCAGTATCTGATTTCGGAATCTCTGTCTGACCATGGTGTAATCTAAATGAAATCTTCCCGTATCTCCCGGCCTTTTCAAAGTATACCTCCTCCTCCTGTGATTCTTGAACAGGGTATTCGCTATTACTAGCTGAAACGTGTTACAGAACTCAATTAGTCTTTCTCCTCTTTCATTCCTTGTCCCAAGCCCATATTCTCCTGTAACCTTTTCTTCTACTTCTTCCCCTACAACTGCATTCCAGTCGCCCATGACTATTAGATTTTCGTCCCCCTTTACATACTGCATTACCCTTTCAATATCCTCATACACTTTCTCTATCTGTTCATCTTCAGCTTACGACGTCGGCATGTATACCTGAACTATCGTTGTCGGTGTTGGTCTGCTGTCGATTCTGATTAGAACAACCCGGTCACTGACCTGTTCACAGTAACACACCCTCTGCCATACCTTCCTATTCATAACGAATCCTACACGTGTTATACCATTTTCTGCTGCTGTTGTTATTACCCGATACTCATCTGACCAGAAATCCTTGTCTTCCTTCCACTTCACTGACCCCTACTATATCTAGATTGAGCCTTTGCATTTCTCTTTTCAGATTTTCTAGTTTCCCTACCATGTTCAAGCTTCTGACATTCCACGCCTCGACTCGTAGAACGTTATCCTTTCGTTGATTATTCAATCTTTTTCTCATGGTAACCTCCCCCTTGGCAGTCCCCTCCCGGAGACCCGAATGGGGGACTATTTCGGAATCTTTTGCCAATGGAGAGATCATCAGGACACTTCTTCAATTATAGGCCACATGTCCTGTGGATACACGTTACGTGTCTTTTATGCAGTGGTTTCCATTGCCTTCTGCATCCTCAAGTCGTTGATCATTGCTGATTCTTCCGCCTGTAGGGGCAATTTCCCACCCCTAGGACAATATTGAAAGGTCTCTGTTGGATTCCTTTCATGTTTAATTTCTCAAATTTGTTGTCTTTTATGGAATAAATTCCTCTTCTAAATTTACTGTGGCGTTTCTGACTATCTGGGAGGAGACTGAGTTGTGGAACGTGTTACTTTTACACGTAAACAAGAACGATCTGTCACACTACTACACTTTAAAACACAGTTTATATGTAATTCATGTCACACAGTCTCATACGGAACCTACATCCGCTTTCTTTTATATACTGTATATGATAAGATACTGTCATCCCCCTTCCCTTCTGTGTGAGAGGATGAATGATCAAATGTGTTTGTAGTTGCATGCTTGAGGGTAGCAGACAAGGCTGTCTGCTAGAGAACAGTAGGACCAATGTCGGAACAGGTAGCTACGCTTTCTTAAAGCAGAGAGGTTTCTATTCTTAGTATGGTCCTGGCCGTCCGTTGTCATGTTGGTATAGGAAGCTGCCCCTCTGGCCCCTTCCGTTTGTCTTTGTGAGCCACCCTCAGGGAAGCACGCTCGGTAGTAGGGAGTTGCAGTCTGGCGGTAGGCAGTTGCAGTCTGGCGGTGGCGAGCGTCTGAAGTGGTAAGATCTCCGGCTAAGCGCGTGTCTGTTAAGTCCATAGGACAATGGATTGGTTAAGTTCAGCCTAACTGAGAATTTCATCACCTTTATTTCGGGTTAGCTCTAAAATATCTAAGGTTATCTTAAATTGCAGCGTAGTGTAATTCTCGTGTGAAGTTCATATTATTTTCCGGTAGTTGCTTTGTCACTACTTTATGAGTAAAGTGGAACCACGTGTTGGTCAGTAACTCTAACTAAGATCAATCTTAAATGCAAATGCTTGTGTGATTATAACGTCTCATCTTGACAATACTTTGCAATATAGCAACTTTTCTTTATGTTCAACCCACGTGGGGTGTACTTTGCGAGATCAGTACCACGTGCTTATATAACTGTTTGACCCGTCAGGTTAACAGTAAGACGTTAGTAACCAGTTCGAGGTTTTTCTTTTATAAATTGCTTTTCGATCTAATTTATTTTAATTATCAGAATTATTGTGGAGTTATACGCTTTGTGTAAACCAAGTTGACCACGTGAAGCATGTGGTGTAATCATCAAAGTAGCCCTCAGCTATTCTTTTCGCGAAGATTTCACAAAGAGTTAATATGAATTTAGTATACCAGTGTGTGGTAATTACATGACGGACAGGATTGTGCTTCGAACGTAATTTCTTTGGGTAAAAATTTGAATCTGTTTGTAGTGGTTAACTTTCTCTTGCATGTGTTTCTATGTTCTTTGTGTGTTGTTTTATGAATCCAGTGTTGTATCCAGTTTCCCAATCTTGGCTCCATATTTTGTGTGTTCCGTAAGATTCCAATCTCACATTTTCACAATCGTAAATAAGGCACCAGCTCAGTATAACTCACGTATAATATGCTGAAATTTCGATGATAAATCTTAAAATAAATTTCCAAATATAAACTGATTTCTTTCTTTTTATTTAAATTCTACTTATATATATATATATATATATATATATATATATATATATATATATATATATATATATATATATATATTACCGGTTGTTGTATGACTGTAAAAGATTATAATCAATGTTAGTCTGATTGGTAAGGTGGTAAACCTAGACTAGTTACCAGCAGAAACAGTTGCTTAGTATGCAAGATTAACTTCCCCAGACAGCTCACGGCTTGTAACCCGGTTTCATTGTATATAGCACCGATTTCAGCATAGCAAATTCATGTAGCAACATTACACAATACCTGCTTTAAAAGTCTTATAAATAAACAGCACAACTATCTACAAATAGGGCCACCTTCGTAGCTGAGAGCTCATTGCAACTGCCTGCCTTGCAGAGGTTCGATTTCCGGTACTGCAAGGGATTTGTCCTTCGTGGGAGGCCGGCGACGGCGTGCACTGGGCCTCGTCATCGCAGCTGAGGAGCTACTTGTCCGAGTAATAACAGATCGCGGTCTGCTAGTCGCAAACCCATCCTTACCGCATCCAAGTGACGTCATTGGCTGATGAGTGACACGACCTATTGGACCGCCTGTGGCCAGAAAGGAGGGGCGGATGTACCTACAAATACATCATCCTTGCTTTCATTTCGCGCACTGTATTTCTTGTGTCCTTCTCTTAGGCTATGCGAGGGGGTCTGTAAGTGGCCAACTTATGAGATATTTCACAGTACTGTTACACGTAACACAATTATACGAACTACGAGGGTCACTCCAAAAGAAATGCATACTTTTTTGTAAAAATAGAGTTTTCATTCTGCATATGTGAAAGTTTTACAGTGTGTAGAAACATCCTTCCCGTTTATTTTCTAACTTAGTTCAACCTGTTACAGTGAGTGGCGCCGTCACAGCATGTCTTCAAGATGGCTTCAGAAGAAACGTGCTGTGATAGAATTCCTGTGCTGTGAAAACGAGAAAGTGGGAAACATCCACAAGACGTTGAAAAAGGTGTATGGAGATGCCGCTGTCGATCGCAGTACAGTTAGTCGGTGGGCAAGCAGGTTACGTGATGAAAGCAGGCACGGCAATATTGAGAATTGTCCTCGCAGCGGCAGGCCTCGTACTGCACACACTCCAGACCATGTTCAGAGAGTTAACGAATTGGTGACTGCTGACGGACGCATCACAGTGAACGAATTGTCACGCTACATTGAGATAGGGGAAGGAAGTGTTTGCAGAATACTGAAAGTGTTTGCGCTAAAAAAGGTTTGTGCCAGGTGGTTTGCCAGGATATTGACAGTGGTCACAAAGACACACGAAAAACGGTATGCAGCTAACTTTTGGAACAGTACGAGAATGGTGGGGATGAACTTCTTGGAAGAAATGTGACAGGTGAGGAAACACGGCTCCATCATTTTTCACCAGAGACGAAGAGGCAATTAATGGAGTGGCATCATGCAAATCCACCCAAGAAAAAAAAAATTCAAAATCACACCTTCTGCTGGAAAAGTTATGGCTGCGGTGTTTTTCGATTCCGAAGGATTCTTGCTTGTGGACATCATGCCAAGTGGAACCACCATAAATTCTTATGCATATGTGACGACATTGAAGAAACTTCAAGCTCGACTGAATCGTGTTGGACCACATCGGCAAAGGCAGGATGTTTTGCTGTTGCACGACAATGCAAAAAAATGGTTCAAATGGCTCTGAGCACTATGGGACTCAACTTCTGAGGTCATTAGTCCCCTAGAACTTAGAACTAGTTAAACCTAACCATCCTAAGGACATCACACACATCCATGCCCGAGGCAGGATTCGAACCTGCGACCGCAGCGGTCTCGCGGTTCCAGACTGCAGCGCCTAGAACCGCACGGCCACTTCGGCCGGCACGACAATGCAATGCCACATGTCAGTCAAAAAACCATGGAAGCGATCACAAAACTCGGATGGACAACACTGAAACACCCGCCTTACAGTCCTGACCTGGCTCCATGTGACTATCATCTCATTTGGAAACTGAAAGACTCTCTTCGTGGAACAAGGCTTGAAGATGATAATTCTTGTGCACGCTGCCAAACAGTGGCTTCAACAGGTTGGTCCAGAATTTTACAGTGCGGGTATACAGGCGCTGGTTCCAAGATGGCGTAAGGTAGTTGAGAAGGATTGAAATTATGTGGAGAAATGAAAATAAGGTTCCTAAAGGATGTATCTACACACTGTAAAACTTTCAAACACGTACAATAAAAGATGGATTAAAAAAAAAATAGTGTGCATTTCTTTTGGAGTGACCCTCGTAAGAACCAAATAATCATTACCACTACCTTCTGCGTGCATTAGGCTTTGACTGTTATGCCTACATGCAGAGATTAATCCAAGTCTTCCATCTGGTTTAGGTCCCTTGTGTTTCTTCATCCTGTTGATTTGTATTTCTATATGGTAGACTATCATCTTCGATCCTGCTAACATCCTCTTCCCATCTGCTTATGTGTTCTTTTTTTTTATTTACCTTCATTATACGGGCAGCTCTATCAAGTTACTCCCTGTGAGGCTCTAAATGGAGGCGCTTACTTTCATGACGTAACTAGCGCCCGCCGTGTCATAAGACAAGAAGAGCAGGACAATGCCGCTTTTGTGTTCGACGTTATGCTACCATTAGTCTCGGCGGGGGGGACCTCACACGGAGCGGAGAGTAAACCGTCGCTGGCTGGAGAGCGGTCGGCGGCCGTGGCCGGCGCGGGGAGCGCGTGTTTCTCCGAACGGTCGCGGCATCCGCCCACATCGGGCTGTGTTCGCTGGCCGCTGTCCCAGATAGCGTCTGGACGCTGGCCGGCTCATTGCCATGCCGGCGGCCGGCGCGGCCGAGGCGCGGCTCATACGCAATGAGCTCGCTCGCGCCGGAGGTGCGAACGCCGAGCGGCGCGTGTCCGCACGTCGCGCGGCTTTCCGTGAACCGGACAGGCAGCCGTGTTCTGTCAGCCGCGAACACGCGCGATCTCATCGTAGCCCTCACTCCGAACGTCCTGCGCCGCTCACTGCGTTCCCTTGCAAACGAAACTTAAAAGCTGCCAGATCAACTGAAACTTCCGATACCGCTTCGACAACCCACCAACAAACCGCCATCTTTCATCTTAACCTAAGCCTCAGGTTAATCTACAGATCAGTTCCTTAGCACAACTAAAACTCTGTTTTCATTTCGTTGACTCCGCTTAACTCTCAGCCGCAATGTCACGTCCCAACCTAGCGTATACCTCAGGCTACGCCACATACCAGTCTGTCACCAAAACCTTCATTCCATAAACTGATAGACACACAAAAGAAATATTGTCAGTGAAATGATAATTTAAATGGATACCCTAGCTGCAAACAGGCGTTGATATACTTCATTGGGGACATGTTGAAAATGTGTGTCCCGACCAGGACTCGAACCCGGGATCTCCTGCTTCCTCAGTTATGTGTTGGAAATTTTCCTGGATATGTCCCAGTGTATGTCTTCCCCTGCAATTTTTACCCTCTGTTGTTCCTCCTAGTATCAAGAATGTTATTCCTTGCCGTCTTATCGTACGTCATACCATATACGCCCTTCTTTTTGCCAGTGTATTCCTTATGTTGAATAGAATTTGAAATAAATAACAATTTGGAGAGCAATCATATGATGAACATAATTGATATAACTATCTTGACAGCAAAGTTTTTTGGGCAGAATTATCGGCTCCGGCTATATAATCGCCATCCTCAGAGTCTCTCACTTTGCTGCAACAAGTCATAACCATGTTTTGACTTATATTATTGTTACATGGTTACGGCTTGTTGCAATGCAGTAACATGAGGTCTTCTCAAGACAATAAAAATTTTTTCCATGTGTTCCTCTCGTCACCAAATCTGTATGGAAATCGCTTATTTATCAATTAATGTCCATCTAACTTCCAGCATCCTTCCATTCTCCTCCCCCTCCCCCCAAAACTCAAACGATTCTCTTAGTTCCCGGTTTTCCCACAGCCCACTAATCACACCAGTACAATGCATTCCTCCGAACGCACATTCTGAAAGATTTCTTCCTCAAATACTTTAGGCCAGAAGTACGCTCCTTGCCTGTGGTAGTCTGCTTTTCATTTCCTCCTCTTTTCTTCCGTCACGTGATTTTTGCTTCCAAGGTATCAGAATTCCTTCACTAAGTCCACTCGGCGTGAAGTTTATCGCTCTTCTCATTTCTGCTACTCCTCATTACTTTTATGTTTCTTCCATTTACTATTAATGCACAGTGTGTGCTCATTCGACCATTCATTCAATTTAACAAGATCTGTTCAAGAAATGTTCAAATGTGTGTGAAATCTTATGGGACTTAACTGCTTAGGTCATCAGTCCCTAAGCTTACACACTACTTAACCTAAATAATCCTAAGGACAAACACACACACACCCATGCCCGAGGGAGGACTCGAATCTCCGCCGGGACTTGCCGCACAGTCCATGACAGCAGCGCATCAGACCGCTCGGCTAATCCCGCGCGGCTAACAGCACCTTCAGCCGTGAATTTCTTCCTTAATTTCACAATATGATCAGGTAATCTTATCACTGATATCCTCTCACCGTAAATTTTGATCCCAATCCTGAAACTTTCCTTTATTTCGGTCGTTGCTTCTTCGATGAACAGCCGGGGTACCCGACCTACGGCCCAAAGCAAGTAACAGTACGGCCCAATACGTGAGCATCGATCACACGATCGGTAAAAAAAAAAAAGATCTATAAAACTCTGTTTGTGTGAAACTCCCGTGACACGATGCTGCTCTCTGACTGGTCCATCCCTTTCTCAACACTGCCGCCTGTAGTAAACCTGAATCCCCAGAGTCTCGTTCTTCTACCCGGCCAATCTGTCAGATGGGCTGGTCTGTTATCTTACAGCTATTTCAGCTCAAACTGCGAAACTACAGATTTAGAGACATAATCCTAAAGACGGTAGTAAATACCAGCAATACTTCTCGATTTGATAAGTATTTGGAAGTCGATTTGAGGATTTTCGAAAAAACAATCAAAATTACGTGGCACCTTGTACAAACGATATATATATATATACACGTTGGCAGAAGATTTTCAGATGGAATGCATGGAGTTCTAGTATGATTTTCAGCTAAAAGAAAGATCTGATCATTTATCATTGTTGGACGTTTACAAATCGTACCTGCCTAGAGACAAATATCCCTTCTTTGCTTGGAAACACGTATTTTCAAGAGTAAAGCACAGAAAGAGCATAAACAGATCCATAATCTCAGATGAACACCTTGAGAATTGCAATCACTTCGGTCCAACGTGATACTGTTATATTTGTTTCCAGAATTCAAAGTCAAATTTCACATTAATTCTGTGGTCTCTTAATTATTTATGTATAAAATTATTGATTAAATCACGATTATAAAATGTCAGATTAATTGTACTTTGCTTTTGTTAGAGTAAACAATCATAAATTAAAAATTCTAAATTACTCAAACGTGTTAAATACTTACATCCGACCATCCCTAGGTAAAACGGTGGACACACCTGATACACAGATTGAAATGTAAGGGCGAAAGACTTCATTGCTGTCTTACACCTTTCTCTACCTGGGTTCTTTGTTCTTGGTCTTCGTTTTCTTATTTTCCCTAACAAATGTCTAGAGTTTCAGCACAAGTCATGTAATTGAATTGCAGATAATTCTAAGTGGTCACTATAGCAGCAGTAAAACAACGCGCGCCGGCTGGTGTGGCCGAGCGGTTCTAGGCGCTTCAGTCTGGAACCGCGCTACCGCTACAATCGCAGGTTCGAATCCTGTCTCGGGCATGGATATGTGTGATGCCCTTAGTTAGGTTTAAGTAGTTCTAAGTTCTAGGGGACTGATGATCTCAGATGTTAAGTCCCATAGTGCTCAGAGCTATTTGAACCAAAACAACCGACTACATCTTACTTGTTTTCATTTAGTGTTACGTACGTATTCTGTCTTTAACGCTCGAAATTTCTATGAAATTCGGAGCATAACAGAAATTTATATGAAATTTGCATCATAATACTTGTGCGTTCTAAAACTTTATTAAAAGGGTTGTCTCGTATAATTCAGTGTTTCCATTCCAGTGTTTACGAAAACAGACGGGCAAAGCAGCGGTTCGTGAATTTCAGCGACCAACGAACAGCTCCACGCTTTACTGGGATGACTGTCAGGAGCTGAAACACTCATGAATTTTGCGTAGTTTGTATTCGGGCGGCGCGGGGCGGCGCTCTTGCCGGCACGGTTTGCGAGCCCCACATCTGGGCCAGTGACTGTTGGCGAGCCAATTAACGGCTGTTTACACGTCAAACAGGCGGGCGCTCATCTTTATGGAATGTTTGGCTTCGGTTCAGCGCGCAGCGGCAGTTAGCGTTAGGCCAAATGTCCCGAGTCCCGCGTCACGCCCGACGCCGTTCCGTGTGATCTGTTTGCAATGAATCCCGAATCGTACTATAATATTGCTAAACGTCACACTGCTGCAATAAACAGAGCCAACGGGTTAGCTATTAATTTCCGCGAAAATATACTTTGTGCATTCCGCTGTCGGGCGTTAGTCTGAATGATTTGGAAACTACTCGGCTGATATTTGCTACAAAATTTGAGATCCCAATAGAATGTTTGAAATTTTGAATTACGTATGCAATTATCTCTTCGGGGAGAACAACTTTAGAGAGAAGAAATGATACTAAAGTAGTGCTCTATTCGTAATTAGGGTGTCATTGTTGTTTCATTGGTCTTATCACATTGAGTGACCATTTTATTGGCTTTTGTTATACATTTCAGGCCGGCCGGAGTGGCCGAGCGGCTCTTGGCGCTTCAGTCTGGAACCGCGCGACCGCTACGGTCGCAGGTTCGAATCTTGCCTCGGGCATGGAAGTGTGTGATGTCCTTAGGTTAGTTGGGTTTAAGCAGTTCTAAGTTCTAGGGTACTGATGACCTCAGAAGTTAACTCCCATAATGCTCAGAGCCATTTTTTTGTTACTGTCAGAATAATACCAACGACTGTAGTTTATAAGTACGAGAAAGACTCGAGCGCCGATGGTTCCGTGCAAACTCAATCATGAATTACATGAAACTTCCTGGCAGATTAAAACTGTGTGCCCGACCGAGACGCGAACTCGGGACCTTTGCCTTTCGCGGGCAAGTGCTCTACCATATGAGTTACCGAAGCACGACTCACGGCCGGTCCTCACAGCTTTACTTTTGCCAGGTCCCGAGTTCGTGTCTCGGTCGGGCACACAGTTTTAATCTGCCAGGAAGTTTCATATCTGCGCACACTCCGCTGCAGAGTGAAAATCTCATTCATGAATTACATATTAATATTTTTAATTATCTTGTGCACCCAAATGCGTTTCGCCTAGGGCATTCACTGGAGATGCTTGTAACTAAGGCGAAACGCGTCTGGGTGCGCAAGATGAATAAAAAAATATGCGGCGTGGAAAAGAAGTTTTCCTTTGAACTATTGTAAATTCTACACAGCTGCTGCAAAAATGGTCAGCACAAGGAAATTGTTAAAATTAATTACGTACGTAGATTGTTCATGTATCCCGGGAATCAAGAATTTCGACGATTTTCCGCTTTATCAACATCGATATCGGCAAGATATCAAAATATGTGACTGCAATGACATGGAAGCTTAAATCTCTTCCACGCCCAAGCGACCGTAGACTTTTGTTCAAAAATGGTTCAAATGGCTCTCAGCACTATGGGACTTAACATCTGAAGTCATCAGTCCCCTAGACGTAGAACCACTTAAACCTAACTAACCTAAGGACATCACACACATGCATGCCCGAGGCAGGATTCGAACCAGCGACCGTAGCGGTCTAGACTTTTGTGTGTGACATAAATTTCAATATGATGTCCAGCCGTTCCTGATAACCAAAGGTGTTAACAGACGGATCTACAGACAGATGGATAACAAATCACACAATCTTTTTTTTTTTCGTGTAATACACACATCAAAATAAGTTTTGCATCACTCCATTCTCAGAACTCCTGAAGATAGACGTTGACTTTGGATATTGTATCACAGACACAGTCCCTTTGACTGTTCAGAGATGTCACTAAACTCACCCAAAGATGTAAACAACCATGCATGAGCTGCGCGTATTAGACGGAGGGGGTCCGACAGCCGATCAGCTCCAGTCATTCCACCTGGAAGGAGGTACACGGGCTCGTGTTGTCTGTACTTCAATCATGCCTAGACGGTCAATACCGCGGTTCGATATCGTCCGCATAGTTACTTTAAGCCAGGGAGAGCTCTCAACAAGGGAAGTGTGCAGGCGTCTCTGAGTGAACCAAAGCGATGTTGTTCGGACTTGGAGGATATAGAGAGAGACAGGAACTGTCGATGACAAGTCTCGCTCACGCCGCCCAAGGGCTACTACTGCAGTGGATGACCGCTACCTAAGGATTATGGCTCGGAGGAACCCTGGCAGCAACGCCACCATGTTGAATAATGGTTTTCTTGCAGCAACAGGACGTCGTGTAACGACTCAAACTGTGCGCAATTGGCTGCATGATGCACAAGTTTACTCCCGATGTCCATGGCGAGGTCCATCTTTGCAACCACGACACCATGCAGCGCGGTACAGATGGGCTCAACAATATGCCGAATGGACCGGTCAGGATTGGTATCACGTTCTCTTCACCGATGAGTGTCGCATATCCCTTCAACCAGACAAGCGTCGGAGACGTGTTTGGAGACAATCCGGTCGGGCTGAACGCCTTAGACGCACTGTGCAGCAAGGTGGAGGTTCCCTGCTGTTTTGGGGTGACATTATGTGGGGCCCACGTATGCCGCTGGTGGTCACGGAAGGCGCCGTAATGGGTGGGTAACGGCTGTGCGATACGTTAATGCCATCCTACGACCGATAGTGCAACCATATCGGCAGCATATTGGAGAGGCATTCGTCTTCATGGACGACAATTCGCGCCCCCATTGTACATTTCTTGTGAATGACTTCCTTCAGGATAACGACATCAAATGGTTCAAATGGCTCTAAGCAGTATGGGACTTACCATCTGAGGTCATCAGTCCCCTAGACTTAGAATTACTGAAACCTAACTAACCTAAGGATATCACACACATCCATGCACGAGGCAGGATTCGAACCTGCGACCGTAGCTGCAGCGCGGTTCCGGACTGAAGCGCGTAGAACCACTCGTCCACAGCGGCCGGCGAAAACGACATCGTTCGACTAGAGTGGCCAGCATGTTCTCCAGACGTGAACCATATCGAACATGCCTGGGATATATTGAAAAGGGCTGTTTATGGACGACATGACCCACCAACCACTCTGAGGGATCTATGCCGAATCGCCGTAGAGGATGGGACAATCTGGACCAACAGTGCCTTGCTGAAGTTTTGGACAATATGCCAAGACGAATACAGGCATGCATCAATGCAAGAGGACGTGCTACTGGGTACTGGAGGTACCGGTGCGTACAGCAATCTGGACCACCATCTCTGATGGTCTCGCTTTATGGTGGTACAATATGGAATGTGTGGTTTTCATAAGGAATAAAAAGCGCGGAAATGATGTTTATGTTGATTTCTACTCCAATTTTCTGTACAGGTTCCGGAACTCTTGGAACCGAGTTGATGCAAAAGCTTTTTGATGTGTGTATAGTTATACAATTTTCGGAGTTTTTTCCTTCACTGTAGTGTGGGTCCTTGCTTCCTGCCAAATTTCATGATTATAAGTCAAAGGGAAGTATCCTGTAGGTTTTGATGAGTGAGATTGCAGTACCCAAATATGTGACATAAATGGTCGTTTCTTTCGATTACACTGACGCAGATGCTTTTTCGTTTTTACTGACATATGGAACCCGAAAATGGAAGGAAGATTAGCGTTTGATATTCCGTCAACTACCAGGTCATTACACACAGGGCAGAAGTTGTAACTGTCTTATGGGTAAGGAGAGAAATCGGCCGTGCCCCTTCCATGGAACCAACCTGGTTAGCCAACAATATACGTCTGCCATAATCTTTTAATGACTTTGTTATTGGATCTGGATTTCAGCTAATCTTTTAAGAAACACACACTGAAAGTGTGTCAGTGGGTGTCTATAGGGAGGGAGGGGGGGGGGGGGGTAAATCTGCCAAAAGGATTGTAGAGAAACCATTTTATTATTTCAGTATAGTTTTTTTAACTTCAACCCATTTTAGACTAATCAATCTTGTGTCATCGCACTTTATTACCGTTTATACAGACCTCGACATCGTGCTCCCAACAATACTGTTATCATCGCCGCCATCATCATCATCATCATCATCATCATCATCATCATCATCATGTTTTTGCTGATACATATTGGAAACATCTACATGCATTTTGGACATTCTAAACCGTATATATCATCATGTATGTCGTGAGAATGTTTGACCTCTACGTAAAATATAAGCCGTAACATAGTCATTTCTCTTCACGACTGCCTGACGTTACAATATTTGAGGTAATTCGTCGTTAAGCGAAACTGGTACTTATTACACAAAAGTTGTTGATGTGGAAAGGACTGAGACCATAGATTCTACACGACATCTTACAGAGTTGCAAATAGGTAGGTAGATTAACACAGTCCTCTACTAAGAAGCAAGTAAAGTGCACAGTTATAAACTGTATTTCATAAACTGTTCCTCAATGGCCTGCGGTAAGCGCAATTCAAATTTCTATTTATCATATATCGGTTTGCATATGACGTATTCTAGAAACGAGCGGCCCATTGCTTCCAAACTTTACTACGTAATAAACTGCACAAGAGATGGCCAAAATTTCACATTTGCGGAAGCTCTGTAAACAGACATAAATTTCCAGAAATGAAGATACTTCGGCCGGCATATTCAGCCAGTCAGAAAAAATGCTCTGACTCAATGCAGACAGTGACAGATAATGTTTTGAGCAATTTGGCGGTAGTCCGTTGTGAATCGATATGCGCGTAGCTTCAGTTAGAGATAATTTGTGAGACGGCTGACAACGCGAAGAGGACAAAATTGAAACCACTGTAACCATTCACGGTTTTGAAAGTAATTTCACTTGAAGTTTAGTGCAAAAGTATCTGAAAAAAGTAGACAGACATGCAGTAACGGGTTTAAGATGATTTCAACATCTTTCGTCGATTGTCTAGGAATTCTTGTATATGTACGTCGATATCTCCAAAAAATAAATAGTAAAACGTAATCTATTACAAATACAACATTAATATTCTCAAAGTCCTCAGAAAACCACTGCCCATTGTCGTTTGAGAGTTTAAGTGAAGTACAAAGTACATGACGATAGTAAAACCTCTGCTGCTCGAAGACAGTTTACGACAAAACAGCTTCGCATAAGATGATGTTACACTGAAACTGAAAATGAGAAGAAAAGCAATAACTTCCGATGACCAGGGAAAAATTGCGTTTTAAATAATGCATCTGCGGATTCAAGGTTACTTAAATTCAGTTACCACAAATTTGCGTTAAGCACGAACGTGACACTCGAAATCAAATCTTCTGAATGATCGGAAAAGAAAAGGTGTTTCGTTCCAGTCACGCCGCGGCGAAACAGAGATTGCATTACGAGAGATAGTGTACTACAGTTCATGTGGAAAATAAACGTAAGTATTTCCGAACACTGTCTAATATATTCTGAATTAGTGTCAACGAAACATATATTTGAAAACAGTTTATTGTTACTTTCATTTAAAAAAAGAAAAAAAAATCTGGCTTTCGGGAAGCGCCTATGTAGCCATCTCAGCCGTGGCAAGACGATACGACAGAGTCCTTCGACAATTCAGAATATTCATTAGGGTCAAGCCCTTCCCGGGTACAATGGTACATGGGCTTAGACGTGTCCTGTGGCGCCATACAGGCATTTTTGTTCAGTTATGACGATATAAAGATATGGAAGACCCAACACCCAGTCCACGAGCGGAGAAAAATCTCCGACCCGGCGCGGACACGAACACGGGCGTCTTCACTTAACAATCTGCCGCGCTGACCTTGCTCCTAGCGAGGCGAACTTCGAAAGCAGTTCATTATAGGATTAATATAATAGACAAATTGTTCAGGGAGATTGAAAAGCGCACGGGCCCCGAAGGAATGGTCCCAACAGAGATGAAATATTTAAGCAACGTCTATAAATCAGCCACTGGATATCTGTGAACTGGAAACACAAAATAGTAACTGAAAGGAGGTGGTGATAAGGACACTCGAGAACTACAAGGAATGCCTTTTAAATGTGGAACTCGTATGTTCTATAATTTGAGATTTTCGACAGAAAATTAAATGTTAGTAGACTTCTTCTAATAATTTCCGGGTATGCAGCCGGATCCCGTCGACATTCTGCCACGATATTTCGGCCCAGAGACGTCCGGCCATCATCAGGTGAGTACACAACTACTGAAGAGCCCAGGTGCAGTCGCGGTATTTATGCCGATTCTCGCGCATGTGAAATGTACTGGCATCCTACAGCGCATGCGTCAGGTGTTGACATGCGCAGCATAGCCGAGTTGTACGTGCTGCCCTCGGTGGTGAAAATAAAAGTTCATCTAGTCATTGAGTATCGAATGACACTGTCGATTCCGCTGTGATGATGGCCGGACGTCTCTGGGCCGAAATATCGTGGCAGAATGTCGACGGGATCCGGCTGCATACCCGGAAATTATTAGAAGAAGAAATACGCCGGGAAAATTTCAGAAGTCACGTTAGTAGACTTAATGGTGAGTTCAGAGTATTTCCAGTATTTTCTTATCCACTAAAAGAGTCCAAAGAAAAAGCACTGATATGCCAAGGCAGGAACAAAGTAGTTTCTTAAAATTTTCAAAGCTTGATATTATTCCCGTCAGAAATCATGTCAGGGAAATATTATCCTATTTAGGAAAAAAAAGGAAATAATATTTTTATACGTGACGATAAAAAATAAACAAGGCTGATGTTCAGTTTGTAATATGCAGTAAATTCGTACATGCTTTTTTTACTTTTGATAGCAGTTGGTAAAAAATTACAAAAAAGACCTATTCATCTCAAAAGTACTGTAAGCAAACTGGACACCGGATGTCGTTTTTCAAAAAGTTGTTCTATCGCCAAACGAAAAAAAGGGAGAAAAACTCACTGTTCTTCCTGCTGAGGGCGTTTCATCACGGGCAACAGACACTCATCCTGGATCTTGAAAAAAATAAAATCTCAGCAAATTATTTTGGGTATTAACTGTTATTTCCATACACTAAAATGTTACGGACCAGTAAACCTACAGAGGGAACACAGCTGCTCCTGGCCAGTTGTTTCTGACACGCAGTTTCCTGCGGCAGCGATGCTTCGCGTTACAAGCCGGATTACGGTTGATATGAATTATTCATGAGTTTCGAGCAACAAAGAAAGTAATTTTCGAGGCACATTTGTGCCTATTATCTTATAGCGGAGCCGCATGCCAATCAAAACGCCTGGAACTTTGGGCAGAGAGAGGCCCGCAAACAACTCGGCAAGGCTGTGCTTTTCGCCGCGAGCAGACTGTCCGCGGCCATCGTTCCGCCGGCAGATCTCGCAGTCTCCGGAACGCACTAAATAAGGAATCTGGAAGCACTTTATTTAGAAATGTTGCAGGGGCGACGACTCGATAACGGAGCACCTCTTCACGGTTTCGGCAGTTCGTACTCGTTTGGAAATTTAGCCCGTGGACACTCATAATAACACCTTCTCTCGTTTTCTTTTTTAAAGCTACTTTTAAGCGCTCTCTCTCTCTCTGCATGACAGTTTCTTCCTACAGCCATCTCGCCTTTGCTTCCCTTATATTGCTAATAATTTGTATTTTCCTAAACATTTTTGTACTTTCTTCTTTCATCGAGCAGTAGCCATATTTCTTCAGTTTCTCAAGGTTCTTCCGCAATTAGCTTCCTTCCACTGCTCAAATTCTATGGTTGCCCCTTTTAGAGAGATTCATTCCTTGTTTGTTGTTGTGGTCTTCAGTCCAGAGACTGGTTTGATGCAGCTCTAAATTCTGCTCTACCCTGTGCAAGCTTCTTCATCTCCCAGTACCTACTACAATCTACATGCTTCTGAATCTGTTTAGTGTATTCATCTCTTGGTCTCCCTCTACGATTTTTACGCTCCACGCTTCCCTCCAATACTAAATTGGTGATCCCTTGATGTCTCAGAATATGCCCTACCAACCGATCCCTTCGTCTAGTCAGGTTGTGCCACAAATTTCTCTTCTCCCCAATCCTATTCGATACCTCCTCATTAGTTATGTGATCTACCCATCTAATCTTCAGAATTCTTCTGTAGCACCACAATTCGAAAGCTTCTATTCTCTTCTTGTCTAAACTATTTATCGTCCACGTTTCACTTCCATACATAGCTACACTCCATACAAATACTTTCAGAAACGACTTCCTGACACTTAAATCTCTACTCGATGTTAACAAATTCCTCTTCTTCAGAAACGCTTTCCTTGCCATTGCCAGTCTACATTTTATATCGTCTCTACTTCGACCATCATCAGTTATTTTGCTCCCCAAATAGCAAAACTCATTTACTACTTTAAGCGTCTCATTTCCTAATCTAATTCCCTCAGCATCACTCGATTTAATTCGACTACATTCCATTATCCTCGTTTTGCTTTTGTTGACGTTCATCTTATATCCTCCTTTCAAAACACTGTCCAATCCGTTCAACTGCTCTTCCAGGTCCTTTGCTGTCTGACAGTTTTTATTTCTTTTCCGTGGATTTTAATTCCTACTCCGAATTTTGCTTTTGTTTCCTTCACTGCTTGCTCAATATACAGGTTGACTAACATCGGGGATAGGCTACAACCCTGTCTCACTCCCTTCCCAACCACTGCTTCCCTTTCATGTCCCTCGACTCTTATAACTGCCATCTGGTTTCTGTACAAATTGTAATTAGCCTTTCGCTGTGTTTTACCCCTGCCACCTTCAGAATTTCAAAGAGAGTATTCCAGTCAACATTGTCAAAAGCTTTCTCTAAGTCTACAAATGCTAGGAACGTAGGTTTGCCTTTCCTTAATCTATTTTCTAAGATAAGTCGTAGGGTCAGTATTGCCTCACGTGTTAAAGTATTTTTACGGAATCCAAACTGATTTTCCCCGAGGTCGGCTTCTACCAGTTTTTCCATTCGTCTGTAAAGAATTCGTGTTAGTATTTTGCAGCCGTGGCTTATTAAACAGATAATTCGGTAATTTTCACATCTGTCAACACCTGCTTTCTTTGGGATTGGCATTATTATATTCTTTTTGAAGTCTGAGGGTATTTCGCCTGTAGTGCGAAGCTCGTGGTCGTGCGGTAGAGTTCTCGCTTCCCGCGCCCGGGTTCCCGGGTTCGATTCCCGGCGGGGTCAGGGATTTTCCCTGCCTCGTGATGACTGGGTGTTGTGTGATGTCCTTAGGTTAGTTAGGTTTAAGTAGTTCTAAGTTCTAGGGGACTGATGACCATAGATGTTAAGTCCCATAGTGCTCAGAGCCATTTGAACCATTTCGCCTGTCATTCCTTATCACTTGAAATTACTACCATACTATAAATTACCGCAGCAGCTACAGACTTAGACAACTTAAAACTCATCCCATCATTCATCTGCGCTTTTGCATTTCTTTTCTTTCCTTACTGACTCTACCAAACGGTTTTCTTAAACTTCAGTCTATTCTTCATCGATACTAAATTGTCGTCTGAGTCTATACCCAATCATGCGTACGACTTACAATCCAATACCTGATTTTGGAATCTCTGAGCATTATGTAATCTCCCCATGTCTCTGGGCCTTTTTCAAGTATACCTCCTCCTGTTGTGATTTTCGAACAATGTATGCAGTAGTAACCGCTGAAATTTATTGCACAAAATTAGTCTTTCTCGTTTCACATTACTGCTAATAGTCCCACATTCTCCCGTAACTCTGTCTTCTAAGCA
Source organism: Schistocerca nitens (assembly GCF_023898315.1). Lineage (NCBI taxonomy): Eukaryota > Metazoa > Arthropoda > Insecta > Orthoptera > Acrididae > Schistocerca > Schistocerca nitens. Next base: position 190,195,511 of record NC_064622.1, read on the forward strand.
TTCCCGAATTACCGCTTACTATCGCCCCATGATTATTACGTCATCATCTACCTTTACGTACTGAATTAACTGTCGAAGCATATTTGAACTGTTGTTGTTGTTGATGTCTGTTTGCTGTCGGTTCTGATGAGGACCAACCTGTGACTGAACTGTTCGCAGTAACCCACACTCTGCCATATCTTCCTGTTCATAGCAAATCCTAATCCCATTATACTATTTTCTGCTGCTGTTGATATTATCCTATATTCGTCTGATAAGGAATTCTTCTTTCCATTTCACTTCTATAATACCTACCAAATCAATACTGAGCCTTTGCATTTCCATTTTGAGATTTGCTAGAATCCCTACCACGTTCAAACTTCCAACATTCCACGCTCCGACTCATATAATTGACCCTTTTTGATTGGTTATTCTTTTTCTAATGGTCACCTTGGCAGTCCCTTCACGCGTATTCGGATGGTTGACTAATCCGCTATTTTTTGTCAATTGGGAGATCACCATGACACTTTTTCAGTAACAGCCCACATATCTTTTGAGACGTACTTCATGTACGTTTAATGCAGTTCCACCTTTTAGGCACAGTTTCGCACCCCAAGGAGAATCTGCCCCGAACCTCTGTCCGATATTCCGACCTCTTAGCCGAAACCGTTCGAAGAGCGAGAGTGACTCCTTATACCGAAAGTCTTCTGCTGCCATTGGTAATAATTTATACTAAATTTCAAAGTAGTGGCTAGGTTGTGCTCCGGGATCCAGGCTGTTTTAATTAGACGCTACCGGTCGATCATGCTGCCCTCTGTTACATAGTTAATAGTCTCTTAATATTCGCCCATTTATGTTCTGGAGCTCAAATTGCTGCCTTCCTTGTGCGATACAGTTAACATTTTAACTCAGTTTGTCGTCTACAACTCCGCTGCAGAGTGAAAATCTCATCCTGGAAACATCCCCCGGGCTGTGGCTAAGCCATGTCTCCGCAGTATCCTTTCTTCCAGGAGTGCTAGTTCTGAAAGGTTCGCAGAAGAGCTTCTGTGAAGTTTGGAAGGTAGGAGTCGAGGTACTGGCAGAATTGAAGCTGTGAGGACGGGTCGTGAGTCGTGCTTGGGTAGCTCAGATGGTAGAGCACTTGCCCGCGAAAGGCAAAGGTCCCGAGTTCGAGTGTCGGTCTGGCACACAGTTTTAATCTGCCAGGAAGTTACAACTTTGTTGGTGGTGACAGTGGTTTGGACGTTAACACAGCTCTGTCAACTGTTTCCAAAATGTGGACTGTTTCAATGTTTACGATAGGCTCATCTATACTGACATCTTGGAACCATTGTTCTGATATTCGTGACAGCGCGTCTTGTCTTTCAGCATGCTTCAGAAAATGTGTGTTCGTTAAGCGGTGAGGCTAAGAAGAATATTCACGAAAACCGTTATGAAACGGTGCAACTACTTAACAACGCCTTCCCCTTCAGCTGTCATAACACAGCATCATACAAAATCGATTAAAACAGGCAGTAACGCCTTGAGAAAACTGGTTTCTTATAAGCAGCCTTCCTCGACACATCCTCAGTATGCTCCGTACACGCTGGGCCGGCCTAAACGTAATACACAGTGTCGCGGCGTCAACTGGATTACATCGTCCACCTGAAGGTGAGGCTCCCGAGGATTATCAGCCAGTTACATAAAAAAGCACTGCTTGTAGGTACGTCTTTATCCTTAACATGACATGTATGTTACACGAAAGAAATAGAAAAATTTTTCGACCGACACTGTTTCTTAAGAGAAGCACTTACTTTTTGACGTAGTCCCATTGCGCGAGCAGTAAACACAACGTTGAACTTCCACTTTGGAAAGAGGGCAGAATCCACATGTAGCGCTGTAACAATCTCTTTGTTGAGCTCAAGGCGATTTCTCTGGACGAGGGAGTAATTGGAAGTACCATAGTACCAACTCCCGAACTCACCATTTCGACTATTGCCAAGTGATTAACACTCTTCGCGTGGTTGTCACCTAACATCAACAAAAGTTTCGATTCCCTGCATTAGGTGTTACCTTCACTGCCTATGTTGCTGTGTTAAATTACTGAATTATATTTCTACTATTGTGATGATTCCCTTTCGGTTTAAAAGGATAGGGAGTCACAGGAACCACAAAATGTAATCTAAGCTTAGGTCAATAGGCGGAAGAGTGACATAAAATCAGAGATAAATTTCTTGCCTACGGACTCAAAGTCACATCATCTACTGTTATACTACAAAATTCAAGATCAAGTCCAAGAAGCAACGAAACCGAAAAAGCCGAATCACATTTTCCGATTTCTTTTATAATTCTGCCAGATTATCCCTTCAAATGGCGGTAGACTAGCCTTCCACTTAGCACAGTGCCCTCTGCAAATATAGGAAAAATAAATGTCGCACTTCCAGCTTTTAGCCAACTGGTAAACTCGCACGTATTAGTAGATTCAAAGGAATGTAATGATAAGACCGAGCTGCGAAACGTAAATCAGTTCTGACTAGTCGACGAACTTACTCTGGTTCCCTTCACATATGCAAAAGGGGATCGTGATGTTTCTCATATATTTATTCACCGGAAAGAACTGCTTTAAAAGATAGCGTGATAGCTGACATTTCGGCCATCGCCCCTGCTGCTCGCATCCATGAACGCTGTTGACGTCTCTCCCTCTCTTTTCGCGCGCTCAGGAAGAATTGCGTCAGGACAAATGTACGTTTGCGGCCGTAATCCATTCAGCGCGGTCTCCTCTCGTGCGCAGACGAGGGGAACAACTTGATGTTTTAATCCTGCTTGTTAGCGAACGTCCGTATATCTGACAGCGTCCACAGAGAGGTTTTAGGATGCAGCAGAGCTTCCATTACGGACTGTGGAAATGAAAAGTTGGCTGGGTGAACCTTGTCGCGCAGGATTACGGACACACACGACGAGAGAGAATTTTTTCACTCTTTTCTCTCGCATGCGTCAGTGCTTAACGCCTTAATGAAAGCGAACAGCGGAGATGTTGTCAAAATACAAAGGTAGGAGATTTCGCTTTTGTCACCTAATATCTAAAACAGGTATTACTTTAGAGTACTATACTAATTGAATGTACCAATCATTAGAATTCCTACATAACATTTTACAGTATTTATACATTAATTTTTAGTTCAATAACATCTTTCGTCTGCTCACTAACCTCTGCATCAAGTCATGCAAAAGTTGTGGACCGGGCAAGGTGGCGCAATGTTTAGCACACTGAACCTAAATTCGGGAGAACGACAGTTCAAATTTCCGTCTGGTCATCCTAATTTAGCTTTTCCGTCATATCCCTAAATCGCTTGAAGCAAATGCCCGGATGATTACTCTGAAAGTGCACGACCGAATTCCTTCTGCACTCTGTCCTTCTCCGAGCTTGAGCTCCGACCCTAATGACCTAATTGTCGACGGGATGCTAAATCCTAATCTTCCTTCTTTCAAAATTTGTAAAATCAATTAGCGTGTTTGCTATTAGCTTGAAATACAGAGAATTAAAATTAAGCGCTAAATCAGAATCTAGCATAGGCGCATTTTGTCTGTGATGTTTTTCAATAGCTAACGTGCAGTCACTAAGTGGATTTAATTTGTAGTCTCAATAGGTGATAAGCTGATGGTAGTGGTTGTCAGGGTTCGGCGAAATCAGACTACTGGCACAGATAGCAAAATACTGAAGACGTAACTGCTTAGCATTCAAATTGTAGATGTCTCTTGCAGGTCTTTCGTAGCCTCTGCACCCATTTAAACATAGCTGTCAAAAGGATATGGAACTGTGAAAATGTCGACATTTGAAATAGGCAGGAAGAAAAGAAAGAAATGAAATGAAATAAAGTTTGTGTGTGGCAGGAAATCACCGTCAAACACCAAAGCCCCAACCTTCCCGCCAAACATCGAAGTCGGATCCCCGCCTTAACCCACCCGCCCTCCACGGCCACGCCCCGTTGACCACTTAACAACCTCATCCGCTGAGACATCCAGAATCCTAGCTCCTATTCTGAACGAACCAGATAGCAATTTAAGAGCTTTGTTTGATCAGTTATTTACTACCTAACGTATATCAGTGTGTAGCATCTGCACCTTCTATGGAGTCAGAGCCAATGAAAGCTACTGGCTCGACGCCGTATAATAAAAAAGGCAAACAGAATCCCGACACAGTAAGTCTCTCGCAGCCGAATAACAACATCCCCCACTGCACACAAACTTCAGACACACAAACCTCGTCCCAGTTCCATCAGTCAGCACCCCCCCCCCCCGCCCCCTCCAACCGCACCCAAACTTCAGACACACAAAACGCATGCACTTGGCTTGTATACAATAAAACCAGTACCAATTCCACCAGTCCGAACATATGGCTCATTGAAATCCAACTCTTAAAAAACTGTTGTGGGTCTTAATGGCTAGCCAGCCGCTGTGGCCGAGCGGTTCTCGGCGCTTCAGTCCGGAGCCGTGGTGCTGCTATGGTCGCAGGTTCGAATCCTGCCTCGGGTATGGATGTGTGAGATGTCCTTAGGTTAGTTAGGTTTAAGTAGTTCCGAGTTCTAGGGGACTGATGACCTCAGATGTTAAGTCCCATAGTGCTCAGAGCCATGTGAACCATTTGAATCTTAATGGCTACAACAATTCCGCATGCAACTGTCACCACACTATCGATGTTGGTCTGTAACTTCCCCACTGAATAATTTCATTTGTAAACTAAAGTTCTGTACAATGTATGTACAGTCTTTTTTTCGGCATTATGTTTCACATTTCCACCGATCCAAATGTTGTTTCCATTTGAGTTCGTAATTCAGGATAACACTCAGATTTTCTATTTCGTAAATTAACTACAAGACTCTCGGTTGTTCTGCAACTGTGAATTTTAGTTTATAGTGTTCAAAAGCATACTATTTGTCTCTGCTCTGCCATTTACTTTGTAGTATACGTAACTCTTTAAGTATTCGCAACATTTGTGAATTTTATTTGCAAATACAAAAAGGAATAAAAAGGAGTAACTCCACAGTGAGATCACCGTCGCCACCACAACTTTGGAAAAGCTGACTCTTATGGTCACACGTCAGGCCATTTTACCATGGTTTCCTATGATAGGACTTCGAAAAGTAAGTTGGACTTCTGAAAGTAAGCTCCACATATCGTCCCTCGCTAAGGCCACTGCGGAACGAGAGTGGTGCATTGTCAAAAGAGAGTACACGTTCCGGTTTCAAGCGGATACAGTTCTGCGACGGTACGGATCACAGGAGCATTACAATGTGCGAGTGAAATGGCGCGGGAACTGGAAATGCACCTCAAAGGTAAACAACACTGGACAGTACGACTCTCGTGGACAAAACGTCTAGATTGCACAGAGATTCACCTTCAAATTTTGGAGCGAATGCAATGTTGCGTCCAGTCGTAGTGAAAATCGGACCAAAAATTTGAGCAACGCCGCACACATGCGCGTAATTCTGACCAGGAACAAAGGCCCCACACACAGACTAGAATGGCCAGCATTCGAGGAACTGATTCGAAGAGATCGCAGATCCTCCAGCACTGAATACTTTCACTCAGCCGTTCTCGAATGGATCCGTGACCAACGAGTGGATTTCTGCCGTCAAGGAACTGTTTTGATCACTATGTTGAAAAGTAGTGTCAGGTATCTGTGTCACTTTGATATGTAATGGACCATTCAATAAAATTTACTTTGGGTGTCATAGTAAAGTGACTTACTTTAGAAGTCCCCAAGTATACTGGTTTCAATGCGCAGTGTCCTGCTGTGTATAGATCTTTTGCTGACATATGTAAGACCCAAGTGAGAAGCTCTTCTTCCTGGTTTTCTGCACAATTACACGCACATCCTATTTCTGTCTTACCAGCTGCTGCCTTACTTCTTGGTCATTGCTGTTCATTTGCATACCAGGGTTACTCAAGTTGGCTGTTCTAGGCTGCTGCATCTATTACCATCATCGCCTCATGGTATGACTCCTGCTCGTGTATCATGTACGCCACAATTAATGTTTCGTATAAAATCATTTAACGTATCAATACACCTCTTAAATATACTGTACACAATACAAAGCTTATTACAGTGAGAAGTTAGCAAAATAGCATGATTTAACGTTACTTTGAAGTAACATACATTTGACAAATTATGTGTATAACTCACTTCAAACAGTATGCATTATGTAATTACTTCTAATACGACTTTACATGTTAGCATTGCCGGAATTGTTCCACTGAAAATTAAAAAAAAAAAAAATCGGTTCATTAAGCATGACAGGAAGTTGCAATTTACGGAACAAATCAGTAATGTGGCAGACTGTGTCGTGTTAAAATGTGGCCATGATCTGTCTCTACCTTACAAGTCAATGGATTGTGAATGAGGTCCTACAACAGCAGACGAAAATTTAGACCACAGGCAACTCTACCTTCAGAGCTGTGGTGTTTCGAATGGCTTACAATGGTTTACAGCATTTTAATACCCGCGGATTCGGATAGAAGTAAGGCACTTGCAATTCACATCTTATTTCCCCTATCAGCTCACACCTCTGACTACAACAGTTCTACTCATCCTCCATATAACAGACAGCTGGGAACAGTGAAATATGGCCATCATCACGCCGCTGCTCTTCAAAAATAGTTCAAATGGCTCTAAGCACTATGGGACTTAACATCTGAGGTCATCAGTCTCTTAGTCTCAGAACTACTTAAACCTAACCAACCTAAGGACATCACACACATCCATGCCCGAGGCAGGATTCAAACCTGTGACTGTAGCAGCAGCGTGGTGCCCCTAAAATCCTGATGTGAGAACTGCCTTCTCACTGTATCTCTTAGCCTCTGTGAACTCTGGCAATCTGTGAAGCAAACGAGACTGGAGGGTAAAGACTTCTGTCCATAATCAGATAATGAGATGCAACACTTATTCTCGCCTCGGCGTTAAACTCCAGCTTTTCACTCGCTTCTCATTTTCGCCTCTCACCCACAGCAGTTCTCTTTGTTCTTCACTGGAGACTATTTCAATGAACTCATCGGCCATGGACGTTCTGAATGACTCCGAACTTAGAGAACACTTGCAGCACACAAACGCTTCCTGCCAGATGAGCCGTCTAAAAGGAACAAAGTTTCGATAACTATCACTTTCATCATTTTTTGTCCAGAATTTTGAAACTTTGGGCCTTTTCGATAAGTTGTGCTGACCGGAAATCACGGGTCTTCGTGTTAGATCAACTGTGTTTTTTCGGCTCCGCCGTGAAGGATTCTCTGTACAACAGGCGTGTTGTGTTGCAGTAGATTTGGCCTCCCTTATCGACTTACTTCGTAGAGTTACCTACTTGTCAGCAGACAAAAAAAAAAGAACCGGTTTTCAAACCCCTGACAAATAGGCTGCCCTGTTACATGACTTGTTTTTCAGGGGCTACAGGTGCAGAAGGTCACAGCTGGGAGAAGATTGAGATGGGCAGAGAGAGGGGACAGGAAAGGGTGAATAGAGGGTGGAGGGGATGGGCAGAAAATCAGAGGAAGGATGAGGTGGACAGAGCAGTGAGGAAGATATGGGGGGAGAGAGAGGTGACAGTTCTGTTCTGGGGGTAGTATAAGCATGCTATACAGCGGGTACATATGTGGATCAGGATGGACTGTGATAGAAGTGGGAGAATGAGGAGGGCTGATAAAGGGGGAAGGTGTAGATGGACACAGAAGGGGGAAGCAGTGATGGACAGAAAGGAGTGGGGGGGGGGGGGGAGGGGATGGATGAGAAGTGTGGAGACGGATGAGATGGACACAGAGAGAGGCAGAGGAGATGGACAGAGAGTGTGCAATATATGTGTCGAACACACATGCAGATGAAACCTTGAGGAAAAGGCTAGTTTCAATATAAAAAACAGAATATGCAGGAAAATGACTTCTCTCAAGAAATCCATAGTGGCTGTGAACCCATGTATCCAAAGGATTACAGGGTTTTTAGTTGTTAATTTTGGAGTGGTTGCAAGTTTAATGCCGTCTCGCCAGTCAATGCAAGGCTTCCAACCCTTACTTATACTGATGTGACATGCGTAGCCATGCAGAGAATTAATCCGTAGTTTCTCTCATGCTCTGTACATCCCCGAGTGCTTGAATTCTGTACGTGGCTGAAAGCGTGATTTCACGCAGCGCCACGAAAGATCCGACGGACCGACGAGTGGAATGTTTCAGGCTGTCAGTCCACTTGACTAGGCTGAGTTACAGACGCTGCTTCCTCATTGACCAGCATCCACGCTATTGTGGATCAGAACAGACAAGCTATTACTTAGGAATGAACGTGCTGACAGGTGTGCATCGGGATGATATCAAACACGGCGCTCTTGCGTGTGACGGGTTGGGGATTACGGCTGTACCACTACGTCCAGCCTCCAGAGTGGCCGCCTGAGTGCGCCGGCTGCGCCGCGTTTGTGGGCGGCCGGTCCAGATAAGCTGTGCACACAGGCCGCTGAACGAGGCCGCTCCAGCAGCGGAATTCCGCACCCGCTGCCGCCGTCGGCTTTTTAATCTGCTTAGCTAAACGCCGGCGGATTTGCGGGCGCCGCGGCTGTCGGCGGGGCCAGGCCCAGCGTCGATTTTCGGCCGTGATCCGCCCGCACTGGCAAACAGCCGCTGTTCCCAGCATGTCAACACTGGCCAGGAAGCTGATTTACCGCCGTTTCCACACACAGATTGAGGCCGTACGCCGCTTTCAGAGAGCACAGCAGAGGAGAATTTCAGCGCGCTGTCGAGTAATGACTCAACTAGGGCTGTGATGCGCTCCAAAGGCGTACAGTTCCAAAGTGTTTTCCTAGAACTGGTAGCTGCATCCGCAAAACCAAATACTGCGTGTTTTATGGCGCTATAGATTCACTGTTTCTAGGTCATTTACAGTCCTATTAAATCTAGTTGGTATTTGAATAAAATTTTCATGGGCTTTCAGCAGCGTTAAGTGGTTAAAATTCCACGACCTTTCGACGAAGCACTTCGTAGCCAGGGGAAATGACTGCCGATTGGCTTATGGTACGTCCTTACGTGCTCGAACTGTTAGCTGTGACATCACTGGTGCTCATGGCATCGCCATATAGGGGCATACATTGATTCCGCATTCAATAAGCCTGCTTCAAACTCGAAATTGCAGCGCTGAGCTGCACGTCGCCCTCTCTATTCAGGATGCCATGGACGATTTTTATATCAGGCAGCTAAATGAAAACGAGACAGATGGAAAAAAAAATTATGTGAACTGACTATTATGTCCAAATAGCCACAGCTTTTAGAACGTTCACCTACTGTGAAACAAGACCTTCATGGGAGAATGTTTGCGATTGCATACGGAACCTCTTCGTCCTTAGCAAATCGACGATGACGAACGTCTTTCTTCAGGGCTCTAGAAATATGATTATCACGAGGGGGTGAGACCGGGACTGCATGGAGAATGTGAAAGGGCTCTCCAACGAAACTTGTGCTGCATAGCCGAAACAACCTGCTAACAAAGTGCCCGTCCACGTGGTGCCAAGCTTGTATCGAGTTCCGGCCGGGGTGGCCGAGCGATTCTAGGCGCTACAGTCTGGATCCGCGCGACCGCTACGGTCGCAGGTTCGAATCTTGCCTCGGGCATGGGTGTGTGTGATGTCCTTAGGTTAGTTAGGTTTAAGTAGTTGTAAGTTCTAGGGGACTGATGACCTCAGAAGTTAAGTCCCATAGTGTTCAGAGCCATTTGAATCATTTTGTATCGAGTACACTGCAAAACTTCCGCCAGAAACCGCTTCGACATCTTCCACACAGACACGATCTCTCCCCATGTGATATCCATATTTTTGGAGCTCTGGACAAAGATATTTGTCGCCGTCGATTTGCTTCGGACGAAGAAATGCACGCCTGAGTACAATCATGGTTCCGTACGCAACCGCAAACTTTTTTTCATGAAGGCAATGGCCAAGAGCCTCACAGTGGGCTAAATGTATTTACTGCTGTTACTTTTGAAACAATGAACAGTTTACTTGCTTTTTCCATTTGTCAGTCATTATTTGACTCCCCTTCATATTTCGATGGCTTCATTAACTTCACAGTTGCAGAGACCAAGTGAGCCACGACAGAGGCATCGTCAAATTTGATCCGTTGCCAGTTTCCTAGAGCAGGCTTACCTGCAGCGGATTTTTCGGTGTAGCGAACGTGGAGTCAGCGCATGCCCATATAAGGTAATGTCGTGAGTGTGGTGTCACCGCCAGACACCACACTTGCTAGGTGGTAGCTTTTAAATCGGCCGCGGTCCATTAGTATACGTCGGACCCGCGTGTCGCCACTGTCAGTGATCGCAGACCGAGCGCCGCCACACGGCAGGTCTAGAGAGATTTACTAGCACTCCCCCAGTTGTACAGCCGACGTTGCTAGGAATGGTTCACGGACAATCACGCTCTCATTTGCCGAGACGATAGTTGCCTTCAGCTACGTCATTTGCTACGACCTAGCAAGGCGCCGTATTCAATTTATATTGTGAAGCATGTATCATCAAGAGCGATGTTCTACAATTATGGATTAAAGTTAAGTATTCAAGCCACTACGTTCTTTATTTATTAGACTCAACTCCTTTAATTGTTCCAGACCTCACGCCAGTCTGCGTGAGCTTAACGCGTGCCTTTCGGCTACCTCCGAGTGGCGTGGCTATCTTGCTACGCCACTACAGTGAGCACTAGCGACAACATAGCTAGTAGCTAAAGCACTCATGCATAGAGGCAAACAAACACCCTGACAGTAGTCGTTCCACTTGACAATGGCCGACGCGTGCTTGGTCGAAAGCTCGTTGCATTTTAAGCACTTGAAGTGGCTTCAAACCCGAACGCACCTTATTCAACGTTAACGCCGTGAGACTCTGTTTTTTACATTAGTTGGCATTTGGTAGCTAGCGGGCCGGACCGCTCTCTTCAGCAGTACGCTAATGAGATTCCGGCACTGTCGGCTCCCACCATGTTGCCACTTCCGCCTCGCAAGGCATTGTATCTGCCAGTTCTCAGCGAGCCGTGCAAGTAGAAGAAGCATGTAACGTTCACTTTGTGCAAATGGAACTACCCGAAAATGGGGAAGGGTGGGGACTCTACCGAAGTTGACGCTGTAGAGCTCTGATTTTGCAAGCGTAAGACACTTATACGAAGATGGCTCAGTGGTTGCCAACCGAAATCACGTAGCAGCGAGGCCTACGAGAAAGATACGCCACGGCGCTTACGTCACGAAGGTAGGCCGAGCTCGCACGCTCAACGCAGCAAACTGCGTTTCTACACCTTTTAACTCGTAACTGCGTATGTACAAATTAGAATTTCATCTTCTGCTGGAATCCACTAGTCTGGAGGCTTACTGTTATTGATCCTATAATGATAGGAAGTCTATAGTCCTACTAACAATTTTTTACGGCTGTGCTGCGGCATGATAAAATTAAAATCAGGCCAAAATGATTATCATTTGCATAAGGCACCACATGACGTATGAAATGAGGACTCTTAAGCAGAAGAGACTAAATGCTATAAATAAGCCACTATACCATTTACGTCAAGAATTGATGTTAAACTTCTTTGTACGACTAGTAATCAGTAAGACTTCATAGTAGTAGATTCCAGTACAAAACGAAATGCTCGTTAGTATTTACACATCCAGTTGCTAGTTAAGAGGTTTAGAAACGCATTTTGTCTACTGAGTTGAGGGAGCGAGCGAGCTCAGGCCTACCTCCGTGAGGTGCGCGCCGCGGCCTATCAATCTCGTGGGCCTCGCGTAGCAAGATGTGACGTCATCCAGTTGCAATCCCGAAATTTTGTGGAATACTGTAGAGACTGACGCGACAAAAACTGAAATCCAGAATTTTTACATCATTTTTCTATGAGACAGATTTATTACCAACTACATATTGACAACAAATGAAAAACGCCGTTTTGCAAACTCAGTGCAATACGCAAGCTTCAGAAAGATCCGAAATTTTGATTACCAACGAAAGAAAAGATATTTTACTAAATCTAGTAATTTTCGAGATACGAAATAAGTTGTATGATGTTTCACGAAAGGGAAAATTTCCCTCTTCACTCTTTTAAAAATAAGTCTTGAACTAATTAAATTAATATCAGATTTTTGACATGGTTAAGACAAATTATCTGTCTCACAAAGCGGCTAAAACGGTCACCCGGTTCCAGTTGCTGGTTGCTGGTCGACTTCCAGGGAAAACAAAAATTTTATTTTGAGCCTTTCGTATAATTATTGATCGAATTTAAATGTTTAAAATGTTGTGATTACCTGCTCATTAAGACGTATAATCTTATGTTAAACTTTTAACACAAGTCATGGATTAAAGTTATAAAGTGTGTGCATGTCTTGAGGAAGCGTTACTGGTTCAAATGGCTCTGAGCACTATGCGACTTAACTTCTCAGGTCATCAGTCGCCTAGAACTCAGAACTAATTAAACCTAACTAACCTAAGGACATCACACACATCATGCCCGAGGCAGCTGTGAGTACCGGGCGTGAGTCGTGCTTCGGTAGCTCAGATGGTAGAGCGCTTGCCCGCGAAAGGCAAAGGTCCCGAGTTCGAGTCTCGGTCGGGCACACAGTTTTAATCTGCCAGGAAGTTTCATATCAGCGCACACTCCACTGCAGAGTGAAAATCTCATTCTGGTATCCAGACTATATTCACCCAAAATGAAATTTCACTCTGCAGCGGAGTGTGCGCTGATATGAAACTTCCTGGCAGATTAAAATTGTGTGTCGGACCGAGACTCGAACTCGGGACCATTGCCTTTCGCCCCAGATAGCTCTAGAGAGCTCTGGGGCACTTGGACGTGAAAGGCAAAGGTCCTGAGTTAGTCTCGGTCCGGCGCACAATTTTAATCTGCCAGGAAGTTTTATAGTCACCCAGTATTTGAGAATAACAGCATTTCGCGACTTACAAAAAAAATTGTACATAATTTTAAACGTTTTCGAAACTTTTCTGACTGACACTCCCCACAAAATAAAGAACTGAAAACAGTTTATCGCTTACAAGTTTTCGTCGTTCATGCAGTAAAACTTCAGCGTCAACCATGACGTTTTAATTTATTACTTCTTTACTGGTAACTCTACCAGAAACGCACATACCACAGAATGTTTCTGTACGGCACGCAGTTCAAAAGGTAGAATGTCACAAACACCGAGATACATGGAAAAAATAGCCTAACACACTAACTCATTTGTAAATAAGAAAGGTGTAGGAAGCTGTTTTTACGTCAGAGTTTGGTCCTCTAAGGAACTGAGGACGGGGGAATTACTATTAATCTCTACCATATGTCAGTTTCAGATTTTGCACATTATTTTTGTAGAAGATAAACTCTTCTCTATCGTCGAGGATAGCACAGCGCTGTGGCGGCTGCCTGCAGCCAATGCTTGTTGCGACGACGAAGTGGGTTTGGCCATAAAACATCAGACGCGAAACAATTAAATCGTGCTATAGGCTTAGAAGGAATAAATTATACTCTATGTTTTAGTTTCTACAGTCTTTAGTCGTTGTTTAATAAAAGTATGCTGATTAGGAGTCTGTGACGTGAGAAGTGTAATCTTCTTCGTCCTTCGGATCTCGAAATGTTACTTTAACTGATCCACAAAGGTTCTTGCCGGAAGCCAACAACTTTCACTTTCACGTTAATAACATCCCGCCATTTACGTTAAGGTGAACCATGTGGTCGCATGTAATTAGTTTCCAGGTGGTACACAATGAATTATGTAGGGATTTTCATTAGTGGATACCAAAAATATATGTATTTTGACAACGGTATCCTTACTGAAGGTCAACGGAGAGGACCGACAAGTCCAAAAACCAAAGTAAACCAAATAATCGCCAATTGGCGACAGTTAAACGCCTGGTATATATACATTGACGTACCACGTATCTGAAAGAATGGGAGTCAATTGTGTGTTACCACCCACGAATAAAATTGGTTCAAATGGCTCTGAGCACTATACGACTTAACTTCTGAGGTCATCAGTCGCCTAGAACTTAGAACTACTTAAACCTAACTAACCTAAGGACATCACACACATCCATGCCTGAGGCAGGATTCGAACCTGCGACCGTAGCGGTCGCTCGGCTCCAGACTGCAGCGCCTAGAACCGCACGGCCACTCCGGCCGGCACCCACGAATACCTCAACTGAAAATTCACTGGAAGAAGGGTGCGAAAAACTATCATACTTTCTTGGGTAGCCATACATTGAAATTTACATTTTCCTGGTTTTTGTTTACGTAAGCATCTAAAGAATGCCTTGTTTGTTCAAATGAAGGAAAATTAGCATTTAACTTCCCATCCACATTGATCCAATAAGTTCCTTAATTTTTAGGTTTAATCACTTTCACTATGTAATTTTATCTACTGATTGCACACCCAGTATCACTGCTACTTGACTATGTGGCATCTCCATCTGTCTCGTCTCAGTCACAAAGAAGAACAGAAATTGCGCTCCTCATTTTGTACATATGTTCACTTGCAACAATCCCACTCATGGCAACGTCTCCATCACATCACGTTATTCCAAGCACGCGTAGGCTGCGTCCCTGTTGGCACATAAATTGGTACAATTTATTTGATCCGTTTCCTGTAGCTACAGTGATACCCGTATCGATTTGAAACCGTCTGATATCGTAGAATAGGAGAGTCTACAGCACGTTCAGCGTCTGGCACAACACGCCCCCAGATATCCATCCGCGTTCGCAGCTGCACCGCAGAACACAGCCGACTCGCGTTCCCCTTTTGGCGTGGGCGGTGGCTTTGCTGGTTTAGTAATCGGTCGCTTAATTAGCAACAGATTATGTGCGGCTGACGTGTATTAATTATTCAGAGCCAGAGCGGGCAGAACGCTCGTTCGCTCGCACGCACGCATGCGATGCACGCAGACCGCGTAGTTCTGCGCTGCGCCACCGGCTGCCTATCTGCGGGCGGCTGTTGCGTGCGATAGCCCGGCGCCTTTACTCCTGTAAGCTGATAATGCCCGCCACATAAAACATTTTTCAACTGACTGCTTCCCTCTTTTTTTCTCTCTCTCTCTCTCTCTCTCTCTCTCCCTCTCCCAGCACTGTTACTTATCCTCTATCTATACTCCCTTAACGATATTTGTTGTCAAGCGTTTAGGAATAATGGCGAAATTTATTATCTTTCAAAGTAGAAAAGGTCGTGAGAACAGCAATCGGCTTAACTTGAGTCCATTAACGCGTGTCGGCTCCGCTACTTTATCTCACTTTCCGCCCTCTGACATTATTGCTCCAATCACTTTAGCGCGGAAGAGCCAACCGAAGTAACGCCGCTTTAAGGGAAATATACGGAACACAGTACCCTTACCGATAGCAAACTGGTAAAGTGAAAACGAGGAGGCGGATAAAACCGGCGTCTAATTCCACTTTCCGTAACATTATACAGGGTGAAAAGTATTTAAACCGACAAACTCTGGGAGGTTGTAGTGGACATCAAAACAAATATTTTTCCCTAATGTCATTTTTTCCTACGAGGATTATTTCAACCGTTGGAGGCCGTATTACGCTCTTGAGTTGATAGAGGCCGTATTACGATCTTCAGTTTTAGGCAACTGCTGTCTACCAGTGTAGTAGTGTATTGTCTCTGTTTACCAATGGAGCGATACACCTGGAGTGAGTACACTGACATGCTTGCTGCGTACTACATAGCGCACCACAACGGACGAGCTACACAGCGGGTTTATCAACAACAATATCCTAATCGCCGTATCCCGCATCATACGACCTTTGATGCTGTGTAGCAACGTCTGCGTGAGACCAGGTCATTTAGCAGATTACCTGGACAGGGTGGCGTCGCACGGTAAGAACGCTGCAATTTGAGGAAGCTGTCTTGTAGAATGTGGAGCGGGATCCTTCAATCAGCACTCGTGCAATTGCACGTCACATGGGGACGAATCAGACGAATGTAAGAACAGTCCATCGAGAGCAATTGTTACGTCTATTTCACTTACAGCGTGTCCACAACTTGGAACCGGTTGATTATCCACCCAGAGCACAGTTTTCGCAGTGGTACCTGGAACAGTGTGAAATGCATCCTACATTTCCATCCTCTGTGTTGTTTACCGATGAAGCAACGTTCGGGCGTGATGGAGTCTTCAACATGTACAATTCACATGTTTGGAGTGAGGATAACCCACATGCCACAGTTACTAGCACTCATCAAGTGCGGTTCTTCGTTAATGTGTGGGTCGGTGTTGTTGGAGACTAATTGGACCGTATCTGCTACCTAGTTGTTGTCTCTTGGTCATAAAAAAATGGAAAAGTGTTTGTTGGTTTAATTAATTTGCCGCCACTGCAATCTTCCTCTACCGGTTTAAATACTCCTCATAGGAAAAAATGACATTAGGGAAAAATATTTGTTTTGATGTCCCCTACAGCCTCCCAGAGTTTGTAGGTTTAAATACATTTCACGCTGTAGTACGAAGGACGTTCAATAGGTACTACAACTTTTTTTCTTTTTTTTTTAGCCAATTTCGCCGCGCGGAGTGGCCGCATGGTTTGAGGCGTCGTGTCACGGATTGCGCGGACTCTCCCGCCAGAGGTCGAGTCCTCTCTCGGGCATGGATGCGCTTGCTGTTCTTGGCATAAGTTAGTTTAAACAGTGTGTAAGTCTAGGGACCGATGACCTCAGCAGTTTGGTCCCTTAGGAATTCACACACATTTGAACTTTGACTCTGCCAATTTCTGTTGAAAAAAATGCAGAATTCGTTGTGGAACATCGTGCAATATTGCCGCTGTAGTTTGTGCACATTCCGATAGGTGGCTGCGCTATACGTAACCTACAAAATTATGTTTGTAACGAGGTGTGTTCCAAGCAGAGAACTGTCATCGAGTTTATTTTGACGGAAAACCAGAGCAGCGCAGATATTCATAGGCGCTCGCAGTGTATCTCCGAAGACTTGAGAGTGAACAAAAGAACGGTTAGTCATTGGGCGAAGCGTCTGTCACCATCGCAACAAGGTCGCTCAAACCTGTCCTGTAGCAAATGTCGCTACATAAAGGAGTGGTGCAGGAGAAGCTCGGATTGTAACCCAAGTGTCAACCCTTAATGTGGATAGTTATCTTTCTCTTCAGAGAAGAAGCTCCAGGTTGCACTCGTGACACACTAAAAATGGCTTCATCGTTTTAGGAAGGAGAAAAACGTCGTTAGAAATAAACAGTACCAAATGTCTGGTTAACTTATTAGTTCGTGCCTTAACAAAACCTTACAAAAACTAAATATCATTTATCTTTCGTCATTTTAGGAATAAAACAATTCAAATAAAATGCCTTTTCATCCTAAAGTTTAGTTTGGTGCTAATGTTGATGATAGTGGGAGAAGGGCTGTGTGTAAGAGCTAGACTGACTGCACTACGAGGTAATGGTCTCAGAAAGGTCGGGAACTATAGTGCTAGAACATCTAACTAAGAAATTCATTTACTCAAGAGAGAAAAAAATGTGGTTCATTTTGTAGCGAGAACTTTTAGAGCTGACAAATGTCAGAGGTATCGTCTCGAAAAAATTGTATAATAATGGTGCAAGAATTCACCGATAAATCAGTATGAGCAAACTGAGTCATATCGCGAAAAGAATCGAGAACAATAGTGCCTTATGCACTAGATTACTGTCAGACGTCCGAGACACTAGGGCCCAAACTGGCAATCAGGAAGTGTGCAGTTAAATTTCCAGCTATTTATATTATTCTTATTTGGAACCTGAACTGGCTATTTCAGAGTCTAGTTCGACCGTGTCATTGTGATACATAGACCTCATTCACGGAAGCGAGAAGTCCCAGATAAGGTAGGCGCAATTTTCGCAGTTATCTTCCTGGACACATTCTGGTTACTACATGCACTGTGCTACTGTGTTAAACTGTTCAAAATGCTCTCATTGGCTAGTGAAACCACGGATGCGCTTATGGAGCAGGTCTGTGTCCGCAAAACGTGGCCGGTGGAAGTAGTAGCTAGGCTTAGGGGGGGAAGTGTAACAGGAAGGAGGTCTAATGACTGCCAGCCCCAAACACGCATTCCATAAGCCGCGCATACCTGCCCCCGGCGTCTGTCAGTTAATCTTCTGAAACAGGCGGGGGCTGAAATATCCGCGTAATCTCTCGTAATGAAGCACATCGTTAGTTCAGGTAATCCTGCATCTGCGATTACCCCTCAAATATAAATTTATTACCGAGAGCTTTAATTTTGCTCGTACACGCGCTCTCTCTTTTACGTTGGATGTTAGGGAGCTGAGAACGTGGGTTGTAAATGGCAATAACACTCCACCGTCGTTACGCAAGAAAGAACAGCTAATTAGATTGATTAATCATCAAAGTAACAGCGTACTCTGGAAATTATCTTTTTACGTGCACCTCTTTTATCCATTTGGCGGAAATGATGATAACCACTTACCGCATTTAGTACTAATGCAAAAAATTATCTTCATGTGTCCTCTTTCGCTCTCATCTTTTTCCAATCGCTCGAGGTTGGCTTTTCTAACCATCCGGATGTTGGTGCACGTCTTACTCATCCCCTATTTTCCCTCTTAGTGGCTTAATTTCCAAAAATGCTGAAACACGTATTTATTTCTGACCGAGAAATCAAATACCGATTTTCGTACGTATAGCTTCAAAATTACCGTAACAGCGATATTTTTCAAAAATATTTCAGCCACTATTGCACCTCCTTAGGAGAGGAATTACGAAAAGCCGGCCGGAGTGGCCTAGCGGTTCTAGGCGCTACAGTCTGGAACCGCGCGGCCGCTACGGTCGCAGGTTCGAATCCTGCCTCGGGCATGGATGTGTGTGATATCCTTGGGTTAGTTAGGTTTAAGTAGTTCTAAGTTCTAGGGGACTTATGGCCTCAGCAGTTGAGTCGCATAGTGCTCAGAGCCATTTTAACCATTTGAATTACGAAAAACAACGTATACAGTATAAGATCAACACCGTGTGCAAGTTTATAGTTTCTACACTTACTGGTTTGGACTGGGCGATGATCAGTGAGCCAGTCAGTCGGAACACTGCCATATACAGGGTGTATATAAAGTTCGGGAACCCTTTCTTGCACAAGAACTAAACATTGTACAGATGACATACATATTGCATTTTGAAGAGAAACTCTGAAAGCTTTTTTTCAAACATTCGATATGCGAACCATGAGTGACCCAGCAGACGTCAATACGGTAATCGAATTCTTGCCGTACCCGTCCCAGCATGGCATTTTCGACTGTGGCAGTCGCTTACCGTATTCTGTCTAGGAGCCCTGCGTGCTAGAGGCGGTACATACACCAGATCTTTAATGTGTCCTCACAGAAAAAAAAATTAAACGGAGTGAGATCTGGTGAACGGGGAGGCCGTTTCATGAAACAGGTGCCCCCTTCTGTAGCACGGCCGATCCATCAATGCGGCAGCTCCGTGTCCATGTACCCATGAACTTCACAATGAAAATGGGGTGGAGCCCCATCCTGCTGAAAGATGAACGGAGAGTCCGATTGCATTTGAGGCATCAGTCATTGATGCAACATGTCCAGGTAGGAATATCCAGTGATAGTGCTCTCGACGAAGGAGAATGCCCCGTACAGTTTTCTACGCGACAAGGCACAAAAAACATTTATCTTTGGGGATCACGATCAAATTAAATGCATTCGTGTGGATACTTTGTACCCCAGATTCCCATTAGTGTGAAAAGTGGCTTCGTCGCTAAAAATTAAGCAATCAACAACGCCATCCCCATCCAATTGCTGCAATGCGAACAAAACTCGAAACGCTTGTCTTTGTCGTCGTCACTGAGCTTCTGTACTAGCTCCAATTTGAATGGTTTCATAGACAGATTCTGTCGCAGGACTTGCCACATTGTCATTTGAGCCATTTCGAGTTCACGGGATGCACGATGCCCCAATTTCTTTGGATTACTTACGAATGTTTTGTTTTTGTTGAACTCCAACACACAGAAAGCTCGCTCCGCACCTGAAGTCGCCATGTCTGTGACTAGCGCTGAGCCGGCAGGAGTGGCCGAGCGGTTCTAGGCGCTTCAGTCTGGAACCGCGCGACCGCCACGGTCGCAGGTTCGAATCCTGCCTCGGGCATGGATGTGTGTGATGTCCTTGGGTTAGTTAGGTTTAATTAGTTCTAAGTTCTAGGCGACTGATGACCTCAGAAGTTAAGTCCCATAGTGCTCAGAGCCATTTGAGCCACTAGCGCTGACTATCGGCAAATTACCAAACTACACTGTGGCGGTATACAAGAAAAAAAAAGTTCGGCGTTTCTCTTCAAAATGACCTATCTGTACAATGTTTCGTTCTTGTGTAATAAATAATTGAAGGTGTTCTCGGACTTTTTATACACCTTATATATACAAAGATTACTAGTGAGGCTAAATAGAATATATGTTCACTTTTGAATAAAAACTAAGCAAATATGAAGAGTAGATGAAATTTTCTGACGATCCACCAGGGTATCCAAGAGCGCTAATGCGCTGCATCCTGGACTCGGATAGGCGCGCCGGCCCCGCATCGAATCCGCCTGGCGGATTAACGACGAGGTCCGGTATGCCGGCCAGCCTGGATGTGGCTTTTATGCGGTTTTCCACATCCCGATAGGTGAATACCGGGCTGGTCCCCATGTTCCGCCTCAGTTACACGACTCGCAGACATTTGAAAACGTTCGCACTATTTCATGGCTTACAGTAGACACAGACAACTGGGGTACACTAATTCCGCCCCGGAGGGTTCGGGGTGGTGACCCCCCCCGACACCAACATATCCATATCCATAGTAACAAGGCCGACCCCGAGCTGTAGCAGGAGAAAGGCCCAATGATGGTGAGATGAAATTTTCCGACGGTAGCTTAAAGAAGTATCCGCTGTAATCATTTGTGTGAGTGCGTTTCCACGGTTCCGCAGTGTAGCGGTGAGGGCTCTAGGCACCGTGTTGTGGCTGCGGCAGAAATGCACGCCTGGAGGCAGACGGCAGCCCACCGCCTGTGGCACGCGATCCTGCAGGGCCAGCCGGCCAGCACCTGCAAATTAGCCAGCGTGGCGCGTGCTGGCAGGGTCTGGGTCGCGACCCGACCCGCTCCCCACACACCGCGGGCAGCGCCCGCCCGCTGATCAAGCGCGACTCGACTACCTACTAGCAGGCTACCTAGCGCAGCCACTGTGCCTGCTACTCGTCTACAGGATGATGGATTGACCGGCTCCTGCCAGCGCTCCATTACTACTGCTTTGATCGTGAGAACTTTTTACAGCGGGTTTGATTCGAAGCGCACACCACACAGATACACCCACATAACCACACAGTGATCCCCCAAATCTCGATGGAAAGTGGCTTCCTTAGTCCCTAATTGTCCAATCCAGATTACCATTTTACAAGGGTGAGTCAAATGAAAACCTTAAATATTATTTATTGTGCAGAAGTGGTACAAAGCTCTATCACTTTTCGTCGGCCGAGGTGGCCGAGCGGTTCTAGGCGCTTCAGTCCGGAACCGCGCGACTGCTACGGACGCAGGTTCGAATCCTGCCTCGGGCATGGATGTGTGTGATGTCCTTAGGTTGGTTAGGTTTAAGTAGTTGTAAGTTCTAGGGGACTGATGATCTCGGATGTTAAGTCCCATAGTGCTCAGAGCCATTTGAACCCCTATCACCTTTCAGCATAATCTCCCCCATGCTCAATGCAAGTCCTCCAGCTCTTACAAAGTGCATAAATTCCTTTACAAAAAATTCTTTTGGAAGTCCGCGCAACCACTCATGCACCGCATGGCGTACCGCTTTCCTCCCATAGCGTCTTTGAGTGGTCCAAACGTATGGAAATCACTTGGGGCAAGGTCTGGTGAGTATGGTGGATGAGGAGGACACTCGAAATGCAGGTCTGTGATTGTTGCAACTGTTGTACGGGCAGTGTGGGGCCTTGCATTGTCATGTTGCAAAAGGACACCTGCTGACAGCAATCCATGTTGCTTTGATTTGATTGCAGACCGCAGATGATTTTTTAGGAGATCTGTGTATGGTGGACTGGTGACAGTGGTCCCTCTAGGCATGTAATGCTCCAAAGTGACGCCTTTTTCGTCCCAAAAGAGAATCAGCATAACCTTCCCTGCTGATGGTTCTGTTCGAAACTTCTTTGGTTTTGGTGATGAGGAATGGCGCCATTCCTTGCTCGCTCTCTTCGTTTCCAGTTGGTGGAAGTGAACCCAGGTTTCGTCGTCAGTAACGATTCTTGGAAAGAAGCCATCACCTTCTCGTTCAAAGCGCCGATGAAGTTCTTCACAAGCATCAACACATCGTTCTCTCATTTCAGGAGTCAGCTGCCGTGGCACCCATCTTGCAGACACTTTGCGAAACTGGAGCACTTCATGCACAATGTGGTGTGCTGACCCATGACTAATATGTAAACATGCTGCAATGTCATTCAGTGTCACTCGGCGGTATTCCTTCACTATGGCTGCAACTGCTGCACTGTTCTGTGGAGTCACAACTCGTTGTACTTGACCTGGACGAGGAGCATCTTCCACTGAAGTCACACCATTTGCGAACTTCCTACTCCATTCGTAGACTTGCTACTGTGACAAACATGCATCGCCGTACTGAACCTACATTCGTCGATGAATTTCAATAGGTTTCACACCTTCACTACGCAAAAACCGAGTAACAGAACGCTGTTCTTTCCTAGTGCAAGTCGCAAGTGGGGTGGCCATCTTTATACTGATACTGAGACGGTATGTGTGCATCTGCACTATACTGACACCTACAGGCCATTCTGCACGCTGTTTGTAGCACGCTTACCAACTTACAGGATAACGGCGCGAATTCGATTTGTTATTACAAATTTAAGGTTTTCATTTGTCTCACCCTCGTACGAGGGGCTATAATCACATTAGGCGTGACACATAACCGTAATTAGGAGCTAACTGGATTCTTTGTACTACTGTACTAGATGTAGTGGTCTTTCCACTTTCAAACTCTTACAGTTATGACCAAATTTTCTTAGACTCCATTGGTTGATGATAGATTTCCCTGTTTCGAGCACAACTACCTTCCAGGGCGATTCAGACCCTATACGACGTCTTCCACTTCATACTACGCATCTATTAGTTTTCTGTGACATCTATGGAGTGTTTTTAAAATTTTACTGCTGAAATGAATAGTAACGAAACTATGTGCCCGGAGGGTGCACTTACCAGCGTAGAATACAAAGCAGCACCAATCATAGCGTTTATCACTCATCCTGCAACTGCAATGGTTGTTAGCTGAAAGAGTCAACGTTAAAACAGAATTTGGATTGTCGTCGGGACTCGGGAAATTGAGGCGCTTTACATGGTGAAGTGGGCAGGATTTATCGTCCTGCGAGGTGAGTTCCGATTTCGAAGATCCAAGCGGACATGCTGACGACGGCTCAAATGAACCAACATGGCTCTCTTTCGCTTTCTCTGACAAGTAAAAAGGTCAGCTCTTTTAACATACGCTGAGATTTAAGTAATGGACCATTCACCGAACTTCTTAGACGTACACCGGAGAGAAATTCTTGAGACATAAGTAGAGTAGGTGAAGTGTTATGGATAAGCTACTTATACGAGCTTGACTGCAGTAGAGAATAATATTATTTTCTATCTACAATGGAGATAAACATCTGAATGATATACAACATCAATGCAAAAAAAAAAAAGGTTCAAATGGCTCTGATCACTATGGGACTTAACACCTGAGGTCATCAGTCCCCTAGAACTTAGAACTACTTAAACCTAACTAACCTAAGGACGACACACACATCCATGCCCGAGGCAGGATTCGAACCTGCGACCGTAGCTGTCACGCGGTTCCAGGCTGAAGCGCGTAGAACCACTCGGCCACTCCGGCCGGCAAACATAAATGCAGATTAGAACGGAAACTCCGTACCAAACTGTTTATGTTCTTCGTGGTTTTTTCGGACATTATTAACAATGGAAATTCTTCGAAGATTCAGTTGCACTGCAGTACTTACCACTGCTCTAGCCGCTCTACAAGAGAAGTTTCAGCGAAGCGTGGGTCAGAACAGCACGACTTACCTGGAAAAGAGAGCAGAGTTTCACTTCTGTCACTTTCTTATGTATAACATATAGCAAATAACAAAACTGTGCCTCTGAGGAAGACGCTTAGCAGTAACCAGTAAAATCCAATTCTTTGAGTAATTGAACTCCCGTGTATAAAAAAGCTTCAAACTTGTGATTACTTTACAGATAACTGTGTTTCTGTTCACCTGACAAAACCTGTCTATGTGTTTTTGAGTGTTTAGTGATCAAACGTCAAAATAACATTTCAAGCTAAACTGAAAACCATAAAAGACGTACGTTGGCTACGCTACAAACACAAAACACGCAGACACACGTTTTGCCAAGTGAACAGAAATAATCATTAGTGGTGCGATATTTCGCTACATTACATATCAAACATGTGTTGCGCTATAAAATATCGTGAACTTAGGCCAAAAACATCGGTGCCCAATGAAGGAATACGTGGCATATATGCAAGCAAGCGACACTTTGAAATATAAGCGGAAAATAGGAAAAAATGACGCAAGTGAAAATAAAATCTCAATATCTTTCATGAGGAACTGTTTCAGATCTAGAGGGGTAACAAAAATTGTAAATACGTTTCATTCCAGATCATGGACATCAATGAAACGAAACGAATATGGCGATATACGTTGTCCAGTGACATTTATGTGAACACCTGTCGAAAAGCTGAGTAACTTCCCTTCTCAGTGCCGACCGCTACGAGACGTGCAGGGAGAGTGTCAATGAGGCTCTCGAAGGTACCGACAGCGAAGTGGAGCCACGACGAATCCAGGCCAGCTGCAATAGGTTCCGCGGCTAAGGATCCACGTCACGAACACCAGATGGAGATGGTCCCGCCATACTCAGATGGGTTTAAATTCGTGGGGTTTGATGGCCAGAGGAGTACGGTAAACTCATATTGTTCAAATGGCCCTGAGTACTATGGGACTTACCATCTGAGGTCATCAGTCCCGTAGTCTTAGAACTACTTAAACCTAACTAAAGTAGGGACATCATACACATCCATGCCCGAGGCACGATTCGAACCTGCGACCGTAGCAGCTGCGCGGTTCCGGACTGAAGCGTCTATAACCGCTCGGTCGCAGCGGCCGGCCATCTTCAACTTCGGCAAAACTCAATTAACATCCTTCTCTCTCATTCCTACCGTCAAACCCATGTTCTTACGCTGCCTTTAACTGATGATTTTGTGTGCGATTGGCTGTTTCTTGCTATTGGTCTCCTGTTCAATATTGTTTGGTGCAATCGTTGCAGCGGTATAGGGTGAAGCAAATTTATGAATTTGATTTAATGACACATTTGGATCTGGAAGATAAAACTTTTTGGGGTGTTTAATAGTTATGGTTATTTTATTCTCATTTTAATTTCATTGTTTCCCTTTGTGGCGTTTGTGATTACGACAAAGTAGAGCTCAGTTATTCTGTTCATTTTGTGGCTAAGGTGTAGTGTAAATAATTTTGTCGTTCTGGTACGATTAGCATGGATCGTTTACAATAAAATTTCGTCTATTCGTTGTGAATTTTAGTTCTTTGGCTTTACCTAGTGTAAATTGTTTCTAGCCGGCCGAAGTGGCCGCGCGGTTCTGGCGCTGCAGTCTGGAACCGCGAGACCGCTACGGTCGCAGGTTCGAATCCTGCCTCGGGCATGGATGTGTGTGATGTCCTTAGGTTAGTTAGATTTAACTAGTTCTAAGTTCTAGGGGACTAATGACCTCAGCAGTTGAGTCCCATAGTGCTCAGAGCCATTTGAACCATTTTTTAAAATTGTTTCTGATATTGTTGGTGCTGTCCTTTCATTCTTCAGATCTCGTTCATTATTTTGAATTTTAATTATTCAAGGACTGGTTCTTTTTATTCCATCTTTATTTGGCAGGCCTTTAATACTCTCCTGAATAACTGACCTGAAGTTTGCTATCCTTACTGGTTCCTTAAACATTTCGATTAAGATCATATACATTTATAGTGAACTGTAGCACCTGTTAATTCTTGTTATTTTTTTGTGAATAAATTATGTATTTTGGTAGAGAGGTACAGGGCCCCACAACACCCATTCACTTCCGTTTCGCAATCTATGCTGTCGTGAATCCTACCGTACCAGTTGCAAAGACGTTAATACAAAAATAATATTTTTATTATTAGATGGGAGAACATATCAGTTAACAGCCAATTCTTCCAGCGTATTATAGCCATTCGAACGAAAATGCTTCGTAATCTAGCGAGGAGGCCCGCAAGACGTTAGAATTATCGCGTTTCATACAGCAGCTTACTTACGCTGACAGGTAAATGAGGAGAGTTATGAATTAACTCTGCACACGGAGTGTGCGCGACTTGCAGGAGAGGTATGGCGAGGCGTCTACCGGAGCACGGACGAGGCAAATGGGCCGTAATTACCGCAATCGAATTCCCGCCGGAATGCAGGAAATCCGTAGGAGACGATGAAAAAGAGCATGGCACGCCTCCCGTGAACCACGAGGGATCGCGTGCACGGCCTATCGGGGCTGTTTCCTCCCGTGATGGATGTGAGCGGAATCACTTGTCGCCGGAGGTTGCTCGCCCGGAATAGCTCGGACACGACCCGTCTACCGCCCTGTCACTGTCACGTCACTCAGACGTACACTCACGCACACGCGCACCTACACCAGCATCACATTTTATTAGGGGGAAACCATGTTGTGTGATATCTGAGGGTTTCATTAAGTGACGTGACACAGCATATCGTTCTTAACAGATCTCAGACATAAAAGGAATTTCAGATGTATTCCAAGGGACTTGTTACAGGACCTCTTGGAAATTGAGAATTTGTGGTAAGGTCTTACGGGACCAAACTGCTATGGTCATCGGTCTCTAAGCTTACGCACTTCTTAATCTAACTTAGACTAACTTATGCTAAATTAGAATTATATTAATACCTTCCGTTGCTAACGGGCGTTGATATACACTCCTGGAAATGGAAAAAAGAACACATTGACACCGGTGTGTCAGACCCACCATACTTGCTCCGGACACTGCGAGAGGGCTGTACAAGCAATGATCACACGCACGGCACAGCGGACACACCAGGAACCGCGGTGTTGGCCGTCGAATGGCGCTAGCTGCGCAGCATTTGTGCACCGCCGCCGTCAGTGTCAGCCAGTTTGCCGTGGCATACGGAGCTCCATCGCAGTCTTTAACACTGGTAGCATGCCGCGACAGCGTGGACGTCAACCGTATGTGCAGTTGACGGACTTTGAGCGAGGGCGTATAGTGGGCATGCGGAAGGCCGGGTGGACGTACCGCCGAATTGCTCAACACGTGGGGCGTGAGGTCTCCACAGTACATCGATGTTGTCGCCAGTGGTCGGCGGAAGGTGCACGTGCCCGTCGACCTGGGACCGGACCGCAGCGACCCACGGATGCACGCCAAGACCGTAGGATCCTACGCAGTGCCGTAGGGGACCGCACCGCCACTTCCCAGCAAATTAGGGACACTGTTGCTCCTGGGGTATCGGCGAGGACCATTCGCAACCGTCTCCATGAAGCTGGGCTACGGTCCCGCACACCGTTAGGCCGTCTTCCGCTCACGCCCCAACATCGTGCAGCCCGCCTCCAGTGGTGTCGCGACAGGCGTGAATGGAGGGACGAATGGAGACGTGTCGTCTTCAGCGATGAGAGTCGCTTCTGCCTTGGTGCCAATGATGGTCGTATGCGTGTTTGGCGCCGTGCAGGTGAGCGCCACAATCAGGACTGCATACGACCGAGGCACACAGGGCCAACACCCGGCATCATGGTGTGGGGAGCGATCTCCTACACTGGCCGTACACCACTGGTGATCGTCGAGGGGACACTGAATAGTGCACGGTACATCCAAACCGTCATCGAACCCATCGTTCTACCATTCCTAGACCGGCAAGGGAACTTGCTGTTCCAACAGGACAATGCACGTCCGCATGTATCCCGTGCCACCCAACGTGCTCTAGAAGGTGTAAGTCAACTACCCTGGCCAGCAAGATCTCCGGATCTGTCTCCCATTGAGCATGTTTGGGACTGGATGAAGCGTCGTCTCACGCGGTCTGCACGTCCAGCACGAACGCTGGTCCAACTGAGGCGCCAGGTGGAAATGGCATGGCAAGCCGTTCCACAGGACTACATCCAGCATCTCTACGATCGTCTCCATGGGAGAATAGCAGCCTGCATTGCTGCGAAAGGTGGATATACACTGTACTAGTGCCGACATTGTGCATGCTCTGTTGCCTGTGTCTATGTGCCTGTGGTTCTGTCAGTGTGATCATGTGATGTATCTGACCCCAGGAATGTGTCAATAAAGTTTCCCCTTCCTGGGACAATGAATTCACGGTGTTCTTATTTCAATTTCCAGGAGTGTATATCAACGGGGACAGGTGAACAAGCGTGCCCCGACCGGGACTAGAACCCGAGATCTCGTGCTTACATGGCAAACGCTCTAACCATCTGAGCCACCGAGGGCACAGTGGATAGGGCGACTGCAGGGACTATCTCACACACGCCTTCCGCGAGACACAAATTCTCACCTTGTATGTCCACACACTACATTCGTAGTGTCCCACCCCAACACACTCATTACTGGTGGAAGACATTCTTGCCAACTCCCGTAAGAGTTCGTGGAATATGCATGCATCCGCACAGAAGAAGGAGGTCATGGCCGGTGTTGCCAGAACTATATACTTATGTGGATATGGTCCGTAAGAACAGACACAATATCCCTATAAGTATATACCTTACGCTAAGTACAACACACACACACCCAATCCTAGGGAGGACTCGAAACTTCGAGGGGTTAGCCGCCTGGACCGTGAGAAGACCCCCTAGACCGTGAGAAGACCCCCTAGACCGCGCGGTTACCCCGCGTGACTACAGGACCTCTAATGTTCATAATATGTATAAATGACGCAGTAGATAAAGCCTGAAGACCCTCGTGGGTCTTCACGCATGATAATGTTGTACACAGAAAAGTTACAACGCTGGAAAATTGTAGTGAAATACGGAGGACCAGCTGATAATCAGCGTTTGGTTGGTTAGTTAGTTACATTTTCCACAGATCATTTACCAAAATGATGTGTAATACATCACTTTACAGATATACATGATTATGTTAACATTAACGAAGCCACTATTTTCAAGGCTTAAGAAACGTTCGTTCGACCAACACTTAAGCAGGAAAATAAGACCCACATATGTTGATTTAATCAGGCGTCTATTTCCTGTTAGTTAATACGACGGTTCTCCAGAAAGTAATGCACCGCATTTTTTTCTCAGCTGAAAACAATGCGAAACGCGATGTATGTATTATTTGAAATCTCCTGAGTGAAAGTGCGAAGTTTCCGTCACTTCCGAGAGATAGCGTAGATGCAGGACAGCTTCAAAACGGCGCCTGTGAATGATGTACCTTACAAGCAATGCGCAGTCATTGACTTTCTCAATGCAGCAAAAGAAAGTGGGATGATATTCACAAACTCTTGTGCAAAGTCTATGGAGCATCTGCTGTCGACAGAAGTACAGTTAGTCGCTGAGCACGGAGGGTGAGGTCATCAGAAGGCGGCTCGGTGGTTGCAGCGGTCGGGGAGACCATTCACGGATGTCATACCTGACATGTTGCAGCGAGCTGATGTTGTCATTCACGAGGACAGTCGCATTCGTGGAGCACATTATGAGGAGGGTGAGGAGGTGACTCACACTGTGGAAGCACTGGCTCCGCACCAGGACACGGACTGGTAGCGACAGAGCATACACGCCCTTGTTTCGTGCTGGAGGAAGGCCATAAAACGGGACAGAGATTATGTGGAAAAATAGGGTGTGTAGATAAAACACCATTTTTCGTGTGTATAATTCTTATTACGTTCATTAAACAATTGCTGAAGAAAAAACAATGCGATGCTTTACTTTCCCGGCGAGCCCCGACAATATGCAAAAGAATGACACTGCCTTAGCCACGGTCAAAAAACACTTCCATTTTTCTGTTTTAGCTGGGGAGATGACCTAATGTTTTAAATACTGAACTTGCATTCAAATGCTCGTCTGGCTGTCCAGATTTAGGTTTTCTACGGTTTCCCTAAATCGATTAAACCAAACGACTGGATGATAGCTTTGATAAGAACGCAGTCGATTTGCTTTACGAATGTGGATTTGTGCTCCGTGTCCAATGACGTTGTCGTCAGCTAGGTACTGAACTCTAGCCGGCCGAAGTGGCCGAGCGGTTCTAGGCGCTTCAGTCTGGTACCACGCGACCGCTACGGTCGCAGGTTCGAATCCTGTTTCGGGCATGGGTGTGTGTGATGTCCTTAGGTTAGTTAGGTTTAATTAGTTCTAAGTTCTAGGACACTGATGACGTCAGATGTTAAGTCCCACAGTGCTCAGAGCCATTTGAACCATTTTTTTTAACTCAACTCTAATCTTCGTCCCCATCAACTGCGTATTACGTTGTCATCTCTGAAAAAAGTTTTCTTGCGCCTGAAATACATTATCACATTTTACTGGAGCTTTTTCGACCAGCTCTGCCATGTACATATACACTGACGGAAAAAATCTCAACATCAAAAAATAATTAAGGTGCTACCATATATATGTACACTGGCGGAAAAAACCGCAACACCAAAAAGACAAGGTAAAGTAATGAAATTTCAGGAATACATTTGTCCAGGTAATGTATTTAAATGTTTAACAGTGGAAAACCACAAGTTACTGTACGCTCGTAACAAGCCATTACAAAAGTGAAATACTGATACATTATTAACCCTTTGGTTCAAATGGCTCCAAGGACTATGGGACTTAACATCTGACGTCATCAGTTCCCTTGACTTACAACTACTTAAACCTAACTAAACTAAGGACATCACACACATCCATGCCCGAAGCAGGATTCGAACCTGCGACCGTAGCAGCAGTGCGGTTCCGGACTGAAGCTCCTAGAATCGCTCCACCACAGCAGCCGGCACCCTTTGTGGATGACGCTGGAGTTGTTGTCCGATAGGTCCCAAATGTGCTTGATTGGAGACAGATATGGTCATTGTGCAGGCCATGGCAACATCTCGACACTCCGTAGAGCGTGTTGAATTGAAACAGCGGTATGTGGGCGAGCGCTTTCTTGTTGGAAAACAGCTCCTTCGGTTCTGTTGACGAATGGCGTAACAATAGGTCGAGCCACGTACAGTTTTGCAGTCAGCGCGCGTGGGACAACCACGAGAGGGCTCCTGCCACCATACGAAACCGCAGTCCAGGCCATAACTCCAGGTGTAGGTCCAGTGTGCCTAGCACGCAGACAGGTTGCTTGCAGGCACTCAACTCGCCTTCTTCTAACTGACACACCGGTATCACTGGCACCGGGGCAGAACCAGCTTTCATTAGACACACAACAGACCCCCACTCTCGCTTGACACTACTGAAGTACCAAATGGTGGTGGTATTGGGTCAGGGGAATGCAGGCTACAGGACGCCTGACTCGGAGTTGTCCTTGAAGTAACCGATTTGTAACAGTCTGTTGTGTCACTGTGGTGCCAATTGCTGCTGAAATTGCTGCGGCAAATGCCGAATGATGCGCTAGCGATTCGTCGATCACGACGGTCTTGGCTCTCGGTAAAGTCACGTGGCTGTCTACAGCCTTGTCTTCTTGCGACCGTACATTCATGTGAGCGTCGCTACCAGCTATCATGTGCAGTGGATACATGCCTGCCAAGTCTTCCTGTAATAACGGAAAGCAACATCCGGTTTCTCGTAGCCCTATTAGACGAGCTTGTTCAAACTCACTGAGTTGCTGATAATAGTGTCTTTGTGATATTACTGGTGTTCTTGACTAACATCAAATCATCACGTCCGGTCTCGAACTAACGCCCACGACCGTTACGGCGTGTATTTAAAGGAAACCTGATTTGCATCCTCGCAGTGGCACTACTAGCTCCACTCTTATGCCACTAACGTAAAATTTGAACAGGTATAATCCTTGCCTGCCGGGGTGGCCGAGCGGTTCTAGGCGCTACAGTCTGCAACCGCGCGACCGCTTCGGTCGCAGGTTCGAATCCTGCTTCGGGCATGGATGTGTGTGATGTGCTTAGGTTAGTTAGGTTTAAGTAGTTCTAAGTTCTAGGGGACTGATGACCTCAGAAGTGAAGTCCCATAGGGCTCAGAGCCATTTGAATCATATAATCTTTCAGATGTAGAAACACGCCCAAAATTTCCTTCTCGGTGTTGCGATTTTTTTTCCGTCAGTGTATTTCATCTTTATCTCTAACGAATTTCACCATGCAGTTTAATTTTTACAGAGCTTACTGTTCATGACGTATCTCCTGAAATATGTACTTACCTTGCTAGTCCTAACAGCTAACTACATCCCAGGAATGCGTCCCAGCTCTACTGACGTCATCTTAAATCCAAGGACCTTATCTAAAAGTCACCATCTTGGTAACCACCAATAACTACAATTGGAATGGCGCTGATTTAAAATCGAGCTTGTGTGGAAATTACTCCTGTACAGCGAGAATGGTGGTCAGTAATTTCCATATCACTTTCGTCTCGGGGGCACACAGAAAATCTGGAGGTAAGTGTCTCTTCATTCTAATTTATTGCGTGACTACTTCTGAACTGTCCCCTTAGAAAAATTGTGAATGACAGTGCTGGAAAAACTCTTACGTTATTTGATTTTCAAACAGCTGAGCAAAACGCAACGTAGTCAAACAGTTTTCTCTTTACTTATTCTGATCATCACTAAACTGACACACAATATTTTATAGCGGAATGCAGTCTGACTTTCAATAATCCCTACAAAAGAATGGCCCTGACTAACAATAACCTATACCTTTCATGAATCACTTACCTCCCAAAAAACTTCGTTACACGAACTACTGCAATACATCGAGTGCCAATACTGCCAGCTAAATAAAAGATTCTAACAACTGAAGGCACTAACTACTGATAGGCACAGTTAGCAAATGAAAGATTTTGATAGAGAACAAACAATGTATTTATCTTAATAGTGTTCAAAAGTCATCATACATATATCTATCAATTCATGACATCCATCTTTACAAATTTCCTTATTCTGGCGGACACTCGTCCACATCGTCCACTTATAGTAACTTCTCAACACTCTGGCATCTCTCTCTCTCCACATCCACTACTGCTGGCCGCTCACCTCCAACTGCGCAACGCTACGCGCTGTTCACATCCAACTGCACAACACTACAGTAGCGAATGTTCTAACAATGTCAACCAGCCACAGACTGCACACAGCACAGTTAGTGATTATCATGCAGAGCGCTACGTGGTGTTACCAACAGAAAAACCTAAACAGCCTACTTACACTAGATAAAGTCTGGACGGCTAATCCAAACCGATTCCTTGTGAATGCGAGTCTCGCGTCCCGTTCGGTCAGAAGATTCAAGGGAGAGATAGATTCCTTTAGCTTCTCGGTTAGGACTACTGGTTTAGAACGGTTAAATGGTAATTTCGCGAGTGGCCGCTGAACTTAAATTAGATCTGACGAATCGTCGAAGCGGGCGGTGGCGCAGCTTGGACGCCTGCGGAACACCGACCAACCACAGAAGAGCGGGCGGCGGGTGTACAGTGACAAAGGAGCAGCACAGGCGAGGCACTTAGTGGCGACCAATAAAACGACGCCGCGGAAAGCAAACATTTCTCGGAGTGCGGTGCGGCTGCGGCGCGGGCTGTTTGAGGCGAGAGAGCAGACGGGGTGCACCCGCAGTGTCCCGACTTACAGGTCGGCAAGCCGCCAGCTGCTCGGCACCGCGTGGCAATTTGGGTGTCGTCGCATCGTGTCGTCGCTGAGGCACGGGGTGGGAACGAGGAAGACACGCTGAATATAGCAGAGCGGCGCTTTGGGATTCGTAGTTGATGAAACGGGGTGTATCGCCAAACGTCTGGATGTTCTGGAGCACCGACAAACGTACGCTGTTCGATAAAGTGGTAAGAAAACATGTCACTTATAAGAAATATAGGAGTCTGGACGCTTAACGTCTTAGTGCTGCAGAAGAGGGTGGATGAACTAGTGTGCGATGTAAAACATGGAATAAACGGGCTTCTTACGTTTGTCATGCCAATAAGTATTTCCTTAGCTCGCACAGATCTTCACTGTAAACGGTCATTTCCCGTGGTACTGACAGTCGCTTCATGTGAAAACAGAACAATTTTTAGGTACGCCAGGTGTTACCTTTTGTATTACATCATTTTATCTCTTCGAAACAGCTTACTGCCTATCTAATTCAGAACTGTAATCTAGAAATGACGTTATTTCCTTTTAATCCAGCCCTCTAACTCCGGATGAAGGCAGTTCAAATTCCCTCCCGGCCATTCAATTTTAGCTTTTCTGTGGTTACCGTGGTGTCGTGCACTACAGATAACACGCCAGGCAGTCGACGTCGTAAAGCTGGCAGCAACTCATGGACTGCCCCGACAGTCCGCGACCGTCTCCGACACACTCTCTGCAGCACGCGCGGCTAGCGCCATCACGTAAGAGGACGCCAAATCAACGCCAGCCCAGTCTGTTCGTAGCGTTCTATTGGTGCATTTAAAGCCTTAATAGTTACCCCTCTATTGATAGTGTTGACAAGCCCGCCTGTCTCACGGAACCGTTGGACTTCCTGAATCTCAAGTTAACTGAACCAGACCTACTAATTTACTACACGTGCTTCTCATTGTTTTTGCTCCGTGACTCAGCACCCATCTATTCCTTAGCTTCCACCCCTGGGCCGACCCAACAGTTTTGCAAAATAGTTGAAGACAAAAGTCAGAATAATTTTTTTGAAAAGGAAACGGACGATTTTCTCCTCTATTCTTTACCAATTAAAGGTTGTGCTTTATCTCTAATAACGTCGTTGTCGACGGGACATCAATTCCTAATCTTCCTTTCACAGTTTTAAGGATAGTCGGGAAAATACGGCTCAGCCTCAATAGAACAGCACATTCGTCGCATTGGAATGGTGCAGGTGGTGGTGAATGTATTACGTGGTCATGTGACTCCCTTCCCCCTCCCCCCCCCATTACGTATGTCGTTGCAGTGAAGTGGTTTTTATGACAGTTGTAAGGAATCAACACAGTAAGATCGATCTACGTGTGGATGTCACGGAACAGCTGAAAGGAGCTATTGTGTTTGGGCGTGCCCATGACCACAGAGTGAATGAAGGTGCCTCATTTGCTACCATATCAACGTTGACTCTCCAACGTGTCCACATGGAATGGTGCAACGCTCACACCCACGTAAACTAGGGACTTAGTTCGGTGGCAGGAGGGTTGGGTTCTTTGGGGAAGGAGACCAGACAGAGAGGCCATCAGTCTCATCAGATTAGGGAAGGATGGGGAAGGAAGTCGGCCGTGCCCTTTCAAAGGAACCATCCCGGCATTTGCCTGGAGCGATTTAGGGAAAGCACGGAAAACCTAAATCAGGATGGCCAGACGCAGGATTGAACCGTCGTCCTCCCGAATGCGAGTACAGTGTCTAATGTAAACTAGGCACAGATCGAAAGGGAGATAAGGAAGTGTGAACCGCCCATGTAATATCTTACTGAAAACTTTTACATTTTTACATATATCACTTTCCAAGTTCCTTAGGTGATTTTCGGAAAATAAAGTCTAAAAACAGCAAGGCATTCTACAAAATACAGACTAAGGGCTTCGGTCTTACGAGGCAAGAGACCATTGTAGTAAGGAAAAGACTCCCATTCATAGGCTGACAGTGTTAGCTGTCAATGAAATACTAGAATTGTATTGCAGTCCACAGGCAGAGCAGGCAACTCACAGAGGTAGGCAAGACGGAGAGGTCCTCCACAGGAACTGCTGCTTTCATTCTTTGCGGGTCATTGCAACCAGGGTCTGAACGAACAATGTTAAGTGAACTGTATGCAGTGGACATTTTGAGTCGGATGGCTTGCAATAGGTCACTGTTTACTGAAGCGCATATGGCTGCACATCGTCAATGGGCCAAACAACCCAGACACTGGACATCAGAGGCATGAAGTGTGGTCCAACGTGTCTTTTTCAAACAAAGCGGGTATCAACGGCCAAGCAAGACTCCGCATTATGTGAAGGGTACAGTCAGGGCTAGATGAGCCTGTGGCGTTTACCTGGACACATTCAATCATTTTACTTTGAGCTTGATCTTGAATATCTATTTCTTGTATGTGTTCATGATGATTATACAGTGGACATTCGCATCTTCCAAGATTACGACAGGCTTGTCCACAGAGCGCCGGCCGCGGTGGCCGTGCGGTTCTAGGTACTTCAGTCCGGAACCGCGACACTGCTACGGTCGCAGGTTCGAATCCTACCTCGGGCATGGATGTGTGTGATGTCCTTAGGTTAGTTAGGTTTAAGTAGGTCTAAGTTCTAGGGGACTGATGACCTCAGATGTTGAGTCCCATAGTGCTCAGAGCCATTTGAACCATTTTCCACAGAGCTTCTCGCACGTGTTCCTGATCTGGTACTCTATTGCACCTCACTCGATGTTAATTCCGTGGGAAACATCTGGAATTATTAACAGCAGGTAACGTAGAAATCAGCCCCACAGTTTAGTAGCTCTATGGGACTTAGTTATCTATGTACTGCTCCAGCTGAATATATCTGTAGCGGCATAAGCAAAGACAAATGTCCAGTGCCATAATCATGTAGTTGTGATAACCTACTGGTGCAGCATTTCACGACACTGCCGACCTAGGTGGTACAGCACGACTGTCTGGTAAATGACGAACGAAGTTACTGTAACCTGGGACGCTTCGACGTTGTTGAACCAAGTGGTGACCACCCATCCAGGTATCACAAGATGACTGTCAATGACCAGTGAAGTTACTATAACTGGGGTAGCATAGACAATTACGGTAGTTGGGGATGATTGGCAACGTTGCGGGGTTGTTGTTTTTTTGGTTAAGGAGAACGAGACAGCGAGGTCATCGGTCTCATCGGATTAGGGAAGGATTGGGAAGGAAGTCGACCGTGCCCTTTCAAAGGAACCATCCCGGCATTTGCCTGGAGTGATTTAGGGAAATCACGGAAAACCTAAATCAGGATGGCCGGACGCGGGATTGAACCGTCGTCCTAGCGAATGCGAGTCCATTGGCTAACCACTGCGCCACCTCGCTCGGTGCGACGTTGCGGCAAGTGGCTTACATGACACCATGGGCAGCCACTGGTCAACAAGCCCACCCTGGCGCATGTAAATACTGTCCACCTGGCCACTCTGGGCATGGGGTCGTAGGGTCATTGAGACGCCATCCACTGCAGTGTGGGCTTCTGCCATTCTGACGGGACCACCTACCCGAAGGATCAGCAGCACCACTGTTGGGTCACAGGTCGAACTGAGACCCCCCCCCCCCCCAGCCACCAAGCAACTGGGTGTCCGCTAGTGCCTTGCACTGCCACCAGGTCCAGGGTTTGTAACTGGATGTCTGCGTCGCACGCCAGTGCCATCTGCTGGCCAGCCTCATACAGCCTAGCTTGGCCGAGCCACTTTGCCACAGCTGGGCCAGCATAGCGGTCACCGGCGCCGTCTTGTCTCAGCATCGTATACAGTGGCCTGTCGGTTTCACACCGACTACTCAGTGCGAGCCGATGGCACGAGTCTTCCGCCATAAGCTATACAGGGATAAATAAACATCTCAACCATCTCCAACTGCCTGTTACTTATCCCTCCCACCTTACTTCCTCTAGAGAACCTGGCGCCCCTACGTATCTAGCATACATTAAAAAATTTGTGACACTCTGCCTCGCCGCTCTGGGAGGCGTCGTTAGACAGTATTTGCGTGATTATGTCACCTGGAGTGACGAACTATTTTCCCTGTTTGCGTAACTGAAATTCGTTTTCCCTAGATTTCCATTTCCGTTTGATAACTTTTTTCCGACGATATGATGTGCGCGCCGTTGGGGAACGTAGCAGTGAAGCGCAGCGGCAGGCTGCAGCCTGTGGCGCCGACGCCGACGCCGACGCCGGCGTCGCGACGCGGCCTGGCGAGTGCCCAGCTGGCGCGCCGCCCGTCAGCCGCACCGCATTCCCTGCCAGCATCCATCAGCGCCGACGAGCGCCGGCCCCGCGCTTTGTGGCTGGGCTGCTGGTGTGTGCGTGTGTGAGCGCGTGTGTGTGCGTGCCACGCCCCGGGCCACCCTTTGTTGCAGCGGCCGCGCCGACATTCCGCGACGCGTCGCCCGAGTGTGTATTTCTGGGAAGGGGCTGTGTTTCTCACGCTGCTTACACGCGTCCCGACGCTCTGGAGCTCAGGCGCGACGCCTCTGTGGAGACACGGCGTACGACGGTAGAGAGGGGCGAAATGCGTTGCTGACTGCTGTTCTGTACCAGTTTTACCAGGAAGACTATCGCAAACCAGTATTCGAGTTCAGCACAGTGTTATCAGTGAACAGTTGATTTATGATGTAAGATCCACATCTACAGGGTGACAACTATTGAACTACAAATATGAAATAAAACCGTCCTAACTTCTCAACGGTTTGCGTTAGGACGTTCAAACTGCACGATTGCCCGCGGAGCGTGATGGACGTTAGTATGAGCATGCGCTCGTGCCTTGTTACTGTCGGCCATTTGCACGTGAAAATGTCACGGTACAGCGTGCCAGAGCGTATGTTTGTGAAGGTCTACTATGCGACCAATAACGGCCCAACTGCGGCTCGAAGGAAGTTTGCGGCCGAGTTCAAGCTGAAGATAACCAGTTCAAGTCTGCTAACAAACAAGAACTTGATTCGCAAGTGACAGTGTTGGCAATGTAGATCGTGCAAAAAAGGGTGAAAACGCCTGAAAAGATCGAGAAGACACGCCCTGTGTTTCAAACCAAAACCTGAATATCGATCAGACGAGCTGCATAACAGGTGACATCAACTGGAAGACACTGCCACAAGTTTTTGTTGAAGACCTGCATCTCTTTCCATGCAAAATTCAAACACATCAGTCATTAAGCCCCAGGGCCATGGAACGGCAGTTGTGTTTCGCCAACACTATTGTCCGCAGAATTAACGAAAAGTACTTTGATGTGAATATGGTTTGGTTTAGCGATGAAGCCCAAAAACGGTTCAAATGTCTGTGACAAGGGAACCTCCCCATCGCACCCCCCTCAGATTTAGTTATAAGTTGGCACAGTGGATAGGCCTTGAAAAACTGAACACAGATCAATCGAGAAAACAGGAAGAAGTTGTGTGGAACTATGAAAAAAAAAAAAATAAGCAAAATATACAAACTGAGTAGTCCATGCGCAAGATACGCAACATGAAGGATAATATGATCTCAAGAGCGCCGTGGTCTCGTGGTTAGCGCGAGCAGCTGTGAAACGAGAGGTCCTTGGTTCAAGTCTTCCCTCGAGTGAAAAGTTAAATTTTTTATTTTCAGACAATTATTATCTGTCCGTCCGTCCGTCCGTCCGATGCGAGGTAACTGCGCCGTAGTATTGGGCAAGGTAGAAGGATCTTTTTACCGATTCGCCAAGTGTACAAGTTAGGTGGGTCGACAAAATATTCCCGTCATGTGACGCACATGCCGTCACCAGTGTCGTACAGAATATATCAGACGTGTTTTCCTGTGGGAGAGGCACGTCCTTTCGTCTACTAATCGCACGGTTT
This sequence comes from Schistocerca nitens, assembly GCF_023898315.1. Classification (NCBI taxonomy): domain Eukaryota; kingdom Metazoa; phylum Arthropoda; class Insecta; order Orthoptera; family Acrididae; genus Schistocerca; species Schistocerca nitens. Next base: position 190,235,094 of record NC_064622.1, read on the forward strand.
TGCGGTGCGGTCGCAAAACACAGACACTAAACTTATTACAATGAACAGAGACGTCAATGAACGAACGGACGGATCATAACTTAAAAATAAAAAGTAAACTTTTTTCAGTCGAGGGAAGACTTGAACCAAGGACCTCTTGTTCCGCAGCTGCTCACGCCAACCACGAGACCACGGCGCTGCTGGGCTCGCATAGTCCTCAATGTTGCGTGTCTTGCACATGGACTACTCAGTTTGTATATTTTGCTTATTTTTTCATAGCTCCACACAACTTCTTCCTCTTTTCTCGATTGATCTGTGTTCAGTTTTTCAAGGCCTATCCACTGTGCCAAGTTATAACTAAATCTGACGCGGGGTGCGATGTGGAGGTTCCCTTGTGAGCACTATGCGACTTAACTTCTGAGGTCATCAGTCGCCTAGAACTTAGAACTAATTAAACCTAACTAACCTAAGGACATCACACACATCCATGCCCGAGGCAGGATTCGAACCTGTGACCGTAGCGGTCGCTCGGTTCCAGACCGTAGCGCCTAAAACCGCACGGCCACTCCCGCCGGCCGACGGAGCCCACTTTTATTTGATGGGTTCATCCGTGATAAAAAATGGCGCATTTGGGGGCCTGAGAATCCGCATTTCACGATTGATAAGTCTCTTCACCCTCAATGGATGTGGTGTGCAATATCCAATCACGGAATAATCGGTGCGATATTCCTTAACGGCACGGTGAGTACCGAACGGTACGTGAATGTTTAGGAAGATGATTTCATACCCATTATCCAAAATGACCCTGATTTCGACAAGATGAAGTTCATACAAAACGGAGGAGCTCAACCCCATCGAAGCAGGAGTGTGTTTGGTGTCCTGGAGGAGAACTTTGGGGACAACATTCTGTTTGTTTGTTTTGGTTTTGGGGCGCAAAACTGCTATGGTCATTAGCGCCTTGTCTGTGACTTAGGAAACGGTAAAAAACGAAAATGGAAACCAGCAGCAATGGGAACGAAACTCAAAAAATTGGAGAAACTAAAAGCAAAAGGAAAGCTTAAAAATCCACTAAGAAAGTGGTTGGTTGTCCCCAAAAAGAGCTTCAAATGACTGACGTCATCTCACTGGCACGAATAAACTCGAGAACGCGATCGGCCGAGCGTGTGTCATCTGCTAAAATGGACGATATTTCAGGCGACAGCTGTAGACGGACGCGTAACGGAGTAAAATAGGGGCACTCAATTAACAGATCTCTTACCGTCAACAGCTGAGAGCAGTGGGGACAGAGTGGGGGAGGATCGCCGCTTAAAAAATGTCGATGGCTAAAAAGACAGTGCCCTATCCGAAGTCTAGTTAAAATTACCTCCTCCCGACGACGCGTTCGGAAGGAAGAGGTCCAAGTACAAGGAGGAGCTTTCACGTCCCGCAATTTATTATGAGGAAGTATCGACCAATGTGCGTGCCATAAAAGAACAACTCGATGACATAAAACACTCCGTAGATCGGTGAAGGGAATCGATCGAATAGCTGGCCGAAGAAGAGAGACTGCAGCCTTGGCCGCTATATCGGCCGCCTCATTTCCACAGATACCAACGTGTCCTGGGAGCCAGAGGAACGCCACTGAGACGCCCCCCAAGTGGAGCAAGCGCAGGCAGTCCTGAACGCGGTGGACCAGAGTGTGGACAGAGTAGAGAGCTTGGAGACTGAGAAGAGAGCTGAGAGAATCTGAACAGATAACATACTGTATCCGCTCATGGCGGCGGATGTATTGGACAGCCTGGAGAACAGCGTAAAGCTCCGCAATATAAACCGAACACTGGTCGGGAAGCCGAAATCGATTTGGGGTATCGCCAACAATATAGGCACTACCTACACCAAACGATGTTTTCGAGCCATCAGTGTAAATAAATGTGGCTTCCTTCATTTGTCCACATAGAGCAGCAAATGCCCGACGATAAACAAGTGAAGGGGTATCATCCTTGGGAAATTGACAAAGGTCACGGAGCAGGTAGATCCGGGGACGGAGCCAAGGCGGTGCTGTACCCCAAGTTGTCAAGAAGGTTTTAGGAAAGCAGAAGGAAAGAGAATGGAGTAGTTGACGGAAGCGGACTCCCGGTGGTAGTAGGGAGGAAGGGCGGCCTGCATACCATACATCCAAGGAGGCGTCGAAGAAAATGTCATGGGCCGGATTAGCAGGCATGGAAGACAGATGACTAGCATAACGACTCAGAAGGACTGCTCGCCAATTTCTAGCGCACTAAGGCGCGATAGAGGCGGAGAAGGACCACTCGGTCCGCTCCCCAGGAGGTACCATTCAGGACACGGAGGGTGTTGAGGGATCGCAGACAGCGAGCCGAAAGATAGGAAACGTGGGAGGACCAGCACAGTTTTCTGCCAAACATAAGACCCAAGAATTTAGCGACGTCCGAAAACGGAAGGTTGACAGGTCCTAGATGTATGGAGGGTGGAAGAAACTCCTTACGACACCAAAAATTAACACAAACTGTCTTACTGGGAGAAAAGCGGAAGCCGGTTTCGATGCTCTAAGAGTGGAGGCGATCGAGACATCCTTGAAGACGTCGTTCAAGAAGGCTGGTCCGTTGAGAGCTGTAGTAGATCGCAAAATCGTCCACAAAGAGGGAGCCTGAGACATCGGGAAGGAGACAGTCCATAATTGGATTTATGGCAATGGCAAACAGTACAACACTCAGCACGGAGCCCTAGGGTACCCCGTTTTCTTGGGAGAAAGTACAGGAGAGAGTAGTGTTCACCCGCACTCTAAATGTGTGCTCTGCCATAAATTCGCGAAGAAAAAGGGGCAACCGACCGCGAAAGCCCCAAGAGAACAGTCTGCGGAGGATGCCTGTCCTCCAACAGGTATCGTATGCTCTCTCCAGATCAAAAAATATTGCTACTGTTTGGTGTTTCCGGAGAAAATTGTTCATGACATAAGTGGAGAGAGCAACAAGATGGTCAACTGCAGAACGATGCTTTCGGAAACCGCATTGAGCAGGTGTTAAAACACTGCGGGACTCCAGCCACCAAGCTAAACGGCAATTCATCATACGCTCCAAAACCTTACATACACTACTCGTGAGAGAAATGGGGCGATAGCTAGAGAAGAGATGTTTGTTCTTTCCAGGTTTCGGAACAGGAACGACGATAGCTTCCTGCCATCGTGTGGGAAAAGTACTGTCGGTCCAAATTATAGAGGCGAAGGAGGTAACGCAGACTATGGGTTGATAAATGCAACATTTGGATGTGGATACCATCCGGTCCTGGGGCGGAGGAGCGAGAAGAAGAGAGTGCATGTTGGAGTTCCCGCATGGAGAAAACAGTATTATAGCTTTCGCGATTTTGAGAGGAGAAAGCAAGAGGTTGCACTTCCGCTGCATTTTTCTTCGGGAGAAACGCTGGCGGGTAATTTGAAGAGCTCGAAATCTCAGCAAAGTGTTGACCCAAGGAGTTAGAAATTGCGACGGGGTCCACTAACGTATCATGCGCGACAGTGAGCCTAGAGACCGGGGAGAAACTAGGCGCTCCAGATAACTATCGAATCCGACTCCAAACTTCCGAGGAGGGAGTGAAGGTGTTAAATGAGCTAGTAAAGAATTTCCAGCTTGCCTTATCGCTATCGCGGATGACACGACGGCATCGCGCACGGAACTGCTTATAGCGGATACAGATGGCCAAAGTAGGATGGTGGCGGAAAACGCGAAGAGCACGTCGCCGCTCACGTATTGCGTCACGGCATGCCGCGTTCCACCAAGGAACTGGGGGGCGCCGGGGCAATGCGGAGGTGCGTGGTATTGAACGTTCCGCAGCTGTAAGAATAACGTCTGTAATATGTGTGACCTCATCGTCGACGCTAGGAAAGTGACGGTCATCGAATGTCGCTAGAGACGAAAAAAGTGTCCAATCGGCTTAGGCAAACTTCCAGCGTCGCGGGCGCATATATGGCAGTTGAGGCTGCAGTCTAAGGACACATGGAAAGTGGTCACTCGAGTGTGTATCATCAAGGGCGAACCATTCGAAGCGCCGAGCTAGCGGAACAATACCGACCGAAAGGTCCAAACGAGAGAAATTTGTCGTGGAGGCAGACAAAAATGTAGGGTTCCCAGTGTTGAGGCAAACTAGATCCTCTTAGTGGAAGACGTCTAGCAATAGTGAGCCACGCGGACAAGGATGTGGAGATCCCCAAAGCGGGTGGTGGGCATTGAAGTCTGCTACCAGCAAATAGGGGGGTGGAAGCTGACCAAGAAGATGAAGGAGATCAGATCGTGCCATTGGTGTGGACGATGGAATGTATACAGTACAAAGAGAAAAGGTGCATCCAGAAAGGGAAAGACGGACAGCGACAGCTTGGAAGGAAGTGTTTAAGGGGATTGGGTGATAATGGAGAGTATCGTGGAGAAGAATCTTAAGTCCTCCATGTGCTGGAGTGCCTTCAACAGAGGGGAGATCAAAGTGGTCATGGCGACGCAGCTTTGTTTCCTGAAGACAGAAGATGACCGGCGAGTAGGATCGTAAGAGGATCGACAATTCATCCCGATTGGCTCGAATGCCGCGGATATTCCAGTGGATAATGGACATAGGGTGAACAGAAAATGGAGGAATGTGACCAAGGTTGCCGTCAACTCAGCGACTGCTCAGAGCTTGCGACCGACAGCATGAAATGGCATTCAGCCAAAGGCAGAAGATCATGGTCCATAGGTTATTCAGGAACAGCTCCTGCCACCAGCGATCGGCCGGTTGATCGGCCGCCAGCAGTGAACCTCGGCGACACAGAAAACGGCCGAGGGCGATTACCGCCAGGTGGTGCTGTAGATGAGACACGCCTTGGCGGAGAAGGAGAGGAACTGGGTTTCTTATTAGCCTTCTTGGAAACATGATGTTTAGATGAAGGAGGAACCGATGGTTGTGAAGTTGGGGTACGTAAAAAATCTTCACGAGTATGCTCTTTTTTCGAAGTGTTGGTGTATGACTTTTGGGCTCGAGATTTAGCAGAACCCGATGAAGGGTGAGCCTTAGAGGGAGCAGGCGAAAGTGGGGAGGTTGAACGGGCGATCTTTGCGCTGGCCGATCGGACGACCGTGGCACTCAAGGTGAGATCACAAGTCTGCGTGGCCGCCTCCTTTGTTGGCCGAGGAGAGGCAAGGACAGGGCTGTATTTTCCTGTCTGAGGCACGGTGGGCTTTCGACTGGCGAATTATTTTCGAGCAGCAAAGGTCGAGACCTTTTCCTTCACTCTGATTTTCTGAATGAGCTTTTCGTCTTTAAAAATGGGGCAATCTCGAGAGGAAGCAGCGTGGTCACCCATACAGTTGATGCAACGAGGGGATGGAGGTGGACAAGAACCCTCATGGGCATCCTTGCCACCCGTAACACATTTGGCCGGATTGGAACAGGACTGGCTGATGTGATTGAACCGCTGACACCGATAGCAATGCGTAGGGTTTGGGATGTAAGGGCGAACGGAAATTATCTCATAGCCCGCTTTGATTTTCGATGGGAGTTGAACTTTGTCAAATGTCAAGAAGACAGTACGGGTTGGAATGATGTTCGTGTCAACCCTTTTCATGACTCTATGAACAGCCGTTACGCCCTGGTCAGACAGGTAGTGTTGAATTTACTTGTCGGACAATCCGTCGAGGGAGCGTTTATAAACGTCCCCACGTGATGAATTTAAAGTGCGGTGCGGTTCCACCCGGACAGGGAAGGTGTGTAGCAGTGAAGAACATAGCAATTTTTGTGCCTGGAGGGCACTGACAGTTTCTAACAACAAGGTGCCATTTCGTAATCTGGAACAAGACTTTACAGGACCTGCAATTGCATCGACACCTTTCTGAATAATGAAAGGGTTGACCGTGGAGAAGTTGTGACCTTTGTCAGACCGAGAAACAACAAGGAACTGTGGCAACGATGGAACGACTGTCTGTGGCTGAGACTCACTGAAGTTACACTTGTGAGCAGACATAGCAGAAGAAGAGGAAACCATTGCGAAAGTATTCCCCATGATTACCGGCGTCTCCTTCCTTGTGGGGGCTCTCTCTGAGGGCACTCCCGCCTTAGGTGATTGTTCACACCTCAGGTCACACCTCCCGAGAAACGGACGGAGGGACAAATCGGCACTTTCGGAAGGTATCAGCTCGGGTAATCACCTCTCCAAGGGCCTGGCCATTACCAGGGGGTACATACGTGTCCTACCTGTCTACCCGGGGCGGGGAATTACGCGTTGCCCCGTCACCGGCTACGCATGGAAACGCTTGGGTCGGCCTTCAGACACGCACAGGGAGGGAAAAAAGAGAAAGGGAAAAAACAAAGGGAAAGGAAAGAAGAGAGGTCTCAAACGCTGCGTCGGAGAAAAGGGCAAAGAGAAGAGGTAAGGAAAAGAGAAGGACAAAGGAAGGACGAAGACTTGCAAGCGGAGAAAGAAAAGAATTTGTTACAGTTTCGAGCGTCCGTCTCCGGACGTAGGCACAAAACATACTCCCAGAGGGGGAGAAAGGGAAGGAAAGAGGCGGAGGTGAGGGGGGGGCGAAGATGGGGGATGGGGAAGGATGCGGAAAGGTAAGGTATGCAGCCCGGAAAGGAAGGAAGGCCACATGAGCTCGGGGTCCCGTGCTCGCTATGCACGTATCCACAAAAGAGTTGTGGACCCCCTGGGGGGGGGGGGGGCAACATCCTGCATGGTATGGGCCTCGATTGGCCGCCATATTTTCTGGATCTGAGCACATGCGACCTCTTTTTGTGGGGCTATATTAAAGACAAGGTGAACAGCAATAACCCCAAAACCACTGCTGAGCTGTAAACAGCCCTTCAGAATTAACAATTTTTATGATTCAATTGGCTGATTAACTATGAACCAGTGGAAATAAAGTAATACCTAATCCAGTCACTGTCTAATGCCACGGTATAACATGGGTCATTAATATTACACTGACGTTCAAATTGGCTGCATGTTATTGAACGATTAAGTATTTTACTATTTTTGAATGTTCCCATTTCAAAATACTTTTGAGTTAGAGAGACCAGGTGGGCCATTATAAGGTAATGATTTCCATGTTACATATGATCGCCAGTGTGAGTGACGTTCCAAACGGTTGTAAAGAACCAGTTATTTTACGACGGTCGTCGTCTTTCGGTGCCTAACTTCCACTGTTTCCTATCTGTCCGTTCTTCTTCCCTAAGGTCTCTTGAACTAATAGTATGTTTAACATTTTGCATCGATCATCAAGGTGGTCTTCCGCGTTTTCTTCGCTCAGCTGGTGTCCAGCCACATATTTCTTTTTGGCCACCGGTTATCATCCAGTCGTTGGAGATGGACATACCAATGTCTTTTGCTCTTCTACTTTCTCGTATGCTGTCGCTTCTGATGTGTTCCAATCTGGAGATCTACGTCTTAAAAATTTAAAAAAAATGTGTGTTAATAAAAATGTGACACATGAGGTTGTCGGAGATATCGTGACCACACGACGTACTTAGGTGTTTTGTAATTTTGGAAATTTGTGGTAAGTTCTTATGGGACCAAACTGCTAAGGTCATCGGTCCATAAGCTTACACACTACTTAATCTTACACTAAGGACAACATACACACCCATGTCCGAGGGAGGACTTGAACCTCCGACGGGGGAAGCCGCGCGTACCGCGACCAGATGACCTCAGACCGCGCGGTTACCCCGCACGGCGGTGTTTTGAGTTTTTCCGCAGGTGCGTGAACATGGCGATATTTTTATTTTTGAAGGGGACAGAACACCACTGCACTGGGAACTGCATGTAACGGCATTTCTGTATCTTCTACGTATGAAAGAACGAAGAGGAATTCGTAGACGGATGAACTGACACATGCGACACTGCCACTTTTACTACCCTCCGGTCGCCGAAGCCTCGAGCCTGTGAGGACGGGGCCTGCGAAACGTGTCGCAGTGCAACCCACGCTGGTGCCAGCAGGCGAGAGGTGGACCCTCCCAGCGGATTATTCTGTTTGTCGAAGTCTTCCTTTATGAGTCATAACCGTAGCCGGCAGTGATACCGGGGGTCCCGAGCCGCGGTAGTAAACCGGGCGTGGGGTCGAGGAGGCGGTCGGTCAAGTTAGTGTCCGGTGCTCCCCTGGGAGGGCAGTAAAACGGACCGTCGGCCGCTTCGGCCGGGTCGCCATTAAGAAGGGGCTCTGGGCGTGGCGTTCGGGACGGTTCCGGGCATCACGTAGCATGAAAAACGCGGTAATGACAAGGGGCAAGCGCTGCGGGGGACCAAACTGCTTTCAAATGATCGGTTCACTGTGAGCGCAGGACGCGCAGCACGGTGAGGCACACCAGTGAGAGTGACGTTCCAAATAGCCGTAATTGCGCAAAAGACGACCATGATGAGGGAATTTTGGGTTCAGTCGAGTCAAATAACATAAGGGATAATACACTGAAGAGTCAAAGAAACAGGTACACCTGCCTCATATCGTGCAGGGGCCCCACTAGCATGGAGAACTGCCGCAACACGACGTGACGTGGACTCGACTAATGTCTGAAGTAGTGCTGGAGGAACTGAAACCATGTATCATGAAGGGCTATCCACAAATTCGTGAGAGTACGAGGGGAGTGGAGATCTCTTGTGAACAGCACGTTGCAAGGCATCCCAGATATACTCTATAATGTTCATGTCTAGGGAATTTGGTGGCCAGCGGAAGTGTTTAAACTCAGAGTGTTCCTGGAGCCACTTTATATCAGTTCTGGACGTGTGGAGTGTCGCATTGTCCTGTTGGAATTGCCCAAGTCCGTCGGAATGTATAGTGGACCTGAATGGATGCAGGTGATCAGAAAGGATGCTTACTTACGTGTCACCCATCAGAGTCGGATCTAGACGTATCAGGGGACCCATATCACTCGAACCGCTCACGCCTCACACCATTACGGAGCCTCCACCAGCTTGAACATTCCCCTGCTGACATGTAGGATCCATGGATTAATGAGGTTGTCTCCATAGCCGTACACGTATATACAATTTGAAAAAAAAAAAAAGAAAAAACTCGTTCGACCGGGCAACATGTTTCCAGTCATCAACAGTCCACTGTCGGTGTTGACGGTCCCAGGCGAGGCGTAAAGCTTCGTGTCATGTAGTCATCGAGGGTACACAAGTGGGCCTTCGGCTCCAAAAGCCCATACCGATGATGTTTCGTTGAATGGTTCGCACGCTGACACTTGTTGATGGCCCAACATTGAAATCGGCAGCATTTGGCGGAAGGGTTGCTCTCCTGTCACGTTGAACGATTCACTTCACTCGTTGCTCTCATTCTTGCAGGGTTTTTTTCGGCCGCAGCGATGTCGGATATTTGATTTTTTACCGGATTCCTGTCATTCACGGTACTCTCGTGAAATGGTCGTACGGGAAAATTCCCACTTCATCGCTATGTTGGAGATGAGGTGTCCTATCGCTCGAGCGCCGACTGTAACATCACCTTCAGACTTATTTAAATTTTGATAACCTGCCATTATAGCAGCAGTTATCGATATAACAACTGCACCGGACACTTGTCTTTTATCGATGTTGCCGACCGCAGCGTCGTATTCTGCCCGTTTACATATCTTTGTATTTGAATACGCACGCCTTTACCAGTTTCTTTGGCGCTTCAGGGTGTAACGCTACAGGCTGGCTGGTGGGCGTTCATGGATGGTATCGTCTAGAGTCTACTCTACTGATAAATTTCACCTGGCGACCGAACTAGTGCCTTTAATCCCAACGGCGGATTGCTTACGACCAAAACTGCAGGTATTATCGTACAGGGTACGCCAGATTCATAGCGAAAGGTACGGTATGTTATGTGGGAAGGCGGATGGAAGATGGTTGGTACAATGCGTACAAAAATAATTTGGTCCGTACCTGAGCAGACACTGCAGTAGGGGAGGGGACAAGGGCAATGTTGGAGGCTCCGTTGTGAACGGGTACTGCATTCTAGGGAAGGTGAATTTCATAGCTGAAGCCTCTTCACAAACACGTGTCTCATGTCACTTGTAAGCTATAGCTACTGAGTCTGCAACAGTAACGTCACGATGAGCAATAATTTGACAAAATTAAACATTTGAATAGTTTCTCACTAGAGCAGTGGCAGTCAAACGAATAAGAATGTCTTCTTTTGTTTCTTATAAGTTTGTCAGTACATAATATATTTGCCTTTGCTTTTGTTTTAGGCTCAATATTAGAGATTTCGAGCCGAAGATTTAAAATAAGAATGTTATGGACGATGCAATAGTATCTTACACTGCTAGTCGGATTTATAATACTACTCCCTGCAATTTTTTTAAAAGTAAGCAAATAGTGATGTCACATAACTTGTTACTTCAGGCAATTTTTCTTTTGGTTTGCCTTTTTTCAAATCTGAAGATGGTAGTTAAGCTACCAAAACTGGTCATCGTTTCGTAAAAAAAAATTTAATGTAAAATGTGATTTAGACAATATACAGAAACTTCCTGGCAGATTAAAACTGTGTGCCCGACCGAGACTCGAACTCGGGACCTTTGCCTTTCGCGGGCAAGTGCTCTACCATCTGAGCTACCGAAGCACGACTCACGCCCGGTACTCACAGCTTTACTTCTGCCAGTACCTCATCTCCTACCTTCCAAACTTTACAGTAGCTCTCCTGCGAACCTTGCAGAACTAGCACTCCTGAAAGAAAGGATATTGCGGAGACATGGCTTAGCCACAGCCTGGGGGATGTTAAGTTTCATATCAGCGCACACTCCGCTGCAGTGTGAAAATCTCATTCTGGAAACATCCCCCAGGCTGTGGCTAAGCCATGTCTCCGCAATATCTTTTCTTTCAGGAGTGCTAGTTCTGCAAGTTTCGCAGGAGAGCTTCTGTAAAGTTTGGAAGGTAGGAGACGAGGTACTGGCAGAAGTAAAGCTGTGAGTACCGGGCGTGAGTCGTGCTTCGGTAGCTCAGATGGTAGAGCACTTGCCCGCGAAAGGCAAAGGTCCCGAGTTCGAGTCTCGGTCGGGCACACAGTTTTAATCTGCCAGGAAGTTTCATATCAGCGCACACTCCGCTGCAGAGTGAAAATCTCATTCTGGAATATACAGAAAATTTACAAAAAGTTGTATACAAAATTCTCAAAATTTTGTAATTTTGTATTTGATCAACTTAAATTAATCCTTTAGGGACAGTTCTTTCTTTTTCAGTTAAATATCTCCATCGTGACTCATAGTGGTTAATGTTATTTGATTTCACGTTAATTATAGTGCAGCGCGATAAGCTGAAATGACCGCTACCTGGAGCGCGGAGCTTAAGACACGACCACAGTTGTACTCGATGCGGGTACAAAGTTAGCAGTCACGTTGCGATATCTGTACGCGGTAATCTTTGTCATATGTCGTCTCGATTTATAAGGTTCGCTATCAGATTTCACCGCTTACGACAATTTATTCGTTCCCAATTAAGTCGACTGTTAACGCAGGTTTTAATCTCGCTTCTGCGCAGGCACGAGCACGAAAAACGAAGGTCGGAACTCCCGTACCGCGGCTGCGTATCGATATGGTCGGCAGCTTCTCCGCACAGCTGCCGCTGGATAAACGTGCCGGACTTATCGCTTAGACTGGCCTACAAGCGGATGCTAGGCGATACAAGGGTCCATTCCGCTTGTTATGGGGGCACCTGTTGCTGGTACTTACTTATCTACAGGCACATTAAACGAATTGCAAGTGCGTTCTGTGACTGGAGATCTTCCAGTAGCATCTACCGGTGACCTCATTTGTTACTGCTGCTCATGTAACTCCACCTACAGCGCTCTTAAGCTGTACTGTTTTATGAATGAGAGTAGTCAGAGCTCACCATTCAAACAGTAATTTGGGACTTTTCCTTTCTTGTTTAGCTTACGTCAGTGTGTTATGACCAAGTCCATGGTCTTTTGTTAGCGTCTCTAGTTACTGAGGCAGTAATCCCAGTTTCGAATTCCAGCAAACTCTTAAATCCTCTCCGTAACCACTACAGATGCTTACATTCTTGGGCCAGGTTACTACCATCTTCCATTCGATTCTATATTTTTTATTATTTTCTTCACATTTCTGATTAAATTACCGGAGTGGTATCTCTGAGGAGTGGGGTTTAGTTTACTGGCCGACTTACTTTTCCCGATGGTATAGGAGAGACCTGAATGGTTCTGACAACAAGTTACAGCATCTTCTTTCCCTCTATGCACGAAACCCAGAACGTCTTCGACCTGTAACGACCACTGCATACGAAGGCGGTTACGACTAGTTTTCCTTCCACCGACCTCCGTTGCATCAGGTTGACGTAGCTAACTTGTAAAGTGGAGGTTAAAGTTCCGGCTCGTATATATATATATATATATATATATATATGAGAGAGAGGAGGGGGGGGAGGCAAACAAAAAATGATACAAATGACCCAATATACCGGGTGATCAAAAAGTCAGTATAAATTTGAAAACTTAATAAACCACGGAATAATGTAGATAGAGAGGTAAAAATTGACACACATGCTTGGAATGACATAGGGTTTTATTACAACAACAACAACAAAAAAACAAAGTTCACAAAATGTCCGACAGATGGCGCTGGACAGCAAAACGTCAGTACTGCTACCGTGACGGGTGAGAGGTACGCCGTTATGTTACAGAATCGCATCATCCCCGGCCTGGCTGATAAACACCTGCTGGAACGTACGACGTTTATGCAGGATGGCGCTCCACCCCATGTTTGCCAGACGCGTGAAAGATCTCTTGCGCGCGTCGTTTGGTGATGATCGTGTGCTCAGCCGCCACTTTCGTCATGCTTGGCCTCCCAGGTCCACAGACCTCAGTCTGTGCGATTATTGGCTTTGGGGTTACCTGAAGTCGCAAGTGTATCGTGATCGACCGACATCTCTAGGGATGCTGAAGGACAATATCCGACGCCAATGCCTCACCATAACTCCGGACATGCTTTACAGTGCTGTTCAGAACATTAATCCTCGACTACAGCTATTGTTGAGGAATGATGCTGGACATATTGAGCATTTCCTGTAAAAAACATCATCTTTGCTCTGTTCTTACTTTGTTATGCTAATTATTGCTATTCTGATCAGATGAAGCTTCATCTGTCGGACATTTTTTGAACTTATGTATTTCTTTGGTTCTAATAAAACCCCATGTCATTCCAAGCATGTGTGTCAATTTGTATCTCTCTATCTACAGTATTCTCTATCTACAGTTTTTAAATTTTTACTGACTTTTTGATCACCCAGTACATGTGGGGAAATGTAACATTTAATGCGTATCGAGCTTATTCAAAAAGGCTGAATCTATTATGTAGGTGAAGTAACAAGTAAATACAAAGCTAGATGAGTATATGCGATGATGTGCTGGCTGAAAAACAAGAAGTAAGTAAATAAATTATATAAGAAAACGGAAACAAAAATATTCTCTCTCATGGCAACAAGTTAGCAAAACCTGACTTCCTTAGACTAATGCGGGTAGTTCTTTACCCACATTATTTTCTTTGCACTGTTCACATTGGCAGTAGCGGAGCTGCTTAACTCACGCTTGTGCAGCACCGCTTCACTTCGAGGAAACTAATTCAAATCTTGATGGCGAATAAATCTGTAGCGTCATTATTTGGCCGGCTAGGAGAGGACAGATAGTGGCGTATATTTCGAAGTTATCAATACGTACACATTTGTCCTGCATGAAGTTCCAATTTCCTTTGCAGTGTATCATGGATAGCAGGCATGTGACATTGTTAAAAGTAACACGTCCTAAGCATTCGTTGGATGGGAACATGAAGCTCGGCGGCTCCCATCGTCCCCCTTCTCTCCCATCGCCCTCAACACACACATTTAACGTAACTAAGGTGCCATAGTTGTCGAAGAAAGAAAGGCTACCCACCTGGGGGTGGGCAGCAGAACGAACTTCCCCTTTGGGGGTTCTCAAATGGCTTTGAGCACTATGGGACTTAACTTCTGAGGTCATCAGTCCCCTAGAACTTACAACTACTTAAACCTAACTAACCTAAGGACATCACACAATATCCATGCCCGAGGCAGGATTCGAACCTGCGACCGTAGCGGTCAATAATGTTTCCATCGTAAGTTTTTATTCTGCGGTTGTATCGACACTTTACGATGAAAATACATGATCAAGGTCCGATCTGACTCATTCATTTAAAAACATTTGAGCATATTTTTGTGAAAATGAAGATGACATTGGGCATATGTACGTAATTTACGTTTGGTGGCCAGATAAAAGTGAAATGCAAACAAATTAATCTTATTACTGCCATCTTGTCGATTACCATGCAGTGATTGTCCATGTCAGAGGTTCGAGTCCTCCCTCGGACATGGGTGTGTGTCTTGTCCTTAGCGTAAGTTAGTTTAAGCTAGATTAAGTTGTGTGAATTCCGGGCGGGAAGGAGCGCCTGGTCCCCGGCACGAATTCGCCCGGCAGATTTGTGTCGAGGTTCGGTGAGCCGGCCAGTCTGTGGATGGTTTTTAGGCGGTTTTCCATCTGCCTGGGCGAATACGGGCTGGTTCGCCTTATTCCGCCTCAGTTACACTTTGTCGGCGATTGCTGCGCAAACAAATTCTCCACGTACACGTACACCACCATTACTCTACCAAAACAAACGTAAGGGTTACACTCGTCTGGTGTGAGACGTTCCTTGGGGGGTCCACCGGGGGCCGAACCGCTCAATAACCCTGGGCTCGGTGTGGGGCGGCGGAGGGGTGAAGTGGACTGCGGTAGTCGTCGTGGGGTTGTGGACCACTGCGGCTGCGGCGGGGACGGAGCCTCTCCGTCGTTTCTAGGTCCCCGGTTAGCATACAATACAAGTTGTGTGAAAGCCTAGGGACCGATGAGCTCAGATGTTTGATTCCAAGGGAACGTACCACAAATTTCCAAATTTTCCATTTGTAACTCCACAGTTGCTAAAGAAAATTTATTTGTGTCGTATCTTTAAATAAATCCTAAGCAACAGAGAGTGGTAATTTGTTGTATTATAATTTTTTTTAATTCATTTGTATTACCTCCCTTAGACCATCACTAGAAATTTGCTGCAGATGGAAAGTACCGACGTTAGACAGTAATTACTAACACGCAGACTTTCACTTTATATAAAAAAAAGGAGCATTACTATTTCAGTTACTTGCACGTCATAGAATGTTGGTGATAAACGAGTACTTCACGAAGTTTCTTGAGTTCTGTCACGTATATATAATAAATATAAAAATATTCTTTTTATATGCATATTTTAGCAGATACCATGTAAATTGTTCCTCCCTCAATTAATCTATGGTGACGAGCTGCCCGTCCTTCATATGATTCTGTAAATGTCCACTTTCGAACAACGAGCTTTGACTCACTTGAAAGCGAACACTTGGGACAAGGATGCGGAAAATAGCTACAAAAATTTAAATCCGACTAGCTGCTGCATTTGTCTCATCGGGGTTACACTCGTCTGGTGTGATACGTTCCCTGGGGGCTTCACTGGGGGCCGAACCGTACAATAACCCTAGGCTCGCTGTGTGGCGGCGGTGGTGTGAAGTGGACTGCGGTAGTTATCGTGGGGTTGTGAACCACTGCGGCTGCGGCATCTGCCCTGTGTAACAGCGTTCAAGGTGGACGGGCAAAGGTCGTTTGTGTAGACAAAAATAGAGCAAGTCGAACTTTATTGACTTTGTTCCTGTAATGGGAGTTGTTAGATATGTGCACAATGTCGCCTTCCACACGACTAGTAGGTGCTGAAAGAAGATGACAGGCTATTAAGATACCTAGTTCGCTTACCTCGTAGAATCACAATCACTTATTTACCGGGCTGTAAATTTAAGTAGCTGGTTACAAATTCTACGTTTGGCCGTCTCCAGAAGTTATTCTCCGTACGTGTACACTAGATGTGCTCGCACGGAATACTTAATTAACACTCCGCACGGAATAGAAACGAGTTGCGGAAGGAGGGGACTGTAAAACGAAATCTGATGCCAGAAGGAGTCAGAATCAGATGAAGTAACCCTTACTCAGAAACAGGTGCCGCTTCTAAAGGTTGCCGACAGCACTGAAACCGCAATCGTTAGGTGTTGGTTCGGCGGCCGTTTAATTTGCGTTGACAACGTGGCGCTTCTGGTAATAAAAATACGAGTATCGAGCAGGTATACGAGCCACGGCTTGTTAGTTCGTGTACAGTGAGGTGGAGCGCTTGAAAAATAAACTTTGGCGATTTACTGCGAAACTCTCTCGCTATGAAGGCGGCGGCGGTCAGCGAGTGTTCTTTTAAGGCTGCTATCCTTTCGGCCTGATGCGGCGGAGCGCTTTATAACCGGCAGGTTTTTTTCCTCCGGTGTCGGAAGCGAGCGAGTGTGGCGTAGGTCCTAAGTCAGGCGGGGTCCGATACACGAAAGTCGGGCGTAGCTACAGATGTCACCGCACGCTGCCTCGGCCCTGCATAAAACGCTATCGATTCCAAGAGATGCGTCCGAAAAGCATGTCGGATAAAATGAGAAACATGGCACCTCCGTCCTGGAGGGTGTCGCCAGTGAAATTTACGGTCCATATTTTACAGACGAACCTTTTGTAATGGTTTGTTATTCATCGGCTAACACTGTCGTCTTTCCTTTTTCCTCTCCATGGCGTCGAATTGTACAGATATCATCAAAACTCTGAAACGCTGCCTTTACTTCGCGTAATATACAATCGATAGGACGCAAAGGCCACTTTTTATTTGTGTATTTTTGTAGTATTCAGTACTAGTTCATGTTACACCATAAAAGCATCTTTTCAGACGTATACGGTATTTGTTATTTCACTATGTTCTCCACTCCTACTACATCTACTACTACTACTATTTTTATTCCTTAAAATATGATTGGCTCCGCTAATGGGAAGTGGGAGCGTGACATTCCGTCTCATCCTATCGAACGTGTTTCTTTTTTTCCTACGAAGATTACTTTCGGAATATGATTCATTTTTAGTACGAAGAAACTGATCACAGAGCTAATTTTTAACGACTATAGTAGTGCTTTGAAACAAGTACAACAGAGGAAGTGGATGTTTTATAGCAGTAGTTGTGTGGCAGAAGTGAAGGATGTAAAGCAGAAACGAAAATAAAACCGCTGTTAAAGGGGCAACTAGGTATTCTGCACAGCATAGTAGTGATGACCTATAAAGAGATAGTAATAAAGAAGTGAAACTGCTACTTAAGAAGCTTCCGATATTCTCCACTGTGGGAACAGCACTGGTAAATACCACAGTAGGAAAGTAGTTGACATACACTTCAGTACAGAACATTACACAAAACAAATCGTGATAAGTTAGAAGAATGTTCCGAGGAGATACCTGAGTTCAATTACCAGAGGGAAGTTGGAGCACGCTTGAAGGATTCGAACGACGGACTCTCCGAAATGCAATCAACGTTCAAAAGATGGAGATCTGAACTATGTTATATTCGGATGCTGAAAATTCTCTACAGCGAAATAATAAAAGTGACCAAAAGTATTCAAAAGAATAAAACAATCAATTTCTTAAAATAATAATAATAAATACATAAACAAAAAATTGTAATTCTGTCAGAGACAGCAAAGGACTTGGAAGAGCAGTTGAACGGAATGGACTGTGTCTTGAAAGAAGAATATAATAATTCTAATCCCAAAGAAAGAATGTAGTGACAGATGTGAAACTACCGAACTATCAGTTTAATAAGTCACTGCTGCAAAATACTAACGCGAATTCTTTACAGACGAATGGAAAAACTGGTAGAAGCCGACCTCGGGGATGATCAGTTTGGATTCCGCAGAAATATTGGAACACGAGAGGCAATACTGACCCTACGATCTATCTTAGAAAATAGATTAAGGAAAGGCAAACCTACATTTCTAGCATTTGTAGACTTAGAGAAAGCTTTTGACAATGTTGACTGGAATACTCTCTTTCAAATTCTAAAGGTGGCAGGGGTAAAATACAGGGAGCGAAAGGCTATTTACAATTTGTACAGAAACCAAGTGGCAGTTATAAGAGTAGAGGGGCATGAAAGGGAAGCAAAGGTTGAGAAAGGAGTGAGACAGGGTTGTAGCCTCTCCCCGATGTTATTCAATCTGTATATTGAGCAAGCAGTAAAGGAAACAAAAGAAAAATTCGGAGTAGGTATTAAAGTACATGGAGAACAAATAAAAACTTTGAGGTTCGCCGATGACATTGTAATTCTGTCAGAGACAGCAAAGGACTTGGAAGAGCAGTTGAACGGAATGGATAGTGTCTTGAAAGGAGGATATAAGATGAACATCAACAAAAGCAAAACGAGGATAATGGAATGTAGTCGAATTAAGTCGGGTGATGCTGAGGGAGTTAGATTAGGAAATGAGACACTTAAAGTAGTAAAGGAGTTTTGCTATTTAGGGAGTAAAATAACTGATGATGGTCGAAGTAGAGAGGATATAAAATGTAGACTGGCAATGGCAAGGGAAGCGTTTCTGAAGAAGAGAAATTTCTGAACATCGGGAATAGATTTAAGTGTCAGGAAGTCGTTTCTGAAAGTATTTGTATGGAGTGTAGCCATGTATGGAAGTGAAACATGGACGATAAATAGTTTGGACAAGAAGAGAATAGAAGCTTTCGAAATGTGGTGCTACAGAAGAATTCTGAAGATTGGATGGGTAGATCACATAACTAATGAGGAGGTATTGAATAGAATTGGGGAGAAGAGGAGTTTGTGGCACAACTGGACAAGAAGAAGGGACCGGTTGGTAGGACATGTTCTGAGGCATCAAGGGATCACAAATTTAGCATTGGAGGGCAGCGTGGAGGGTAAAAATCGTAGAGGGAGACCAAGAGATGAATACACTAAGCAGATTCAGAAGGATGTAGGTTGCAGTAAGTACTGGGAGATGAAGAAGCTTGCACGGGATAGAGTAGCATGGAGAGCTGCATCAAACCAGTCTCAGGACTGAAGACAACAACAACAACAAACAAAAAATCAGTGAATTGAAAACCCTAGTAACTCGAAACAGTATCGAAATTAATGAAGTAATAACACTTTCCCTGCAAGAAGCCGGCGTAGATCAGTAACGCACGAGTAGTTGTGCAAAAAAGGAAACTTTAGATTTAACTGTTGTATCTAGTACCTTAAAAAGCCTTGTTCACGATCACTGATGACTGCGTTGAAATTTAAGATCATGCGATTATCGTTAGAACTTACACATTAATGATTTAGTATCTCTCTCTTTCTCCCTGTTTGTAAGCATGTTGCCATAACATTTTGATTCATAAAAGAATATTAGTTACATAAAGTGGCCTATTTTTAATTACGAATGTCTCTTTAAGGAAACTTTGTGTGTTGAAATGGGTACAGTTTTCCACCAAAACCAATATCAAAGTACATCATTCTGATTGTCGTTGCATCACTGCTGAGGTCTTACTGCCTAGAAGAGTGAAGCTGCTATTATCATCTACACGCAATAGCTATCATAGCTAAAGCCTCCACCAAGTGAACAATAAAATGAGGAGCAGCACTGACTAATACTTACAGCAGCAAAGTTTGTCCAGTGTCGCACCATGTAGCGAATACTACGCCACGTCGTTTTGGTTCTCATTACAAACAAGATGTTATCCAAATTACGTTTATTTGTACTCAGTCCAATCAACAGATCAAACTAATGGTGTGCAAACTTCAGTTGTCATTTCTACACCCTGTTTGGCAGCAACATTTATAAGCACGTCTTGCAGACACCGTCATCCTATATTCTTAATCTGAATATTCTATTACGCCATTTTGAGGTTGCTCTGTCAACTGGAAACACAAAAATTTTTGTTTACTGTGGGCGCCAAAATTCCACGTTTCATCGACAGCCGACGACTTGTGAAATACTTCTCCGTCATGTGTCACAAAAAGAAAACTAAAAACTTGGATATACAGGGTGAAATTATTGAACTATATGAAAAAAACGTAAATTGGTTACAAATTATAGTCTGCACATACTTCATTCAACATGTAAACGTCACTACAGATATTCTGATTTAGGTTATGACATGTTCAACATACCCACCATCATTCGGGATGATGCACCCGAATAGCGAAATTCTGCGTGATCCGCTGGAGTGTCGGAATATCGATACTGTCAATGATCTCCTAAATGCCTGTTTTCAGCACAGAAATGGTTTTGGGGTTACTACTATACACCTTGACTTTAATATAGTCCCACAAAAAAGAGTCGCATGCGTTCAGATCCGGAGAAAATAGTGGCCAATCGAGAGCCATGCCAGTGGCATCTGGGAACCCCACAGCCAGAACATCAGTCATGCTTCGATGGGGTCGAGCTCCGTCTTGCATGAACCACATCTTGTCGAAATCAGGGTCACTTTGGATAATGGGGATGAAATCATCTTCCATAACTTTCACGTATCGTTCAGTACTCACCTTGGCATCAAGGTATATCGCATGGATTATTCCGTGACTGTGCATTGCACACCACACAGTCACACGTTGAGGTTGAAGAGACTTCTCGGTCGCGAAATGCGAATTCTCAGCCCCCAAATGCGCCAATTTTGCTTATTGACGAACCCATCCAAGTGAAAGTGGGCTTCGTCGCTAAACCAAACCATGCATTACTAATTCCCATCATGGCTCTCGGCCAACTGTGCAGTTTGAAAGCCCTTACGCAAAGAAGTTATGAAGCTTTTATTTCATATAGTTCAATAATTATCGCCCTGTATGTGGCAGCTGAAGGACTCTTAGGTTTACACCCGCTACACGTACATCTTGTTTCCCTAGAAAATTTTCGCCTAAGAGAATAGTAATACTCTTATATCCTTACCTACTAATACCCATCAATACCGAATACCGCTCGGAAAATAACTTTTAATAAATAGGGGCTTCACATTATTTAGTAATCACTATAAAACTATAATAAAAGTCACTTAATTTGCGACAGCGCTTCATATGTCGCAGGCGTTTTGTGTTCTGATCTACTTCCCCAAGAATGCGAATGTTCTGCTGCAGAAATCACGACACGTATTGCCAAATAAACAGTAACAGTGATTTTTTTTGTGAGACATACAATAAGTAACATGAATACAGGCCTTCAAAATAAAGTCGTTATAGTGTTCAGTTGTCTGGTTAATGTGTTACGGTTAAGATTCATTGTGGATATGCAGACGAGGTAGCAAGGTGTGATTAACACAGAGGGATCTGACCAGCTCTTCTGGCACTATTAACTGTTAATGTGATAACATACCTCGCAGGCAAACGTAGTAAGGGGGTTTTATGACACGAACTCAGCTACAAATCTACCAATTTCTGACATTCCATTAAAAAAATTCATAACATTGTTACGGAACTCGATATAAGCTTAAACTACGGTCAGGATACCATGAGCTTACTAATTTAAACCCATGAAGAGACATCAAACAGGCGGCGTAAGCACTAGGTGGCTGTCCAATAGAAAAAAGTGCACTAACTGTCTGTATTTTCGCTCCAATAAAACAAACCCCATGTCGGAATTTTTATTGTGTTAGGCGGAGCAACAGACGAAAACAAAGACCGGTGCCGCGGAACGCTGAGAATCCCTTGTCAGAGCTGTGTGTATGTTGTCCGGGGTGTATTTTTGTTGAGACAGTATCCATTATTCACAAAGTGAACTTTATGGCTGTTGTAAGGGCGCCATAAAACCGCCAAAGCGGATGTCAGACAAGTCTATGAGGGTATGGCGGTTACGAAATAGCCTAGACGAGCTCCGCCAACCACAAACATTCAGTATGTACCACATCACAGCTGGATGACTGCGATCAGTCTGTCGTTACGGTGACTCTAAACCTAAATGGCTAATTCTTAAAAGTTACTTAATTCGAATGGGTTATCCATTAAAGCAAATGCAGAAAGCTGAGGATATGAGAAGCTCTAAACCGTGTTCTCTCCCATGTGACAGAGATAGTTTTGATAACAAGAATAGTATCTAAAGTGATGTTCTTCAAGTTATCATTTCAAATGCTTCCCGATTCTCCAAGTCGTTCACAACTTGAAAATTCATGGTGGACTGCACCATATAACTCGCAGCATCTTACGGAAAGACAAGAAAATAAAATCTTCGGAATACTGGGAGTAAAATTGAGACATTCGGTCAGAATAATGGGTTCTATGCATAATATCAACTTTATCAATTCTTTTTATTCAACTGTTTTGTAAATGTGTGTTAGGTTTTTTTAGTTAGGTGGTAGGTTCTACTGATACACTTTAAAGACACAACGGAAGATAAGTCAGCAATAACTTTTCTGTATTGTTTATGACCGTTTACTAGCTAGAGATATAAAATTTGAAGTCTCAGTCTGAACACAGGTAGTTTAACTGAAAAGTGAAAATAGAAAAGGCTCTAAGTTCCCAATCTTAGGTTTGTCAGGAGAATGAAAAAAACATTTCTTTTTTGTGCATAATTTATTTGTATCCAAAAAGTTCAGAAGGTATTCTGAACCACAGAATTAGGCTGTCCACCTCCTTACAGCGAAAGAATAATGAGACAAATGAGAACATTAATAATTTTTTAAGAACGTTCTAAGTGCCATACCATGAAACTGTACAGCTTGAAAGAGCTAATAAAAACGTTTTTGATTTAAGTGCCATTAACAAAGAAGTACTTCGTTTTATTTGTAATAAAACAAGTACAGAATTACGACAGTAATATTGCAACTAGTAGAACTGTAGTCAACAAAATCTATTTCACATTTTTTAAACTTTTTACTAGAGAACTGATTTACTAGAGAACTGATTTCTGTTGCTTACACAATGTAGTGTCCCTTTTGCGATGTTTAAGAATAATGCGTGTGAAGCGTACATAAAAATATTGAATAACACCAAACTGAAAGTCAATTGTGAAAAAAATATAAAATTATTTACAAAAATATAACGTCGATACTACGGTAGGGAAAGACAATAACAATGATAAACCATATCGCAGTAAAGAATAGGGTGAAGTAACACATTTATATCTTTGTATAACTATAGAAGATGGAAAATATGTTATTACTCGCTCTTCTGTTCTTTCGACTAGACGATAAAAAAGGTGTGTATCAGGTTATTGATGGAAATATATATGTAAAAGTGAGTTCATTGTATTATTTCAAGAACATGCCAGGCGCTAATGGCAATGTTTTAGTTGAAAAGAGAGAATAATTAGTATTTTTCAGCTATCAAGAAGACGAAAGCAGTGAGCGCTGACCGGCAACAATTGGCTGACATTACGCGGCGGACTTAATATTTTCTCACAGCTTTTCACAAGAGCAGAAGTGAAAAATCATTTCAAAACATTATTTAATTTAAATCTAAATAGTTCCATGAGTTAATTTTGTATGAGTTCAAATACTTTCAGAGATACCATTTGTCGTAGATCTGTGAACTTTGGCCTTGACTATTCAGATGAAAACCAGTTATGATAATCTTTAGGGAAACTGGCGCTCATTTAAATTGAAAACAAACATTTATTTTGGCCTCCTATAAGATACTCTGCTTCTAACGGTCTCACCTACGTAAAGAAAATAATTAATGCTAAGCTCTTATCTTACGTAGTATCACAAAGCATAAAACCAATATAGGATATTAAAAGAGAACCGTTAGAACAATTCCGTTCTTGGGAACAGATGTTCACGGTGTTCTTGAAACAATGAACAAAGAGGAACGAGAGAAGCTTTAAGTAAGACCTACCATCACATTTTCCATATACGAATAATTCCGAAGGACGGCAAGTGATGTACTATAGTTGGTTGTAGCGTTTCACTTAGATCGCAGCTATCTGTCTCTGTCATCGAAGTATTATTACTCTTTCTGAATTTGGACAACCACATAGGACCAAGTGTAGCTGTTTAAAATCAGTTAAGCCTTTTATAAGAGCCGATGTGTCAAATAATATCTCTTTCGAACGTTCCTTCACCTGCACTGTGCAGTCACATTAGCGTGACCACCTGTCAAGCCTGAATAACCACCTTTCGCTGCACAGGCCGCTGCCAGACATGTAGGAAGAGGGGCAGTGAGTTTCTGGAAGGTAACGACAGGGATCTGGAACCATACCTATTCCAGAGCCAGCTGCACTATGCTTCCCGGAGGTGGTTCCATGTCGCCAACACCCCGACAGAGGTGGTCCCACAGATTCTCGATTGGATTTTAATCCGGGGAGCTTGGAGACCAGGGGAGTACAGCAAACCCATCCTGTTCCTCTTCGAACTGTGTCTGCACACTGCGAGCTTTGTGACACATTGAATGTCCTGCTGGTACATATCACGGTGCCGAGCAAAAACAAACTGCATGTAGGGGTGGATATGGTACCCAAAGGTAGATGCATACTTGTGTTAATCCATTGTGCCTTCCAGAATGATGATCACTTAGGGAAGCCCGAAAAAATTTCATGCCGTATGAAGTCTTCAATTTAGGAAACCTACGACAACGCACTTCCTCTTCAGCGTCATAGATAAAAGGTTACGATTGCATGCCTCCAAAATTCGGTAAGGATAAACTTATTCCCTGACCTCCCAGAATACTTCATGTTACCCTTTTCGACTTTTTTCCTGGGGCTACGTGAAGAATTTTGTATGTGTAGAAAAAAATTACGAGATTTGGGGCACCTACAGAAGCGAATTTCGACAGTCATCACCACTGTAACACCTGAGGTGCTACAAAAAACACAGTGTGAAATACAGTATCGTTTTAATGTCTGCAATATTATGGATATGGAAGAGGATGTAGATGAAGATGAAATGGGAGCTACGATACTGCGTGAAGATTTTGACAGAGCACTGAAAGACCTAAGTCGAAACAAGGCCCCAGGAGTAGACAACATTCCATTAGAACTACTGACGGCCTTGGGAGAGCCAGTCCTGACAAAACTCTACCATCTGGTGAGCAAGATGTACGAGACAGGCGAAATACCCTCAGACTTCAAGAAGAATACAATAATTCCAATCCCAAAGAAAGAAGGTAGTGACAGATGTGAAACTACCGAACTATCAGTTTAATAAGTCACTGCTGCAAAATACTAACGCGAATTCTTTACAGACGAATGGAAAAACTGGTAGAAGCCGACCTCGGGGATGATCAGTTTGGATTCCGCAGAAATATTGGAACACGTGAGGCAATACTGACCCTACGACTTATCTTAGAAAATAGATTAAGGAAAGGCAAACCTACATTTCTAGCATTTGTAGACTTAGAGAAAGCTTTTGACAATGTTGACTGGAATACTCTCTTTCAAATTCTAAAGGTGGCAGGGGTATAATACAGGGAGCGAAAGGCTATTTACAATTTGTACAGAAACCAAGTGGCAGTTATAAGAGTAGAGGGGCATGAAAGGGAAGCAACGGTTGAGAAAGGTGTGAGACAGGGTTGTAGCCTCTCCCCGATGTTATTCAATCTGTATATTGAGCAAGCAGTAAAGGAAACAAAAGAAAAATTCGGAGTAGGTATTAAAGTCCATGGAGAAGAAATAAAAACGTTGAGGTTCGCCGATGACATTGTAGTTGAACGGAATGGACAGTGTCTTGAAAGGAGGATATAAGAGGAACATCAACAAAAGCAAAACGAGGATAATGAAATGTAGTCGAATTAAGCCGGGTGATGCTGAGGGAGTTAGATTAGGAAATGAGACACTTAAAGTAGTAAAGGAGTTTTGCTATTTGGAGAGCAAAATAACTGATGATGGTCGAAGTAGAGAGGATATAAAATGTAGACTGGCAATGGCAAGGAAAGCGTTTCTGAAGAAGAGAAATTTCTTAACATCGGGAATAGATTTAAGTGTCAGGAAGTCGTTTATGAAAGTATTTGTATGGAGTGTAGCCATGTATGGAAGTGAAACATGGACGATAAATAGTTTGGACAAGAAGGGAATAGAAGCTTTCGAAATGTGGTGCAACAGAAGAATTCTGAAGATTAGATGGGTAGATCACATAACTAATGAGGAGGTATTGAATAGAATTGGGGAGAAGAGGAGTTTGTGGCACTACTTGACAAGAAGAAGGGACCGGTTGGTAGGACATGTTCTGAGGCATCAAGGGATCACAAATTTAGCATTGGAGGGCAGCGTGGAGGGTAAAAATCGTAGAGGGAGACCAAGAGATGAATACACTAAGCAGATTCAGAAGGATGTAGGTTGCAGTAAGTACTGGGAGATGAAGAGGCTTGCACATGATAGAGTAGCATGGAGAGCTGCAACAAACCAGTCTCAGGACTGAAGACAACAACAACAACAACAACAACAACAACAACCCTTTTCGACTTTTTTCCTGGGGCTACGTGAAGAACATTGTATACGTAGAAAATATAAAAAATTTGGGTCATCTGCAGAAGCCAACTTCGACAGTGATCACGACTGTAACACTTCAGGTACTACAAAACAGCTAGTGTTTTAATGTCTACAGAGCAACAAAGGGGGCTCATATCGAAACTTATTAACATAAAAAAAGTTTTTTTTTGCTCTTCAACTTGACATTTCAATTGTTTCATCGTCTTGAAAAGTCTTTGTGTATCGTTTGCGCAAAATACCGGCATTCTTTTTTATGTTTCTGTTTGTGAGGGAATGGTGAGTATCTTTGTTTATGGCATGCTTCTCCAAGTAATGTCTAGAAACTACGGCGACACAACGTGACAAGTAGGCACTTACGGACTCCCTTTACCTCGCACATTTGAGAGCGAGAGTGCAGGTAGATACGCAGCACACTCGGTTAACGACCTCCACCAGTTCACGGTGCTGCTGCGGCCTCCTTCCGTTGGCTGTGTAGCCATCAGCGCGGACCCTTTGAGTGCCGCGAGTGAGGCGTGCCCCGGCGGACGTAGCGACGATTACGGCGGACCAAAAACTGGACCGTGGAGGTCAACGTGGAGCAACCGTGGGGGGAGCGGGAGGAAGGAGGCGAGAAAGGGTGGCCAGCTGCGGTGTTTCGTAACACGTACCACATTAATCTTTCCCTTTCCCCATTGAAACACAAGGGTACGGTGAAAAGTCGAAGCACAGGATCAAAATTGGCGTTAGTCTCCCTTTGGGTCATCAGTCCTCAGATTGCTTTGAAGCGTCCCGCCACTAATTCCTCTCCTGCGTCGACATATTCACCTCAGAGTAGCTCCTGCACCAAATGTCCTCAATTATTTCATGGATGTATACCAGTCACTGCCTTCCCAGTTTTTACCTTCTACAGCTCACGCAAGTACCACAGAAGTTTTTCCTGGAGATCTTAACACAGATCGTATCATTCTGTCCCTTCTTTCTATCGATGTTTTCCACATGTTCCTTTCAACACCGATTCTGCGAAGGAGCGTCTCATTCCTTATATAATCAATCCATCCCATTTTCAACATCTTTTTGTAGAATTACATCCCAAATACCTAAATTCTCTTCTTTTCGGCTTTCCCACAGTTCATGATTCAATTCCATACAATGTCCTGCTCCAGCTGTACACTATCAGAAGTTTCTTCGTAAAATGAAGGTCGATGTTTGATACCAACAGATATCTGTTGACTAGCAATGCCCTCCTTCTTGTGTTCGTCGGCTTGTCATGTCCTCCCTGCTTCGGTAGGCATGCGTCACTCTTTTCCAATTTAGCGGAAGTCCTACAATTCGTCTAGTACGTCGTTTCCATTCTTGATGTAAGATTATCTCTAACCCCATTTCTGCTACTCCTCATTACTTTCGTCTTTTCTCAGTTTCCTCTCAGTCAACAGCGTGAACTCGCTACACTGTTCATTCTTAAAAATAAAAATATGGCATTTTAGTCTTTGATCTCTATTTTTTATTTTCAATGACCGGTTTCCGGCTATCTGCCCATCTTCAGATCATATATCGCAGTTACAGAGTAACTTGTCAGTACAGGACTATCGGTTCGCTGTCATAACTTCAAAATGGTTGAAATGGCTCTGAGCACTATGGCACTCAACATCTGAGGTCATCAGTCCCCTAGAACTTAGAACTACTTAAACCTAACTAACCTAAGGACATCACACACATCCATGCCCGAGGCAGGATTCGAACCTGCGACCGTAGCAGTCGCGCGGTTCCGGACTGAGCGCCTAGAACCGCTAGACCACCGCGGCCGGCGCTGTCATAACTCATGTTATGACAGCGAACCGATAGTTCTGTACAGACAAGTTACTTTGTAACTGCGATATATGATCTGAAGATGGGCAGCTAGCCTGAAACCGGTCACTGAAAATAAAAAATAGAGATCAAAGACTGAAATGCCATATTTTTATTTAATGAACGATCGCGGAAATCCCATTAAGACAATGTCTAGTTTTGCTAAAATGTTCATTCTGTTCAAAAGGTCTTTCAATTTTTCCTCACATTCGCTGAGAATATTAGTGTCATCAGCGAATCATCGTCATCATCTGCAACACTGCAATTGGAGTCGTGATAACAAATGGTTCTATATCAATGCTAGCGTCAAATAAATAAAATAACGATGTTAGCGAGACAATCGATGAATCCGGATAACGTGAAAACCGAGTTCCGTTTATTTATGATAAAGACTAAATATGTAACTCATCAGTTTGTTGAAAAAATGGAGTCCTTAGCAATGAAACAATCGAAATACGACTCTCTCATGTTTCCGTTTCATTGTGAAAACGTCAAGTTCTTTTCTGATCGAGTGCGCTCTGAAAAAGCATTCTGTTACAGTAAATTCTTAGCAAGTATATTGAACAAGTTGCGCAAAGGAATTACAATTATCGTACTACGAATGTTTTGGAACATTATCGGCTCTATCAATTACAAATGAACTCACATAGAAAAGAATGTTTTTTAACGTTGTCCAAATTTACCAGATGTTCCAAAGGAAGCTGTATATTTTCGTCCTGAAAATCATGCTGCTTATTCAGTCAGCAACATTTTGGAGATGACATTGAGCTTTTTTTGCAAATCATGTCTAAGGGACAGTCTTCTTCATTCTGGTCGTAGTGTTTGTAATTGTACATATCGCTGCGGGGGAAATGTATGCTGGTGAATGGATAGGGAGTGGATGTCAATTCCGTGAAGAGTCAAGGAGGCAAACTGTTTAGTATTCCACACCATGGACCAACAGAAGAATGGAAAAACTGGTAGAAACCGACCCCGGCGAAGGTTAGCTTAGGTTCCGGAGAAAGGTAGGAACACATGAGGCAATACTGATCCTACGACTTATCTTACAGTTCTGAAGGTAGCTGGGGTAACACACAGGTCACGAAACGCTATTTACAGCAGCTCGGAAAAAAAAATTACTGTTGTATCGATGGCCAAGAAAGGGAAGCGGTGTTTGAGAAGGGAGCGAGACAGGTTTGTAGCCTGATGTTACTCAGTCTGTGCGTTGATCGAGTAGTAAAGGAACCCAAGGAAAAATTGGGAAGCGATTAAGTTCAGAGGGAAGGTTTACCAGTGTCATTTTCATTCTGTCGGGGACAGCAAAGGACTTGGAAGAACAACTGCCCGGGATGGAGAGTGTTTGAAAAACAGGATATAAGATGAGTATAAACTCCAGAAAAACAAGGATATTAGTATGTAGTCCAGTTCAATAAAATGATGACAAGGAAATGAGATTTGGAAATGAAACACTAAAATACTACATGCTTTTTTGCTATTTTGGCAGGAAAATGATTGGTTGGTTGTTTGTTTGGGGGAGGAGACCAGACAGCGAGGTCATCGGTCTCATCGGATTAGGAAGGACGGGGAAGGATGACGGCCGTGCCCTTTCAAAGGAACCATCCTGGCATTTAGGGAAATCACGGAAAAAAGGATGGCCGGACGCGGGACTGAACCGTCGTCCTCCCGAATACGAGTCCAGGAAAATGACTTACGATGACTGAAGTAGAGCGGTGTAAAATGTAAACTGGCTAGGACAAGAAAATAGTTTCTGATGAAGAGAAATTTGTTAACATCAAATATAGATTTAAGTATATATGTAGACTGAGTGATGAATGAAAATTTGTACCAACGTCGGGACTCAAACCCTGGCACAGTTGCTTTTCACAACTGCACGGATTGTTCTCGCACGCTTCGCTCCTCAGAAACCATTCACGCCTCATCCAACTTTTTAATTTCCCCCTTCCGCCCCCCCCCCTGCACCTCCCAAACTCGTACAGCATTGCAGAGGCTCTCCAACTGTACTGTAATAGCACATCAGCATCGGACGAAACAAGGGAACTTGCCTGAAACCCAGGCACAGGTCCTTTAATCAAATGTAACGATATGACCGTAGATACCTATCAGATCTCAAACACAGGGAACGTGGACGGTAAGCAGTTCAGAAAAACACAGACTCGAAGCTTTTGAAATGTGTTGCTGCACAAGAACGCTGAAAATTAGATGGGTTGAGCGCTCGAAAAGTGAGAAAGCACTGAACAGTATTGGAGAAAAAAGAAATTTGTGGCACAACCTCACTAAAAAAATAATAATAAAAAAAGATCCGTTGATGGAACACATTGTGAGACGTGAACAAATCATCAGGTTAGTATTGGAGGGTATTATGGTGGAGGGAGTTGTTGGACTAGTGTTAAAAAGTGTAGAGAGGAACCTAGGCTTTAATACATTAAGCAAATTCAAATGGATTTGGTTACAGTAATTATTCGGAGATGAAGAGGCTTCTACAGGATAGAGTAACATGGAGAGCTGCATCAAACCAATCTTCATACTGACAAGCACTGAATCAACAGAACAGCAATGTGGTGGTTCGATCTTCTCTAGACATTCCAGACGTTGTATCAGTCCGTCATGTAACTAACGTAGCAGGCACGTATCTAGGAGCGAGGTCGAAATCGCGTCAAGCAAGCGTCCGCCAGCCCTGCGTAGTCCAGGTTGACGACCACAGGGGACGCCCTACGGCCACGGGCCCGGTAGAACCGCCGGCCAGTGTTGGACGCTGTCCAGTTGGCGGCTGTCCCCGGCTCGGTGCAGTTCGCCGCCCCCATCCAGATAGCACCAACAGCTGCTGTGTCATGGCCCACCATGCGGTCTTCCCCCTCACTGTGTTCTAGCGACCTACAACCACCTCAACATGGAAACAGCTCAATTTATGTGATGTTTCCTTAATATTAGTCTGGTGCACACGTTCGTAGAGTTCTTGTTTACCATGTTGGTAGTTTGGTTACTATGGATTTATTTATCGATTGTAATCTTTTATTTGCAGTTCACTGTCGCTGTTTATGTTTACATGTCGTCACTTTGTCGTTTAGAGAGAATAGGTGGAGCTGTGGGCGGTAGAAAGTGGAATGCCAATTGTAGAAATCGGAACATTTCCGACATATTCTTCTGTTTAAGTTCAAGAGAGGGGTGACAGCAGTGGAAGCAGCCAGGAACATTTGCGCCGTTTGTTGGAATAATGACACTGAACAGAGCACGGCAAGAAAATGGTTTTCTCATTTTAAGGAGGATCACTTTGACGTCAGTGACTCTCAGCGTTCAAGAAGCACTGCAGGGTTTGATGAAGATCGTTTAAAAGCATTAATCCACAATGATCCATGTCAGTGTACTCGAGAACTGGCAAATGTGATCATTCCACGCTATGGGGAAGGTTCAAACATCTGGTATATACAGGGTGTTTCAAAAATGACCGGTATATTTGAAACGGCAATAAAAACTAAACGAGCAGCGATAGAAATACACCGTTTGTTGCAATATGCTTGGGACAACAGTACATTTTCAGGCAGACAAACTTTCGAAATTACAGTAGTTACAATTTTCAACAACAGATGGCGCTGCGGTCTGGGAAACTCTATAGTACGATATTTTCCACATATCCATCATGCGTAGCAATAATATGGCGTAGTCTCTGAATGAAATTACCCGAAACCTTTGACAACGTGTCTGGCGGAATGGCTTCACATGCAGATGAGATGTACTGCTTCAGCTGTTCAATTGTTTCTGGATTCTGGCGGTACACCTGGTCTTTCAAGTGTCCCCACAGAAAGAAGTCACAGGGGTTCATGTCTGGCGAATAGGGAGGCCAATCCACGCCGCCTCCTGTATGTTTCGGATAGCCCAAAGCAATCACACGATCATCGAAATATTCATTCAGGAAATTAAAGACGTCGGCCGTGCGATGTGGCCGGGCACCATCTTGCATAAACCACGAGGTGTTCGCAGTGTCGTCTAAGGCAGTTTGTACCGCCACAAATTCACGAAGAATGTCCAGATAGCGTGATGCAGTAATCGTTTCGGATCTGAAAAATGGGCCAATGATTCCTTTGGAAGAAATGGCGGCCCAGACCAGTACTTTTTGAGGATGCAGGGACGATGGGACTGCAACATGGGGCTTTTCGGTTCCCCATATGCGCCAGTTCTGTTTATTGACGAAGCCGTCCAGGTAAAAATAAGCTTCGTCAGTAAACCAAATGCTGCCCACATGCATATCGCCGTCATCAATCCTGTGCACTATATCGTTAGCGAATGTCTCTCGTGCAGCAATGGTAGCGGCGCTGAGGGGTTGCCGCGTTTGAATTTTATATGGATAGAGGTGTAAACTCTGGCGCATGAGACGATACGTGGACGTTGGCGTCATTTGGACCGCAGCTGCAACACGGCGAACGGAAACCCGAGGCCGCTGTTGGATCACCTGCTGCACTAGCTGCGCGTTGCCCTCTGTGGTTGCCGTACGCGGTCGCCCTACCTTTCCAGCACGTTCATCCGTCACGTTCCCAGTCCGTTGAAATTTTTCAAACAGATCCTTTATTGTCTCGCTTTTCGGTCGTTTGGTTACATTAAACCTCCGTTGAAAACTTCGTCTTGTTGCAACAACACTGTGTTCTAGGCGGTGGAATTCCAACACCAGAAAAATCCTCTGTTCTAAGGAATAAACCATGTTGTCCACAGCACACTTGCACGTTGTGAACAGCACACGCTTACAGCAGAAAGACGACGTACAGAATGGCGCACCCACAGACTGCGTTGTCTTCTATATCTTTCACATCACTTGCAGCGCCATCTGTTGTTGAAAATTGTAACTACTGTAATTTCGAAAGTTTGTCCGCCTGAAAATGTACTGTTGTCCCAAGCATATTCCAACAAACGGTGTATTTCTATCGCTGCTCGTTAGGTTTTATTGCCGTTTCAAATATACCGGTCATTTCTGAAACACCCTGTAAGTACCGTATGCTATAAGCCAAAATTACAATCATCAGCGGGTGGACATACGTGCTCGATCGTCATCAACTGGCTCGTGAACGACATCGACCATTCCTATCTTGTATCGCTACTGGGGACGAGAAATTGCGTCCTTAAGTTAACGCAAGCAAAGAAAAGTAATGGCTGAGCCCAAACAAAGCAGCAGCTCCCAGTACAGAGACCTCCGCGCTTCCATATTATGCCTCTGGTGGAATAGAGACGGTGCGGTGAACTGCATCCCTGAGGTGTAATCATCACTGCTGACATTTATTGCCGGCCGGTGTGGCCGTACGGTTCGAAGCGCTTCAGTTTGGAACCGCGTGACCGCTACGGTCGCAGGTTCGAATCCTGCCTCGGGCATGGATGTGTGTGATGTCCTTAGGTTGGTTAGGTCTAAGTAGTTCTAAGTTCTACGGACTGATGACCTCAGAAGTTAAGTCCCATAGTGCTCAGAGCCATTTGAACCATTTGTTTGACATTTATTGTCAACAACTGAAACGCAATCTAAGAACAGTGACCAGCAAGACTGCGTGAAATCGTGCTACTCCACGATATAGCCCGCCCGCATTCTGCTAGACTGACAAAAAGCACTGTACAGGAGTTGGGTTGGGCAGTCACTCGCCTGACTCTGCGCCCTCAGATTTTCACTTTTTTCCTCTCTCTATCAAGCAGCCTTCAAGGAACTTCCTTTCCGGATGAAAATTCGCTCCGAACATGGCTCGACGAGTTCTACAACCGCGGAATCGAAAACTTACCCCAGCGTTGCCAGACTTGTAAATAGTGAACGAGACTATATTATTGATGTCTCTTTTTATGTATGTCTGTTGTGTTTATTGCACTTGTGCAAAAACGCTACGAGCTTATGCACCAGCCCAACAGTAATAAGAACTTTTAAGGATGTCAAATGCAGCAACTAAAAAAAATTTTAATTTAAGTCGCTGTTTGGTATAGAGGGATAAATGCGATATTGCAGTGACTGTGTCGTTAAGAAGAACAATGCAATGTTCTTTCGCACACGCATGCATGCATGTCCGCAGGATCACATTATCGTTCTTCTTAACAACACAGTACTTCAACATCGTAATTACACTCCATTTACACAGACAGCAGCAGCAGCTCATGAAATTTTTTAATCTCGCTGATTACTTTCAAGTGATTAATTTTTTCCCAAAACTAGGCCTGCGCTGTTCAATTTGCTACCCAATTTGTGCATTTCCGCTCTTTGTTTGGCTATGAAATTTCGGACAAAATCTATTGGGTAATTTATAAAGAGCTCTGTACTCGCTCCGCTCACTCATTTGACCAAAAGAAATCGTTGACCGGAGACGATTACGTCGAAAGGTATCAGCGGAAATAAAAAACTTCAAAATTTCCAATCCGGTTTTTAATGATAGTAATTTTTTGTTGACTTTATATCCCACGTGACTTGCAATAGGTGTTCATACACAATTGTTAGTCGAAGGAATCTACTCCAGCTTCTGATCAGGCATGTTATAACTGCACAAAGTTCTGTTGTATTCGTTTGAAGAATATCTCAGGCAGCGAAAATTCTTGGCAGCTGCTATTTTTCACACGACCCCACATGAAAGAATCGAGTTCGTACAGGTCAGATAAAAGAAATGTCCACGGCCTCTTACAATCTATCAGGGAAAGACTGATGCAACACTTGGCGAGAAGCTATGCAAAGTGTGGTGTGGCTCGGTCATGATTGTCACCACGTGCACGTGAGGGGAGTGTGTTTCTCACTAACAGTATACTGTGGTGCATTCAGAAAGCAAACACTGGCACAGTCAATCAAATTCCTCTGGGTATGTCGCCGCATTGTCAATGAGTAAAATTCGCGAGGGTTCGGCAACTGTTGCAAACGGTATTCGTCGAGGGTTTTTCTCCCTTTTTTCTTCTTTTTTTTTTAGCAAAACCCCCAAGGAAGAGTTTTGCAACAGTGGTCGAAGCGTCGGAGCATTTTACCCACTGAAAATGCGATCACACTACCAGAAGTATTTAATTGACTGTGACAACAGCTCCGGAAGCCAACACTTACAGATACTGGCGTGTTAACCAGTCATTTACCCTGGCCGCCCACAATACTCCGTATATGACTATATCGGCTACTGAGCAGTCAGACTCCGGTGAAGCAGACAGACTGAGAATGACCATCCAGCGCTGCAGCACATCGATGCTCAACATACTCGTAAACGAGGAGTGAAGTCAGCAGGAGATACACCTTGCACCAAATGTAAATGGTAGAAGCTTAGCCACTGTTATCATATTACTTTCTAAGCAGTGCAACCGTTTCACGAGTAGACGATGCTAATTGAAGGCTCCTAATCCGTCCGATTAACTACAACCACTTCCAAGACAGGCCGTCTGTACAGTTCGTTTTTCTCTTCTATCACTCTCTTTGCCTTAACCTTTGATACAGTCTTGAAACCATGGTGGGGAGTCTGGTGGCTTCTAGATACCTACTGGGTCCCACACAGTACACACCTTTCACTTTCCATTTGCTTGGCCGTACGCGAAAATTATGTCTACTAATTCCGTTACTAAGTGCACTACCATTTCGCAGTGGTTGTACCTCGTAAATAAATAAATAAATAAATAAATTAATTGCAGTTTTACAGACCTTTACATCAGGACGAACGATGTGGGCTTATACAGTACGAGTTTGTTAAAGAGTGGTAGTTTGTGTTTTCTTTCTGCATAAGCAATCTAGCCCCGACCACCGAACTTTAACTTGCCGTGCTCAGAAAGCTCTCGTATCATTTGTGTCTTAAAAGTAACTGGATGTTCACCGGTCGAAATATTGGCCGTTGTCGAGCACGTTACAACTTTCAAACCAATACGTTATCTGAATATTCCATACACCGGGAGACGCTCAAGTTTTACCTATATTGTATACTTTCATCAACTTCGACTTTCCGTGTTACAAAAATTATCATTATACTCACTGATTCACTGAAACGTTGTACACTGTCGGATCAAAAGTATCCGGAAATCCCTATGTATTGTGGAATCGACCGACAGATATCACGAAAGACAAATCCACCAATGTAAAGGGAGGCGGCGATAATCGTGGTGTCAGTAGAAGGGCGGTAATGGCAGAACGGGTCGGTCACGAGAGTTCACTGACTCCTAGCGTGGAAAGGGGCACAGGATGTTCCCTGA
Organism: Schistocerca nitens; assembly: GCF_023898315.1. Classification (NCBI taxonomy): domain Eukaryota; kingdom Metazoa; phylum Arthropoda; class Insecta; order Orthoptera; family Acrididae; genus Schistocerca; species Schistocerca nitens. The sequence goes on from NC_064622.1 coordinate 190,271,293, forward strand.
ATAGCAAATCCTTCAGCGACTTCTAAAGCTGCCTTCGTCCAATGTTAGCGAGGTGATTATGAAGAGAAAAAGCGAGGTACAACCTCAGATAAACTAAGACCAGCAGACGTTATTTACTGCAGGCCAGGGACATTTGAGCACTGCAGACGATGGATGTTTGTAAAAAATTGCTTGGAATCAGTGGAAGACATCACTCGAGAGTTTACAGTGCGATCAGCGGTCCACCTAGCACAATTACTGTGCGTAGAGAGTTAAAAATAATAGCGTACGATGGTCGAAGAGCTTCTCATAAGAAACACGTATCTGAAGTCAATGCTAAGCGACGCCTCAGCTGGTGTAAAGAGCGGCGCCATTGGATAGTGGAAACGAGTGATTGGAGTGATGAATCAAGCTATTATACTCTATGGCAATACGATGGAAGGCTTTGGGTTTGACGACTGGCTGGAGAGCGTTATCTACCATCATGTGTAATGCCAACAGTGAATTACACCCGTGGTGGTGTTACGGTATGGAGGCGATTCTCGTGTCTAGAGTGAGCGACTAGGAAAATCCTAAATGCTGAAGGATATGGGCACAATTTACAGAATTATGCGCTGCGTGCAGTAGATCAGTTCGGAGACGGTGACTGCTTGTACCAGCATGACAATGCACCCGGTCATAAAGCAGCGCCAGCGAGGCAAAGGTTTTTAGACAATGACATCCCTGGACTGGCCTACCCAGATTCCCGACATGAAACCAGTGAAACTCCTTTGGGCTGAGTTAGAACGTCGGCTTTGCTCCAGACCGCAGCGTTCAACATCACTGCCTTGTCCAGTTTAAGATCTTGAGGAAGTGTGGGGTGGCATTCCTTCACAGACATTGAGACCCTTCATTAAAAGTGTCCCCAGAAGAATTCAAGCCGTCATATAGGTGAATGATGAACACCCCGAGTCAGATTCAGAATTTTGTTCTGGGGAGGAGGGTGGGGCTGAACTCGTAGACACTGCGTCACCGTGCCCTCTCCTCCAGAGTAAACGAAGGTGTTTTGTTAATCTATTATAATCCGGCTACAATACCGAGAAAATTATCAGAACAATTACGTCTGAAAGCTGTGTTGCAAAGTAGCTGTTGGCGGGGAGCGGCACCTCCATAGCGTCCACGCCAGATTCGCCTCTGTGGACACCCACTAGTAATATCTACCGGCAGGTGACCAGATACTTTCCATCAGGTAGTACACGTTCTGAGCATCAGAAAGGGCACTCTTGACGTTATGCCATAAAAATCTGATTTCACTAACAAATCTGGCAGTTGGGAAGGCAGCTAGCTAGGGAACCTCATCTCGAGTGTAGTAGGCGCACTGTAAAAGGAAAGAAGATGAGAGTGACACGAAAGCAATTCACGTGAGGCCTGCGCGCAACAACGGCAGTGTCATTCCAGAGCGGCGGCGAGCGCAGTAACCTCCGGGCAGCACTCGGCCGCCGGAGCTCTTTGTTCAGAGACTGGCCGCCAGCGGTTCATTCCTCGCGTCTCTGGCCCGCATTCGTCGCGCCGCTTACAGCGCGCAGGCGCTCGCGGCTGCCACGGTCCCGGTATGGCTAGCCGAGACTGCCGCCGTTACGACCGCCGTCCCGCGAACCCTAGAGCCCTCCGGGCCCCGGTTAAGTGCGTAATTAAGGTCCGACAACGAGTTAAATTAAGAGCAGTAACTGCTTGTCAGTCTCGGACGCTGCGGCGCCGTTCATATTCTCTGTCGGGCAGTGAGGGAGAGAGGAGGAGAAAGATAGAAATAGAAAGAGAGAGGAAGGATAGACATGACAAGAGCGACTGGGAATGTGCTGACACAGAGGTGATGTACTACAACAGCTGTAAAGCTATCTACAAACTCGGTAAGTGTCCCAGTTTAATGGTACTGAAGTTTATGAACTTCTACTCTGCTACTGACGTAAGCACCCCCCCCCCCCCCCCCCTTGGCCGCCGCCCAACCGGCTTGCACATAGGCAGAAGCAGAGAGAGAGAGAGAGAGAGAGAGAGAGAGAGAGAGAGAAGGTGGAACCAAATCAGGAGTGCGGAGGAGGAGGTGGAGAGCGGAGGGCAGCAGCCATACTCACATATTCACTGCTTTCGGAGCACATTAACCTTTTCAAAACATACAACATTATCAGACCATCCATTATTTCTTTTTCCAACAATCTGTCAATCTGCTCGGATACCACCTCTTTCTTTTTGTGTCGTGACGTCTGTCAGTCTCAGTGAAAACGTGTAGCCAAAGCATACTGTCATCTGCAACGTACGATTTCTCCAAGTACTACAATGAGGTGACAAAAGTCATGAGACAGCATTGGCGGAGCCGTCATTAGTACTCAGGTGATTAGGCTTTCGAAGTGATTATGGTCGGACGACGGGAATTAAGAGGCTCTGAATGTAGAATAGTAGTTGGAGATAGACCATGAGACATTCCATTTCGGAAATCTTTAGAGAATTCAGTATTTCTAGATCCTCATTGTCAACAGCGTGCCGATAATACCACGTTGTAGGCATCACTTCTCATCACGAACTACACAGTGGCTGACGGCCTTCACTTAACGACCGAGAGCAGCGGCGTTTGCGTAGAGGTGTCAGTGCTACCAGAGAAGCATCACAGAGTGAAATAACCGCTGAAATCAATGTGGGACGTACCACGAACGTATCCGTCAGAAGACGGAGACAAAATCTGACGTTAATGGGCTACGGTAGCAGACGACCGACGTGAGTGGCTTTGCTAACATCACGACGTCTCCTGCAGCACCTGTCCTGCAATCGGACCACACACACACACACACACACACACACACACACACACACACATACACACGCACACACACACACACACACACCAAAAAACGTTTTCCATCACCTCGATTCCGAGAGTTCCGGAACCTGTACAGAAAATTGGAATATAGATCAACACAAACATTTATTGCTCATGAAAACCACACATTACATGTTGTACTACCATACAGCGAGACCCTCAGAGGTTGTGGTCCAGATTGCTGCACACACCGGTACCTCTAATACCCAGTAGCACGTCCTCTTGCATTGAGGCATGCCTGTATTCGTCATGGCATACTATCCACAACTCCAGCAAGGCACCGTTCGTCCTGATTGTCCCACTCCTCAACGGCGATTCGGCGTAGTTGGTGGCTGGTGGATCACGTCGTCCTTGAACAGCCCTTTTCAATCTATCCCAGACATGTTCGATATGGTTCATGTCTGGAGAACATGCTGGCCACTCTAATCGAGCGATGTCGTTATCCTGAAGGAAGTCATTCACAAGATGTGCACGAAGGGGGCGCGAACTGTCGTCCATTGAAGACGAATGCCTCGGCAATATGCTGCCGATATGTTTGCACTATCGGTCGGAGGATGGCATTCACGTTTCGTACAGCCATTATGGCGCCTTCCGTGACCATCAGCGGCATACGTCAGCCCCATATAACGCCACCCCAAAACATCAGGGAACCTCCACCTTGTTGCACTCACTGGATAGTGTCTAAGGCGTTTAGCCTGTCCGGGTTGCCTCCAAACACGTCTCCGACGATTGTCTGGTGGAAGGCATATGCGACACTCATTGGTGAAGAGAACATGATGCCAATCCTGAGCGGTCCATTCGGCATGTTGTTGGGCCAATTTGTACCGCGCTGCATGGTGTCGTGGTTGCAAAAATGGACCTCTCCATGGACGTCGGGAGTGAAGCTGCGCATCATAGAGCCTATTACGCGCAGTTTGAGTCGTAACACGATGTCCTGTGGCTGCACGAAAAGTATTATTCAGCATGGTGGCGTTGCTGTCAGGATTTCTCCGAGCCATAATCCATAGGTAGCGGTCATCCACTGCAGTAGTAGCCCTTGGGCGGCCTGAGCGAGGCTTGTTATCGACGGTTCTTGTCTCTCTGTATTTCCTCCACGTCCGAACAACATCGCTTTGGTTCACTCCGAGACGCCTGGACACTTCCCTTGTTGAGAGCCCTTCCTGACACAAAGTAACAATGTTGACGCGATCGAACCGCGGTATTTTCCGTGTAGGCATGGTTGAACTACAGATAACACGAGCCATGTACCTCCTTCCTGGTGTAATGACTGGAACTGATCGGCTGTCGGACCCCCTCCGTCTAATAGGCGCAGCTCATGCATGGTTGTTTACTTCTTTGGGTGGGTTTAGTGACATATCTGAACAGTCGAAGGGACTGTGTCTGTGATACAATATCCAAAGTCAACGTCTATCTTCAGGAGTTCTGGGAAGTGGGGCGATGCAAAACGTTTTTTGATGTGTGTAGATTGGACCCTAGCCGACTGAGAAACGTTGGCCTGGTCAGATATCGAGTGTGGCGCAGACACCATGAAGACAAGGACCCACTTGTCAACAAGGCACCATGCATGCTCGTGGTGACTCCATAATGGTGTGAGCTGTGTTTATATGGAGTGGTTCCACTGGTCTAACTGAAGCGATCATTGACTGGAAATGGTTATATTCGGCTACTGGGAGACCATTTGCAGCCACTCATGGACTTCATTTTTACTGACGACAATACGGCATGTACCGGAGCAAGATTGTTCGCGGTTGGTTTGAAGAACATTCTGGGCAGTTCGAGCCAATTATTTGGCTAACCAGATCGCCCGACACGAATCCCATGGAACATTAATGGGTGATAATGGAGAGGTCAATTTGTACACCGGCAACCTTTCGCGATTATGAACAGCTATAGCGGCAGCGTGGCTCAATATTTATGCAGAAGAATTCCAGCGACTTGCTGAATCCATGCCGCGTCGAGTTGCTGCACTACGCCGACCAAAGGGAGGTCCGATACGATAGTTTGCCACTTCAGTCAGTGTCTTAAAAATATATATATATCTACAGTACTCCCTTCACAACAGTTCACAACAGTATTAATTAGCCCACGGCATGTTGCCACTGTTGCCACTAATCCTACTTTTCTTTCCACGCACCGTTTTGTCTGAGGATTATTAGAGTAAATTGTTTAATACTTGTACAATTCGTGACTCTAAATACACTGCTGTTAAGAGCTGAAATGGTAAGTCAGTGCTAAGAATATATCGGAAAACTAACACGTAGAACAGAAGCATAAATGATCTGTACAAGGGAAACGAAGTTGAGGACAATACTGTAGAAAGAGAAATGAAATGTCTTGTGACGAGGGCCTCCCGTCGGGTAGACAGTTCGCCTGGTGCAAGTCTTTCGATTTGACGCCACTTCGGCGACTTTCGCGTCGATGGGGATGAAATGATGATGATTAGGACAACACAACACCCAGTCTCTGAGCGGAGAAAATCTCCGACCCAGTCGGGAATCGAACCCGGGCCCTTTGGGTTGACAGTCTGTCGCGCTGACCACTCAGCTACCGGGGGCGGACTGTAGAAAGAGAAGAGGAAGTAGGTGACGATGGGGTGGGTGATACAACACTGCGCGGAGAGTATGACAGAACACTTAAAGACAGAAGCGGAAACAATGCTTCTGGAGTAGACGATATTCCATCAGAATTATTGAGATCCTTGGGACAAAACTATTCTACCTGGTGTGCAGGATCTATGAGACAGGACAAATACCCTCAGACTTCAAGAATACAATACGACCCATCTCAAAGAAGGGTAGTGCTTAATAATGCATGGTTGCAAAATTCTGACGCAAATTATTTACAGAAGGCGCCGACCGCAGGGGAGACCAATTTGGATTCCGGAGAAATCTAGGAACATGCGGTGCAGTACTGATCCAAAGACGTACCTTAGAGGAAAGGTTGAAGGAAGGCAGACCTACGTTTATACGGTAGTAAACTTTTGACAAATTTGACTAGATTACAATCATTGAAATTTTGAAACAGCATATATAAAACCCAGAGAGCTAAAGGTTTACTATACAGTGCCCTATTGAAGATGAGATGCAGTTGGCTTCCTGCAACCTTGAAACTGACTTATCCAGCCAGGTAGCCGGGACCAGAAGTCGTGGCTGGGAGCGCAGTCATAAAGAGCGTGCCTGGAAACCGGTAAGTCGTGCGATCGAATCCAGGTTGTACCACGGAAGTTCTTCAGTCTGCCTTTAAGCTAGACTTCACCTCACAACGATGTGAATATTCGCCGAGAATGACATATGGATCGAATTCCACGATTAACTGTAGGTCGCCATTTCCCGGGAGAGTTACTGTGATCGGTCAGGGACACGCACGTCGCCGTAGTGGTGTTCAATTAAGAGCCTTTCACAGTGCCACATAAAATTATTATTATTATTATTGTTTTGCCATTATTATAATGGATGTACCGAGTAAAGTGGACTCGAAAACTCTTGATTCTCGACATTTTTCGCATTAACAAAAGGTTGCTGTGGGTGAAAGAAGTATTAAGTGACAGATAAAAATAACCCCTGACCTTGGGATCTGTAGTCTAGGACTTAAGCAATCAGCCTCCGAGATACGAGAACTGGATTTTAAATAGTGACAATTATTTATTTACAATTTATACAAAATACATAAGTCAATTTTTTACTGTCCTTCAATCACCGACATTGTGTATAACTCGTTACCAGTCATGTGGAAGCCTCGTTGAAGTCACAAGGGCTTGGGTCCGGAGAGTGTGATGGGTGGTACAGCACTTCCCGGCCCCACGGATCGAACAAATCAGTCACAACAATGAACAGTTTACAGAAAGAGCAGGCACTTTGTACGGGAACCGCCCATCACTTTGCAGGACAACACTCGGCCACATATGCCGCAAGCTGCGACTGATTTGTTCGATCGATGGAGATGGCAAATGCTGCACCATCCATACACCCCTCCGACTTAAACCCTCGTGACTTCAGCCTGATTCCTAAGATTAAGGATGCACTTGATGGTATTGGCTTCAGAACTATTACAGGCATTCGTAGTGCAACAGACAATCCACTCGAACTATCAACACAACTGGCACTGCTGAGGGTGTACTACGGCTTACACGGGCTGTACACAATGCTGCTGACTACTCTGAAGGACAACAAAATTTCAAATATATATCTTTAGCATGTAAATAAATTGTTGCCATTATTAAAGTTCCATCATTCATGTGATGATGTGATGAAACAAATCGACAGAGAGGGGGGAGGGGGGGTGATCAGTAACTGCAAAGTGAAAATCACATCCTGGAAATATCCTCCAGGCTGTGGCTAAGCCATGTCTCCGCGATATCCTTTCTTCCAGGAGCGCTAGATCTGCAAGGTTCACAGGAGAGCTTCTGTGAAGTTTTGAAGGTAGGAGACGAAGCAGTGGCAAAATTGAAGCTGTGAAGTCGGGTCTTGAGTGGTGCTTGGGCAGCTCAGATGGTAGAGCACTTGCCCGCGAAGGGCAAAGGTCCCGAGTTCTAGTCTCGGTCCGGCACACAGTTTTGATCTGCCAAGAAGTTTCATATCAGAACACACTCTGCTGCAGAGTGAAAATCTCATTCTGAGAACTGAGAAATAAGTTACAACCTTTCTACAGAAATTTCGATAGTGTGATTTTTTTCAGGTGATTTATTAATAGCTCAGCCTGATTCACGAACAGAGATCTCGAAATCCAATTCGAGTTACGATCGTGACCTAAGCGATGGAGCTCCAGTTTCGGTCAGCAAACGCAGCGACGCGACGCCAGGAGAGGATCGTGCAGCTGGCGCCAGATACGGAACCACCTGCAGTGGGAGTACGACTGCCAACAGCTTCCTAAACGGCGGCACAAGTGCTGGCACGTCGTAACGCCCTTCCGGTCGTTCAGCGAGCTGGCGCCAGACACTGCGGCGAGGGGCGGGAACAGCGGAAGGAGTTCCGGCGTCTGTGGCTGCCGAATGTTCGGGGCGCTGACAGCCGGAGAGCGCAGGAGGGCTCGCGGGCTGATAGCGGCACGTCTGGGGGCGGTGGAAGAACGACGGCTGCCGGGAACAGCGCGAGGCTGAGAGCACGTCAGCAGGCTGCCTCTCAGGTTCCTAAATCCGTACAGAGGGACCACTTAAAGCGCGTCTGCTTTCACCCTTCGCACAGCCAAGGGAAGAGCAAAAAGGAAGCTTGGCTAATTACAGGTCTGGAAGATGTAGGAGTCTGTGAGTAAACGTATTATCTCTCTCGTAGCTTGGACACTACACGAATTTAGCGAAAGCCAAAATCATTTAGAGTAACCTGTAAAGAAAACCTCCAGGACCTCTTTTACACATACGGGAAGGGGTTATAACTTTACTTTATACAGGGTGTTACAAAAAGGTACGGCCAAACTTTCAGGAAACATTCCTCACACACAAAGAAAGAAAATATGTTATGTGGACATGTGTCCGGAAACGCTTACTTTCCATGATAGAGCTCATTTTATTACTTCTCTTTGAATCACATTAATCATGCAATGGAAACACACAGCAACAGAACACACCAGCGTGACTTCAAACACTTTGCTACAGGAAATGTTCAAAATGTCTTCCGTTAGCGAGGATACATGCATCCATCCTCCGTCGCATGGATTCCCTGATGCGCTGATGCAGCCCCGGAGAATGGCGTATTGTATCACAGCCGTCCACAATACGAGCACGAAGAGTCTCTACATTTGGTACCGGGGTTGCGTAGACAAGAGCTTTCAAATGCCCCCATAAATGAAAGTCAAGAGGGTTGAGGTCAGGAGAGCGTGGAGGCCATGGAATTGGTCCGCCTCTACCAATCCATCGGTCACTGAATCTGTTATTGAGAAGCGTACGAACACTTCGACTGAAATGTACAGGAGCTCCATCGTGCATGAACCACATGTTGTGTCGTACTTGTAAAGGCACATGTTCTAGCAGCACAGGTAGAGTATCCCGTATGAAATCATGATAACGTGCTCCATTGAGCGTAGGTGGAAGAACATGGGGCCCAATCAAGACATCACCAACAATGCCTGCCCAAACGTTCACAGAAAATCTATGTTGATGGCGTGACTGCACAATTGCGTGCAGATTCTCGTCAGCCCACACATGTTGATTGTGAAAATTTACAATTTGATCTCGTTGGAATGAGCTCTAACATGGAAATTAAGCGTTTCCGGACACATGTCCACATAACATCTTTTCTTTATTTGTGTGTGAGGAATGTTTCCTGAAAGTTTGGCCGTACCTTTTTGTAACACCCTGTATAGTCGACCATATACAAAAATACTGCTCTGTAAGGTAGTTGTAATCCTTAATGACATTCAAAGCTATTCATTTATATAAGGACATATATAAAATATTTAACGTTCTCATAAGGCTGAATTCTTACGTCTCTTAAATTACGATGGTTTACGTCGAGCTCTTTAGATGCACACTGAGAAGTTGGTTCTCCGTACCGTATAATGTAAACACTAGCATCTTGTACGTATTGCAAAGATAGTGAACCAGCATGTTAAATAAATAGTTCCACTACCAGGCTACCCGACATATCATATATTAAATGGTGACAACTGTGATGTCTGTTGACTATCTTTGATGGTCGTTTCACGTATGTTTATGTTGGCTGCTGCTTAGACACAGTGAAACGAAGTGTAAACCTGTGACCAGGTCATCCGTTTTATTTGATAGCCTTATCTTGTTAATAATTTATCCAAGTCTTCAGCCAATAAATACGTTGCAAAAATATTCTCAGTTCTACTTACGAAACATAGGGCTTAACAACCGAAGACTCATATTCTGATGATGGAAGATATAGCTTTTCGTAAATATAAGAAGACATTCGACATTAAAGATTTCTGAGCATCGGACCGCCTTCTAAGGAATAAATAAATAAATAAATGGAGAAGACAACGTTTCGGCCAAGGTTACAGTAGCCAGTCGCCTTCTTCTGGGTCTACTGATGGCCTTAAGAAGACCATTACAGCCGTGGCTAAAACGTTGGTTTCTCCGTTATAGTTTTTGTTTTCGCCTTATGACGCTCAGAAAAGTTATATTAAGTGAATGGCGCAGAAACGTACGCAATTATAGAAGAAGGCATTTTTAGAAAGATTCTGTTTTCAGTTGCTATTACAACAGTAAACAAGTTACAATTTAAAAAAAAGATAGGTACAGCACTTTTAGAAAATCTAACAGCAGCAGTTAACTGGTCTCCGTTCAAGTATTACAATTAAAATTCATGGCAAATGTAAAAAAAACACTACAAAATAAACAGACCAAATATTTTGGAAAAACCATGCCGAAGAATCGACTAGAAAAAATTGCAACAGATGCAGCAATTTGTGAAATGGAAAGCGCATATAGTTTGACTAAAAAACTGCAACAAGAAATTCATATTTATAAATACAAAACTAGAACACTATCAGAGTCGTAAGAGCAGAATGTTTATGCGCATTTGAAAGCTTAGCAGTGCACTGTAAGATGAACAGAATAGAAATACTTGAAATATAGATTAAAATAATAGTAATGAATACAATACGAACAACAAATGGCTGGCGAATGTGAAGTAATAGAAGAGCTACTACAATATACATAAAATATCAGAAGTAATGGCAAAGCAAAAGATGATCATCTTCGGTCACCTCTACCGAAAGAATGAGACCACGATAACAATTATTGCCGTATTTATGGAAAAATGGATAAAAGTAGCATGTTGCAGAAATTAAGACAGACAAGGAAAGAGCATCCGAGAACTGAAAATAACGGAAACCTTTTGAAAAATAAATTACTGAATTTATAACGCTAAAACGCCCTCAAGACAGAAGAACTAGGGAGACATTAACAACACTGACACAAGAAATGAATGGGTATGGGGAGGAAATCAAGGAGTAACGGACAAATAGGAAACAACTAAAAATTTAGATAAACTGTAGTTGTTATGCGTTACGATATCTTTGGACCACAGCATAAAGGACGTCATCTGAAAAGAGAAGACGCGCAGAAAAAAAGAAGTGTTTACTAAATGTTTGCTGTACTCTCTTAAATTACGGGAACACAGAACGTCATACAAAAGAAAAATTCTGTGCAGACCTACGATATCACGCCCCAAGATGAGACGCTAGGCGTCAATACAATGCCAGGCGCTGCTGCGTAATGACCTGTGTGCATCAGTTGCATTTACCCAGCTACTGCTAACAACAAGAGACGTCAGCAGCAGACCACTACAATACGTTAAACTAGGACGTGTCTTGTTTTATTTTATAGCACACATATATGCGTTTTGTGTTAGACTTAAACAAATAACGCACCAGATGCATTTTTTCCTCCTCATCAGACTTCTGATAGGTTTGATGCGGCCCGGCACGAGTTGTTCTGCTGTGCCGACCTCTTCGCCTCAGACTGCCAGTAGCACTCAAAGTCCTCAGTTATTTGTCGGATATATTACAATCTCTGTCTCCCCCTACAGTTTTCACCCTATACTGGAAAAATTTGGTTATAAGGTCTTATAAGATCATTTGCGGTACAGGACTTCCCCATTACGTCCAATGCAGGGATGCTATTCCAGTGCCGCTGACACATGGCAACAGTGACAATGTTCGGGGGAAATAAGCTGTAGATGTGAAGTTTGTGTTAGGGAGGGTATCCGACTTAGGTAGTTCATGCAGCAATATTGACCATTGTGATGGGTGGTGTAATGGTCAGCATTTCTGCCTAGTAAGCAAAAAGACCTGGGTCTGAGTGCCGGCCGTGTCACAAATTTTAATACATTTCTTCAGTTTCCCTCATTATCGTACATATCGTACATAAAGATGAGACTAAATGGATCATGTAAAATTTAATTATAAGACGATAAATTTTGATTGGTATGTAAAAGGAAGGCAATTTTCGTAGTAAGAGGTTGAACTCTTGATGTCTCATTGCTTCCCAAGTCTCCACTGCAGACTAACGAATGTTCATAACGTAAGAAGAGTATTCTGAACGTTGATGGTCTTGTATACAGTCAAACAACAACACACCATACCGTGGAATAGAAGTAATTTGAATGAATCAACTGAAACCAATTTTCCCAGAAGTGAAGGCGATTCGTTTCTTGCCTGAACTTTGAAGATGCTAAAACAAATACCGGTGGTACGAGTCGCGATGGATTACGACAGTCGGAGCTGGAAATGAAAGGAGTATTAGATAAGTCAGCTAACGGTTTGTCTTCCGCAGCCTCTTACCCTCATCATTTAACGACTTTCGTTACTTCTTATAACTGCAACGCTAGTGATTAGTTACCACATAAACACCCCGTGTCATTAGCGGAGTGCTTAAAGACAGGCTTGAAGTCAAATAAACATCTCAGCACCGCCCGATAGACGTACATAGGAGATGGTATGAGCCAGACGCGAAAGTGATGTGTGTAGGTTTCACAGTGGGCGTGCTAACATAAAAATTAATGCCCATATGTTTCAGCGCCGGCAGGGGGGATGAGGGCGGCAGGAAACCGTCCAGATAAGGCAGACCGTTTTATCCATCAGCCTCGTTATCTGCCCCCGGCACGCAGCCACAGAGCAGCCTCTGTCCTGGTCACACGTCTCACCAACACTTTTAAGTGACCCCGGGATTCAACGCGTACAGCGAAGTTAAAAGAATGTCTGCACGACGCTGGTATCGCTGTCGCCGTTCAGTGGCTGCCACGCTCCTAACAGCCGATCTAGAATGTCGCATCGAGAAAGTAACCGTGATTATCGCTTCTGAAACGTTATCCTTAAGTCGAACACGTTCTACTAATTTTCGTGGTTTGCCTTGTTTTTACTTTTCATTTTCCCCTCTTTGAAGCTGAACAGACACGAAGTTGACATCATCAAATGTCTAGCCACCATTTCACTCTAGCAGCAACGATCATCATCACAATTTGATATGTCATTTCCTAACATTTACAAGGGGCGTTCAGTAACTAATGCAACGCTTTTTTCCGAAAGCAAATTGGTTTTGTTCAGGATACCACTACATCATAATATTCTCCACTCTTTTAGCTACGAAACCATATCAACATAATCTCCGTTCAATGCGACGGCCTTACGCCACCTATCTGGGAGGACCTTTATGCCTGCATGGCGCCTCACTGCTGGTCCATATCGGAGCCAACGTCTTCCTGCGTCAGTAACCTCCCCTTCATCCATGTGCTGCTGCCCGCAGAGTGCATTCTCCATTGGGTCAAACAGATGAATGCCGGAGGGTGCGAGATCAGGTCTGTAGGGCGGATGAGGAAGAACAGTCCATTGTAACTGTGAGCCTCTCTCGGGTGCGTAGACTTGTCTGAGGCCTAGCGTTGTCATGGAGAAGGAGAGCTCGTTCATATTCTTGTGGTGACGGACACTCCTGAGGTCGTTTCCTCAATATCCTGAGTGTAGCACCATACATTTCAGAGTTGATTGTGGCACCAGGAGGGAGGATGTCAAAAGAATAACCCCTCCAGTGTTCTAGAAGAACGTTGCCAGACTTTACCGGCTGAGTGCGCAGCTCTGAGGTTTTTCTTCGGAGGAGAGGTGGTAAGTCGCTACTCCAAGGGTTGCCATTTTGTTTCCGGTTCGGAGTAATGTACCCATATTTCATCGCATGTGACGATGTTCGAAAAAATTGTCACGATCTGCATCGTAACGCACAAGCAATTCCGCACAGATGGTCCTTCGATGCTCTTTATTGTCTTCTGTTAGGCGGAGAGGAACCCAGCGTGCACACACCTTCGAATACATCAATTGGTGTCAGCATTACCAACAGAAGCGTCTAGTTAAACGGCGAGTTGTGTAATCGTGATCCGTCGATCTCCTAGAATGAGAGTGTCCGCACGTACCAGGAATCATAGCTGTGCGCGGGCGGCCGGTAGGCGGAAGATCGGACAGCATTGCGCGACCTTGTGCGATGATGAATGACGCCTCTTCCAACGACTCACCGTGCTTTTGTTCACTACCGGTCTCCGGAGACATTCTGCAAGCGTCTAAGAGTATTTACGATGGCCGGCCGCTGTGGCCGAGCGGTTCTAGGCGCTTCAGTCCGGAACCGCGCTGCTGCTACGGTCGCAGGTTCGAATCCTGCCTCGGGCATGACTGTGTGTGATGTCCTTACGTTAGTTAGGTTTAAGTAGTTCTAAGTCTAGGAGACTGATGACCTCAGATGTTAAGTCCCATAGTGCTTGGAGACATTTGAATATTTACGATGCTCTGGTTTTCCGCCAAAGGAAACTCAGCTCTCTGCTTGTAACGCTTCGTTACAGACGCCATTTTTAAGACTCTGGAGCCTGAATATTTCGTAACTTATGTGGAACGTTTTTTAAACACCTCAATCTCCCACAAAATTTCCAGTGTGCCCATTTGATAGACTCGGATGAAGCGGATTGCAGTGGTACTGGAATACCCTCATGACTTTTAACCCTAGCAATACACTCATAGCAATATCAACGCACTTTCGATAACGTGGACTACCGACATGGTGACAAATGAAGAAATAGAAATTTTGTTTGTTTGTTGTTGACTTTTAGACTGAACACACTTTTTAAACAGATAATGATGTGTAAAGCAAGGACCTGAACCTGGAAATTTCCAAATGTTTAGTACTGAATACGACGTTCACAGGCGAAGGTGACATCCGCTGCGGTGACTTAAATATATGGGTTAAGTTTAACTGAAAAATTTAAAACATATACGGAATCTTGTCGAAGAATTCATTAAAAAGAATCATTTTTTAAATATTAAAATATACAGTAAGTGACAGATTATGATGGATTATAATATTTTGAGGAGGTGGGCACAAGGCACTTCACCCTCCCCCCTCTCCCCCGACCACGGTTTTACGAGGTTTAATGTTTAACAGTACACGAAGAGAACACTATGGACTTGGCAATGCTTGTACAATCTACAACCTTAGACGTTTTCAATGAGAGAACATCAAAATTACGGCTGCATACACACAAAAGCCGCCCGGAATGGTCGAGCGGTTCTAGGCGCTACAGTCTGGAACCACGCGACAGCTACGGTCGCAGGTTCGAATCCTGCCACGGGCATGGATGTGTGTGATGTCCTTAGGTTAGTTAGGTTTAAGTAGTTCTAAGTTGTAGGGGACCGATGACCTCAGCAGTTAAGTCCCATAGTACTCAGAGCCATTTCAACCAACACACAAAAACAGAAACAAAAGCAAACACAAAATGGTTCAAATGGCTCTGAGCACTATGGGACTTAACATCTATGGTCATCAGTCCCCTAGAACTTAGAACTACTTAAACCTAACTAACCTAAGGACATCACACAACACCCAGTCATCACGAGGCAGAGAAAATCCCTGACCCCGCCGGGAATCGAACCCGGGACCCCGTGCTCGGGAAGCGAGAACGCTACCGCTAGACCACGAGCTGCGGACAAAGCAAACACAAACACACACTCACAAATGAAGAGTGGAGAGGGTAGGAAGGAAAGTTGAGGGGGGGGGGGGGAGAGAGAAGGAGGATGAGGGATGGACGGACGAAGAGGTGAGGGAGAGTGTGTGTGTGTGTGTGTGTGTGTGTGTGTGTGTGTGTGTAGGTAGATTGAGATACAGCTACTGCTTGGCAGATGCGCGGGTATGTAAACTGATAACCACACATATTCTGCTCTAATTCAGTCACGATTAAATTAGTTTCTTTTGCAAACGCTCAACACAATTCTCGATCGTTGCGAGAAATGAAGTGGATTCAAATTCCTGTGCGAGAGGTCTGACGCGTA
Source organism: Schistocerca nitens (assembly GCF_023898315.1). Classification (NCBI taxonomy): domain Eukaryota; kingdom Metazoa; phylum Arthropoda; class Insecta; order Orthoptera; family Acrididae; genus Schistocerca; species Schistocerca nitens. Next base: position 190,286,879 of record NC_064622.1, read on the forward strand.
GAGACGGGAATATTCTTATTTTCAACTTCTGCTTAGCTGCATGTTCAGCAGGATTGTGAACACAAATCGTGTAAGAGATTCTACCAGTGTTTCGCCTAGTCCCAGCAGAGTAGATCCTGAGAAGCTGAGTGCAGAGTGCAGGGAAGCTTAGAGATATCGTACTAAAGGAAAAAAGCTTTTTCCCTCCAGGGCGACGTTCCGATTCACTAGGGGTGTATAGAGAGGAGATGCGCGCGACGAGAGCGTCGCGCCGCGCTTACGTTGTGAGGCGAAGGAGCGTGAGATAGCCGCGACCTCAAGTGCGAGATAGGATACCTCCTGCTCGAGCGCTGAAGGACGGAACAGGGGGCAGATAAATGGAGGCGGAAAATAGAACGCTCAGGGGAAGGGCAAAAAAGAAAGCGTCGTCCGCGCCGTGTTGAGGGTACAGCGGCAGCGGCTGCGAGTGTAAACAGCAGTGCAGCGCCCGGGCGACGGCGGCCCGGCGGGTCTCCGTGGCGGGCTATAGCGCCGGCCCGCTCTTCACGGCGGTCCTCAAAGGATCTCTTGAGGCGGCCTCCTCTCCCGGGGTAAACTGGCGGCGGCAACGCGCCCCGGCTCTGGACCCGGCGAGGGCCACTCGGGGCCGCCGGCCGCTCCGCGCCGCGATCAATATTAAGCGGCCGCGCCACGCCACTTGGAGCGCAGGACCCCGCCACGCTCGGCTGCGTCGGCTGACCGATGGGACATCTCAAGCCATCAACTTCACTGTCGCCAGCTCGCCAATCACTCGTACGGCTCTCGCTGAAGAAGCATTAACACTTTCTTAGCGGTAATCCGCTTGTTGAATCTACAACTACTAATGACTACCTCATTAAAAGTGTCCTGACACCTCTACGTAATGCAGATGGATCTCTGACTGAAACAAGTTCTGTAAGTCCCTCCAAATACTGGAACATCATGCAGTCCACCTCGCTTCCCGTATCTGTTTTCCTTCCCCCACCAACTCATCCAATTCCCGCCTCTCCTCATTCACACTGAACACTTCCAAACAACCTACACCGGCTGCAAACTCGAGACTAATAATCCTATAATTTGCTCTCTAGTTTCAAATCCTCGTACGCTAACGCGCTTTTACCAACTTATCGGACCAACCCTACACCTACACACCCTCCACACACTCTCCCAAGGAACTTTAACCACCTCCCCCTCCCAGATCATGAACTCTGGCCCGTCATTTACCCATCCTACCAGATCTAAATCCATCCCACCCATTTCACCTCATCAGGGCTCCCTCTCCCTCACCTCAATTTATTAAAAAAAAAAAAAAAACTGTTCAAATGGCTCTGAGCACTATGGGACTTAACTTCTGAGGTCATCAGTCGTCAAGAACTTAGAACTACTTAAACCTATTTAACCTAAGGACATCACACACACCCATGCCCGAGGCACGATTCGAACCTGCGACCGTAGCGGTCGCGCGGTTCCAGACTGTAGCGCCTAGAACCGCTCGGCCACCCCTGCCGGCCCCTTTATTTATTTACCTCCTTTTCTCCTTCTGCACCTTTCTTTTCCTGCTACCATTTCACTATCAAATTTTAGCCTCACCAGTACAGCCATCTTTATCTTTGTTAGGTTCCCTTCGTTCTGTTACTCAAACAATTTCTTATGAAGTTAGATTGGTTTTGATTTTGTCTCTTTTGTCCCAGTAGTCACTAATACCCCATCGCTTCTATGCACCAGTCCTCCGTCCTTATACCACCACATTCCTACCCTCCTCACCGACCAACCTTTTCCTCTTAAACAACAGATTCCCTATCCCAGCACAAAAATGGTTCAAATGGCTCTGAGCACTATGGGACTCAACTGCTGTGGTCATAAGTCCCCTAGAACTTAGAACTACTTAAACCTAACTAACCTAAGGACAGCACACAACACCCAGCCATCACGAGGCAGAGAAAATCGCTGACCCCGCCGGGAATCGAACCCGGGAACCCGGGCGTGGGAATATCCCAGCACACGTCCTTCCACTTTTACTGCCGGAAAAGTGCTATTTTTAAATGTCAGTGTTCTTCATTATGCTTTAAATGTTTTTGAATTTGCTCCTATCGTATTTCGTTTTACCTTTTATTATTACAGGTTTTACCAAAAGTGCAGGAAGCCAGCCCTATCTCTTGTATATATAAAATCTTCCAGTTTTAAGTTCATTGCTAATATCTCACCTTTCTTTTCTTTGTTTTCCTTCTCATTTGTTTTATTGTTAATTAACTGAAGAGCAGGCTGCTGTGCCGCTGGTAGTCCACCTTCCATATGGGGTGAAGGGGGATTAGATAACCAAAACCTACGTAATGGAGAACTGACTACTAGACGTGACGCCAGTATAAAAGGAGGCAGGCAATACTGTCTTGTCGCTAGGGAAGTAGTAACAAAATGCCGGAATTGGCACTTGCCTTAGCACGCCCTTTCCAAGGCTCGACCACCTGGTGGATTAACTACGAGGGTCGGTGTGCCCGCCTGCATCTGAATGTGGTTTTTAGGTGGTTTTCCACTTCCGTCTAGGTGAATACTGGGGTGTTTTCCAAGTCCTGCCTCAGTTGCACGTAATCACTTCAAAGACGTTCGCACTCGTTCACATAAAGAAACCATACACAGAGAGATGGAGTACATATATTCGAGAGAGCCACAGGAAGGATATGCAACCACCTCTTACGTCAACCATGCTATATCCAATAGCAACAATGCCGACCCCGCTTATATCGGGGACAAAAGTACAAAAAAAAGAAGAGGAGGAGAGAAGCAGTTACAGCAGACTGGATCGGTCAGGAGAGATGAATGACTTCGAACTAGGAGTAGTAACTGACTGTCAACTAACGAATCCATTAGGGCCATTTCAGCCCTAACAAAGCTGCTCAAGTCGATTGTTGGTAAGGAGACTGTGAAGTAGAACCGTGAAGCAACAACCACCACTGAACCCAGACCAGGCAGACCTCATGTACCGACAGACTGATACCATCGAGAATGGTCAAGGCAAAACTTGTAAATTTGTGGTAAGATCTTATGGGACCAAACTGCCTAGGTCATCGGTCCCTAAGCTTACACACTACTTAAGAAAACTTAAACTAACTTAATCTATGGACAACAGACACACCCATGCCTGAGGGAGGACTCGAACCTCCGACGGGGGGAGCCGCGTGGACCGTGACAAGATGCCTCAGACCGCGCGGCTACCCCGCGCGGCAATGGTGAAGGAAGGGTGTAAAAAATAGCATGAAATCAGCCGAAGGAATCGATGGTGAGTTGCAAAGTGCTACCAGCAGTCCACCTGGCACAATGACTGTACGAACAGAGTACAATGAGGTGCAGTGGTCGAGCGGCTCGTTATAGGCCATGCATTTCTGCAGTCAGTGCTAAGCGACGCCACTAACGATTTGGAGTGATAAATCACGCTGTCCTCTGTAGAAATCTTATGCGAAGGATTGGCTTTGAGGAATGCCTGAAGAACGTTACCTGCCATCAAGTATAGTTCCAACACTAAGCCATGGAGGGGAAGGTGTTACACTATGGTCAATTTTTCCATGTTTAGGATGTGGTCTCCTCACTGCACTTAAGCAAATGCTAAATGTGGAATGGTATGAACAGATTTTACAGCATTGTGCGAGGTAGAGGAACAGTTCAGAGACCATTATTACTGTAGCAGCATGCCAACAAATAGCATCTGTGCAACAATGTTTTGTGGACAATAATATTCCTGGAAAGGAAATGCCTGCCCATAATGGAGCACCTGCGGAAGCAGTTATAACGTCGGCTTCGCTGCAGACCCCAGCATCGAACGTCACGACCATATCTGGTTTTGGCTGATGAGGAAGAATGAACGGCCATCTTTCCATTAGACATTCAGTCATCTCATTTCAGATTGCCCCGGAAGAATTCCAGCTGTCATAAAGTCTAAGGATGGACACGCCCCATATTATTATTACAGTACTAGGTATCCGGAAACTCTAGATCAGATAGTGTATAAAATACACATCTTACTGTATTGAGAACGGAGGAGGATTCATCGTACCAATATTATCAGTTTTGATGGTAAAAATCTTCTGAGTCGTCGTTCTCTGTCATATACTTGTTAAAAGTTCTTAAATACTTGACGTTTTGATCCTTCTCTTGGAATCTTCTCCAGCATACAACTGATGCCCCTGGAAGAGTGGAAGACGACGCAGAGGCATCGAAAGTCCAGCACTAACGAAATTGCAAGCGGTGTTAGACGTGAAACGACGACTCAGAAGATTTTTCCACTGATGATAACGGCCACAGAACCCCTTCGCCTTCTCATTCCATTCGATTACTCAGCTGTCCGTATGCCTCTGTCCACGCCCAAATAGCTCCTATCTTCCCTTCTGGTCCCTGCGCGGAACATACAGGCTCTACGGAACACTGATTCTCTAAATTTACTCATCAGAGTTTGCGAGATCTACGTCGCCTTTCTTCCTAGGATTCCCATTTAAGTTCCCCTGAATTGTAGTCACTGTTTCGTATTGTCTACACCCACCTGTGACGATTCTAGCAACATGTCCCTCAATTTGTTCCCTCTGTTGCCGTGTCTACGCTCACGTCCTCACACAGGAACAGTACGCTGGAATTGGTCCCCACTTCGTCTTGTAAGAGATCTGCTTTGCATATTTTGCATATGCACTGCGTTTACCCACAACGTCTCCAGTAACTCTGTGTGTTCCCCTCGCCTTCTCTAATACTTGTTTTACGTGATTGTCTCATTTAATTCGTTTATTACTGTTATCCCCAAAATAGCTGTACCATGTGACGTGCTCTTGCAATGAGATACTGTCGGTTTCTTTCTTTTTGCTACAAGCCTTATTTTACATTTATACAAACTTATGGTGAGAGTTGTCGTTCATTGCATCAAGTGGAAATTTCTGCACTTGCTTAAGATCGTACAGCGACGACACTATCCCGTACAGCCAACCTTGCTCCGCTGCTTATCCTGCCAGATAAATCTTCTGTATACTGAAAACATCAGAGGACCTGCTGCGCTTCAGTAGGACACACACATTGTTACTATTGTTCCCGTGGGAAATTCGCAGTCCAGTATTCTCTACAGGCTTATTGAAAACCCGATGAATATGGTCTAGGACAGTGAACGTCTTAAATTAGAATATTAGGTAGGGCATAAAACGCCACTGAGGTTCAACGGTTATTATTTTAACAACGTAGAAGTTGGTTACATGGTGTATGTCTCGAAATTTAGTAACAAATGAACACAATGTTGCATAACGTCTGAAATAAACGTATCTTATTGGTATACATCACGTTTCCGGTATCAAAGAATAACACAGCATTATTAAATAGCGTATCAGGGGACAATTAAATTTATGAAAGTGAGTTGCTTACTTCACGCTCTGGAAATAAGTCATACGACACCAGAAACTTTCAACATAGAATCTGAGACACGACTCTGCTATCCAAACTCCAGCACCAATTCTAATTTTACTCCGGTATGAGGTTCTGGTCAGCCATTAATCTTTTATACAGACAAAAATGTAAATGTTAGTTTGTTCAAAATCTTAAATCTCCGAGAGTTCTTCATCGATTGTTTTGAAAATTAGGCACCACGACGCATTCGAATACGCGCGTCTTTTTAAATATCTTCTGAAGCTGACCGATATAGATATATGTAAAGAGAAAATGTTGTTGCCAAAAATCTCGAAAAGTTGTCGACATGATTACTTCACATTTTACATGATACTCTAACGTACATTCGGATGCACGCAGAATACATATTTTTACAATATATAAATATAAAATATAGTAAGGAAATGATGTTAACAAAAATCTAGAAAATTTCTTAACCGATTTACTTCACATTTTTACACGAAAATCTAATAAACACTCATACGGACATTGGCTGCATATTCTTTTAAGCAACGTACTACAGGTTTTCTTTTAAAACAGACTACGAGAAAGAAAAATGCTGGAAAAATGTGAAGTTTTGTTTTGTTTCTCTCAGCAAGTTTTAACTAAATAGCAGGACATTTGAACCATTAGACAGTGGTTATAATTCAACTTCCCCTATTTAACACGTTATAATATGGAAACTAATTACCGTACGAGTACCAAACTTTGTAGCATTCATATCTAGGGTATAGGGTGCATGATTTCCATGCGTCACAGCGCCACCGTCCAGCTCCAACTATGGCCAGCAGGTGGCGTTATCAGTCATTGTGATTCATAGTCTCACACACCTGACCAGTCCCAGTGCACTTGTTGACGTGTCAACATGAGCTTGGACAAAAGGAGCAGGGCATTATTGGTGAAGCTCTGTTATCAAAACAACAGAAATGCTGCAGCTGCGCTTCGGGAATATCGCCGGCTGAAAGGACAACGGAAGGGTCCTCTTTCTCCACCTGCTGTCTGGAGCATGATAAAGAAGTTCGAATCAACTGGGGAACTGGGCGTCGGTCTGGGAAGAGGCCGAAAACCGGTTGCACCACAGGTGGTTGATGAAATCGCTGTTACTATGGCATACAAAGCTGCATGCAATTCCCGATTGTCAGGTAGTGCGCGTGCTGCGTCACGACAGTTGAAATTCCCGTGGTCCATTGTACGGAAGGTGCTTTGAACCATTCTCGAATGGTATCCGTACAAGATCCGCATCGTACAGCAGCTTGCGCCACGGTACGCACAACGGCGCGTTGACTTCGCTCTCCATTTCCTCGCAAGGATTGAGCTGACGAAGCCTGGCCCTATGGACACACGAAGCTCATTTTTCTCTGACGAGTGAGGTGAACACACAGAATTGCCGAGTGTAGGGATGTTCACCTCCAGTCACTGTGCATGAAGTTCCTCTGTATGTTGAATGTGTCACCGTATGGCTTCACGGCTACCTTTATCATTGACCCATTCTTTTTTGAACAGGTTGAGGCTCAAGGACCAAAGACGTGCAATGCGACTGGCCAGCGCTACTGCGATATGCTTCGCTAACATGCCATACTCGCCCTGCATGATAGACACGCACTGAACTCAACGGCTTTCATGCAAGATGAGGCCGCGCTGCACAATCGCTCGTGAAGTCCTCCTGCTCCTCCGAAACACATCTGGAACTGATCGATTTACTAGCCGATTGTTTCCATATGCATGTCCGGCACGATTACCTGCCGTCTCTCTACGTGATTTCTGGTTGTGGGGTACCTGAAGAATGGGGTCTACCAGGTGAACATTCATACATGTGCTGATCCGATGCGCAGCATATCAACAGAGATTGCCATCATCTTTCTGTTGTGCAGAATGCAATCCAGAGCTTTCAGACTCTTATGTACACTGATGGGCATCATACGAGGTGCGGCTAGAAAAAAACCGGACTGATGCTGGAAAAAACATTTATTTACAATTATTTACAATTTCATGTTATCTCCTTCAATGTACTCTCCTCCTCGGTCTCTACACCGCTCCATACGAATTTTCCACTGTTCATAGCAATGCTGCAGATCATTTTCGGTAAGTCCATACATTACTTCCGTCGCTTTTTCTTTTACTGCTTCAACAGTCTCAAATCTAGTTCCTTTCAAAGCTGACTTGACTTTAGGGAAAAGAAAAAAGTCACAGGGGGCCAAATCAGGTGAGTAGGGTGGATGATCTAAGATGGGAATGTTGTGTTTTGCCAAAAACGTCTTCACTGACAACGCACTGTGAGATGGGGCATTGTCTTGGTGAAGGATCCATGACTTTTTTCTCCACAAATCGTTCCGTTTTCTCCGTACTCGCTCACGTAGGGTAGCCAGGACGCTAATGTAGTAATGCTGATTCACTGTTTGTCCCTCTGGTACCCAATCAATGTGCACAATCCCTTTGATGTCAAAAAAAAAAAAACAATCATCATTGCATTGAATTTCGATTTTGACATTCGTGATTTTTTTTGTCGTGGAGAACCAGGAGTTTTCCAATGCATCGATTGGCGTTTAGTTTCGGGATCGTAAGTAAAAAACCACGATTCATCGCAAGTAATAACATTTTGTAAGAAGGTGGGATCACTTTCAATGTTTTCCAGGATGTCAGAACAAATCATTCTTCGGCGTTCCTTCTGTTCAATTGTGAGACACTTTGGAACCATTTTTGAACACACTTTGTTCATGTTGAAACTTTCATGAAGAATCTGCCTAACACTTTCCTTGTCAACTCCTGTTAACTCAGACACTGCTCTGATTGTTAAACGGCGATCTTGTCGAACAAGTTTACCGATTTTTTCAATGTTTGCATCAGTTTTTGCTGACAATGGTCTGCCAGTGCGAGTGTCATCACTGGTGTCTTCGCGGCCATCTTTAAATCGTTTAAACCACTCAAACACTTGTGTTCGCGATAAACAATCATCGCCGTACACTTGTTGTAACATTACAAACGTTTCACTTGCAGATTTTCCTAGTTTGAAACAAAATTTGATGTTAACACGCTGTTCTTTCTGTACACTCAACATTTTCCGACGCACAGACAAAACGTCAACTACTTAAAACAGACGCCACGGGCAGACTGAGTGCAGGAGGCAGATGAAACTCGAGCAGTAGGCGGAGCGAGAGTCACGTGACAGGCCACGCGACTTTCAGCCTTATTGCATTCGTTTTATTGTTTCACCAGTACTAGTCCGGTTTTTTTCTAGCCACACCTCGTATTGAGCTGCGTTTGAAGTAGTAATGACACCGGTATGTAATGGGATGATTACCGTAACAGCACATTAAAAGTGTTTCAATTGAACTAATTCTGCATTATTTCTCTTCCTCATGTCCTTGACATCAATGCTACCAAGTTTGGTACGCGTACGGTAATTAGTAACGTCTTATAACGTGTTAAATAGGGAAAGTTTAATTATAACCACGTGGTATATTCCTTCTCATTATATACAACTTTACACAAAAATTGTAGGTACAGCAGTCGGATGTTTTGTTTTCTTCCTCGCGGTCAGGTTTCACAGAAAACAAGAGAGTAGTATTAAAGGCTTAACAGCTTGTGATTAGAATACTATTACGGAATCTGAATTTTCAATAAGAATAAACAAGACTTGAGGTCAGAGGGAGTGAGCAAGAGGAAATCGACAGGGAGTTGGGGGGGGGACAGGGAGTTTTTTTTTGGGGGGGGGGGGAATGAACAGGGAGAGGCGGAAGGACAGAGAGAATGGGAGCTGGTGATGGTGACGGTGGGGGTGGGGGTGACGGTCAGAGCGAGGGTGGGATGTGATGGACAGAGGGGGAGGACAAAGAGGTGGGAAGGAGGAGGTGGGCTGAGAGGGGGATAGGAAGAGGTTAGGACGTATATCCAATTCAGCAATTGCGCAGCATTGTCTGGTTCGCTAGTACATGGATAAATTAAATGCTTTAAGTGAGGGCAGAACAGTAGTAAGAAGATATAAAACACGGAAGTTGATCGCCTATACCCCTCACCTTAAAGGCAATGACGATATGTTTAAAGAGGTAGCTAATGGAGGCTGAGGGGACACGTGCTGTTATCGAGCACTCCTCCCTTTCCACTCGCTGTAAACAGCAGACATCAACGAACATGAATTTTTAATGCAATAACCATCTGCGTCCACAATGTCGAAGTGCTCTTACCTGCCAGAATTCAGAGCTACCTAAACCAAGCTGCTTCCCCAGATTACGTCTATGCACTCTGTCTACCAGGGGAGCAAGCGGGTGGAAACAAATAGCTTCCGCTAGGCACAAACAGCAGTAAAAATTGTCAACTGAAAGCAATAAAAAAGTAGTTACTTTCTTCCAGTTATTTGCCTTTCCCACCTGGATGAACCTTTTGTCCATTGTCATGACAGTGAAACAATTTGCGATTTACAGTACGACGTTATATATTTATTCATATATTACGGATATCACCGAAACTGAACTACCAGAGCACAGCAATGACGGAAACAAAAAACTCTATACATACTGAAGATCACCATAGTGACGTTGAGTCGAACGTATTAGCATTTAACCTGTCTACTTTTTTTTTTAAGGCTGTTTTGAGACTGTCGTGAAACTTTTCTACACACTGTAAGAATAATGTTTAATGCTGTATGTATATGCGCAAGATATGGCGTTGACTTTAACTACTGACTTCTTCAGTTGTAAAAAATCTTACACGACACACGCGTAAATTCTAGAGATTCATGAAACTGACTGCTTTAAGATAGTGATCAGCAAAAGATTGCACTATTTTCTTTCTTACAACCGAGTGAAAAGGAAAATTCTCATTAACGTACGTAAATACTTACGCATCGTATGATTTGCTTATCTTGTTCACATGTCCACAAGCTAAGAAAAGAATCTGCTAAATTAATTAATTAAAATATCATGAAGATTACATAATACTTCCTTGAAAATTCAGTTAAAAAACCTTAGTTTTAGTCATCAACAAGTTACGGCTAAATAGTCATTCTAGTACACGTTGAAAATGTGTATTTTTTTGGTGCGGAACTTCGAAAGTCGCAATGAAAAACTAAACTGTTTCAACGAAAGTTAACGTAGTAATTTAAAGTAAATAAAACTAAAAATCTGCAAACTAAAAGTAGCATTTGCTTAAATAATGCTACCGTAGCTTAAATTAAGAAGCTGAGATGGTATGTGTGCACTTGTCTTAGAATTAAACACAATTTTAAAATCGTTTGTTTACCTAAGGAACTAGCTCAAAATAACGGTCACTTGCTGGGAGGTGCGTGCAATAGACCAAATTAGTTCTTTAGATATTCCAAGCAAATTTTACTTACGAAATTTCAATGTACACTAGTTTCGTCTGCTGTTAGTTGTGATAAGTCTTCAACTGAATCGAATTACTATTCTAAAAAATTATTCGTGATCGCATTGGTACTCAACAACGATTTCTGTCTCTGTATGAAGAATTTTTCCAAGACGGAAGATTTTTTTCGAATTGAGCTGTGATGTACTACCTATGTTGGTGAATGTTCTACAATTGAATTGTGAGTATAAATACTGAACTTTTCGTATTACACTGTGTTTAGACAGGGGCCTTAAAAATTAAAGAAGAATTTAAAGAATTTAAAGGGTGAATGTTCTACAGTTGAATTGTGAGTATAAATACTGAACTTTTCGTATTACACTGTGTTTAGACAGGGGCCTTAAAAATTAAAGAAGAATTTAAAGGGAAATGGAGCACCATATACTTTACAAAATAGGTTATCAAGTCAGCACATGCTGCATCTGTATAGTGTGATGGGCATTATTAACGAGTCAAAAGCCTATTCGGTTTCGTCAAGTTCCGATCCTTCACTTACTGCATATAAGTACAACAGAAGTGGCAGTGAGGGCAGAACAGTAGCTGAAATTTGAGCAAAAATTTTTGAGGGAATTAAAAATGCGGTAAAAACGAAAACTGTAATTGGAAAGACTGTTATAAAGAGAAACGGCGATAGTCACTAGTAGTGTGTGGTAAACAAAAAGCTGAACAGCAGCTCTTGTATCGTTCAGGTATGCTGCGGTTAGTAACTTAAGTACCCTTATTTCTTCTTTTAACGAGAAGAGCGACTTTTTAACACCGTTTTTAGAACAGAAATGACCTGCCTCTGTTGTTGTTATAACAAAGCCCGAAGGATCTTTCTCCGGCGCGAAGCACCACTTTATTTCGAGCGTGGATATTTACGTTTTATCTAGGGCGATGGCTTCCTAAAAAGCATTGAAATTCGGAGGCAATAAGCTTATCAAAACACTAACTCGGAAGAGAGTGTTAAGGCATTCAAAATAACCGGCCGACATAAAGGGGAGGATTAAAGATAAGCCGACCGTAAAGGGGATCATAACGTATCCCTATAACAATTGCTATATTTCTATTCCCTGAGTTATAGCCCCCCCCCCCCTCCCCGGTACGGTCTAGTAAATCCGTATTTTTTTTTCTTTTTCCTTTTTTTTTAATCCAACCTGTCCCTGCATATTAAGTCGCAGCGCAGGCGGATATTCGGGTGACCCTCCCCGCAGAGCAGCGACGCTATATTGCGCCCCACAATAACCGGTTAATGGCCACCAGTTTTGTTTTGGAGGCAGACGTAACGTCCAGCAGTCCGGCCGCTCGAGGGGTGGCGTCGGTTGCTAGGCAACCGCAGGGGTAGGCTGCCCCTTCCGGCCGCCGTCGCCATGGAACGTCCACCGCTGTTTAACGAGGGAAAAGGTGGCCGGTGAGGGATCGTAATAAAGGAAGCCAGTCAGGAAGGGACGCCTAGCGCCGGCCAGCATTGCAAGAACAACAGAGAAGCGCGCTTCTGTAGCAGGCGTCGCTGCACTGTATGGCAGCATGGCAGAATATGGTAGCGTCTCAACGAGATCGCAGTGCATTGTCACCGTCTTATAATAGATCGTATATTTTGTTGGCTATCTGAAATTCCAAATCATTTATACACGCACATCAGTGCAGGTTTGGATCAACCCTTTATTTCGAAAGTCACGGCATGGAAAACAAACAGTGACTCTAAGGCACGCGTATATATTCATTTGCAGTGTGTCCAGATCGTAGAAAAAAAAAAAAAGAAATCAACTGTTGCCCAGCAGATTTGTTTCAGCGTCAGTATGTGTTGGAAAGTCCCTTTGCTCGGATGCAGTCTTGAATGCGTCGCGGCACACCGTCGATGAGGTCATCAAGCCAGCTCTCATCCGAACTGTCAGACTTTAATGGAGATTCTGCCTACGTTCTGCTAAACACGTGGTCGTTGTCGACATCCGAAACCAGCACGTTTCAAGAAATCCTGCACATGTTTGATTGGGTTCATGGTAGTAGGCGACTCTATTCCGGTGATCCTAGCATGCTGAAGGGACGTGTTCAAGAGAAAAACACGATGAGCATCATGTGCCATAGTGAAATTTTCACCAAAATGTTGGCGGTACAGTCCCACTGTTGGTTGCAGAATTTCGTTCCTCCACCGTAGAGCAGTGAGAAAGTCCACATTAGCCACTGGAGCTGACGGTGGTTCCGTATAATGCCACACCAGAACATCATTCCATCACCACCTTGTTGCAGATGTGAGACACAGTGATGAAGGCGTTCGATATTACCAGTTGGCTCCAAACTCGTTGACTGCGATTATCAGGATACAAACAACCCGAGCTTCGGCAGTAAACAACACCCGACATCAGTTTAATGAATTATCTGCTCACTTGAGTCCATAACAATCTGCACCCTTACCACAATTTAACGTCCTCTCGACACTTTTTTAGTTTTTTTCATAATATAAGATAGTTAAATACGACCAAAGAGAAATACTGCGTGAACTTATTCCAGTCTACAATCGCGTTACGTCTTGTTTAGAATACGGCGCGATGGCCGAAGTAATCTCTGTGTGACCATAGTGTCTTCCTAAGAGCAATTAGCGCAGTTTAATGCGTGGGGACGAACTCTCGTAGATGGGAAGGAAGATATACCTTCGGAGAAATGCTCTGATTGGCCACGCGTGAGGGCAAGAAATTCATTGAGGGATTTTCGATAAACCTTCCCAGCGTTCACGTCAAGTGACACGAGCCGCCACAGAAAACCTAAATGAAAATGGCCAGACGATAATTTGAACAGTGACTGTTCTCAATAATAGTCCAGCAATTAACCACTGGGAACCTTGCTCGACGTGTACAAATGTATCACACTGCTTGTGATGTTATCGTTCCGATGCAGCTGACCAAAAGACCAGACACCACCATATTCATATAAAAATACGACCTATAATTTCTTCAAGCATTATATTGTTTACAAACCAACAGTTTATTCTATAACTAGTCGGAAGTCACCGAAACTTGGCAGTTCGCGGTTAGATATTCCACGGGTAAGATTTGTGTGGAGTGTTGGCTGACGACACAATAATGCACGTTTTGTGCTCGAAAATTCACGCACCGGCAACCTCAGGACTCATTAATACTGACGTTTAAAGACTTTGGAGTAATTACAGTAACTGAAATTAAGGCATTTTTTAAATGAACTAACAAGTGATGTATGTGATTGTTAGACACAGTGAAGCTCATTATGGACTAGATTTATTGTACTACCGAAGTGTAATCCTTTTTAATAAACTACTACAGGATAGTACTAAGTACAAACTGCGGCTTTTTCGTGTAAATGTATACTGTGTTTTTGTGCCTTGGCCACAGTAATTGTAGGAGCTGTCCTCTTTCAATCCACTAACAAAGTTTTGTAGTTGACAAACTTGTCACTACCCGGTCCAGTCGCATTAATGTGACTGTACGCTATTCACCTGCAGGCCTCTGGTCCTGCGTTTGTACATCTAAGTTTTTGTGCGAGAGGACTCACTGTCCTCCACTTGTTTCCACTCACAGTAATTAGACCGAAGAGAACCTTGTTGATATGTAAACACTTTATTCCGTATTGCTTCACAGATGCTATCCAACGATATGTAACGAGTGCACAAGGTGCCAGCTGCGGCCCTTGGCTGGATGAGACATACGTCCGCTCGCTGCAGAGTCTCCGGGCTACCTGCTGGCCGTTTACAACAGCCGACCAGCCTACATTCGTGCAGAAAGGACCTGGGAAATCCACATCCGCACACACAGTTAACAATGTTTCACGAAAGAGAGCAAATTATACCGGACATTCTGACCTGCCCAGTTTTCAAACTGCCACTAGATGGCTCTTACAGCGGCAAGTGGTTTATGAAATTCAACAAGAACCCAAGGACTACCGCCTATGTTCGATGTCAACATACAATAACCCCCACAGACGGCAGGAAGCAGCACTATCAGTGAAGGATAAAGTGTGGGCTGATGCGCAAAACAGAGTAGTCGTTGTCATAATGTCGAAACGGAGCGATTTATCCGACGTCCAAAATGGCATGATGATTGGCTGTCGGAGCAAGGGTGGAAACCTTCTCGAAAAGGCTAGTTTTATAAACTGTTTGCGTGCCGCCATGGTTAAATCATACCATCGCTGGCAAAATGGACGGTACATGCAGTCTGTTTTTACATCCGTACGATGGTATCCATCACCAGGACAATGCAACGTTTCACACAGCTTCCAGCAAATGTACATAATACAAAGAGCATCAAGATGATTCTACCTTGTATGTTGTATGTTAACCGGGCACGTAGAAACGATGGAGAGGCTCCGTCCTCGTCGCAGCCGCAGTGGTCCACAACCCACGACGACTGCCGCAGTCCACCCCTCCGCACCCCCACACCAAACCCAGGGTTATTGTGAGTTTCGGCCCCCAGTGGACCCTCCCAGTGAACGTCTCACGCCAGACGAGTGTAACCCCTAAGTATGCCAGCAGCTGTGGCCGAGCGGTTCTAGGCGCTTCAGTCCGGAGCCGCGCTGCTGCTACGGTCGCAGGTTCGAATCCTGCCTTGGGCATGGGTGTGTGTGATGTCCTTAGCTTAGTTAGGTTTAAGTAGTTCTAAGTCTGGGGGACTGATGACCTCCGATGTTAAGTCCCATAGTGCTTATCGCCATTTGAACCTTTTTTGAACCCCTATGTCTGCGTGGTAGAGTGATGGTGGTGTACGCGAACGTGGAGAGCTTTTTTGGGCAGCAATCGCCGACATAGCGTAGCTGAGGCGGAACAAGGGGAACCAGCCCGCATTCGCTGAGGCAGATGGAAAACCACCTAAAAACCATTCACAGACTGGCCGGCTCACAGGATCTCGACACAAGTCCACCGGGCGGATTCGTGCCGGGGACTAGGAGCTCTTTCCCGCTCGGGAAAGCCGATCGGCAAACCGGGCGTGATTGATTCTACCTTCGACATAAAAGTTTTCTGGGTTTGGTACCGCGTCATAATGTAAAAACTACTGCTGCTATAGAAAAACCAACGTTTCGTGGCCGAAACGTTGGTTTTCCTTTAGCAGCAGTAGTTTTTACATTATGACGCGGTACCAAACCCAGAAAACTTTTATGTCGACTGACTCTGGCCGCGGAAGCCTACGCAATTATATGATTCTACCTTACTCCCCATGCCACCAGAGTCCCCGAATTTAAACGCAATTGAGAATCCGTGAAACCACCTTTATCGGGCTCTTTGCTCCATAAAGTCTCATCTGAGAGCAGTTGTGCAAGGCCCCGGAGTCGGCTTGGCTCCACATCCCTGTCGGTACCATCCAGAATTGCATTGACTCTCTTCCTGCACGTCTCATAGCGACCCGCACCTCAAAAGTTGGTTACCCACGCCTTTTACAGCTGGTCACCTTAATGTGAATGGACAAGGCAATAACGAAGAATAAATGTGAGTGTGTTAGCGCAAACTAAATTCAGGGTTCGCGTACATCTCTGAGAAAACACTATCACACACATACAGGGTGTTACAAAAAGGTACGGCCAAACTTTCAGGAAACATTCTTCACACACAAATAAAGAAAAGCTGTTATGTGGACACGTGTCCGGAAACGCTTAATTTTAGTTTTGTCAGTATGTACTGTACTTCCTCGATTCACCGCCAGTTGGCCCAATTGAAGGAAGGTAATGTTGACTTCGGTGCTTGTGTTGACATGCGACTCATTGCTCTACAGTACTAGCATCAAGCACATCAGTACGTAGCATCAACAGGTTAGTGTTCAGCACGAACGTGGTTTTGCAGTCAGTGCAATGTTTACAAATGCGGAGTTGGCAGATGCCCATTTGATGTATGGATTAACACGGGACAATAGCCGTGGCGCGGTACGTTTGTATCGAGACAGATTTCCAGAACGAAGGTGTCCCGGCAGGAAGACGTTCGAAGCAACTGCTCGGCGTCTTAGAGAGCACGGAACATTCCAGCCTATGACTCGCGACTGGGAAAGACCTACAACGACGAGGACACCTGCAATGGACGAGGCAATTCTTCGTGCAGTCGACGATAACCCTAATGTCAGCGCTGTACAAGGTAACGTTGACCACGTCACTGTATGGAGAGTGCTACGGGAGAACCAGTTGTTTCCGTACCATGTACAGCGTGTGCAGGCACTATCAGCAGCTGATTGGCCTCCACGGCTACACTTCTGCGAATGGTTCATCCAACAATGTGTCAGTCCTCATTTCAGTGCAAATGTTCTCTTTACGGATGAGGCTTCATTCCAACGTGATCAAATTGTAAATTTTCACAATCAACATGTGTGGGCTGACGAGAATCCGCACGCAATTGTGTAATTACGTCATCAACACAGATTTTCTGTGAACGTTTGGGCAGTCATTGTTGGTGATGTCTTGATTGGGCCCCATATTCTGCCACCTACGCTCAATGGAGCATGTTATCATGATCTCATACGGGATACTCTACCTGTGCTGCTAGAACATGTGCCTTTACAAGTACGACACAACATGTGGTTCATGCACGATGGAGCTCCTGCACATTTCAGTCGAAGTGTTCGTACGCTTCTCAACAACAGATTCGGTGACCGATGGATTGGTAGAGGCGGGCCAATTCCATGGCCTCCACTCTCTCCTGACCTCAACCCTCTTGACTTTCATTTATGGGGGCATTTGTAAGCTCTTGTCTACGCAACCCCGGTACCAAATGTAGAGACTCTTCGTGCTCGTATTGTGGACGGCTGTGATACAATACGCCATTCTCCAGGGGTACATCAGCGCGTCAGGGATTCCATGCGACGGAGGGTGGATGCATGTATCCTCGCTAACGGAGGACATTTTGAACATTTCCTGTAACTAAGTGTTTGAAGTCACGCTGGTACGTTCTGTTCCTGTGCGTTTCCATTCCATGATTAATATGATTTGAAGAGAAGTAATAAAATGAGCTCTAACATGGAAAGTAACCGTTTCCGGACACATGTCCACATAACATATTTTCTTTCTTTGTGTGTGAGGAATGTTTCCTGAAAGTTTGGCCGTACCTTTTTGTAACACCCTGTATATTTAGTCCCCCACTCGTGAAATATTTCGTTTCCAGTTAAGGCCAAGCAATGGAGCTCGTCTAGCAGCATGTATGTGTGTGTTGGGGCTTACGGGCGCTTAACGTCGAGGTCATCAGCGCTCTCTAGCAGCATGTAAGACGGTAGGCACTAACTATCTGCGTGTAAGGCGAGAGACAGAGGTTCGGCGCGGTGCCGGACAGGAAGCCCCCAGCTACCGACGCGCGGAGGCTGCGTCACCGAGGGGCGCCGCTATCTCAGGAGACATCTCGAGGTGGGGTGCCGTGGACATCAGCAGCTACGACACGGAGCCGGGCAAGACAATCAAGAAGCTGCCGGGGGTAGGAAGTGTGGTGAGGGACGCCGCGGGAATCGGGGGAGGACACGTGAACATAATGAAAGTGGGAGGCAGCGAAATAAAAAGAGGCGGTGCGTGGGCGGCGGGCGGTGCCGGGTCTTCCGAGGGCGGCGGACGGGCGGGACCCGGCCCAGCGTCGCCCCACCGGCAAAGCCGCGCTGAGCATAGCTTGTGAGGGCGACAGGTGCAGTTCCGGGATTTACTGCAATCGCCTGCGGAAGCGGAAAGGGGCGGCGCTGAGACAAAGCTGGGAGCTGCGATACCTCCTCCTCCTCCTCCTCCTCCTCCTCCAGTGGAGGGCTCCGCTGCGATAGACAGCAGTGCGGGACAACAGAGGCGACGGCCGATGATCCGCTGGCTGAAATGATGCTCCACACCCACTTCTCCTGTCGGCTCTGGAAATACGTAATCCTACCCCATCTCCCACAAAAATGCCATCACAGTGCAACTGAATGCTGGTCCACGCCGAGGACACTGCAGCGGCGCCCGAAGCAGTTGTTTTCACTCTGAATCACGATACGATGTGTGTCAGCGAGACTGGTTTCGTATCTGCCAAAGTTTTTATTTATTTTTTTCAAACAACAATATTTCCCCCTTCAAAGTAGTTCCCTTTCGCAGCTATTCACCGGCGGAGTCGTTCTCAGTCTTCGTAGCAGCGCTGAAAGGCTTTCGCTGGTAGGACGTCAAACATGTCGGCCACATTCTTTTGAATTTTCCCCACATTCCCAAAATGACGATCTTTTAAGGCATTTTTTCCGCTTGTCATCTTCGGTCAAAATTTGATGCACGATGGAAGTTTTCAAGTTTAACAGGTCATACGTCATCCCTATTGTTAAACGTCGGTTTAATCTCACAAGTGTAAGCACACGTTCGACGTTTTCGTCGGTTTTTGAAATTGAAGGTCTCTCTCTCAGTGAGGTCCATTTTCAACGCGTTCTCGGCCTTCCAAAAACCAATTGTGCCGGAAAAAACATGTTCTCTTAATAAGGAATGTTACCCATGGGCCTAATTCATCTTTTCAAACTTGCTCTAAATCCCCGTGTTCCATTTTCGTAACACACAAAAAAAACACAACTTCACTTATGACGCCCTCAAAAATCAGGTGATGGCTGTACGGAGCTGAAATTTGGAATGAGCACATGGAAGGGATGAACAACCCGGTCTACACAAGTAGAACAACAGTATTGCCATATCGCTCTCAGTGT
The DNA here is from genome assembly GCF_023898315.1 of Schistocerca nitens. Taxonomy (NCBI): domain Eukaryota; kingdom Metazoa; phylum Arthropoda; class Insecta; order Orthoptera; family Acrididae; genus Schistocerca; species Schistocerca nitens. The sequence continues at coordinate 190,306,246 of NC_064622.1, forward strand.
TGTCTGTCTCATTACTTTTCTGACACAGCTCGCATGTAGCGAAAATTCCGCTGTCTGCACTTAGCTAAGAAGCGCAATTGTATTTCTGCAGACCCCCATATGGCGCACATGTGTCTAGGTATAAACTTGCTACAGATACCCATGCGCGGATCAGTGAAAAATCGAGGGGGGGGGGGGTTATTTTGTGGGTCACGACGCCCAACCCCCACCCCCTAGGAAGAAAACGAACATTTGATTATAAGGGTATATATTTTTGATCCGGTGAACTATGCATAGAGGCGGGGAAAATTTTAAATGTGAACTGTTCTTGCTACATGGGGTCCATTTTGAGAAAAGAGATAAATTCTAATTTAGAAATTAATAAACGAATTAGTTCTGAAAGCAAGGTCATTGGGATGTTGAATTTAATATTACGGAAGACGAATGTGATGAACACAACAAAAGACTCATATTCAAAGATAAATTAGATAGTACAATCCTGTATGGAGCAGAGACATGTACAACTAATCAGAACCGAAAGTATTAAGGATGGATTTCTGGAAAAGATCACGTGAGGAACAGCGAACTGGTAAAGATAATGGCCGCGCGGGATTAGCCGAGCGGTCTCAGGCGCTGCAGTCGTGGACTGTGCTGCTGGTCCCGGCGGAGGTTCGAGTCCTCCCTCGGGCATGGGTTTGTGTGTTTGTCCTTAGGATAATTTAGGTTAAGTAGTGTGTAAGCTTAGGGACTGATGACCTTAGCAGTTAAGTCCCATAAGATTTCACACACATTACATTAAAGATAGTGGAAGAGGGAGGAGGAATATGTTGTGTGGACGAAAATTACAGTGGTGCATAGGTTCTAATGTTACTCCAACTGCACTTCTGGAATTTAATTCAGAACATCGGTGCAAAGTATGGTGATCAGGGATTCTGCGCCACCACCTCTCTCCTCCTTTGTCGGAAAGGCAAAGAGAATGTTGCCAACAGCGCTTGGCGTAACCAAGAGGTTAACTGTCCATTTACCGGCCGGACCACATGCTGCTTAATTTCGCTGATTTGACGGGCACCTGTATATTCAACTAGGCCGTTGCCTACTTAGAATTACATCGTGACGACATAGGTGACTGGCGGAGGGTTTGGGAGGGGATACCTTGCTTCAAAGTTCCATCACAGAAGATCGCTCAAGATGCACGCATGGAAAGCTACCTTGAGCCTGGAGGTTTCTGTGGGTGGCAAGGAAAAAAATAAAAAAGTAAGTCCATCCCGCTTTCTGAAAGTGCAACATATCTTTCCCGTGGACTGTCCAGGAATACGGCGGGTCCCGGCCCCGCGAATGAGATTGCGGCGGAGCGGAATTGTCCGGAGTCTTTGTCACGGTTGATCCGGGCGAGAAGAAAGATGGCGGTGCGGGGAAGTGGAGGCGTGCCGCCGGCCGCGCACTCGATAGCCCTGGGGACCGCCGGCTGCGGGGGCGGACGTGAAATATTCAGCCGCCCCCGGAATGCGGGCGCCGCCCTCGGGGGACGGCGGCCGGCGGCCGGCGGGCGTGTCCGGCACAACAAACGCCGCATCGCCCGCGGACCCTCACAGGCCGGCCGTGCGTGGCGCAGCCATATCCAGCAGGTGCGGCGCCTCGGCGGAGATGCGCTGTGCGGCGGAAATTCTCTGGACTCCGATTGTTGTTCGTTCCAAAGAAAGCATCCATCTAACTTTTAACGATGTTAGCGGTGTTCGGAATGTGTATGTTCCACAGTCGGTATCATCCAAGGGTATGCACCAAATTTTTCCGAATAACAAATTTAAGAATTAAATATGAGAATTAATATAACAATTGATAAAAGCATATTAGGATTTAAAAAAGAAGATTGTACTCTGAAAATATGATGCATACATGTACTGTATAACAAATAAATGACGTTTTGAAATCCTGTTGTAATCTTTGAGTTAATATAACGCCTTGTGTCACCTAACTTGATAAGAGATATTTGTGCTGTAATCTTCTACGGACATGGGTAAATAAATGAAAAAAAATTAAATTAAAACAATAATCGGCTTTGGAACACAGGGCGCGAAAGTCAGAGGTCACTGTGCCACCATTTCGGCTCATTGTATCGCGCGCAAAAGGGTATCTAAATTAAGTTGAAAACTTTGACCGTTGTGTTCTCAGAAACGATAGAGTATGTACGGACAAGCCACCAAGGCAAGTGTTCGTTTATTTTGACTTCTTTTCCACTTAGCGAAGTTTCTGAGAAATCGAATAATGACACTTGCCGTGTTCTCCTCGTAAGTGGATAATCCACTTTTTCAAACCAACAGTTCAATTTATGGAATCAATACTAGGAATAAGAATAATCTTCACAAGGATATAAAGTCACTTAGTCTTGTACAAAAAGGCGTGCATTATTCAGGAACACACATTTTCAATAACTTGCCAGCAGCCATAAAAGGCTTATGAACCAATGAAATTCAGTTTAAGAGAAGCCTAAAGAATTTATTGGTGGCCATCTCCTCCTATTCCATTGATGAATTTCTCAGTAGAAGCAACTGATTATATATAAGCAAAATGTAACTTCTACACAATTTCAGTGCAGTAATGTGTTCATTGTAAATAAGTATTATAGTAGTTGTATTACCTTATAAATAAATAAATAAACTTTTTTATTTTAAATTCAGTGCATTAGTATCTGTAAAATGATTCTTTCACGTAGCGTTCATTAAAAAATGACGATCATTCCACTTGGGACCTGTGGGATGGTACATTAGCTTATTTGTTTGAGTTGTAAATATTTGCCTTGTATTGTTGTTTTTCTGACATGTTCTACATCCTGGTGGACCTCCTCACTACGGATCAATTGGAATGAAAGTAAATCTAATCTAATCTAAGTAACGCATTGGAACTTATGATCAGTGGCTTAGAAGCAGCGTGTGGGCAACGAGAAACGAGAGCTTTCGACACTCGTCGGAAGATCTGTCACTGCCCTAGACATCTGAGCTACCGTGACGTGTCACCAGAATGAACACGATTGTCGATGCGCTGCGCCTTCTATAGAGAGGTGTCTGATCCTAGAAATAAAAATAAACGAAATATTTGTCACAAACGCTGGTTTAACCATCTCTCCATTAAAGGAAAGATTTTTATAGAACCTCCATCAAACAGAAATCTATGAGGATAGAACAACAGTTGTGTGCGGTGGAGGTGATATTACTAGTGGACTAATATGAGTAGGAGAAAGGCCTGAAAGTTGCATCGCGTGCTAATAAATAAGTATTCAAAAGAATAAGACTAAAAAAATCTATTTTAGATGAATCAAGGCGATACAGATTTGAAGATAAAATAAGATCTTATTCAAGAATGAAATTTTCACTCTGCAACGGAGTGTGTGCTGATATGAAACTACACGGTAGATTAAAACTGTGTGGCAGACAGAGACTAGAACTCGGGACATTTGCCTTTCGCGGGCAAGTTTGGAAGGTAGGAGACGAGATAGTGGCGGAAGTACAGCTGTGAGTACGGGTCGTGAGTCGTGCTTTAACAGGTCAGTGGTAGAGCACTCGCCTGCGAAAGGCAAAGGTCCCGAGTTCGAGTCTCGGTCTGCCACATAGTTTCATATAAGACCTTATTGCTTGCAAGAAAAACACATTTGTGTGTCTTTACATTAAAAAACCAAGGGTCAATCCCCTAACGAAAAGAGATTTATGTCTTTAGAAAACGTCCCAACGATGACTAATAAAATTAAGTCTAATGAACACAAAAATGTGTGTCTGCAAAAGCAAGTAAATCATTGTTATACTGAACATGTTGGTAAGACCCCAAGTATGAGTTCAGATCCTGAAATTGTGCTACATTCCCACTGTGTTATGGGAAGGCGGTTACAATGACACAACTCTCTCTGTGTTTACGAGGTAACGTTTCGCAAAAGGAGAATAATATGAATGTATAAGGTGGTCGTCAGCGGCACACAGTATTTTTGCACCTAATACATGTCGTTTACCACAGCATTTTTGCCCCTGATACATTTTGTTTACGTGGAAACAAAAGGAGTAACTGGACCAACCAGGAAGCATTGTCCTTAATTTTTAGCGAAACGAGGGGCTATTGTCGCGGAGCACTTCGCTTTAAAAGTATACTAAGTTTGTTTGATTATCTTCCTCCTTCCAAGAGCTGTAGAAGCTGTTATTTTACTAAAAATAGTTGCTCTCCGTTGTGTCGATTGGTAAAAGAAACAGAATTTGCATACAGTAGCCATACCTTGTATACCCGCCAGGGTAGCCGAGCATGCTAACGCGCTGCTTCCTGGACTCGGGCAGGCGCGCCGGCCCCGGATCGAATCTGCCCGGCGGATTAACGACGAGGGGCGGTGTGCCGGCCAGCCTGGATGTGGTTTTTAGGCGGTTTTCCACATCCCGATAGGTGAATACCGGGCTGGTCCCCACGTTCCGCCTCAGTTACACACGTCGCAGACATTTGAACCAAGTCCGCATTATTTCACGATTTACACTAGACGCAGACAGTTGAGGTACACTGATTCCGTCTTGGGGGGGGGGGGGGGCAGAAAGGGCATCCAGCCATCCCTAACACTAACATTGCCGAATCCGTTGTAACCACGCCGACCCTGCGATCGATGCGGGACTATGGCGTAAGCGAAAGAAAGAAAGCCATACCTTGTATATGGCATATCTACATACTTTCTTCGGCAGACAACAGCCAGCAGAATGTCAGTATCACGTTATCACCCTGTATATTTCCTGGAATCAACGATAGTTGTCAAGCAGGCCATTTTCTTTAAGGCAGTGTTTTTATTATTCGAATTAAGCTTTATTGAAAAGGGACAGAACGTTAGGCACGACGATCTGCGACTAGACTGCTCATTCTTTAAATCGTAATGTAAAGAAAGCAGCTGGGCAATGGCAGAGAGTCGCCGCAGATGGGTGGCCGATCCGGCGTCCACAAAGCGGGCCGCAGTCGCCGCCGCCACAATCTGCTAGAGTGGCCTCCACACGCCGCGCTCTTTTCATCAGGTTAACAGCGACTTGGCCCCGCCGCCCGCCGCTTGATCAATAAGTAACTAACGCCGGCCAGCCGCGGCCGGCCACCTGCGCTGATGACAACATTCCTGGCGCAAACTCCCGCACACACGTACTCTATTATATTCGGAGTCTGAGAAAATTCAAGGCAGCCTGGGCATTGCTTGGAATTGCACATGACGTCATGATAATGATTACCAACACAACAAAAAAAGTAACAGATCCCACTGAAGTGTTTTAGAGTTCTGTTCTGAATTGTGTAACAGAAGCTATAAACAGATTGACTTTGCTGGGAGTTCAGAGTAACGCTGACAATGGTACGGTCGAGAATATGAAGAACGGTGCACTCAAGTCGTAGTTCGACTTCGACCGCTTCAAGTCCTCTAGTTAGAAGTGTCAGCGAAGACCAACTGTGTTTCTGTTGCTGCTGCTGGCTTAAAACGAAACGTGTACGGTGCGCATGCCATTTTGATTTTTGTAAGTTATCGATGTGCACGTGAGAGAGAGAGCATTACTGTTAAACATTCTTTGGTCTTCTTGTGGCAAAGTCTTTGCCTCTGTGCAGTCGGATACATTTTTAGTTGTAGTGTGGTTGGTGAAATGTTCAAATGTGTGTGAAATCTTATGGGACTTAACTACCAAGGTCATCAGTCCCTAAGCTTACACACTACTTAACCTAAATTATCCTAAGGACAAACACATACACCCTTGCCCGAGGGAGGACTCGTACCTCCGCCGGGACCGGCCGTTTGGTTGGTTGGTTGGTTGGTTGGTGACGTACATGTTCAGTAGTGCTGTGTTGTGACTGTATTTCTTAGACGAAGAAATATTTATTACAAAAGACAGCAAGGATGAATACGATGTTTATACTGAAAGGCGAAATGAATATAAATTTTGAATAATTTATATGCTCAGAGCTGAGAGAAAGACCATCACACTTTCCTGAGTCATGCATTAACATATCAACCGATTAAGATGTTTGGTTTTCATGTTGTCTGTTAGCATTGTACCCTTCTTAAATGACTGCTCACTTTGTTACTCATGGCATTGTTCAGACCAATCTTAGGTGTGAAGATCACGCGAATCTTTACTCTGTCTTTTCGAATACTTGCTTCATTCTAAAATCGTTGTCTTGGATTATTGTTCCATAGGAATAGTTACTCTCCCCATCCTACTGTTTAAAGAAGGTTTATTAAGTGGTTCAAATGGCTCTAAGCACTATGGGACTTAACAAAAATGGCTCTGAGCACTATGGGACTTAACATCTGAGGTCATCAGTCCCCTAGAACTTAGAACTACTTAAACCCAACTAACCTAAGGACATCACACACACCCATGCCCGAGGCAGGATTCGAACCTGCGACCGTAGCAGCAGCGCGGTTCTGGACTGAAATGCCTAGAACCGCTCGGCCACAGCGGCCGGCGAAGGTTTATCGTTACGCATTACCGCATTGCACCAAATGGTACGGAGCAGTTTGAATATTTTTGGAAATTTTATTAAAAACTGAAATATAGCTTAGCCGCTACCTTCTTGCTGTTTGCTGTTGTGCTTTAGAGAAATCTGCAACAATGTTGTCAAGACGCGTGGTAAGTAGAAATTTTTAGTAGTGTCATAACATTATTTAACTTCAGTTGTGCATTTAAGACAAAGACAAGTTGTATTCAGACCAGTTACAGTTCAATTGAAAATAGATTATGTGTAATCAAAGTCTAGCGTACAAGTTTAAGTTGAATAAGAGTGTGTGGGTACATAGTTTTGGTAATACGTAGAATTTTCATACAGTGGCAGGTAAATTTTGACAAAGTTTCATACCAAAACACACAGCTGGGAACTTAGAACCTCTCTGCCTATAAGCTGGGAACTGACAAAAGCGACCCATACACAGCTAGAGGACAACATACTGCTAGAACGGGAGGGCATGTCATGTTGCTGACGTCTTCCTTATGAAGTCCCACGTTCCATTGAGGATAATACTAGTTTTATATGCAAGGTGCCTGCCTGTTGGGACTGGTCGACGAAATTTACACCGTTCAGTCACATTAATGCGACCAACTGTCAAAAGCCCGAATAACTATATTTTGGAGCTCGGACCCCTGATAGGCGGGCAAGGAATCAGTGAGGTTCTAGAAGACACCGACGGTGATGTGGAGCCACGCCAACTCCAATGCCGTGCTCAGCTGCGCTAGGTTCCTGGGTTGAGGATACGAGTTGGTTCCATAGATTCTCGATTTGGTTTAAATCCAAAAAGTTTGATGGCCAGGGGAGTATGGTAAACCAGCCCTCGTGCTCTTCGAACCAAGCATGTACGGTGCGAGCTGTTTGACACCTTGCATTCTCCTGGTGGTAGATACGCTCACGCTCCTGCATACCCACCACTGCTAGTGATGCCACCTGCCGACTGTGAGTGATTACTGCACGTTGATGTCAAACATAACCCGTGGTCACATGATGTGTCTGCACCACGTATTTCAAACTGAAATGGTCAATGATAACGTCGTCATCCCCTTCACTAAAATAGTAAGTCATAAAAAACCATCGATGGACAAGAGATTTATTAGTATCTTATTTTCTGACTCTCACTCACAATTCTCACAGGTACAGAAATGGCAGAAGGGTTTTGATGGGTGTTGTGTCAACACTCAAACAAATTTCCAACTGTAACCAGCCAATGAGGGCGTAGCTTCGTGAGCAGTGCTAAGCCTTCCTATTTCACAGTACGACATTTGATCTCCATATCTCCTACAACGTACATACCACACGTCGATCTGATGTATATACAGGGTATTTCAAACTCTTTGCCTCGAACATCTAGGTGTGACAGATCACGTCATGGGAAACAACTGTATTGGAGACAAATTGTTCGTTGACGCTTCCCGGGGACGTTAGACATCGTTCAGTATTCACCGGCCCTGGGACAACGAGATTTCAGTGGACTAGCCAGATGTACTAATAAAGTAGGCTCCATCCTCCTTATCACAGCAAATTCATAGAGTGACTTCCCATAAAAAGCCTTCAGAATGAGTGCCGCTAACCGGAGGAAGATATTTTAGAAGTCACTCAATAAGTTTAGTGAGCGTGTTTGGAACTTAGGAGCGCTCAACGGAGACGTTATCAGTGCCCTTACACTCATTAGAACAAGCAAATGTGGATAAATTCTCTAAAATTGTTGCACACTCATGCTATGAAACTGACCACAAAATCACTCTATCTCACATGCTGTAGAACAACGGAAAAAAAGAGTACAAGTAGATATACATGAAATTAAAACACTAGTAAAATGACAAAGGAGTTAAAACAAAGACACAAATGTCGCGGGCTGACCACTTACAAAAAACGTGGGTGAGCCTCTCGCTCTGTTAACACATTAAAACCATCTTCCTAAAATCTTGGGAAAAATGTTGGACAGTTCGCAAAACTTTAAAACTTTTACCTCGTTACTTATGTTACTTAGAATACAGGGCAGATCAGTCGGCAATTCCACCGCCACCCGCTGCTCGGGAAATAAGACACAGTCCAATAAAATTTGGCGCACAGTGACCTGTACGCCACATTGGACAGTCCTCTCAACGGAGCAAGAAGCCATGCGTCATAGGGCTGTGCGAAAACGAGTGAAGAGGACCTCGTCCCATTGACGTGGCTGGAACGAGGTACGCCACGTCCGCGCTGTGGGCTTTCCTAGACGAAGCTTACTGTCTCCCAAATCCAGCCACTCATCCTCCCACCGACGCAAGTATCTGGAGATGAACAGCGAGGAGATAGCATGCAAGGGGATGGCACAATGAAATAACGGAGGATCAAGACACGCCTCCTTGGCTATTTCATTCCCTGCAGTACCCACGTGCCCTGCTACCCAACATAAAGACACCTCCTTTCCTATTCGTCAGTAACTTTAATTTTCCTAGGCCTACAGCTGTTTATACGGAACAAATGACTGGATAATAGGCATCACACAAGTGGAAGAGTACCTACGCCCTGCCATTTCTCAGGAGTATAACCAATACAAAGGTGCGCCTAGCGTCGCCGAAAAGTATCAGCGAACATTTTGCCTCTAAGAAAAGTTGCTCCCATGACGTGGTTCGTCACTTCTAGACGTTTGATGCAAAAACTTTGAAACCCTCTGTATGTCAGAAGTCTGGAAACCCCGTAATCGGTAACGGAAAAATAAAATGAATACCACTTAACTGCACTTGGACGCAAATTAACTAACCCCTAATTAACTTTCCATCGGTTATATAGTTCAAGGTTCAAAGGTGCGTGAAATCTTATGGGACTTAACTGCTAAGGTCATCAGTCCCTAAGCTTACACACTACTTAACCTAAATTATTCTAAGGACAAACACACACACCCATGCCCGAGGGAGTATTCGAACCTCCGCCGGGACCAGCCGCACAGTCCATGACTGCAGCGCCTCAGACCGCTCGGCTAATCCGCGCGGCGGTTATATAGTCATCTTCCTCATACGCACACCATCTGATCCACAGGTAACGCAATACCACAACTCTCCCGCGTCCAGCCCCTCTTCGCTAATAGTTATTTCCCACACACATTTTGTTTACAGCTACATGTTCATACATATTCCGCAAGCCTTATATATGTAAACATATGGTTTCAGTTGTATTTCGAAGAAATTTGTATGTTTTCGAAATAACTAAGCTGTGTTGCTTTAGCCTAACGAGTGAGATAAGATTAATGCAAGTTAGAACCAAGGTGGGATCCCACAGATTTTCTTGGCGGGGTTAACTGATGGAGTACTTTTGGATTTTCAGCTGAATTGTTGTTTCCGTTTCAGGCTAACTATTTTGATGACCTACCCTGTCGTCTTATTCAGGTGTTTTAGGAGCTCAGGCAGTGAGTACACAGAACAGCACATCTTGAAGTACATGAAGAAGATGACTGCGTCGGTCGTCGAAATATTGCGCACAAAATGAAAAAAAAAAGAAAGGAACGGCTGAAAATCGAGCAGTACACCATCAATCGAGCAGCAAGTTAATAGCAAGACGTAGCAATCTCAAATATTGCGGAAGTGCTTGACTGAAAACAATATGAGGCAAGGTACAGAGGACGTGTTATCGCTTAGGAGGAGTAGAGCGTCAACGATTCTCTTTTGCGGCGTTGCCCGTTATGGGAGCCGCTTTGATGCTCGGATTACCACCTTAATTGAAACAAACAAGGTGTTAGTCGTTTGAAAATAATGAAAGTAACACGCTATAATAAAGATCTCGATCTCGATGAGCCTCGGCTTACAGCTTTCCATTTTGATCGCCGTATCAGCCGGTGCTCGCAGAACCCCGCCTAGAGCCCGTGGCATCCCGTCGCGAGCGTTCTGGGAATTCCGAGGCGGCGCTTCATTAATACGTCACCTGCGGTTCATATTACGCGCCTGCTACACGTCTGGAGGCTAACGCCCCTGGCTACAAACGGCCGTTTGTCGTAACGAGCGGCCCGTCGGCGCGCCGCCTCTGAAATATGTCGCCGTAAAGCGCGGCGAGGTGAGGCGGAGCGCGCCCGCGCCGGCGCCGGGGCTCCCGAATTTACAGGCGGGCATTAACACAACTCATAGCGGCGGCCGACTCAGATGTTATTCCGGGAGGCGGCGAGTGACAGCCGCCGAGTCCTGGCGGGGTCGCCAGCGCGGAGAAAACGGCCGAGAAGTGCCTGCGCGCGTGAGCGGCAGCCATGCCGGAAACGGCAGTCTGTCAGCGGGCGGAACTCGTACGATTGCCATCTTGCAAGTGGAGGTGGTCTGCCCTACCGCAAAATAATCGTGAACTGACTTTATATTGCTAAGAGACTAACTTCGTGCCGGGTGGAGTGGCCGAGCGGTTCTAGGCGCTTCAGTCTGGAACCGCGCGACCGCTACGGTCGCAGGTTCGAATCCTGCCTCGGGCATGGATGTGTGTGATGTCCTTAGGTTAGTTAGGTTTAAGTAGTTCTAAGTTCTAGGGGACTGATGACCTCAGATGTTAAGTCCCATAGTGCTGAGAGACATTTGAATTAACTTTGAGCACAGTCACCAGGATACAATCTCGGGTTGCCCTTCTAATGGCTCCCAGGGGCAAAAAAAGAAAAAAAATTGTCTTCAGTGAGTTAGATAATTATTGATAGAATTAAAAATTTAAAATTCCATCATAATTACTCATTAACAGGTGCAATGTTATGTCAAAGGTTTAACACGGTAAGACAACTTAGAAACCGTGAATGTGTGTTGAGGCAGTGTAAGTCAGTGCGAGCTAATTGCCAGGCTACATTCTAAGGTGGAAGAAAAGATACACCAAGAGAGAATTATCGGAATGGGACGTAAATCGGTAGATGTGATGTATATGTACAGACAAAAAATGATCATAATTTCAGAAAAACTGAATGATTTACTCAAGCTGAAGATTATTTTAATAAACATGATTGTTGTTTATTAAAAGTTTTGCTTGCTACCATACAGACAAAAAATGATTACAGTTCCAGAAAAATTTATTCAAGAGAAAGAGCTAAAAGTTATCTTAATAAGAGCGCTATGGTTGTTGCTGAGTCGAAAGACTTATTCTGAAGTGGGAGATGAAAGTTATCTTAATAAAAATAATATAAGTAGTGCTGTCGCTTAAAGGTTTGCTTGCTGGCATTGTAAGCCATGTGTTCACATGGTAGTTCTCCAGGCTGTCAGTTCTCCAGGCTGTCCGGTCCTCTGCCATCCTCTTCAGGTCTGCATAATTTCCTCTTCCCTTTGTGTCTTCTTATCATCTTGTTATCTCCTTGTTCCTCTCAGACTTCTCCCACAAACCAATCCTTCCAAAGCATCTGCTAGCAGAGTCAAAGACTTATTCTGAAGTGGGAGATGAAAGTTATCTTAACAATACGACGGAGTAGTGCTGTCGCTTAAAGGTTTGCTTGCTGACACTGTAAGGCATGTGACAGTTCACACAAACTTCCAACACTGGAATTCGTAAACGCTGAACATAAGAATTCGACTGCGAGAATGTGGTACAAAATCTGACTGCGAGAAAGTAACTTTAAACTGCTCTATTCGGTTTCCTGTCCATTCAAACGTTTGTAATGGCAAGAATACTGTGTGAATTCAACACTGTGAGTCATTAAACTTTTAAATTGGTAAACTGGTAAATTGGCTATGGAAAAACTCAATGTCCCCTTTTTTATTATTTAATTCTTGCTTACCTGTTGCACAGTGGAAACACGGTGACACTACCTTCGTCTTGAAAGCGCGTCGCATTTGTTGAGCTACAACTAACTAATGAAATGCGCCTAGTGCAATGCACTCTCTTAAAAAAAAAAAAAAAAAAAGCGAATCATACTTGGTTCATAACAAATCTGAATAACTAAAAATGACAACTCATATTTTGCTCTTTGGATGCGGACGATGACTTGGGACAAATTAAAACATCAATTGTAGTTAGTTTTCTGATTAGAAAAGTTCTACACTGAATATTATCTCTTTCTTTGCTTTAGAAATATTACCACACATAAAACTACAGTTCTTGAGTAGACAGACGTAGGTAGTCTCCACAATCAAATGACATCTTTTCAAAAATGAAACTCGAGAAAATGACATTAAACATTCAACACTTATTCTAACCCCCCAAATTCAATTATGCATGGCTGTTTATCTCTCCCTATACTCAGGTCTCCGGATGTCTGAACCAAGAACGCGTAATCAAGCTGCCGCAATAAAGTACAAAATCTAAACTTAATTACCTTCAATCCTATTCTGTCACTCATCAAAATAATCATAATAAAATATTCTTCTCAAAATGCTTCAGTCTCTTTTCTCATCTCAGATAATTAATTAGTAGGTCGACGTCTTCCAATTCCTCAGACTATAACTGCAGCCGTATAAGTCGGCCTATGCCATACTAATACTCACGAGATACCACGAGATACTACTGTCTCCTCACCTCACGATTAACAGTGCGCATCATCTCCAGCGCATCTTGCGAAGCAGGGATGGTCCAAACAAGCCTCCAGGCGACACAGCATCTCTGAAGACACTGCGCGCTTGTAATTTCAAACGGTACAAAGGCGCTCACACGTTCACGACATCCAAATACTAGACAGAGGCCCATGAAATTATCTACAGCGCGCTATCAGAGCTACACAAAAAAATGGTTCAAATGGCTCTGAGCACTATGGGACTCAACTGCTGTGGTCATCAGTCCCCTAGAACTTAGAACTACTGAAACCTAACTAACCTAAGGACATCACACACACCCATGTCCGAGGCAGGATTCGAACCTGCGACCGTAGGACTGTAACAGGAAAAGGGAAAATGACACTAGTATGCAAAGCACACTCCTTCACATACCGTGAGCTGTCTTGTGGCGTACAGATGTACATACGATTTTACGAGGCCGGCCGCGGTGGTCTAGCGGTTCTGGCGGTTCTGGCGCTGCAGTCCGGAACCGCGGGACTGCTACGGTCGCAGGTTCGAATCCTGCCTCGGGCATGGGTGTATGTGATGTCCTTAGGTTAGTTAGGTTTCAGTAGTTCTAAGTTCTAGGGGACTTATGACCTAAGATGTTGAGTCCCATAGTGCTCAGAGCCATTTGAACCATTTTTTTTTTGATTTTACGAGGTGTAGTTCAGGAGATATTAGGTCATAAATATTGAGTGTCGTAAAAAATTAATTGATGCTTAAAATAGAGCGCAACTTAGCAGATTATACTCATCCAGTGTTTGATGATGGGAGGACTTAGGAACTACCTTATCATATTCGCTAATGTGAAACACATCGCTTGTATTGAACAAGTTCTGGTAACCCTTAAGGTATGCAGCTTATAACGTATGTTTGCAACATTTTTTTTTTTCCGGCACTGTCTCCTTCCAAAATAAGGAAAGCAAAGAGCTTGCAGTCTTTGAGATTTGTTTCACAGTATCAAAGATGAACAGGTGCTCATTGCTCTTAAGGTGTGCATTTTAGACGCCATGTTTATTGTACTTTCTTCCTGTTTTGATGATTACTACCACCTCTTAAAATAAATGCTTTTTTAATATCCTATACATGGTTATCACTGACTTCAATATGAACCAATTCTAGTACAAAATCAAAGTGTACCTTCTTCACTTATATTACTGCAATTCTCACAGGAGTTCTCCTTTAACAACTGTCGAACGTCACTAAAAATTAGATTACTTCACTGAAAAATCTCTAGTTGCTTCAAGATCACGGTGGATACATTCACAGTAGATATGTTAATCATTTGGCAAAAGGCTCTCCTCTTTGCGGGCCATATTTTGTCAAACTCTTGTTTCGATACTTCAGATCGTTTATGAGGTACAAGCGATTTGCAAATATTTCAATCTCGTTTTTCCACGGGCGCATGCGTTCGTGACAGAGCGCTCCTTACATACCAGTACATTTCATTTTACCGAGACAGGAGACAGATAGCGACATCCTTTCAAGTTTAAAGAACAATTTTACATATTATCTATATTTCACCCGCAGCAACATATGACGTAATGATGCACCAAAAGCAAATTCACAGCGATCCTTTTCACTGCAGACTTTAAGAATATCAAGCAGTAGTTTACCTGATATTTAAATATCAAAATAACTATGTCCATTAGCGATATGGTAGGCAGTTCATCATTAAGCTGATGAATTAAAGTATGCCTGCCGTGGTGGCCGAGCAGTCCTAGGCGCTGCAGTCTGGAACCGCGCGACCGCTACGGTCGCAAGTTCGAATCCTGCCTCGGGCATGGATGTGTGTGATGTCCTTAGGTTAGTTAGGTTTAAGTAGTTGTAAGTTCTAGGGGACTGATGACCTTAGAAGTTAAGTCCCATAGTGCTCAGAACCATTTGAACCAATTAAAGTATAAGATGTGCTTGAACCAGAGTTTATTACCGAATAGTTTCTTTAAAAACGTTTATCAGGAAGATCGCAGATCGGCCGGAAGTTAAGGATTTCTGCAGCCTAGACAGCAAAATAACCCATGACGGACGGAGTAAGGACGACATAAAAAGCAGAGTAGCGCTAGAAAAGGGGCATTCCTGGCCACGAGAAATCTACTAATATCGAACATTGGCTTAATTTGAGGAAAAATTTCTAAGAATGCACGATTGGAGCACAGCGCCGTATGGTAGTGAAACACGGCTGTGGAAAAACCGGAAAAGAACAAAATCGAGGCAGGTGAGATGTGTTGCTACAGAAAAATTTTGAAAATTAGGTGGACTGACAAGGTAAGGAATGAGAAGGTTCTCTGGAAAATCGACGAGGAAAGGAATGTATGGAAAACACTGACAAGAAGGGATAGGATGGTGGGAGATCTGTTTAAAAATAACGGAATAACTCCCATGGGACTAGATGGAGGTGCACAGAGTAAAAACTGCAGAAGAAAACAGAATGGAATATATGCAGCAAAGAATTAAGTACGCAGGTTGCAATTGCTACTGTCTGAGATGAAGCGGTTGGTACAAGAGAGGAATTCGTGCGGGCTACAACAAACCAGTCAGAAGACGATGCCAAAATAAAGAAAAATAAAAATAAAAAAAAGAATGATCATTGCTCCTGGCCATAGTGTCCCTATATCGTGTTAGGGAGATGCAATACATTCCCTCGAAAACGGAGCAGGCAGCGTATTCTATTTCCGCCATCGTCCGAGTTTGTTACAAATGTTAACCGGCAGCTGGTGACAGCACCTTCAGCAGGGCGACGTCAGCGCCGCTGCTGTTGGCTGGAACTGCCACACTAATTATTCCCGGTCGGCTCACTAGCCTCATCCGGCCGGCTAGCGCGCTGCGAGCGGCGACGGGAATCGGCCTAAGTGCCCCGGCCGGCGGACAGTTTTATGTGCAGGCGTTGTCGCGCCCAAGTGATTACCGGGCGCGGAGCCGAGAAGGCGTTGCTAATTAAGCCCTCTCCGCCACTAACTTGTCAGGGCGCGCTGCGTGGTGCGGCACGAAAAATCAAAACTACTGAGAAATACGACTCAGTGGCACTGTCTCCACCTGTGTAACAGGGCACAACCTAGCAAGTGCCACGTAGTGTTTTTAGCAACTTTCATGCTACCTTTAGTCGTTTCTACTCAGCTTTCGTTCTTCCCGTTCTAGCTGCATTTCTCAATGATGTCTGTTTCTAGAACTGTGTTTCCAGCGGGACTCAAAATACGCATATCACACTAGTCTCTCCGAGACGTGTTACGTATCGGAAGATTTTTTTTTTTTTTTTTTTTACAAGGATCTTTAAACTCAAGTTCTCAGAATTTTCGTACGTTGCTAGCAGTAAGTTCATCATACAAGAAAGCTATCTGTGTGAAGCCAATCAATTATTCTTATCGAGGACGCTGGACTAAAAACAATACTAGCACAGTATGTAACTATCATTTTGAAAAAGCAGTACTTTTGTTTTGAGCACAATGTTATGAATGTGTTTAAACTACTTTCACCCGAAACAATACACAAAGTGATCAGAAATAGTCTGAAACTCTTGTAAGGGTCTTGCAGTAAAGGTGTGCAGGTGAGGTTGTGCTGAGAAATAATTGTTAAAAAAATCGATACCTTGTACCATTTCCGTGTTAATTAGCACTGAAGCTAGCCAATCAAATCGTCGCGCCCGCAAATTTAAACAAGCTGCCAGAGATAGTGTCGCCAAACGTGTGACGGAACAGCCTTAGCTTTTGCTCACCTAGCTTAAATTTATGACTTCCTAAAAAGGTGCATTTTAACTGCTAATAGACAGATCAACAAGCGGAAACTCACAGACCCACAAATGTGAGTACATTACCGCATTTTAGCGTGTGTGTGTCCTTGAATTTGCACGCGCGGTACCATGATCACTGACCTCAACGCTAAGTAACCTGGGAATGGCGCAATGTATCGAATTTTTTCGTAACAATTATTTGTCCGCTCAGCCTCCTCTGCAACACCCTTAGAAGCTTTTGAGACTCAGAAACATACTGATTTTTACTGTATTCAAATTTAGGCAGTGAAATTATCTGTGTGCTCACACACATGTGGCGGCTTACAAGAATGGCATGTTCTTAGATTCGACAAATTTTGAGTGTGTCCTCCAATTTTGAGGGCTGACCAATAACAAAGTTCATCAATAAACACTTCCGGGCTAAGTTGCCGTGGTCGATCTGTAGAACTTCTTCTCCCTGACGTTTCGTTCTCAACTACGGAGAACATCTTCCGAGGTGAGACGCCGGCCGTGAAAGCCTACATGGAATGATAATTACGAAGTTATTAGTCTCGTACATCCAAACACACTGTTTCACTGTCATGAGCATTCATTCAGACACATATCCTGAACTATGCTGCTTGCTAATGTTTCATCAAAATGAGGAAAGATGCAGGGAAGAAAAATTAAAAAAGACGTTCATATGTGTGTGAAATTTTATGGGACTTAACTGCTAAGGTCATCAGTCCCTAAGCTTACGCACTACTTAACTTCAATTATCCTAAGGACAAACATACACACACACCCATGCCCGAGGGAGGACTCGAACCTACGCCGGGACCAGCCGCGCAGTCCATGACTGCATCGCCTGAGCCCGCTTGGCTAATCCCGCGCGGCAAGAAAAATTAGGGTATAATGTTTTGTCATTATCTTGGTCATTAGAGCAATGTATCTGGGCCGCAAGTGACATCTTATTGTTTACAGGATAGGGGTCACAGCAATAGTCAGACAGAGAATGCACTTTCTTATGCCTCCTGTTCTTTTCACTTTCGAAATGTCGCTCACCTACCTTATGTGGCGGTTACCACTGCCAGCTCCGAATAATCAATACTGGTCCTAAAGGACATGTGCCAATTCGTTTTCATTGTGCACTTTGTTTCTGTGTGCCCATTGTTAATTTTACGCAACAGAAAAATTGGAACCTCGTCAAACTGTGCGGAAAGGATCAAAAATGGCTCTGAGCACTATGGGACTTAACATCTATGGTCATCAGTCCCCTAGAACTTAGAACTACTTAAACCTAACTACCCTAAGGACATCACACAACACCCAGTCATCACGAGGCAGAGAAAATCCCTGACCCCGCCGGGAATCGACCCCGGGAACCCGGGCGTGGGAACCGAGAACGCTACCGCACGCGGAAAGGATCGGTAATCAAAAATACGATCTGTGTTCGACAACCAATTAATTGTTATTTTGGTGCAAGTATTTGACCGCATTAATAACGACTGTGCAACAAGTCATGAACCTCACAGTTGTTATTAATGTGGTCAAGAGACATTCCATCAAGTGCTCAAATGACAGTATTATTTCACAAATTAGTCATCAACTTCGTATTCTGTTCTGATTTATACTTGGATCAAAATGACAATTAACTGATTGTCGAACACAGATTATATATATATATATATATATATATATATATATATATATATATATATATATAGGGTGTTTCAAAAATGACCGGTATATTTGAAACGGCAATAAAAACTAAACGAGCAGCGATAGAAATACACCGTTTGTTGCAATATGCTTGGGACAACAGTACATTTTCAGGCGGACAAACTTTCGAAATTACAGTAGTTACAATTTTCAACAACAGATGGCGCTGCAAGTGGTGTGAAAGATATAGAAGACAACGCAGTCTGTGGGTGCGTCATTCTGTACGTCGTCTTTCTGCTGTAAGCGTGTGCTGTTCACAACGTGCAAGTGTGCTGTAGACAACATGGTTTATTCCTTAGAACAAAGGATTTTTCTGGTGTTGGAATTCCACCGCCTAGAACACAGTGTTGTTGCAACAAGACGAAGTTTTCAACGGAGGTTTAATGTAACCAAAGGAGCGAAAAGCGATACAATAAAGGATCTGTTTGAAAAATTTCAACGGACTGGGAACGTGACGGATGAACGTGCTGGAAAGGTAGGGCGACCGCGTACGGCAACCACAGAGGGCAACGCGCAGCTAGTGCAGCAGATGATCCAACAGCGGCCTCGGGTTTCCGTTCGCCGTGTTGCAGCTGCGGTCCAAATGACGCCAACGTCCACGTATCGTCTCATGCGCCAGAGTTTACACCTCTATCCATACAAAATTCAAACGCGGCAACCCCTCAGCGCCGCTACCATTGCTGCACGAGAGACATTCGCTAACGATATAGTGCACAGGATTGATGACGGCGATATGCATGTGGGCAGCATTTGGTTTACTGACGAAGCTTATTTTTACCTGGACGGCTTCGTCAATAAACAGAACTGGCGCATATGGGGAACCGAAAAGCCCCATGTTGCAGTCCCATCGTCCCTGCATCCTCAAAAAGTACTGGTCTGGGCCGCCATTTCTTCCAAAGGAATCATTGGCCCATTTTTCAGATCCGAAACGATTACTGCATCACGCTATCTGGACATTTTTCGTGAATTTGTGGCGGTACAAACTGCCTTAGACGACACTGCGAACACCTCGTGGTTTATGCAAGATGGTGCCCGGCCACATCGCATGGCCGACGTCTTTAATTTCCTGAATGAATATTTCGATGATCGTGTGATTGCTTTGGGCTATCCGAAACATACAGGAGGCGGCGTGGATTGGCCTCCCTATTCGCCAGACATGAACCCCTGTGACTTCTTTCTGTGGGGACACTTGAAAGACCAGGTGTACCGCCAGAATCCAGAAACAATTGAACAGCTGAAGCAGTACATCTCATCTGCATGTGAAGCCATTCCGCCAGACACGTTGTCAAAGGTTTCGGGTAATTTCATTCAGAGACTACGCCATATTATTGCTAAGAATGGTGGATATGTGGAAAATATCGTACTATAGAGTTTCCCAGAGCGCAGCGCCATCTGTTGTTGAAAATTGCAACTACTGTAATTTCGAAAGTTTGTCTGCCTGAAAATGTACTGTTGTCCCAAGCATATTGCAACAAACGGTGTATTTCTATCGCTGCTCGTTTAGTTTTTATTGCCGTTTCAAATATACCGGTCATTTTTGAAACACCCTGTGTACATACTAAAGGTCATACAACGTTCTATCCAAGGGATAGAAAACATTATATCCAAGGGACAGAAAACATGGAATCCAAGGGACAGAAAATTCATTTTGCAAGAGACAGAAAATGTTCTATCAAATCGACAGAAAACGTAATCTCCAATAGACGTAAAATGTTCTACACAAGGACTGACCGTTTTGTCGTGTGTGCCTTCGTATTGGCACCCATGTTTTTCGGTATCGGTTTCCGGAACACAGCTCTGTATTTACGGCAGAGCACTTCGTCCTGTATCAGGCGACGCAGTGCAGCCGGCGACAGGTTTTTCAATTGCGTCATCTGCTCAGACACTCTCAGTGCCCTTACAAAGCCTCCGCTTGCAGTCCATCCCTTAGTGCTCACTCTTGATGGAGCCACTGTGTTTGTGTGGGTCCCTGGGCACGTTGGTCTGACAGGAAACGAGGCCGTTGACGCTACTGCCAAGGCTGCAGCCCTCGTACCTCAGCCCGCTAGTTCTTCTATTTCCTCCGATGATCTGTGTGTTGCCGTCTGTCAGCAGGTGGTGTCACTTTGGCATCACTGGTCCTCCCTTCCTGGGAACAAGCTCCGGGTTATTAAGCCTCTCCCAGCGGCTTGGACAACCTCCTCTCGCCCCTCTCGCCGTGAGGAGATCATTTTAGCTAGGTTGCGTATCGGGCACTGTCCTTTTAGGCATCGCCATTTGTTAAGTGGCGCTCCCCCAGCGCTTTGAGCTCATTGCGCTCAACCTTTGATGGTCCGCCATTTCCTTACGGAATGCCATTTTTTAACCACACGTTCTCGTTCGTGTTTCCCCTCTGCGTTATCGGCCGTTTTAAAGAACGAAGCGTGGGCTGTCGACTGCGTTTTACTTTTTATCCGTTGTACCAATGTGGCGAAGGACATTTAATTTTTAGTTTAGTGCCTCCATTTCTCTACGGCGTATTTTATAGACATTTCTCCACGTCCCTGCTTTTAGATATCTTCTCTTCCGTCGATTGGGATTAATGTATAGTCGTTTTTAACTCCCCTCCTCATGTTCTACAGTTCTATCATGGGCGCGTATGACCCTAGTTATTTTTGCGTCCTAAAAACAAAACAAAACAAGGAATAGAAAAGGCTCTAACCAAGCGATAGAGTTGTGCTATAGTCCGCATTCAACAGAGTAGGAATGGAAGTGCAATATTCACGGACCTTAACAGTTATCTTCCCCATTACTCTTCCTTTAAAGAGGAACTATCAGAATTTCATTTCCCATCAATGAGTTTCAAAAACTGTCGTTGCGCCGCTGCTGCTGGCTGTAGAAAGGTAAGGTATCTCTTGCAGGCAGTTCACAGTTTGTACCGAATTTTTGTACTTGTCGTAAGGTGGACTGAAGCGTCTTTTACACAAGTTCCCATCCTCAGGTTATTAAGATCGAAGACTACAAACCGAACTCATTACACGGACGGTATACAAGCCTGTTTACAGCGCCACAACAGCAGCTCCTCGACCCCAAGTGGGTCGTGTCTCGCATTACGGCGAGCGCTCAGTTCAGACCTGGCGTCCAGTCTGTCGCTGCAATCTGCCGGGTGGTCCGGGCGAAATTTTAATATCGCGAGAGGCCGTCTTCGTCATCAGCGCGCAAATAATGGCGGCCGGCTGGCGTGAGGGAGCCGGGCCTGTAATTATTTAATCGTTATACGGGTCGCTAATGCGAGGCCATCTAGGCGCGCGGGTGTTTAATGTTCCCACGGCGCGGCCCGGACGGCGTGTAATTAATTGTCAATCTGCACGGCCTGCTGACCGGCCGAGCGCTGGCGAGGAAGGATGGCACTCCGAAGAGGGCACGCCAGTTTCACTCGAAAAGTGGCAACAAAAGGTCCTGCGTGTTGTGTCCTTTGTAGATGAGACGGCATGTCCTACACTGATAGTCTCAATTTCTCGATAGTAAACACAGTAGCGACAATAAGTATTTTAACAAACACATTTTCGTAAGAAAAACAAATTATTCGAAGTAAAGTCATTAGAACTGTTACGTCACTTGATTAACAGCGCTAATATCACAAAGCATGGAATATTGTGTTCCGTAACTGGCAATATCGCAGACAGTTTTACAAAACTACTCAAGTTTAATAGAAGTCATGTTACAGCTTAAAAGCTTGTGGAATTTGAATCAGTTTACATAGCCATTAGTACCTGACTGCATAAACTTTCGCCGTAATTACAGCCGTACAGCGTGATGGCCATGTAGTCAGCGTGGCAGCCAGACGATGCAGGGAGATTTTCTGCCATTCTTTAACCAAAGATTGCAATAAATGGTCGCGACTGGAGAATTTTCGTCGCCTTAGCCTTCGATCGAGTTCTTCGTGCAGGTGTTCAATCGGGTTGAGATACGGGCCTTTGCTAGGCCATTTAAGCATCCTTACTCGCATCCTTCTCAAAAAGTCTGTGGATGAGCAGAGGTGTGCTTAGGATCATTGTGCTGAAATTCCTAGTTTCGTCCCATTTTATCTTTCAACATTTCACGATATTTGAAACGATCCGTAATGCATTCAATAGGCACCAGAGGGCCGACATCTGAGGGGGAGAAGCATCCCTGCACACCACGACTACGCTTAACAGTGGGTACTTGGTAGCGGACACCGTTTCTTGTATTGACTGGTCTTCGAACATACAGACTCCCATCGGAAGGAAACAAAGTAAACTTACTTTCATCCCTCCAGAGTATACGGGCCAACTGTTGAGGTGTCTAATACTTATGCCCTCTGCCGATATTAACGACTTTTCTCTTGGGCACCGGCCCAGAAGATCAGACTCTCCGAGTATCTGTTTCAGTAGTCCCAAATTGTGGAATTCACGCAGCTCTGTGTTAATGTCAACAGCAGTCTTCTTTGGGCCACCATTTGGCATCCCCCTTATGAGAGTCTTCGTTCGCAGGGTGCCTATGATTGCACAGTTTGTCTGAACAAACCAAAATCCCGAGCAATATCTAACCGAGACTTGCTTCGCAGTACGGCATCGATTACCGCATCTTTGAGGTCCGCTGAATACCATTGGTCTTCGGCATGTTGCAAATTCCGTAAAAACACAACAAACATTAATGTAAACCAAAGGTATTCGACCTAATACTGACCTAGGTATTTGTTTTCTCGCAGTAAACCACAGCGTCAAAATACTTTTGGACAGATCACACCAGCACTGTGTGGTACGAGTACTTACCGCCACTGCGCCTAATCCTGAGCATGTGTTTATATGGACACGTGCCGCTGCATCGTGAGCCAAGACGGGCTAGTTAAGCGCAAGACGCACATCCTAGCGGCTGTAGCTACTGCATATTACAATTGCCAAAATTTGTGTGTGAGTATATTTGTTACTTCTTCACGCTGAAACAGCTGGACGGATTTGGATGAACTTGGGAATGGAAATAGCCTATACCCTAAATTAACACATAGGCTACCTTTTATTACGGAAAAATCACTGTTCCCGTGGGATGATAATCGTGACACTTGTTCCCGTACGATGGTTAACATGACTACAAAGTCACTGACGAAACTTAACTATCAAATGAATGCATTAAGTTTAGTGTAGACATTAGTTTTTATCTATTTTGACAAATTAAATAGGCACATGCATAAATTTAGAACAACAGAAATATTCCTGTAGGATAAAATCATCACGATACTTAGTAACAATCTAATGCACATGAACGAAAATATTTGGCAGCACCTGGATGTACCAAGACTGAGGAATGGCACCAGGTTACGTATGACGGAGCTGGGAAGACATGTCTTGCAGGCCTCCATCATCACCGACGGGGCCAAGGGAGAGACAGTATTAATATCACGAATCCCCATCAGCCCAACAAACTTGCCATTTCATTTTAAACACTTGCAGTTCCCACTGAAAGCGGGCTTTCTCGATCACTAGAAATAAGAGTCGAGGTCAAATGTTAAAACTGGTAGGTAGTCATCTGGGCACACCATTTTTTCTTATCTCGCGTGTATCGAGATCAAGATATCTCTACATATACGCAGAGAACAAAAAGTCTCCGAATGTTGTTTACAGCGATGTATTACAGTAGATTTCTAGCTCTCAGTACACACCAAGACAACTATAATCCTTTCCGTGCTAGGCACGTCGCAAACAGTAGTGAGATTATTTACTCGCTTTACTAGCATATTTTGTAATTCGCTACGCGGTCGCGTAAACACTTTTTCCTTAGTGAGTTGCAAGCGACATGAATTCTGTCAACTTCTCCCACCGCCCCAAAATTTGGCGTTTTTTTTCTGATGTCGCACGGTTTTCTGGTCCCCAAATTGCTCGCTCCTCAGTACCTCCATTAGAACTTTTGCGACGGCGCATACGCGTGGATAATAAGTTTCGGCACTAACATTTCTTTATAAGCGACTGTTTCACCGCGGGTAACAATGCGGGGCGAATCTAGTTGTAGAGTACCGGTAAATCGTACTCATTTGAAATGGTAATGTACGGCTGTCAAGCCTGGAACATTCTTAACGATAAAAAATGTTGGAGTGTTAAGGCAGTCATCTGAGAGGACAGCTGTTTCACTAAAGTAGTGTCATTTTGGTGTGGTTTCAGTGAGCGAAGTGGTATACACCTTAATACACAGACACTGGGCATCCACTTGGCTACGGAAGAGAAAGGGGAGAAGGTGGAGAATCCCTCGTCCAGATATTCGTTTATAGGATTTCCCTAAATTGCTTAAGGAAAAGACTGAGATGGCTGTTTCGAAAAGGACACGATCTATTTCTCTCTTCGTTGCTAACGAATTCGGCGTCTACGGAACGATAACACTAATCTACCTTCCTCGTGGTTTCCTTGAATCATTGTCACGAATGTAAATAACCCGACTTCTTGCAATGTAAGTTTTTGAATAAAGAATACAAGTAAGGATGGTGCGATTGCTAAGGGCACACTATCCCACAGTACGACGAATACTGAATCAGGGAGGAACTGTGAGTGAAAAGCTTAAATGGACAGTTTAAGGAATACGATAACAACTGGAAGGACCACGCCAAAAGAACAGAAGGCCCCAGAATACCAGAATTACTGATTATCTATTACTCAGTGGGCAGAGATCTTTAAGAAGATGGAGGAAAAGGTTGAAAAATAAATAATTTCATTTAAAATGGCGTAAAAGGCGAACATACAATATATACATGCAGTGATACTGATAATGTGCATTGCTCACGAACTCTAAGTCCAAGTCATAAGCATGTTAACATCGGCCAGCAGGTCACGGCTGCAAACAAAGGTAACTTTGCGAACTCTAGTCCTTTTATGTTGCTTTGTTTATACCTGTATGGCATATTCTCTCTTATTTTAAAATACCGAAAAAATGTTCGGAAAGTAAGGAATGATCGGTTGCGAAATGGAAAGCACAGTGAAATTCAAACCTGTTTTATTTGCAACAGTTAGCTACACTTTCCAGCTACTTCTCTGCATAGCCGCCACACCGATTTAGACATCCGTCGTAGAGTTGTACCATCTATCCCAGGGCTTCCCAACGTGTGGTCCGCGGACCCCTTAGGGGTCCGACGGCTCTTTCTAGGGGGTCTGCGGCCACCTGTCACCAAATCGTGTAAAATAATGAGCAAAATTATTGAATAAAATTGTGAGAATCAAATTCATCACTATTTTTTTCGTGTGTAAAACATTGGTACTTTTACTTCAGGTCGTATTCCCAAGCAGCCCTTGCGGTTCCTAAGTGAGAATGCATACACAGTTTAGTGCCGGAGAATGCGGCTTCTCTGATCGACTGTTTCTCAACAATACGGGGGCCATTTGTGCGCTGGCTCACGGCGATAGGTGAGCTGAAACCTTTTAAGTATGCACGGAACGAGCTTTGTCGACCAATCACAGCACTCGCTGGCACGTATGTGGTCCCAGGCATAGTTAAAAGTTAAACTTACTTTGTCAGTGCACTACCTATTTCATAAGTCGATTTTTGACCAGTTTATTACTTCTAACATGGATCCTTGGCTGAAGTCAGGATCATTGAAGAAGGGTGCGGTTTCTCCCTCGCCTTCACAACAAGGGAAGTTTCCAGTTAAAATGAATGAGGAGGGAGGACGACCAAAGGAAGAACAATCACAAGAAGCTCCAAAGACTATTCATCCTTCGCGAGGGGGTGGGAAGGGGGGGTCCATTGGGAACATGGCACTTGCATTAGGAAGATTTCAGTTCCCATGTGTTTCGCTATGAAATTTAAAGTTACTGTGCTCTTGACTAGGGGTCCGCCATGGATTTTCGATTTGCGAAGGGGTCCGCCAGCTGAAAAGGTTGGGAAGCCCTGATCTATCCAATGCTCTCGTCATAGAAGAGAGCTGCCTATGCTTTCCGACCAATTTCTACGGTGTGCTGGAGCTCTTTGTTTGTGTGAAAATGTTGTCTTCATAGCCAGCGGCTTATTTGAGCACAGGTAAGAATCAGAGGGAGCCCTGCAGTGTGCGGCCGAGAACTGTCATGAAGAAGGAAATGCATGACAGTTATGTTATGAGGGGTTGCATGAAATCAGGGGAAATCTCTCTGCAGGCACCCTTGCTTGGCGGGACACACTATTTTCTAGGCATCTTCACGTGCTCACTGTGCGGTCAGAAATGAGAAGAGTGACGTGACGCTGTGTATGGGCATACTAGAGGTACTGCACAGCGTATTTGTACAAAGCTTCATCGGATTTTCACTGTAGTTTCCATTTCGCGACCGATCGTAGCTTACCTTCCGAACAGCCATCGTACATGGCAATCATCTGCTCAATAATTACAGGAAAATCCGGAAGACGAAGGAACTGAAATACGTAGATGAGTTAATCAATCACATTGAAGTAGATCAGTAAGCAGTTGACGACGGACTATAAATTTGGAACGGAAATAAAAGGCAAATGAAGGAACAAATAAAACAACTGTCAGAGTTTTCAAAAATAGCATTCGGCTAGAACAAGTTGTACAGTTCATCTTTCTAGGAGTTACAGGCGAATATGTTGCGTACTAGCCCAATGATTTTCTCTGAGGCTGTGTCCACAGCTGCTAAGAATCGTTCGCATCATTCCATACCACCTGCAGTTATCAATTTTAGTTTGCTTCCCGAACTACTGCACAAGGCCATATTGAAGTAAACGTAAACTCCGTCAATAGGCCGTGTCGGACCCTTCGGAACCGACCACTATGTCGTACTCTGCCGATGGCATCACTGGAGGTAGTGGGGGTAGTATTGAGCTGTGTGGGGTCAGCACACCACTCTCCCGGCCATTATAAGTATTGTTTTCTCCTGGAGCCGCTATTACTCGTTCAAGTAACTCTACAATTGGCATAACGAAGCTGAGTGTTCCCGATTCCAGTCCTCCCACCAAGGAAAAAGGCAGTACCGGGAATCGAACCCGGGACCTCCGCATGGCACTTAGCCGTGCTGAACACTCAGCTACTGTGACTGACCAATTGGCAAGTACTTTGTTAAACTTTTTTGCATAAACATAATATTAATTCTTCACGACATCAACAATCAGTTAATGCTAAAAGCAGTGACTAAACATAACATACATTTCACTAGATGCTATAATCTGCTTAATACATGTGTTAGCTCTATGGCAATAAAACATCTGTGACGTTTAAAATTTCCAAGTAGTCTACTGTACTAAGAAGTACTTTGCAAGGGCGCTATTTACGTACAACAATCACTCTTGTAAGTGTTCCACTTTGGCAATATTTGCCATCGCAGATTTTAGTGACTGACGCAGTTAAAACATGCGGTCTAATCACATTTGGTGGGCACTGGTTGCTCGATAGAAGGCTATTTTACGTTTTGTCACGCATCAGCATTTCCCTATGATTGAGAATCTATCTGTGTAATGCACGTCTTCGTACAACGATTCTATACTAATGGTCGTTGATACTGTTGCCTTCCCGGTGGTCCTATTTCAAGATAACTGCCGTTGATAAAATGAAACAAACGGCCGATAACTGGAGCGAAGCCAAACACGACTCCGTTCACCCTTCGGTAAGTATTTCCTCCCAAAAACCTGAACACTCTTAGAAAACTGGTTGGGAACTAACAGCCTAGTTAGCTTAGCGGGAATTACACAGTGGCCGTGATGAGTCACTGGCCAGCTAGCATTTTCTGATACAAGAGTCCTCGCTCTCTTCGTGGGTGTCCCTTAATTCTCGTTTTGGACTGAGTAGCTTACGTAAGGCCTCAATTCCCTTGGAGGACGCACGGAAGAGATAAAAGTCTGACATAAGTCAAGTACTTTCCATTAGTTAGAGGACACGTAGATTATGGCATGAAAGCTAAGTAACTCACTGCAATAGCCATTATAATACGAGCATTTTCTCACGATAACAGCAAACGAGTAACAACTGTCACTACAAAGAGCGCTTTTTTTTAGACAGAAATGCTTCTTTGTTATGTGAGGAGTGAGTATAGTGAGAGCATTGGATGCAGCTGCATGACGTAATTTTTCGAGTAAATATTTTTAAAAATAAATGTGAAGTATTAAGAACCAACACACAGCTGCCAATTTGTTAACATAAGTTACAAAAAAATATTAACCATCTTTGTTCGATTAACGTAAAGAGGAAAGGTCTGAGTTTTAATGTACCCACCTCATTGTCATTAGAGAGAGAGGAAATTCCTCGTAATGGACAACGATGGCAAAAGGAATTTACAATTACTTTTATATCTGCATACAAACTCCGCAATCTACCATACGATGCAAGGCGGAAATGCCTTGTACCACTCCTATCCATTTCTCTTTCTATTCTACTCGCAAATGGAGCGAGGGAAAAACAACTATATGCCTCCACGCGAGTCCTAATATCTCTTTTCTTGCTTTCGTGGTCTTTACGCGAAATTTACGTTGGCAGCAGTTGAATCGGTTCTCGGTAAGTAACAAATGCCGTTTCCCTAAGTTTTGTGAATAGCGAATCACAAAAAGAAAGTCTTCTTCCCATCTGAGATTGTAATGTTAAGAATCCGTAAACCATGTAAACTACGGTACATGAGCTGAAGCGTCCTATAGTTTCACGATTCTTCCTCTACTGTTTTCACTTGTCTTGCAGTCATAATCAGGAATGTATAATATTAAGAAAAGCGTTTTGGTACCACAAAATTTCCATTGTTCCAGTACAAGCTCAAATATTTCGGTGAGAGGGGATGGGACGGGAGGGAAAGGGAGGGGATGGGATGGGATGGGATGGGATGGGAGGGCAGGGCAGGGGAGGGAGCCACGAGCCGGGGGCACGGGCCTTCTGAGTCCGCTGCATATGCAGGCCTGGCTCTGATGGTCATCTGAAAATGCTTTCCCTCAAAACCTAACCGGTTTATTATGCAACAGAGCAGACGCCGCCTCCATTCTAGGGTACTCCACATCATTCGCAGTGATGTATGTAAAATTACGTAGCCGAGTAATGGCAGGGCGTAGCCCTTGTCACTCGGAGGTGATCCGCCGACGACAATGGCAGTTCCAGCGTCCTCCTCCTAACGGAACCGGAACAGCGATCGCATAAATCGTGCAGCCTTCGAACGCAGGGACAAGTCTATTGTTCGGAGCGGGCCCGCGACGTTTCACTTCATTTAGCGCCGAGCCACGGCCGAGAGCGGGACAAAAGGCCAATAAATAACGCGTCCCACGCGAGGATCGAACACGGGGCAGGCTGTCCGACCGCCGCCCTCCGCGCAGTCAACTCTCTGCCACTTGGCGCCACGCGGGCTGGCTCTGCGAACACCTGCCCGCGCTGGACTCGCCCCTCCCAGCAGCAGGCAGTTTCCTTCAGGAACCTAACCCTAGAGCAGTGGATCCCAACTTGGCAGTAATTACCCCCTAACGGGTAAATATAATAATTACACGGGTGTGACAAAAGTGCCTCCTAATATCGTGTCGGACTCAACACGTCGTTCGAAGTCCCCTGTAGCTGTTGCCTCTACAACCGTCCGTAGTTGCGAAGATGTTGCCTGAGCAAGATTTTATGCAAGAGCTGATTTCTTGATTATATCCCATACATGTTCGTGGGGATTGATGTCGAGCCATCTGGGTGCTCGCAAAAAGAAATTGACCCAGTGACATAGCACATTTTTATCCATAAAAATTTCGTCCGTATTTGGCAACATGAAGTCCATGCATGACTGCAAATGGTCTCCAAGCAGCCGAACGTAACCATTTCCAGACAATGACCCCGTCCATTCCACGTAAACTCAGCCCACAACATCAAGGAGCCACCACTAGCTTGCACAGTCCCTTGTCGACAACTTGGGTCCATGGCTCATGATGTCTGCACAACTGAAATCGGGACAAACAATCCGTTGCCAGCGATTTGGAAATCGTAGCATACCTTTCAGTTGCGTTGATAGTTCGATTGGAGCGGTCTGTTGCCAGACGAATCCCTGCAACAGTTCTGAAGCGAATGTCACGAAGTGCTTCCTTCAATTTAGGAGTGAAGTTGAAGTCACAAGGGCTTAAATCCTGGGAGTGTGGCGGGTGGTAGAGCACTTCATAGCCTCATCGATCGAACAGATCAGTCTCAAAAATGGTTCAAATGGCTCTGAGCACCATGGGACTTAACACCTGAGGTCATCAGTCCCCTAGAACTTAGAACTACTTAAACCTAACTAATCTATGGACATCACACACATCCATGCCCGAGGCAGGATTCGAACCTGCGATCGTACAGGCGCGCGGTTCCGAACTAAGCGCCTAGAACCGCCTAGCCACCTCGGCCAGCAGATCAGTCTCAACCCGTACCATATATACAAGAGCATTGACCTGCAAACTGATGGAAGAGTCGTGCAGAAAATGTCACCGCTTCTTTCAAATGGTTCAAATGGCTCTGAGCACTATGGGACTCAACTGCTGTGGTTATCAGTCCCCTAGAACTTAGAACTACTTAAACCTAACTAACCTAAGGACATCACACACATCCATGCCCGAGGCAGGATTCGAACCTGCGACCGTAGCGGTCGCACGGTTCCGGACCGCGCGCCTAGAACCGCGAGGACACCGCGGCCGGCCACCGCTTCTTTCTCTAAGGTGCAACAGAGCCTGCAAACAGCTTACAGAAAGACTCTGCAGGACAATGCTCGGAGGGGGGGGGGGGGGGCGAGATAGACAGAGAGAGGGAAGGTAGAGATGGCCAGAAAAGGAACAGAGGAGGATATGAACACAGTGAGGGGGAGGAAGAGGTGAACAGAGAAAGGAAAGAGGAGATGGATAGAGTGTGGGGGAGGAGGCAATAGACGGAGAAAGGGAAGAGGAGGAGATGGACACAGAGAATAGAAGGATATGGACAAGGAAAGGAAATAATAAAAAATGGATAGAGAGAGGAGGGAAAGGGAGATGGGCAGAGAGAGGGGGAGGAAGAGATATCAGAGTACTGCAGTGGCCTTAAATTCACGAGCTTTCGACCGAGAACTCCTCGGTCTGCCAGCACTTGACAATGTCGAAGGAGCACTCGTCGAAAGCTCGTGGATGTTAAAACACTTGATGCGGCTGCTTACGAGTGGATCAGGAAGGGAAACGACTGGTAGTGGTACAGGGTACCCTCCACCATGCACCGAACGGTAGCTTGCAGACTATGTATATGGAGGTAGAGATGATTCGGCCTATGGCACACGGAAACACCACTCGGCCAGTCATGAAGACAGGTAAATCCACGCGACAATAAAACCGAGACAAATTTGTTACATGTGTGGTGTCTGAAACCGAGACACACATTTGTTATGTCTGCGGGGTTTGTTCTTTCGGACGTATCTGAAAGAAGTGACAACACATATAAATATATGTCCCTTCGTGACAATTAATTATCAGTCAGTGTAGATGCACACTTCGAACTCTGAGCGTGAGGCTGCGAGCAGTAAGGGTAATGGACAGAGCAGACTACGTCTGTAGTGTGTGGCAAGTTGGGAATTTGGATTGGACGGGAAGCGTGCTCGGATAGTCGAAGTTGTTACGGCGACCGTTCGCGTAATTTGGGAAATCCAGGTCTGAGTCCCAGTCAGGTATAAACTGTCACGTGTCGCCACTGAATTTACTTCAACGCCCCATTCCGGCTAGGGCAGGGGTTCCCAACAAAATTTTCTCGAGGACCCCCTCATCGAGCATGATTGGTACCTTGTCATATCACAGAATCAAATACCTAAAAAGCCAAATTAAGAGTCTTTTTATAAATTTTTTTATTTTATGTACTTAGAAAAAGCATTGACATATTCATTATTGAAAAAATATAGAGCTTAAAATTTTTTTCAATTTAGCCATCATTGTTATTGTTAAATTTTTGATTATTGCTCAAAATCTTTGTCTTCAAATCTGGGTGTTTAGTATAACAAACTCGTTAAAAAAATAAAAATTGAGTTTGAACTGAAAATGACAGGAAAAAATTAAAACTGAGTGTATTGGTCTTTCAAGTGTACTACACTTGAGATTTCATTGAATAGACATATGTGAAAAATAAGAAAATGCTAATTTCATACAAGGTATTATTTATTTGAAAAATACAGTTACAACAGAGAACTCTATCAGTATACAGTTTTAATTTTCAGTTTTTAATGAGATGAGTTCAGTCTGACCTTTGAGCCCATTATTTCTGAAATATTAGGTTCCAAACTTAAAACTTTCACTCTGAAATCCGACCGCACGTCGAGCCGATTCCTATATTTGTTTTTCATGAAACACATGGAAGAAAATGCTTGCTCAGAGCGATATGTGGTTGCAAATGGAAGGATCTTTTTCATTGCCTTATCTCCAAGATTCTCGTAGTCCTTGCGTGCTGAGGCCCAGAAGTATGTAATTTTATCACCAATGCAAATGTTTATCGTCGTACCACAGCTGGACAGATCCACAAGTTGAGCTTACTCTTCTTCAGTGACGCCTTGGATTTTGTATATTTCTTCACAGCTGAAGGGATTTCGAATCCATCTGTCGTCAGGGTCAGGTTCAGGGAAATACTCTCTAAAAGTGGTGGCTAGGCTGCGTAGATGCTCGGCTAGATTGATCTTTATCTCGTCAGGCATACTCCCCTCTGATGACTTCAAGAATTGTTTTAAAGTAGAAAAGTTAGTTAGTGACTCGTTTTCTATCCTTGACGCCCAGATCTAACACTTTTTGAACATAGCACTAATATTACCCTCAACTTTGAACATGTCTGCATTTTTTCCTTGTAAACTCAATTTTAACACATTCAAGTGTTCAAACACATCAGCTAAGTACGCAACGGAGGAAAGCCAAGAGAAATTAGTGAGAAAATCCGCGTACGTTGTGTCAAGAAGGAAGATACGAACCTCGTCTCTAAGTTCAAAAAATCTTGACAAGATACTACCTCGAGAAAGCCATCTTACTTCCGTATGAATAAGAAGTTGCTCTTGCTCACTGCCGATCTCTTTACACTCTAGGCAGACGCTAGACGCAAAAGTTAACGTTCGCCGAAGCTCTGCTCACGCTAGAAGAGGCCAAAACAAAAAATCTGTTATCTTACGAAATATATTTAATATATTTTTTATTCTAATAGCATCTTGCGGACCCCTATGGCATAGCTCGCGGACCCATGGGGGTCCGCAGACCACCTTTTGGGAACCACTGCGCTAAGGTAACAGATCGCTAGCAAAAGGTGTGTGGTAAGAAGTAACAAAATGGCAAAATGCCGCGGAAGACCGCGGCCGCACAAGTCAGCTAGACCCGCGCGCCTGCGCAGCCTGAACAGGACAAAGGAGCAGCCGGCGAGGCGGCTTCATTAGGGTAGGCCGCACTCGAAACCCGGCGTGGCGGCAGCGTACGAGCCGTAATGCGCCAGGCGGTGTCAACAGCGCGGGGGCGAGCCACGCTAATGAAGTACAAGGAGGCGGGGGCGGGGATGGGGGTGGGGATGGGAGGGGGCAGACGCACGGTCTAATTAGACCTTTAATAGCCGGCGCTCAGACGCGGCTCGACGCGACGCGGGCAGACGAGCGCCTGCTAAGGGGCCACCAAAGAACGTGCACCGTCCCGTCCGCGCAGCAAAAAAGTGCCGCTTCCGTGGCTCGTGCGGTGGCTCCTAGCAGCGTCTGGCGGCTACTCCGTGGCGGCGATCAGCGGGACCGTGCGCGCCAGGCATATGCGTCAACTTCCGAGGTTCACTCCCAAACTATGCCTTCGATATTTTTGTTGACCTATACTGTCTCAGATGAATGTTGGTTAAGGTTAGTACAATGTGAGGAGCGGAAGCAAGATGTTCAAAATACTGAGAAAAACTGGAGCAAGATGAAGGCAGAGACGTATAACATACAATAGCTACAAGAATCAAAAGGCAACAATACGAATGCAAGACTACAAACGAAGTGACCGGATTAAAAAGGGCCCTGCTAGTCAATCTATACCTCGAAAAAGCAATGAAAGAAGTAAAAGAAAGGTTCAAGAGTGAAGGACACCAATGAAAATAGTCGCTGGCGATGCTGATAGCGAAGTGTTGAACAGAATTAAGTCCAGTGAATACAGAATAAGGACAGAGTAAACGGCAGAAAGACGAAAGTAATTAGGAGTAGCAGAAATGAGATTAGCGCTAAAATGAACATGAAATACGCAGACAACGAACTAGAGGAAGTTAAGGAATTGGCTTACTTCGGAAGTAAAGTAGTACGTGACCGACGAGGGGAGGCGGTCATAAAAAGCAGACCACCACACTCAAAGATGGCATTCCTAGTCAAAAAAAAGTCTGCTAGTACCAAACCTCGGCGTTATTCAAGGAAAAAGGAAGTGTATGTTTGGAGCACAGCGTAATATGGCAGTGAATCATAGTGATTGAGAAAATCGCAAAAGAAGGCAATCGAACTGTTCTACATGAGGTGCTAGGATATTGAAAATCAGGTGAATCAATGAGGAGTCTCACCGCAGACTCGGCGGAAACAAGGAGGCGAGAAAAAGAGACAAGATGATAGGCTGCTACTGCCAGGGAAGGTCAACGATAGCAACCCACTTTGGACGTGTGTTCATTGAGTTGCCTATCTGCAGGCTCACGCTAATTCGATGTGACAACACAGAGTGGGTTATTTCTTTGCATTTTCTGAGACACCTGCCTCCTAGTGGTGATCTCTGCAACTACACCAAGCGCTTATTACGAATCGAAAGTTGAAAAAAAAAAAAAAAAAAGGTTCAAATGGCTCTGAGCACTATGGGACTTAACAGCTGAGGTCATCAGTCCCCTAGAACTTAGAACTAATTAAACCTAACTAACCTAAGGACATCACACACATCCATGCCCGAGGCAGGATTCGAACCTGCGACCGTAGCGGTCGCGCGCTTCCAGAAGCACCTAGAACCGATCGGCCACACCGGCCGGGAAAGTTGAAAAGACGTCTGTTCATTTATGTGTGTCATTTGTCTGCACGTCCCGTAGTTTTGGTGCAGTCGCATTTTGAAAGCCCAGGTGTACTTATGAAAAGCCCTGTATTTGTTGTGACTGCTAGTGTACGTTTGTTTTCCCTCCCTGAACACATTTCTCTCGACGTGGCAAGTTTAATCAGAATGAATCAAATCGGAGGCAGTGGGCAAGCAGTTCACGAATATGCAGCATGGTGCAGATGAAAAATACATCCGCAACTTGTCTTATAATTGAAATAACCGGTTGTAGCTAAGTCATAAGTTGGTTTGAGAAGTATTGCTTTTTCTCAATGCAACTTATGACGGAGCTACGTTAGTTATTCAGTTTAATTCTGACGTGTTCTTGTACACCGCTGGAAGGCAAGGACGGTGCTGTTCTCTAACTGTAGACGATAAATGTTGGACGTGAGAAGAAAAACTTTACCTTGACATCATAAGACAATAAACATTAAGTTTCTTCGTTGGTGATCAATGGAACTTTCATGCAGAGGGATCTTCTCTCACTGGTATTAAGCAGGCACCAGACGCCGGAAAACTATATTACCTTAAGCAGACAGCAACACATCTTCGGCCCCGTGCGCCAATACAGATATACAGGATGATTCAAAAAGAATACCACAACTTTAGGAATTTAAAACTCTGCAACGACAAAAGGCAGAGCTAAGCACTATCTGTCGGCGAATTAAGGGAGCTATAAAGTTTCATTTAGTTGTACATTTGTTCGCTTGAGGCGCTGTTGACTAGGCGTCAGCGTCAGTTGATGCTAAGATGGCGACCGCTCAACAGAAAGCTTTTTGTGTTATTGAGTACAGCAGAAGTGAATCGACGACAGTTGTTCAGCGTGTATTTCGAACGAAGTATGGTGTTAAACCTCCTGACAGGTGGTGTATTAAACGTTGGTATAAACAGTTTACAGAGAATGGGTGTTTGTGCAAAGGGAAAAGTTCTGGACGGCCGAGAACGAGTGATGAAAATGTAGCACGCATCCAGCAAGCATTTGTTCGCAGCCCAGGAAAATCGACTCGCAGAGCTAGCAGAGAGCTTCAAATTCCACAATCAACTGTATGGAGAGTCCTACGAAAAAGGTTAGTTATGAAACCTGAACGTCAACTACCCGAGGCGATGGATCGGCGCCAGGCAGCCCGTGACAGAGCACTTCATCACTGGCCTCCAAGAAGCCCTGATCTTACCCCCTGCGATTTTTTCTTATGGGGGTATGTTAAGGATATGGTGTTTCGGCCACCTCTCCCAGCCACCATTGATGATTTGAAACGAGAAATAACAGCAGCTATCCAAACTGTTACGCCTGATATGCTACAGAGAGTGTGGAACGAGTTGGAGTATCGGGTTGATGTTGCTCGAGTGTCTGGAGGGGGCCATATTGAACACCTCTGAACTTGTTTCTGAGTGAAAAAAACCTTTTTAAATACTCTTTGTAATGTATAACAGAAGGTTATATTATGTTTCTTTCATTAAATACACATTATTAAAGTTGTGGTATTCTTTTTGAATCACCCTGTATAATCACGCTGGTCTCCGTTTGGAACAAACCCCCCCCCCCCTTTTTTTTTGTCATCAGTCTACTGACTGGTTTGATGCGGTCCGCCACGAATTCCTTTCCTGTGCTAACCTCTTCATCTCAGAGTAGCACTTGCAACCTACGTCCTCAATTATTTGCTTGGCGTATTCCAATCTCTGTCTTCCTCTACAGTTTTTGCCCTCTACAGCTCCCTCTAGTACCATGGAAGTCAGTCCTTCATGTCTTAGCAGATGTCCTATCATCCTGTCCCTTCTCCTTATCAGTGTTTTCCACATATTCCTTTCTTCTCCGATTCTGCATAGAACCTCCTCATTCCTTACCTTATCAGTCCACCTAATTTTCAACATTCGTCTATAGCACCACATCTCAAATGCTTCGATTCTCTTCTGTTCCGGTTTTCCCACAGTCCATGTTTCACTACCATATGTAATTAAAAGTACGTAGTCGCCGAAAATGATTACGCGCAGATCTCAGACGTGCTGCAGCAGCTCATTAAAAACAGACAGACATTTATTTGATAGAATAAGCTTTGCTACCGTTAACTGGACGGACAATGTGAAACTGTACTAGAAATTACTATTACAGTTAAATGTAAACAATTCATAATAAACGCAGGGATGAAGTACTACAGCCAGCCGGTTCTAGGCGCTTCAGCCTGGAACCGAGCGACCGCTACGGTCGCAGGTTCGACTCCTGCCTCGGGTATGGATGTGTGTGATGTCCTTAGGTTAGTTAGGTTTAAATAGTTCAAAGTCTAGGGGACTGATGACCTCAGATGTTAAGTCCTATAGTGTTTGGAGCCGTATGAACAATTTTTGAACAACTATCGCATACATAGTGCCTGAAAAAAGTAAAGAACTTCAAGAAATAGATAAAAGAAAGTTAAGAAGGATTTAATATATCAGATGAAGACAGACAAAACAGGGGAAGTATAAGACCTAAAAAGAAACACTAACAGCATTTTAAAGAAAATAGAAACAAGTAAACGCAAAAGGATGTCTGCGAGAGAGGGTATAAAACAAGTTACAATAAGTGAAAAAATGAAAAAGTATTAAGAAGAATAGAAAGAGACCCTCTCGCTAATTGTTAATGGGAATATTGTTTATTAGCTGCACTGTTAATTGTAACAGACACCACGTGACTGTCATAACTACGATGCTTCATCAGAGATAGAGTAATAATAGAAGCCCACAGATGATCATTTAGTACTAATATTCTCTCTGTTTAATATAATGGCTTCTCATTTTATGACACCGGGCTTCAATATGTCTAATCGAAACTGGTAATAAATAAAAATTTTGTGACACCAGCAACACATAGTGATGAATACGACCCAAGAAGCACCGTCAGAATAGTGCTTCCTTATTTTCCAGTCCTCTTGTTTTCTCTGTAGCAGTTTCATTGAACGAACAGATTGGCAATCCATGACGACAGGGAACGAAGAAAGTGACAAAACCAGAGAGAAGAGGGTAAGACGGGAGAAAGGCAGGAGGACGGGTGAGTCGCGAAGGCCTGTGACTGGCGCGGGTCGTCCCGGGCAGAGACATTAAAGCGACCGCCGCGGCTGCGCGCTGTGAGGGAGCTGAATTGCCGACATTCCGATCAGCGGCAGGAATGCCCGGCAGGCGGCCTCACACAGGGGCCGTCATTACACGCGGTGCGCCGCCGTCTGGCCATCACGGGCAACATCTGCTGTCCGCTCAAGAGCCACCTCTGAGCTTCCATTACCCTCGTCGAAGTTGACGCCCGTACTGTCAGCGACTGAGAAGAAAGCGAGCTTCAGGAACGTGGCTGCAAGTGGAGTGACATGTCTATTGTATTTATCGCATGGCAATACAGACACATAAGAAAGAAACAGACAGTTCACTAATATAACAAACGTTAATACACCAAGAAGAGATGCAGATGATAAACGGGTATCCATTGGACAAATATATTATACTAGAACTGACATGTGATTACATTTTCACGCAATTTGGGTGCATAGATCCTGAGAAATCAGTACCCAGAACAACCACCTCTGGCCGTAATAACGGTCTTGATAGGCCTGGGCATTGAGTCAAACAGAGCTTGGATGTCGTGTACTGGTACAGCTGCCCATGCAGCTTCAGCACGATACCACAGTTCATCAAAAGTAGTGACTGGCGTATTGTGACGAGCCAGTTGCTCGGCCACCACTGACCAGACGTTTTCAGTTGCTGAGAGATCTGGAGAATGTGCTGGCCAGGGCAGCAGTCGAACATTTTCTGTATCCAGAAAAGCCCGTACAGGACCTGCAACATGCGGTCGTGCATTATCCTGCTGAAATGTAGGGTTTCGCAGGGATCTAATGAAGGGTAGAACCACGGATCGTAACACATCTGAAATGTAACGTCCACTGTTCAAAGTGTCGTCAATGCGAACAAGAGGTGACCGAGACGTGTAACCAATGGCACCCGTACCATCATGCCGGGTGATATGCCAGTATGGCGATGACGAATACACGCTTCCAATGTGCGTTAACTGCGATGTCTCCAAACACGGATGCGACCATTATGATGCTGTAAACAGAACCTGCATTCATCCGAAATAATGACGTTTTGCCATTGGTTCACCCAGGTTCGTCGTTGAGTACACCATCGCAGGCGCTCCTGTCTGTGATGCAGCGTCAAGGGTAACCGCAGCCATGGTCTCCGAGCTGATAGTCCATGCTGCTGCAAACGTCGTCGAACTGTTCGTGCAGATGGTTGTTGTCTTGCAAACGTCCCCATCTCTTGACTTAGGGATCGAGACGTGGTTGCACGATCCGTTACAGCCATGCGGATAAGATGCCTGTCATCTCGACTGCTAGTGATAAGAGGCAGTTGGGATCCAGCACGGCGTTCCGTATTACCCTCCTGAACCCACCGATTCCATATTCTGCTAACAGTCATTGGATCTCGACCAATGTCGCGATACGATAAACCGCAATCGCGATAGGCTACAACCCGACCTTTATCAAAATCAGAAACGTGATGGTACGAATTACTCCTCCTTACACGAGGCATCACAACAGCGTTTCACCAGGCAACGCCGGTCAACTGCTGTTTGTGTATGAGAAATCGGTTGGAAACTTTCCTCATGTCAGCACGTTGTTGGTGTCGCCACCGGCGCCAATCCTGTGTGAATGCTCTGAAAAGCTAATCATTTGGATATCGCAGCATATTCTTCCTGTGGGTTAAATTTCGCGTCTGTAGCACTTCATCTTCGTGGTGTAGCAATTTTAATGGCCAGTAGTGTACATAGTTCACATCCAATATTGCTTGTGAATGAAAGAATGTCATTACATCTGCATGAACACATGATAGTACGCGTACGCTGTAGCCACTAGAAATGTAAACTGACAGTTACACAGTTTGATACAACCACTTGGGACGCAGAGTGTCAGAGGAAAGGTGCTACCTACACAGTTTAAGGCTGCATTATATACACCATAGGTTTGTCATCACAGAGAAAGAATATTTTATAGATTTCTCTTACATTATTATTCTATCTATGAACTGGGACTT
This sequence comes from Schistocerca nitens, assembly GCF_023898315.1. Lineage (NCBI taxonomy): Eukaryota > Metazoa > Arthropoda > Insecta > Orthoptera > Acrididae > Schistocerca > Schistocerca nitens. The sequence continues at coordinate 190,346,554 of NC_064622.1, forward strand.
CTTGATCAGAGGATGACCGGAGGATGCTACTGTGTATGGAAAACGGTCACCAATAGGCAAAATAAAAAATAACGAATATTGAATAAATCATACATTTTTTTCTGATTGTGTTGTTCGCTGTTCCAGCCGACAGGAAGTCGCGAATACGTAGTTTTAGAATGTTAGTCGACGGGATGCGCATGCATTCTTCGTTGCACAAGCTGAACCTTGATTCGCATTCATGAAGCGGCTGGGAACGTCACGTTAACATGCGCTATGCATCGTTGGATATGTAAAATCCCTCCAGTAGCACAGAACTGTCTTGTCAGAATTTATAAGGTGAACGTTCATCTGGAACATTTCAGGGCCATTCGGTGGTCAAATTGAGTCCTTCTGAGCTGACTTCCATTTTATGCGTGCCACCATTTCCATCTATATGATTAAATAGGTTATATGAAAGAACGAAAAAGACTAAGCACGTAGTATGTAGATGAGCTGGCACTGCCATCTTACCAAGCTGGATAATGTTAATAAAATAATAATAATAATAATACAGTACATTAAGGGAGATGAAAATCTAATAGTCATGGGGACAGGAATACAGTTGCAAGGGAATATGGGCTCCTGACAAGGAATGAGTACTGTAACAAATTTCAGCTAGTAATAGCGAATACTCTATTCAAGAACCACAAGAAGAGGAGGTATAATTTGAAAACTCCTGGTGACGAGACGATTTCAGTTACATTACTTCATGGTCAGACAGAGATTCCGAAATCAGATACTGGATTTTAAGGCGTACCCAGGAGCAGATACGGACTCAGATCATAATCTAGTAGTGATGAAGAGTAGACTGAAGTTTAAGACATTAGTCAAGAAGAATCAATACGAAAGAAGGGGGGTACGGAAGTACAAAGGAAAGACGAGATATGCTTTAAGTTCTCTAAGGATACAGATGCAGTAACAAGGAACAGGAATAGCTCAGTAGGCAGTACAGTTGAAGAGGAATGGAAATTATGCAACGGGCAATCACAGAAATTGGATAGAAAAACATAGGTACAAAGATGGTAACTTCGAAGAAACCACGGATAACATAAGGAATACTTCAGCTGATCGACGAAAGAATGAAGTACAAAAATGTTCAGGAAAATGCAGAAATAAAAGACAATGAGGACTGACATAATCAGGATGAGCACGGAAGTTAAGACGAAATGGCTGCATGAAAAATGTGAAGAAATCGAAAAAGAAATGATTGTCGGTAGGACTGGCTCAGCATATAGGAAAGTCAAAACAACCTTCAGTGAAATTAAAAGCGAGGGTGGTAACATTAAGAGCGCAACGGGAATTCCACTGTTAAATGCAGAGGAGAGAGTGGATACGTAGAGAGAGTACATTGAAGGCTTCTATGAGGGGGAAGATTTGTCTGATGTGAGTATAAAAAGTGGTTCAAATGGCTCTGAGCAGTATGGGACTTAACTTCTGTGGTCATCAGTCGCCTAGAACTTAGAACTACTTAAACCTAACCAACCTAAGGACATCATACACATCCATGCCCGAGGCAGGATTGGAGCCTGCGACTGATGTGAGAGAAGAAGGAACAGGAGTCGATAGAAGCGGTAGGGGATCCACTATTAGAATCAGAATTTAAAAGAGCTTTGGAGGACTTAAGATCAAATAAGGCAGAAGGGATAGATAACATTCCATCAGAATTTCTAAAATCATTGGGGGAAGTGGCAATAAAACGACTATTCACGTTGGTGTGTAGAATGTATTGGTCTGGCGAAATACCATCTGACTTTCGGGTAAGTATCATCCACACAATTACAAAGACTGCATGAGCTGACAAGTGTAAGAATTATCGCACAAAGAGCTTAGCAGCTCATCCATCCGTGTCGCTGACAAGCGTAACATACAGAAGAATGGAAAAGAAAATTGAGGATGTGTTAAGATGACGATCAGTTTGGCTTTAGGAAAGCTAAAGCCATCAGAGAGGCAATTCTAACGTTGCGGTTGATAATGGAAGCAAGACTAAAGGAAAATCAATACACGTTCATAGGGTCTGTCGACCTGAAAAAGCCGTCGACAATGTAAAATGGTGCAAAATGTTCGAAATTCTTAGAAAAATGTGGGTAAGCTATAGGGAGGGACGTGTAATATACAACGTGTACAAGAGCCAAGAGGGATTACTAAGAGTGGACGACCAAGAATGAAGTGCTCAGATTGAAAAAGATGTAGACAGGGATATAGTCTCTCGCCCCTACTGTTCAATCTGTACACCGCAGAAGCAATGATGGAAATAAAAGAAAAGTTCAGGAGTGAAGTTAAAATTCAAGATGAAAGGATATCAATTATACGATTCGCTGTGACACTGCTATCCTGAGTGAGAGTGAAGAAGAATTACATGATCTGCTGAATGGAATGGACAATCTAATGAGTACAGAATATGGATTGAAAGTAAATCGAAGAAATATAAAAGTGATGAGGAGCAGCAGGAATGAGAACAGCGAGAAACTTAACACGAAGCTTGACGGTGACGAAGTAGATGAATTTAAGCAATTCTACTACTTAGGCAGCAAAATAACCAATGACGGAAGGAGCAAGGAGGACATCAAAAGCAGGCTAGCATTGGCAAAAAGGGCATTCCTGTCGAAGAGAAGTCCACTAGTATTAATTTGTGGAAGAAATTTCTATAAATGTACGTTTGGAGCACAGTTAGTGAAACATAAACCGTGGAAAAACCAGAACAAAAGAGAATCGAAGTATTTGAGACGTGGTGCACAGACGAATGTTGACAATTAGTTGAACTGATAAAGTAAGGAATAGGAGGTGCTCTGGAAAATCGGTGATGAAAGGAATATATGTAGAACACTGACATGAAGAATGGAGACGGTAGGACATATGTTAAGGAGGCTCTGCGACGAATCGGCGATGATGAGAATATGTGGAAAACACTGACAAGGAGAAGGGGCACGATGATAGGACATCTGTTAAGACATCAAGGAATGACTTCCATGATACTAGAGGAAGCTGTAGATGGCAAAAACTGTAGAGGAAGACAGACATTGGAATACATCAGCAAATAACTGAGGATGTATGTTACAAGTGCTACTCAGAGAGAGAGAGAAAGAGAAAAAAAAAAGTTTACCGAGCCTGATTAAAGGTTGTATGGAGCAAACACCATGGCTTATATGAGAGGACATGTGTGAAATTGAAAACATTTTGAGGATGATACACACATTAAGAAAAGAAAGAGTGAAAAAATACCAAAAAAACTCGGAAACAGACGCATCGGTGTGAAAATGAACAAAATGTCGATGGTGAAGTAAAATGACTAGTCAGTGTCAAATGAAAAAAGTGGAGATAGCGATTATCACAAAGAATATAATAGATCTCATATAATATCAAACACAAGTATGCCGAACTTAATTCCTTACTGGTGAGGCAAGGCCCTGAAGAGAAAGCCTGCTGAAATACATGCTTTGATACCACAAGCACCATCGCGTTGAAACAATGGACCGTATAGTCTTGGATGCCAACAGTTTGCAAAACATGAATATGTAAGACGGCGCGGTAATGCTAATAGGTACCTACACCGAAAACTGTTTAATGAACAAGGGCTTCCAAGAAAGAACAGAGGTACAAAGATAATGTTTAGTTTGTAAATGATGAAACATTTGATTCAAATTAACTCTTCAAAAACAAAGTGTAAGAATTAGTGCTCCGAAAAACCAGACAAACGTTAGTAGCTGTCACAACACCGGAACGTTACAAGAAAGGAAAGAAGAACGTAAGAAGTTAAAGTTAGGCTTCGATGTCGAAGTCTTTAGTTACAGAGCAGAAGGCTAGATCGGGAGGGATTTGTTTCGGAAATCGTTCCGGTAATGACATCAATTAAATAAATTTTTATTATTTTGAGCTTTTCCTCATTATAGAGGCTTATCTCCAACATAATAATTTACTCGGGAATTCCAATACGAAGATGAAACGTTCTTAAACTATATTTTGAAAATATAGTAAATATAGTAAATAAATAAAAAGAAAATACTAAACTGATAGAATGGCTAGGTAGAGATTCCGTTTATTACCTTCTCAGTGGTCAACAACTGATCTACTTAGTTCAATAACAGAATTAGAATCAAGATCACAATGAAAGAGGGAAGATGTTAAATATGAGTACAAAGTGATATGAATCCTCATACAAGTTATGAGGATTCTATTTTTTTTTTTTTTTTGTTTCTTCTTTTTCGTGCTGATCAGTGTTGAAAATGATCTACTGCTGAAACCTTTTGAAAGATGGAATTCGTGTGCGGAATGGCTATTCTAACGTCATCCTATGCTTCGACTGTCCAGAATGGAAAACAGAAACAATCCCAAGCACAGTCTGTAGTCTAGTTCCCGGGCGAGGTTCTAAAATGTCAAACGCCGACGGGACATCGATATAATGAACCAGGCGCGCTGGTAGTTAACTGACGCGAATTACTTCATCTTCTGAAACAGTGAGTAATGTCAAAATACTACAACCTGAAATGTCAGCAGCCACGAACGTCGACAGCTAAAACGTGTAATGTGTACGTACAAGAGCCGTCCTGGAGACAATATTTAAGGGTCTTCTCAGACAGTGAGTTCTAGGAACCCAGGAACTCTACTGTATTAGGGAGCTGTGGAGGGGGTGGGGAGGGGGGGGACCCACATGCCAACGCTTGTTTTGTGTCTCTGATAACAACGGAAACGTCCAATGACGTGCCCTTAGAATAAGAAATTTGCGACTAAACAAGGCTCACAATAATCAAACATTGCCGAAATGAGTATTACTCTGGACGGAATACCTTTCGAATGGACTTTTTTGACAAACATTTTTTTTAATTTTATATTTGGACAGAGGGTGATACTCAACAGCATCTAGAGTTAACGAATAATTTGATTGCTGAGTCAAAGAGCTGGGGATGACGAATCAAATGTTAGCCGAATTTTACAGAATAGTTGGGAAGACGAAAGATGGAGTAATGCTGCTAGCATGGAACACGTTGGTAGTGAGAGAGTGCCTAAATGCAGAGCACAGAATAACCAAGACTTTACAGAGGTGTGTTCAAAAAATAATAAGCATTATTGTTTTTCCAAATAATTTTACTTATTCGTTTGCATCAATGTTATTATCTTCAAAATACTCACCATTAGATGCTGTACATTAATAGCAGTGCTTTTTCCTATCGCCGAAACAGTTCAGGAACTCAATCTGTGGAAGAGCTTTTGGCTCTCCACCGATGCGTTTTTAGTCTCATCTATGCTTGTAAAATTACATTACTTGAAGGTTTTCTTTATTTTTAGGAACAGAAGAAGATCAAATTTGGCCAAAAAAAACCATGAACAAGCACCTAAGAGTGAGGTGGTGCATTTTCATGGTGCAAAAATCTTGAAGTGCGTCATGCAAATGGTGCTGAACTTTTAAGCATTACTCTTTATTGATCGTTCGACCTTTTAGGAACAACTCATGGTGCACCACGACGTAAAAATCACATTTGACGGCAGTTGTCGAGTTTTTCTTCTGTCTTGGCGATCAAGAATGCTTCCACTGGGATGACTGAGCCTTATCTTTGACGTCATATTCGTAAACCCTCGTTTCATCAACTATTTCGATAGTGAAACTTCCTGGCAGATTAAAGCTGTGTGCCGGACCGAGATTCGAACTCGGGACCTTTGCCTTTCGCGGGCAAGTGCTCTACCATCTGAGCTACACAAGCACGTCTCACGCCCCATCCCCACAGCTTTACTTCTGCCAGTACCTCGTCTCCTACCTTCTCATTCTGGATATTTCGATAGTTCTGCAGGATTGTTCATATAGCGACTCCTGAGTAACTCGCATTCGCCATCATTTTTTTCTAAATCCAACAACTTTGGAAAAAATTTTGCTGTCACATGTTTCAGACCCACAACATCTGGAACAATTTCAAGGGAAGAGCTAACTGATATGTCACTAAGATCAGCGACTTCCGTGGCTGTGATTCGACGATCGTTCATAATCATTTCTTTCACTTTCCCAATGATTTCAACAACTGATGGTGGGCTGGGGCCTCCTTCGAAAACCCTTGACTTACTCACAGAAGCGTCACCAAAAGCAATATTGAACATTTCAAGATTTTTGAAATTTTACTGTAGGCTACTTCTAAATATTCTTACAGAAAAATTTAATACCAAACATCTGATCCACTTTTGAATAAATACTACCAAAATATATGCAGATACGGATAATTTTCAGACATGCTTATCAACATAATTATAATAAAAATCCCACCAACAAAATTTGCGTTACTTTTTGAACACGACCCGTACAAAATCAAAAGTTGCAATGTACAGCCGGCCGCGATGGTCTAGCGGTTCTGGCGCTGCAGTCCGGAACCGCGGGACTGCTGCGGTCGCAGGTTCGAATCCTGCCTCGGGCATGGGTGTGTGTGATGTCCTTAGGTTAGTTAGGTTTAAGTAGTTCTAAGTTCTAGGGGACTTATGACCTAAGATGTTGAGTCCCATAGTGCTCAGAGCCATTTGAACCATTTGCAATGTACAAACGTTGCTGTTTTCGGTATTCATACGCTCGTGGCAGAAGCTAACTGGTGGTATATCACATAGTAATGCAACACACTACACTAACTCATTCAAGTGAAAGTCTGCCTGCCAGCCTTTCGTTTGCCTCAAAGTAATAACACCTAGGAAAGGAACCCTGGGGTAGCTATTAATATAATGGACATATTATTGTTTCCTTTTTATAGAGCGTGATGGAGAGTTAGTAAATTCTGCTATCATAGAACATTGTACCGGTTTCACTACGGAATATAACAAAACAGAGCACTCCAACTATTGGGATAGTGCTATTAAGGAAACAATCGAAATTAAATTAGCAAGTGACCCTTACGCGTGTGTATACCCGCTTGTGTGTGAGTTTGTGTTGTATTTCTACGTATGCAGTATTATGGCTCTTGGATGGCGTAGCTCCATCATCCAAGATTTTAAATTTTCTTCCTGTAGAAATATCGGCAGTTGTCGGAGGCGTCACCCGGATACTTTCCCGTAAATTGTTTAGACATTTTAAACGCCGGGAGAAAGTGAAGTTTCACATGATGGTAATTGTCTAAGCATGCGTTTCTTAAAGGATAACAGCAGTTTATTTAGCTATGGTTAAGAACGTGGTAAATTTTATGGATATGAAAATAATTACAGCATACTTTAATTAGGTTCCTGCACCTGGCGCACTTAATCCTTTCATCCGATAGCAACTGAAAATGTCGCATGCAAAAGTTGACTACCTGAGTATCCTGCGTTGCCCAGGTACATATTTATTCCGATCTTCCATTAGTGTATCTCCTCCTTCCTCCACACACTGTCAGTCTACCCCTTTTCTCCCCGTCCATCTTCTCTACAACATATCTACCGATCTCCCCTCTCTCGGTCCCCTCCTCCATCCTCCACTCTCCGTCCATCCCCTCTTCCCCCTCTTCTTGGTCAATCTGCTCCTCCCTCCTCTTTCCAAATGTTCCTTCCCCCTCTGTCCATCTCATACTGCCCCATTTCCATCACTCACTTCCCTTCTCTTTGCTTATCTCCTCCTGCCCCCTCTCTCTTACATCTTTTCCTCCCCATTCTACCTGTTTTTCTCTTTCCTTTCTCTGTCCAACTCCTCTCATCCCCAACTGCACATCCACCTCCCCTCCCCCCCCCCGCCCCCCGCACTCACCTCTCACTCTACTTCAACCTGTCTCTGCCCATCTCCTCCTCTTTCCTTTCTTTGTCCATATACTCCTCTCCCTTCTCTCTGTCCATTTGCCCCTCCCATCTATCCACCTCGTCCTACCCCTTGTCTGTGTCCATCTCCTCCTTCCCCTAGTTGTTTATGCATCTCATTCTCCTCTTCCCTTCTCTCCCCATGTTATCCAACTCATCCCAATAGGAGACTGTGGGTTATTACCCCACAGTATTTCATTGCAGACTGTAACTAATATGTGTAGCAAATTTAGCTGATATCTTTCCAAGGGTTTAGTATGATCTTTTTACCTGTGCCTTTTCCTACACACACACACACACATACACACACACACACACACACACACACACACACACACACACACACACACACACACACACACACACACACGTCAGATATATTTCAAGTATATTTCACATATTTCGCACTTGTTTGTACCATCGTTTTAAATGTACACTCCTGGAAATGGAAAAAAGAACACATTGACACCGGTGTGTCAGACCCACGATACTTGCTCCGGACACTGCGAGAGGGCTGTACAAGCAATGATCACACGCACGGCACAGCGGACACACCAGGAACCGCGGTGTTGGCCGTCGAATGGCGCTAGCTGCGCAGCATTTGTGCACCGCCGCCGTCAGTGTCAGCCAGTTTGCCGTGGCATACGGAGCTCCATCGCAGTCTTTAACACTGGTAGCATGCCGCGACAGCGTGGACGTGAACCGTATGTGCAGTTGACGGACTTTGAGCGAGGGCGTATAGTGGGCATGCGGGAGGCCGGGTGGACGTACCGCCGAATTGCTCAACACGTGGGGCGTGAGGTCTCCACAGTACATCGATGTTGTCGCCAGTGGTCGGCGGAAGGTGCACGTGCCCGTCGACCTGGGACCGGACCGCAGCGACGCACGGATGCACGCCAAGACCGTAGGATCCTACGCAGTGCCGTAGGGGACCGCACCGCCACTTCCCAGCAAATTAGGGACACTGTTGCTCCTGGGGTATCGGCGAGGACCATTCGCAACCGTCTCCATGAAGCTGGGATACGGTCCCGCACACCGTTAGGCCGTCTTCCGCTCACGCCCCAACATCGTGCAGCCCGCCTCCAGTGGTGTCGCGACAGGCGTGAATGGAGGGACGAATGGAGACGTGTCGTCTTCAGCGATGAGAGTCGCTTCTGCCTTGGTGCCAATGATGGTCGTATGCGTGTTTGGCGCCGTGCAGGTGAGCGCCACAATCAGGACTGCATAGCCGGCCGCGGTGGTCTCGCGGTTCTAGGCGCGCAGTCCGGAACCGTGCGACTGCTACGGTCGCAGGTTCGAATCCTGCCTCGGGCATGGATGTGTGTGATTTCTTTAGGTTAGTTTGGTTTAAGTAGTTCTAGGGGACTTATGACCACAGCAGTTGAGTCCCATAGTGCTCAGAGCCATTTTGAGCCAGGACTGCATACGACCGAGGCACACAGGGCCAACACCCGGCATCATGGTGTGAGGAGCGATCTCCTACACTGGCCGTACACCACTGGTGATCGTCGAGGGGACACTGAATAGTGCACGGTACATCCAAACCGTCATCGAACCCATCGTTCTATCATTCCTAGACCGGCAGGGGAACGTGCCGTTCCAACAGGACAATGCACGTCCGCATGTATCCCGTGCCACCCAACGTGCTCTAGAAGGTGTAAGTCAACTACCCTGGCCAGCAAGATCTCCGGATCTGTCCCCCATTGAGCATGTTTGGGACTGGATGAAGCGTCGTCTCACGCGGTCTGCACGTCCAGCACGAACGCTGGTCCAACTGAGGCGCCAGGTGGAAATGGCATGGCAAGCCGTTCGACAGGACTACATCCAGCATCTCTACGATCGTCTCCATGGGAGAATAGCAGCCTGCATTGCTGCGAAAGGTGGATATACACTGTACTAGTGCCGACATTGTGCATGCTCTGTAGCCTGTGTCTATGTGCCTGTGGTTCTGTCAGTGTGATCATGTGATGTATCTGACCCCAGGAATGTGTCAATAAAGTTTCCCCTTCCTGGGACAATGAATTCACGGTGTTCTTATTTCAATTTCCAGGAGTGTATTTCTAGCAAATTTCGCCCTATAGTTTGATTTTCTAGCAGATCGATGTTCATACATCGTATATACTAAAGTATGTGTCTTTCACTGATATATTTTTCTACGAAAGCAATACACAAAAAGGATTGTGAATAGAGTTAGTAGCAAAGAAGTACTAAATTAAAACGTCATATATGATGGCCCAGTTTTTTCACGCATCTCAGTATTTCACGCCATATCTTCTGAACTATGAGTATATGTCTTACCCAGTGATATATTTCTGTAGGTACAGACAGCGGTAGATGTGGATACTGTGTTGAACAGAGTTTGTAGCAACGAAGTAATAAATCGAAATGTCTAGTATGATGTTCCGTGTTTATGACGTCATATCTTCTGAAATATGTATTGTACAATAATGTTACTTTTCTGGTACGTTCAGTGGTACATGTGAACTCTGTGTGCAAAATGTATCGCGGTAAAGAAATAATAAATTAAAACGTCGCGCTTCATACTTCAGTTTTACTGCATGAACAGCGAAAATGTAACAAGCGATAAACTTTCTTCGTTTCATCATTTTGTTGAGGTGGCCAGAGTGGAAAAAAAAATGGTATAGGTTTACAATTATTTGTGAAGTTTGTTGCAAGTCTGTAAGTGCTCTCATTCTCAAAATCTCGATGACTAAAGAATGAGTATTCGCTCTTCGTGGGTTACACTGATTTTTCACCTCCACCCCTTTGACTGGTAGGTGGTTCTTATGGCGGCAACGATGTCATCCAGACAGTAAGTGATATGTATACCAAGTTTCGCTGAAATTGGTCTGGTGGTTTAGGAGCAGAAGTGAAACATACGTAAATACACGTGTACTGATATTTTTCCTCTTGCGAATATTGACAACCATCAGCTGCATAATGGGGTAACGGCAATGAAAACTTGTGCCAGACCGAGACTCGAACCCGGATTTCCCGCTTACCTCGAGTGGTCTCCTTACCAGTAGCCTATCCGAGCACGACTCAAGGTCAGATACAAACTTCTGTACCTCGTGAATTGTGTGTCTACAACCTGTACTCGTACATCTATTATGTATATTCCCGTACGGTGGAGACATTTTACTTGAAAGTCGCTTGCCCGGTGTCGGCGGATAAATACGATATCGCAGTAGCCGTGTTATTCCGAATTACGACGCAATTTATGTAACATGTAGGAATTACTATAATTAATAAAAATACGTTCATCAAACTTCGTAACATAAAAATACACTACTGGCCATAAAAATTGCTACACCACGAAGATGACGTGCTACAGACGTGAAGTTTAACCGAAAAGAAGAAGATGCTGTGATATGCAAATGATTAGCTTTTCAGAGCATTCACACACGGTTGGCGCCGGTGGCGACGCCTACAACGTGCTGACATGAGGTAAGTTTCCAACCGATCTCTCATACACAAACAACAGTTGACCCGCGTTTCCTGGTGAAACGTCGTTGTGATGCCTCGTGTAAGGAGGAGAAATACGTACCATCACGTTTCCGACTTTGATAAAGGTCGGATTGTAGCCTATCGCGATTGCGGTCTACCGTATCGCGACATTGCTGCTCGCGTTGGTCGAGATCCAATGACTGTTAGCAGAATATGGAATCGGTGGGTTCAGGAGGGTAATACGGAATTCCGCGCTGGATCCCAACGGCCTCGTATCACTAGCAGTCGAGATGACAGGCATCTTATCCGCATGGCTGTAACGGATCGTGCAGCCACGTCTCGATCTCTGAGTCAAGAGATGAGGACGTTTGCAAGACAACAACAATCTGCACGAACAGTTCGATGACGTTGGCAGAAGCACGGACTATCAGCTCGGAGACTATGGCTGCGGTTACCCTTGACGCTGCATCACAGACAGGAGCGCCTGTGATGGTGTACGCAACGCCGAACCTGGGTGCACGAATGGGAAAACGTCATTTTTTCGGATGAATCCAGGCTCTGTTTACAGCATCATGATGGTCGCATCCGTGTTTGGCGACATCATGGTGAACGCACATTGGAAGAGTGTATTCGTCATCGCCATACTGGCATATCACCCGGCGTGATGGTATGGGGTGCCATTGGTTACACGTCTCGGTCACCTCTTGTTCGCATTGACGGCATTTTGAATAGTGGACGTTACATTTCAGATGTGTTACGACCCGTGGCTTTACCCTTCATTCGATCCCTGGGAAACCCTACGTTTCAGCAGGATAATGCACGACCGTATGTTGCAGGTCCTGTACGGGCTTTTCTGGATACAGAAAATGTTCGACTGCTGCCCTGGCCAGCACATTCTCCAGATCTATCACCAATTGAAAACGTCTGGTCAATGGTGGCCGAGCAACTGGCTCGTCACAATACGCCAGTCACTACTTTTGATGAACTGTGGTATCGTGTTGATGCTGCATGGGCAACTGTACCTGTACAGGCCATCCAAGCTCTGACTCAATGCCCAGGCGTATCAAGGCCGATATTTCGGCCAGAGGATGTTGTTCTGGGTACTGATTTCTCAGGATCTATGCACCCTAACTGCGTGAAAATGTAATCACATGTCAGTTCTAGTATAATATATCTGTCCAATGAATACCCGTCTATCATCTAGGTTTCTTCTTGGTGTAGCAATTTTAATGGCCACTTGTGTACATCACAGCAGAAATGGCGCACCGAGAGACGCTCTCAGATAGCATACCACGATCACCTGTCATTTAAACTGAAATGCCTGTTCCTTTGTCCTGGAGCTGCGGCCCTGAAGGCAGCCGCCAAGATTCGCAGCTGCGGGCCTCTGACGCACGTGCTGCCTGCTGCGTACTTCCTGCCCGGGCGCACCGGCTGAGTGACGGATCCGGCGGCCCCAACTCCTTCGCCACAGACGCGGCGCCGTATGCAGACGGAGGTCCCTGCGGCGGCGCCGGCTCAGGGGGAGAAAGAAAGAAACGACGGCCTGTGGACGGACAGGGAACAGAGGGGGGAGGTGGCGAGGGTGGCCGTTTACGCCGAGTTTGCCGTGTATGTCTAATGAGTGGTCTGGGGAGGAAAGGGGAGGGTGGAGAGTCGACCAACTGCTCAAGGGAGGACGAACATCACAAGTTGTCAAGACGGGCATTGCCCTGGATATTACCTGCCTCATCTCACACTACGCCCCCCCCCCCCCTCCCTCATTTTCCCACTCATAACCAGAGCTTGTAATCTTCTTGACTTGTGCTCACTACAAAAGTATCATCGGTGAGGGACAGAAGTTTAGAATTTAACGTCTCGTTGAAACGGAGATTATAAGAGGGCTATATATACGTAGATAAGAAACGAAAGGGTCTAGGTTTGCATTATAGCAGTCCACCCCAATTCCTTAAAAAGTCTAACTCCAATGTGTAAAACAGCTGCTAACTTCTAATTACTTTACTTATCTTTCAAATACACTCTTTCAAATTCTGAAGGTGGCAGAGGTAAAATACAGGGAGCGATAGGCTATTTACAATTTGTACGGAAATCAGATGGCAGTTATAAGAGTCGAGGGGCACGAAAGGGAAGCAGCAGTTGGGAAGGGAGTGAGACAGGGTTGTAGCCTCTCCCCGATGTAATTCAATCTGTGTATTGAGCATGCAGCAAAGAAAAAAAAAAAAAAGAAAAATTTGGAGTAGGAATTAAAATCCAGGGAGAAGAAATTAAAACTTTGAGGGTCGCAGATGGCATTGTAATTCTGTCAGAGACAGCAAAGGACTTGGAAGAGCAGTTGAACGGAATGGACAGTGTCTTGAAAGGAAGATATAAGATGAACATCAACAAAAGCAAAACGAGGATAATGGAATGTAGTCGAATTAAATCGGGTGATGCAGAGGGAATTAGATTAGGAAATGAGACACTTAAAGTAGTAAAGGAGTTTTGCTATTTAGGGAGCAAAATAACTGATGATGGTCGAAGTAGAGAGGATATAAAATGTAGGCTGGCAATGGCAAGGAAAGTGTTTCTGAAGAAGAGGAATTTGTTAACATCGAGTATAGATTTAAGTGCCAGGAAGTCGTTTCTGAAAGTATTTGTATGGAGTGTAGCCTTGTATGGAAGTGAAACGTGGACGATAAATGGTTTAGACAAGAATAGAATAGAAGCTTTCGAAATGTGGTGCTACAGAAGAATGATGAAGATTAGATGGGTGGATCACATAACTAATGAGGAGGTACTGAATAGAATTGGAGAGAAGAGAAATTTGTGGTACAATTTGAATAGAAGAAGGAATCGGTTGGTAGGACGTATTCTGAGGCATCAAGGGATCACCAATTCAGTATTGGAGGGCATCGCAGAGGGTAAAAATCGTAGAGGGAGACCAAGAGATGAATACACTAAGCAGATTCAGAAGGATGTAGGCTGCAGTAGGTACTGGGAGCTGAAGCTTGCACAGGATTAGCATGGAGAGCTGCATCAAGCCAGTCTCTGGACTGAAGACCACAACAACAACGATTTAATGGGTCAAATATTGGACATTAATCACGTGAGCAAGAAAATGTTCAGTAAGAAGCTTTAAAATTAAGTTTAAAGTTTCATGGAAGTCGCTAAGTGCTCTCACTGTCAAACACTGGACCAGTATATTCTGCGTAGTTTGTGCTCCGTTCTAAGCAAAAGCTAATTTATCGCGCATCTCAATGTTTGTGACGATATATCTCCTGAACCGTGTGGTGTCCAGTTATTTAATTCTGCAGGAACATTCAGTGCTGTATGTGGATACTGTCCTGCAAAACGTATAGCGAATACAGATAACTGCCAAAGAAGAAATAAATTTAAAAGTCATGCCTGATGCTACAGTTTTACTGCATGAACAACGAAAATGTAATAACCGATAAACTTTGTCCCCTTCATCACTTTGTGGGCGGCGTCAGCGAGAAAATGTTACGTAAATGTTTGGGAGTCGCTGTCTGCTCTCATTCTCAGTCATTGAATACAGCCTCGGTATTTACGTCAATACATACACGCACTTTCTGCTCGTAAAGGCTGATGTTTCACACATATCAATCTTTCTGAAGTCATATCTTCTAAATAATGTCTCCTACAATGATATTATGTAGCAGGTACATTCATAAGTATGCGCTGATACTTTCTGCAAAATGTGTTGCGGATACTGTTAGGAGCGAAGAAGTAATAAATGTAACCGTCATGCCTAACGCTGCAGTTTTACTGCCTGCACTGACGAAACTGAAATTATGAGTGAAGTTTATTGCAAGTCACTCACTGCTCTCATTTTAAAATTTTAACGGAGAGACTAGTCTTCATCTTAATTACGTAGACGAAGCCAAAAGGCACTCTTTCGCTTTCTCTGACTGGGAAAAATATGCGCTTCTTTAACATATGCTAACATTTAAGGAATGGTCTATTCCCCGAACTTTCTAGACGAACACAGGACAGAAATTGCTGCGAGTTCAGTGAAGTGAGTGAAGCGTTAAGGATAAACCGCGAATGTGAGCTCGACTATTGAAGAGAATAATGTTATTTTCTGTGTAACAATAGCACTAAATACCTAAGTGATGTAAACCATAAATGCAGATTGGAACAGACACACTATAGCAAATGTCTGTATAACACGATTGGTATAGCAGTTCCTGTTTTCCGTAGTATCACAACGGACATTATCAACAATGGTAATTATTCGAAGATTCAGTTGCACTGCAGTACTTACCGCTGCTGTACCCAGATTACAAGCGAAGTTTGAGCACAACTAGTAGCACGACAGCACGACTCACCTGGAAAAGAGGACAGAGTTTAAGTTTCTGCCACTTCATTATTTATAGCACATAGCAATTAACAAAATTGTGACCATGAGGAAGACGTTTAGTAGTAACCAGTAAAATTCCGAGTATTTGAAAACTCGAACCCCATGTATATAACAACTTCAGACTTTAGCTTGAAATTACGTTTAACGTTTGTTACAAGTCGCTAAGCGCTCTCATTCTCAAATATAGGATGAATAGAGTCGCGTATTTGTGCCCAGTGAGTTGCGCTGCCTCAGACATACACGAAGTTTATAACTTTAATACTGTACTCGTCTGTGTTGGCCCTTTCACGTAAGATTACACCTCTTAATGATAACATTATGCTGGCATTTTAAAGTTTTAAATTTGGCCACTGTTTTTAACACATGTTCAAAATCACTTCTCTGAAATCACTTCTCTGAAATCCGTCAGACAAGCAAGGTACAACTCGGTTCTGATTCCGTGTTCCGGGATAGTCGCTTAAATAATATAGATACAGTGGTATCGCTGCTGAACGACGTATCGAAAAAGCGTTATCCCACACGAAAGTCTGTATCCTAAAGATATCGAAACCGTTACGATGTATCGAATCTCTGCAGGGCCAAAGACCACAAGTGGAACGGAGATACCCTTATATGTAAGGAGTGGGGTGAGATTGTGGCGCCTGCATAAAAGGCACGTAGGTTCATACAGTAAACAAATTAGTCGGAGCGCGACTCCGGTAGGAGTGGATAGAGATAGTGTAGTTATTTGATGACGATTATTGTGCAACAGGGGTAGCAGTTTGTTTTAACGGCGTTAGAACAGAATATCAAAGTGCAACGTTTAATTCAAATGAGGCTGTGAACAGTGTGTATGTTCATGTAATCTGAGAGAGCTTTAGATAGACTTACGGTCATTTTCATAAACTCAGGCTATAGTAAATCCAAGGCTGACCTGTTCAATCTAAAGGTCCCTTTTAATTATAATACTCTTCGTTGAGTTGGTCATATTGAAGAGTGGCAGTAGCAGACTGAGAGGACAGGTTGTGGCAACTATTACAGAGATATATTTACCTCGGAAGTAAGTTGTCCGAAAATGCTGTCTACAAATACTCAGACGTAGAACCAATATGTCAACAAACAACATTTAAGCAAATGAACAGCTTACAGGCGGACACATCATACGAATGTTTCGCGATGGTATTTCTTGCGCTTGTGTCTGTAGCCGGGAACCCATTCACCGGCTATCAGGGTAAACGTATCGTGTACCTCGTCTGTGAATAGTGAAAACTTTGATAACTAGACGGTCCAGTCTTATTAATGTACGCACTGCCTGCGTTGGGAGTCAACGTCCAATAACCACTCACAAACGGTAGGTGGCAGCACTCGCAGTGAAGTTCATATAAAATGCGTCTGGGGGTGGGGGATGCGGAAAACAGTGCAGTCTTTGTCGTAATCCGGAAACGGTGAGATTTATCTGACGTCAGAATGGGCATGATTCTTGGCTTTCGAGTCAAGGATGGAAGCATTTCCGAAACTGCTAAGTTCGTAAACTGTTCACCTGCAGCCATGATTAAAGTATACCAAACATGCAAAAATGGCACTATCCATAAACGGCGCCGAGAAAATTGTGGTGCACCACGGGTCATGGATCGCAGAGGTGAACGACGGCTGCAGAGATTTTTACGGGCAGATACACGTGCAACCGTTGAGCAATTTACCTCACATATGAACCAAGGGGCTATCGACAGTCTCTCCCCAACGACCACGACCGTTCAGCGAACGTTGCTGCATATGGACGTCCGCATCATGTCCCTTGTTCATACACGCATGCTGACTGCTGTTCATCAGCGACGAAGGCTGGAATATGGACGCCAGTATAGCAACAAGGCGACAAGTGGCCTTTCAAGATGAACAACGTTTTTATGCTCCATCGGACAGATGGCCGTTGGCGGCTACGGCGTGAAACATCTGAAAGCGAACACCAACACAAGAATGCATCTATCCTGGGTGACGATGTCCACCCCTTTATGCTATGTGTTTTCCTCGGGACGATGGCATCTATCAGCAGGACAATGCAAAGTGTGTGTTTTAAGGAACAGCATGATGAGTTCATTGTATCCCCCGACCACCAAATTCCCCTGATTTAAACCCAATCGAGAGTCTGTGGGACCACCTGTAACTGGCTGTTCGTATTATAGATCCTCAGCCGAAAAATCTAGTGCAGCTGGCTATGGCACCGCAGTCTTCATGGCTCCACATCCATGTCGGTATCTTCCAGAACCTCACTGACTCTCATCCCGCACGTCTCGCTGCTGTCCACGCTTCAAAAGCTGGTTATTCAGGCTTGTTCAAATGGTTCAAATGGCTCTAAGCACTATGGGACTTAACATCTGAGGTCATCATCAGTCCCCTAGACTTAGACCTACTTAAACCTAACTAACCTAAGGACATCACACACATCCATGCCCGAGGCAGGATTCGAACCTGCGACCGTAGCAGCAGCGCGGTTCCGGACTGAAGCGCCTAGAACCGCTTGGCCACATCGGCAGGCACCTGAGTACCTGTGTCTGTGTTATCAGATGATTTGGGTTCACCAACTTGATTCCCATAAGTCTTGTCTGTTGTAGTACGCAACTTCCATTTCAAGCGCTGTCTCACGCGTTGACGTTAGCACCAGTTTCCTTCATTACGAGCAGGAAGAACTCAACGTCTCACATTACTGGTGTCGATACGATCATCACCGTACAAATCTTTTGTTCTTCTATGGATTTCAACTGGAGGTACGTTCTCCATGGTTAGAAACTCGATTACAGCACGCTGTTTCTCAGGCGCCGATGTAGTTAATTTACACACCGCCATGTTACACGCTACAATTCGGGGCCCTATAGCGGCAAAAGACGGTTGCAGCTTCTTTCAGCGAAGAGGAAAGTCTACTGAGTAATATGCATGGTATATAATGCCTCAACCGATACTGAGAACAGAATAAAAAACTCGGAGGCATTACTTTCCGGTATGCCCTCGTAACACACTCATTAAGCAAGTAAAGAGAATGACAAAGCTTGCATCTTGATGAGATAAAACTCTCAACTGTTAAAAAAAATTACATTAACAATAACTGTGAACCACATACGTGATACAAAATGCGGGTTTTAGACGTAAAAAGTCTCGACCGAGTTACTGTTAACGAACGGACGAATTAATGGAACGAATGAAGAATTGATTCCATTACAAACACCTGTTACATTTCGTCATGTTGCAGAGGTGGAAGAAGAGCAAACTTTGAAGGAGTAGTTTACCTTTGACAAGCAGTAACATGTATCGATTGTCTGGATAGGAATTTCGTGTTTCCGGAGAAATAGTACCTGCACGTTTCTAGGGTACAGGCTAAATGTCATTATCTTTGTGACACAGCTCCAATCTTCTTCTTCTGGTGATTCACGGAGATTAAAAGATTTCAGCATGATTCTGCAAATTACTTCCCAGTTGCACATAGCCGCTGATGCTGCGGCGGCACCACCTTTTTCTTCTGGAATACCATTACCTGGCAGACATCACAGCTGACGAATGCGGCAATGAGGGTGGCTAACTACGTCGTCCCTCGCCTCACCCTGCCCCGAGGCACGATTACGTTAATTACATCGTGACTGATGACGGCTCCACACGCCACACCAATAATTACAAGTAATTACTATATTAATTAGTTCTAATTACTTGGGAATGGCAGCGATTATGGTACACAGCCAAGCGTGATTAATGCGGTGACTGCTCCCGGCGAAGTGAACGTTAAGGAAATTGTCTGTGTTGACTGCTATTCTGATATTAATTACAACAGCAGCGGGAGTTTCCACGGTTGGTCACGTGGAGAGAAGCGTGAAAACAACAGCTACTATGAGAAATGACGGGCATCTGCGTTGCTGGCAACATCTTTGCTTTCTCCCTAGAGTAAGTGCAGTCGGGAGGAGAACTATAGACGACACACGAAAATGGTGAGGGAAAGACAGTTCTGGAGTACAAAAAAGGATATTAACTTACGACGGTAGAAAGTGATACGAAAAATGTCACATTCAACACAAATTGGCTGAGGTAGCAACCCAGGACCCCTTACGTAGTTTCAACATTAGGGCTATAATAGTAATGGGCTGAGAACAGAGAAGAGAAGCAGGAATAAGTTTTAAAGAAAGATATGTTGAACAGCTATCTTTTGTAGTGACGGAAGAACAGCTTTAGCACCTATTAACCTGAATCTGCCTCGTGAAGAAGAAGAAAGATATTAATGGATGGATCTACAAAAAACAGTTATCGAGCGAGGTGGCGCAGTGGTTAATACACTGGGCTCGCACTCGGAAGGGCGACGGTTCAAAACCGCGTCCGGACATCCTGATTCATGTTTTTCGTGACTTCCCTAAATCGGTTCAGGCAAATAGCGGAATGGTCCCTTTCCTTCCCCATCCTTGCCTAATCAGAGCTTGGGCCCCGTCTCTTCAAATGGTTCAAATGGCTCTGAGCACTATGCGACTTAACTTCTGAGGTCATCAGTCGCCTAGAACTTAGAACTAATTAAACCTAACTAACCTACGGACATCACACACATCCATGCCCGAGGCAGGATTCGAACCTGCGACCGTAGCGGTCGCTCGGCTCCAGACTGTAGCGCCTAGAACCGCTCGGCCACTCTGGCCGGCGCCCCGTCTCTAATGACCTCGTTGTCGACGGGACGTTAAACACTTATCTCCTCCTCCTCTAAACAACACTTCGGGCTGCCGCACTGCTACAAATTTATCGCCCCACTGTTATTCCACTGTAAGAGAATGCTTGACGGCCGTGAGCTGCTAGCATAATCGTATGAGACAGAGCGTTTTACCCAAAACTGTATCCCATCAGGATCCGCATTAGTATTGATGCAACCAACGTGTTGACGGCTGATGTTGTTTGCTGGAGCTGAAAGCGATTTCGTAAAAAAACTATAGACGGTGGAAGAAAAGTCAGAAGCGGACACATCACCCTAACTGGACAGTGATGAGGTAAGGAAGTACCAAAGGTCTGATTCACAAACACGTTCGTTCTTCGCCAAAGGAATTTAGAGATGCCTAAAGTATAGTTGCCAGAGGGTATTTGAGTTTCACTTCTCCCAAAATATGGATCACTGTGTTAAACCGTCTCACAGGCTACCGAATCGAACGTCACGAAGTTTTTATCTGCAATATCTCTGCCATACATTAGGAAGATTACTTTGTGATTTCAAAGAGAAAGATTACTGTATGGACTGGTTGATGGTGCAAGTTGAAAGAGAGGACTTATAGCGTTCTCGTATTTATAGATATTTGTTTCTAATGTAAAGACCTGTATGAATGCCACTCGTGTGCCCAAACGTCTATTGGCTTAACCTAGGACGATCATAGTTTAACACACACCAGAAAACATGCACGTTTGCATTCCCCGTCCCGTATAATATCATGTCCCATGTCTTACATTCGGTGTATAATTGTAGACTTACATTTCTGTATTTCATTCAGTTCTAACAAATGCATGTCCGTTATCTAGAAAGCTCTGCGAGCAGCACTGATGGTTGGAATAAACACGCGTCAGTTTAAGACAGTAGCCAAGAAGAAAAAATCGTAAGCAAATTCAAGATGAAACACACATCCAATAAATTGTGATACACTTATTAGGAGCTACGAAAGTTATGTTGTTGGTGAGAAGCAGTGACACAAACAACATGTGGAAATCTGCTGCCGTTTGTACATTTAGATACACTGATCGGCCATTACATTATGACCACCGACGTACTATTGGTAAAAACGCGTCCAGGCGAAAGCAGCGTCACCTGGGGAAGAATGACTGCTAGTCAGACACACGCAAGGTGCATGTTGTATCAGTGTGAGTGCTGTCCGTGTGTATAATGAGGAAGGCGCGCGATCTATCTGAGTTTCACCGAGGGCAGATTGTCGTGACCCGGAGGCTCGGCACGAGCATTTTGGAAACTGCACGTCTTGTCGGGTGTTCGAGGAGTGCTGTGATGAGTGTCTTCAATACGTAGAGAAACCAAGGTGAAACCACGTCCAGAAGTCGTAGGGTTGGGCGGCCACCTCTCATCATAGACGTCGGAATTAGTAGGTTGGGCAGACTGGTAAAACAAAACATGCGGCGAACTGTGGCGGAACCAACATCACACAGTGCACCGAACACTGCTAACGAAGACCCTCCGCAACCGATGGCCCATGGATGTGCCAACTTAACACTACGACATCGGCACTGGACCTAGAAATAGGCACGCGACCATCTGCACTGGACCTTGGCGCGGTCGCAGAGCGCTGCATGGTCTGACGAATCCCGACACTGTCTTCATCATGCCGATGGGAGGGGGCGAATCCGTCATCTGCCAGGTGAACAGTTCCTTGACACATTTACTGCGAGGCGAAGACAAGCTCACGGCGGCTCCCTTATGCTCTGGGGAACACACACGCGGAGCTCGAGAAAAGCACCATGACGGCGAATGGGAATCGTACACAGTGGCTCAGACCATGCATGCCCCTTCATGACGATCATGTTTCCCGACAGCAGTGGGATTCCTCTACAATACAATGCGCCATGTCACAAGGCCAGGAGTGTGATGGAGTGTTTCGAGAAACATAGTGGCGAGTTACAATTGATGTGATGGCCTCGAACTCACCAGATCTGAACACAGTCGAACACATCTGGGATGTGATTGAACTTGGCGTCAAAGCGCATGGCCCCCTCCCCGAAATTTACGGGAATTAGGTGACTTGTGCCATCTCCCACCAGCAACCCGTCAAGGCCTCATTGCTTCCATAGCATGACACGTCACCGCTATTATCCTACCGACTATCAGGTAGGTGGTCCTAATATTCTGGCTGATAAGTGTATGCGCCAAAGTCGCGTCGACTTCATCTCTTAACTATCATCATCTAGGACTGTTCAAGCACGTTTCTAGCAGTATTCCATTCTGCCTTGCATATGACTTATCTTTGCCCAGTCAGATTTTATTCCAGTATTAACAGTAATGTTAAGGTTGGACTAATCAATTCCGGACTGGAGACATGCGATGACAAAACACAACTGTCAGTAAAATCATCTGGGTTCACAACCCGTGACACTTCGAATAAAATATCGAACTTTCGATAAATCTCTCCGCCATCGGCATCTGGATTTAACATCAGTAACTCCTGGTGACGATGGCGGAGACAGCTTTGGAAAAATCGAGTGTTTTATTCGAAGTTACGCGGACTGTAAGCCGAGAAGGTTTTTTTGAAACATGTCACTCGAAAGACTCATTCATATTTATAGAATCCCACATATTGAATCAAAGTATTATTAAAACACGCACGGGGAATGTTACAATGAACGTTACGAGGTGGCGATGGAACAAATTTCTGTATTGGTGCTTCAATTTAAATTGGATACTTCAGCTAACAGATAACTTCCTGAAGCAGCAGTTTTCACGGTTCGGTTAGTGTCCAGCATACAGCTGTAATCAATCATGTAGGTTCATTTCTTTCCAGTTCTTACATCATCTCAGTTACTCCTCATATACTGTTCCTTTCCCTTTGCAGTGCTTTGCGTTTCTGTTTACTTTGCATCACTGCTATTTTACGTGGATTCGTTTTATTACAAGCTGGTAATCAGCTATTAATAAGGAAAGCTGAGTTCTGTATCGTATCGGAGTTTGTACAATACCGCCAACATTTCATCGTTCATATTTGTTAAAGTGAAGAGTAAATTAACGAATACCATGAATCAGTTGCTTATCAGAGATATTTCGACACAACTGTACAGTAACCCATCCACCAACGCAGACGTGGTACACACATCGCGCACGCGCGTGTGAGAGAAACAAAGGAGGCGTTAGCCGGTGGATGAGCTGGATGCAGAAGGCAGTCGGTGAAGCGGAACTTAGCGCCCGTCTGTCATTAGAATCTCCGCCAGGGTCACGAGGTCTCGGCGTTCCCCTTACAGCTGTCGAGACAACAGCTAAGTTACACATTGCAGTTATGCCCAAAACGGCCCGGGTGTATTTGTTCTGTCTCCGAGAACAGCCCTCAGCTCTTTTTCCCCGTATTTATTTACGCCCCTCTCACAAATGACTGAATAAACACAGGTGCCGGCTTATGAGAGAGAAAACCTGTTATTAACGCCCATACGTGGCGTCAGACAGTTTTCTGCCTCCAAGGATTTCTCCCTGACACTGCCCATTGTAGTCTACACAGCATCGTCTGCAGAATCACATGCTGCCATCCCTTTATTGTCTCTGAGATGCAAACGACTGTGCTTCTTCTTCACCAAGAATTCCTGTTCGTGCAACGGCAAACAGCCCAGTAATGAAATATGCTTCATTCTGCAGTCTTCTCAGGAATTTTGATTGCGAGGAAATTATAAGTGTATTATTTTCTTAGAGATCTAGGGTTGATATTTCTGTCTTGATTACTTTTCACATCCCAGTAAATATTACTTCCAAGCCATAGCATATAAAATTCACTATCACCTTTAACAATCTCAAAGACAGATATAATTTAAATTTGTCCATTTTGCTTGGAAATCTTTGACATCTGCGATTGCATCACGAAATTTATAAAATGACAATTTCTTATCTTCAGTCATGATTATATTCCAATAGTTAAGATCTTCAGCTACAAACCCTCTGAACTGCCGAGATACAGTTTCTAGTTACATGATAAAGTATCAGCAACCCTTTACCGCAGTAACATTTGTTACAAAGAGTGTTTCTGAAATTCTGATTAATCTGTGCTTGTTATTACCACCGTATCAACATTGAAAGCGCATACTGCGAAGTATTTTGTTTATTGACAAATTAAAACGTACTCAGCTAACGGGTTCCCAAAAGAGGTACCAAGAACAGAGAATATACACCACTTCACAATAACATTACCAGGATAAGAGGCTGGAATCTGCACCAAACAAATACATTTCTGGCAATAGTGGATTTGCTACTAAACATATAGTTTCCTTATACTTTCTCATAATTTACTCACACCATTGAGAGGGCTAAGTAATTTAGAATAATAATTGTAGCTGCGGTCTCGGTTCATCCCCGAAGTCTCAAATTTTTCTGCACGATGTTTTTAGTAGGCTGTCTGGTCAAAAATTAATGGCGCAAGATAACCTCATTAAATAAGAGTTCAGCAGCTTTTATTAGAGTTGCTGAGGCAAGTAGTTAACTGAGGAAACCAGTAACTCTAAAAAAATTACTGTCTTGCTGATAATTGAGCAAGAAATCCTAGTCTGCTATACCCGCAGCGCCCATTCGTTTAGTACGTTAGGAGTTAAATAGATTGGGCGAGCAGCTACCGGAGCACGGAGCGTGCTCCTACTCCAGAACGACACGTCTTCAGGAACCTGTAATTTCACAGGCTATAGAAGGGCCATCAATTACTTTAATGGGGTTGCAACTGGTACGAGCAGAGGAGCAACAGCAGCACAAAAAGGCGATGGAAAGGAAAAAAAAAGAGAGGGCGCTGATCGCACAGCGGAACGCCGATACCTGCGCGGAGATGGGAAGCTCACTGTAGACTGTGTGTGTGTGTGTGTGTGTGTGTGTGTGTGTGTGTGTGTGTGTGAGAGAGAGAGAGAGAGAGAGAAACGGAACCTACAGCAGCGGTATGGAGGGTTAGGTTAGGTTAGGTTAGGTTAGGTTAGGTTAGGTTAGGCTCTTATGTAGCTGAAGTGTGAACACGTTACTTACTTGACCGATGTTGTGAAACGTAACATTTGTAAATGTCTATGTACAGAAAAGAGAAATAGGAGAATCGAATACCAAAGAAAGAAATCTTCAGATTAAAAAGGGCATCAGACAGGGTTTCACTCATTTTTCCCCTGTTAAACGTGTGCATCGGAGAAGAAATAATGGCAATTTACAGAAAAGTTCAGTAGTGCGATTTAAATTCTGAGTGAAGGGATATCAAGGACGAGATTCGCTGATGACATTGCTATCCTCCATGAAATTGAGAAACAATTAAAATACGTGTTGCATAGAATGAAAAGTCTAATGAAAATACAGTACGGACTGAGAGTAAACCTAAGGATGAAGGGAGTAATGAGGCGTAGCACAAATGAGATTTGTGATGAACTTTACATCAAAACTAGGTAAAGCAAACTAGACGAAGTAAAGGAATTGTGCTAGCTTGGAAGCAAAATTAAGTCCGACGTACGCACCAAACATGATGTATTTCTATGGAAACGAGTCATGGGACTTTGGGAACACAGTGGAATCAAAGTGTTAGTGATGTAATGTTGCAAAAAAATGGCTCTGAGCACTATGGGACTTAACTTCTGAGGTCATCAGTACCCTAGAACGCAGAACTACTTAAACCTAACTAACCTAAGCACATCACACACACCCATGCCCGAGGCAGGATTCGAACCTGCGACCGTAGCGGTCGCGCGGTTCCAGACTGTAGCGCCTAGAACCACTCGGCCACTCCGGCTGGCTGTAATGTTGCAGTAGGGTGTTCAAAATTAAACTGACTGATAAGATCCGTGTCGATATCGGGTGCCTGAGAGATTGCGCTCTACTCGTATCTAGTAGTGGGATGTTTTCATTGCCCGTATTTGGGCGGCAAGGAGAGGACAGCTGGTAGCGTAACGTTCCTCACCACCCATGTCCTAGATTAAATTCCAAATCTCTCTGTAGTGTCTCGTGAAGTGAGGGCGTGTAACACTGTTGGGGGTGTTCCGTCCATCAGATGGGGCGACGTTAAGTTCGGCTTGCCCCTTGGTAGTATTCGAGAGGAGTAGTCTATGGGCAAGCAACAGCTTTCATTCTCTCATTTTCCTTCATCGAACAGTTTCAAAACTATACCGCAAAAGCACTCGTCTCAGTCATCCAAAGAAAACAGAGGCACAGTTCACACTTCGTAACATGTCGGAGGAAGGCAAAGGAAAACTACACCCACTGGAATCTCGCATAGAACGGCGATGCACGATTCCCAAAATCTGCTGCGCTAAGCCTTTTCCCTGAATACGGGACCGCTTTGAGAGAGAGAAAAAAAAAGTGCTATGAAGAGATACTTCGTAGAATCAGCAGGAAAGGAAGATGTGGGAATCACTGACTAGAAGAGGAAGCCGGGTGATAGAATTCTGGAATGGCTTCCAGGGTACTTGAGGAAGCTTTAGAGGGGAACTGAGACTGGAATACAGCCAACAAAAAAAATTTTGATTTTACCGCGAGACGAACCAAAAGCGGCTAAAATTATACTCCTTTCGACACAGCTGTTGAGAGAAAAGAACTGCGTACAAGCAGACACATCTACTTAACCTCGTATTTATGTGTCTCCCTTCGCGGAGCACAACTGAATACTGAGAAAAATTCGTTGTGGTAAGATATATTTTAAAGTTCACACTTTCTGAATGTAAAAAGCTGTTCAAATGGTTCAAATGGCTCTGAGCACTATGCGACTCAACTGCTGAGGTCATCAGTCGCCTAGAACTTAGAACTAATTAAACCTAACTAACCTAAGGACATCACACACATCCATGCCCGAGGCAGGATTCGAACCTGCGACCGTAACGGTCACGCGGTTCCAGACTGAAGCGCCTTTAACCGCACGGCCACACCTGCCGGCTAAAAAGCTGTCAAAGTGTTCCATACCACCGTTGGATGTCACCGGGCGACCTAACCATCGATTATTTCTGACCAGTGAAAGATTGATGCACTTCTGCGAAATTCAGGAGAATATATTTTTAATCTGAAGCTAGCCCGTTTCTCAGAAGTACTTGGAAATCATTTTTCTGAGCCGGCCGGAGTGGCCGAGTGGTTCTAGGCGCTTCAGTCTGGAACCGCGCGACCGCTACGGTCGCAGGTTCGAGCCCTGCCTCGGGCATGGATGTGTGTGATGTCCTTAGGTTAGTTAGTTTTAAGTAGTTCTAAGTTCTTGGGGACTGATGACCTCAAATGTTAAGTCCCATAGTGCTCAGAGCCATTTGAACCATCTTTCAAACGCGGACACATGACCTTATAAATGTTTATATTGTAAGTTATGACATCAGTGCCGCCTAATTATTACAACATGTGCACTAACTGCTGCCGCGCGGGATTAGCCGAGCGGTCTGAGGCGCTTGCAGTCGTGGACTACGCGGCTGATCCCGGCGGAGGTTCGAGTCCTCCCTCGGGCATGGGTGTGTGTGTTTGTCCTTAGGATAATTTAGGTTAAATAGTGTGTAACCTTAGGGACTGATGACCTTAGCAGTTAAGTCCCATAAGATTTCACACCAACACACACACACACACACACACACACACACACACACACACACACACACACTAACTGCTTTATTAACTTATTTCCACCTTCAGGTGTGGTAATTAATTCACTAACTGATGTTCAGGGAGCATATTTTGAATTTTTACTAGTCGTTAATTAGCATCTATAAGGATGACCAAGAGCTTCACAACCTGGGGTAGCTTTTGTGATTTCAGCAAAGCGTAGAACCATGCTCTGAAATCATTGCATAAATCACAGAACTGAACACAGTCACTTGGACGTCAAAGCCTTGGCAACAACTAAGAATTGGGAAAATGAACTAACTGTTATAAACAACGCCTGATCCAGTTACGCGATCGTCTGAAGTGAGGTATCCTCAACTGTCCTCAAAAGCGAATGGCAATCTGTCAAAAAGTGGTTAGAGTCTCGGGTTCGAGTTGTGTTCTGATTTGTCAGCGAAGCCGGGAGCATTGTGTCTCATGACGAGGTCCAGTTGGTCATGAACTATTAATGATGCTGCTTTGTGCCAGAATCTTCGGAGACAATTTTGGGGGAAAACCACAGCATCGTGTAACGAAACAGCTGATAGCCAGAAAAACTGGGGCAGACTCTGGCAGACAGAATCCTCATATAAAACTGCCTTAGCATACTGCAAGTGAAAATGGGGAAGATGCAGCCCGGTGGATAAAAAGAACTACTAGTGCTGGCGATATCTTTTCTGCTTCTGATAAGATTTCTGGTTCTTTAATTGTATGACAGCGTGATGGTGTTTCCAGACGCTTCCACTTCCCACCTCGTAAAATCTTTATACGGAGCTATTTTTTTCTCTTCCCCCCCCCCCACCCTTTCTTTTCTTTTTTCAGTGTCAGCTGAAAGATCACCTTCGTTTTTTTCGCCTAGGTCTGGTAATAGGTCATGCTCTGGTTTTTAAGAACATTCCTACTGCACTGTATCGCAGTTCTGTAGTCCAGTCTTCCAGTAAACGTGTGAACGCTGCCTTAATTAACACTTAGATTAAAATCAGATCCTGTTCTAGTGCTATAGCGGGCCCCGCTGAAAGCAAGCACCGGCCAACACAGCAAATGTTTCTTGGTTAAGAACACGAACCTATCGAGCACTGATCTGTATTGTTCTGCAATGAAGTTCGGCTAACAGCGGTCAGACATTAAACTCTGCTAAAGGTCCAATGCTTACTAGAACGCTCGACGAAGAAGTGCTATTTTATTTTGAAAGAGATGATACTGCTAACGAGGAACTTCAGAGGGATTACAATCAGTACAAAACTATCTTCTTCCGTGATACTTGCGATGGTAATATAGAGTATCGTTTACACATGTTTGTTGCATTTTAGGGTGATTGGAATATTTGTTCCCATATTTGTAAGTCTTTCTCATTCAGTCACCCACACACACTCAGACCTCAATACCAATGATCACATTTATATTCACAAATTTGTACCGCAACAAAATTCCCACGTACTTTGTTTTTATTAGTGATTGTATTTATACGACTTACATACTTCAATATTGTGTGGTTTCGTTATGTGCTGTGCTTGGCATTTTGTAAACTGTAATTTAAAACTATCGTTTCATATGCTTGGTGCTTAACATGACCGATTAGTTGTCGATTTAACGCACCATTCCTAACGTCATGACCAAAGATTATGTTTGTATGTGTGTGTGTGTGTGTGTGTGTGTGTGTGTGTGTGTGTGTGTGTGTGGTTGAAATATTGTTGTTCCTTTTGTCTGCTTTCCTAAGCACTAACATCTCGTGTGGGCGCTAGTCAACTGTTTCCTGTGGCTGGCTCAATAAGACGGAAACAAGTTCCAAATCAACAAATATTAGAAGAAAAAAAATTTTGTTCGTTATTCAACGGTTAATATGTATTTGCTCTACCAAGAAAAGACGGAAGAATCTAAAAATATGACTAATTGCTTGTCTTAACAATACATTATATCTTCTTGGTTCGTTCACTATACCGAATGCTCGAACAGCGATCACCCTGTACGTCAGGCACGTAAAAGAGGTGACCGTAAATGGTGGTTCATCACAGCTGGAACTACTGTTATAGCACCATTCTTAATGTAACAACATTCTATCGAAATTGAAACGTCGGCGCACCTAGGATATTAGAAAGCTGCTGTCTGTAGCTTCGAAGTAACCACATTTCTTCTCTATATCTGAAATGAATGACGTTCATTGTTCAGCACGCTCGTCAATGGAAACGTCCTCGGGTAATTAGATACAGAGATGAGAGTGAAGAGAAAACGAACGCACAGCTATGAACAGGCTTGGACTTCTCTATCGACTACCTGCGACGGCTGTCTGAAAAGACCTTTCAACAGCCCATCAAAAGAGACGTGAATTAATGCCTCCCCCAGCCTTCCCCTACAATACATTCACGAAGGCGGTGGCCGAAGACCACGTTATTTATTCCGCGAAGCGTGAAAACCGTCGCTCCCTCCGCCCCCACTATCTGCTTTTCTCCTTCGATGCCATCCCGACTGAGCGAGAGAGGAAGCACATTTTCTCCCTTACGGCCTGGCCTTTAATTAAGCATGATCCCTTGTTCCTGACATCGCGACTCGACGCTATTAAGCAAGTAAGCCCGTCTTTAATATCTGCGGGTTTGTCGGAGCTGTGTGATTACGAGGCCAAGCGCCCTGAGGAGGCAAAATTTCGAATCGCCTTAAAGGCGGTGTGGGGATGGTCGCATATGAGTTCTCCAGTACGAGTAATGACGCAGAGGTGAAACCCATTTGGATGGAGGGTGGAAAAAGGGCGACGTGGGGTAAAAATAATTTATGGCGAAGATCATTTACAAGATAAGGGCGCTGCGGCAGCACTTCATTTCTTTCGGAAAGCGAAGGGAATGGTTCTGTCTCCTTTGCGCACAGCTGAGTGCAGGATGAGTTTTCATGCATAGCGAGAAGAAACATGTGGTGAAATACGACAACCAGTGACGAAGAGAAAACAATGTCCGGTATATGCTGTAACTTCAGATGCTTCAGTGTTCGTGACTTTGTTTCGAACGAAACAACACAAAATATGTACGTTATTCATGGTGAAATGCTGGAATTTGATACTACTCATGTTTGTTAAATGGCTCTGAGCACTATGGGACTTAACATCTATGGTGATCAGTCCCCTAGAACTTAGAACTACTTAAACCTAACTAACCTAAGGACAACACACAACACTCAGTCATCCTTATGTTTGTTATTCCCAGAGTATGGGATAAGTGCTAGTGTACTGTTAGTTTGACCAAAACATTATCTGAGTGTCAGGTTCCCATATCACGTGTACACAAATACAGAAAAACTTAGCTGTGCGCCGAGGCAGCCATCACTTCATAGTTAAGACGTATCTTCTTTGACCAAACTATAACATCAGCTCTACGGTCCAGATAGGATACTAAACTATTTATGTCCATAATGGTCGCCAGAGTAATTGTGTTATGGTATAAGCCAAACTGTAAGCTACGTGATGCTGAGAGAATTAGATTAGGGGACTAAACACTAAAAGTTGTGGATGTTAGCTATTTGGGCAGCAAAATAACTAATGATGCAGAAGTAGAGGGGATATAAAATGTAGACGGACAATGGCAATAAGAAAGTTTCTGAAGAAGGGAAATTTCTTAACATGAAATACATATATAAGTGTTAGGAAGTATTTTCTGATGGCATTTGTCTAGATTGTAGCCATGTATGCAAGTGAAACGCGGACGGTAAACAGTTTAGACAAGAGGAGAATAGAGACTTTTGAAATGTGGTACTACGGAAGAATGCTGAAGATTAGGTGGGTAGATCGTGTAAATAATCAGCAGGACCTGATTGAAATTGGGAAGAAAAGAAAGTTGTGTCACAACTTGACTAAGAGAAGGGATGTGATCATAGAGGGAGGCCAAGGTATGAACATCTTAAGTCGATTCAGGAGGATGTAAATTGCAATAGTTTTTCGGAGATGAAAAGGCTTGCACAGGATTGAGTAGCATGGAGAGCTGCAGCAAACCAGACGTCGGACTGGAGACCCTAACAAATCAAAAATTTTAACTACTGTCTGGGTGCATTATCTGCTGTCGCAGTTTGATTTCTTTTTCGAATGCCTTTGTTGTTGTCGTTGTGGTCTATAGCAAGCAAAATAAACAACATTTCTAAAAACTAGCCGTTTAATTATCTTGCTTACTGTCACGTGTGCCTTCAATAGTTTGTCTATTGAGAAAATATCAACAAATCATTTGGACATTCTGACAAAGTAAGAATCAAGAACCAAATTACCTAATTTGTAACAAGATATTTTTGTCAAGTAACTATATCTACATCACTGATTCAAAGTTATCCGTTTTACTTACTTAAAATTATTTACTGATTATCCACACCACCGAAAGAATTTATTGTATGAATGCTTATACTGTAAAACAGCTATTATTAGAAGAATTTTAACGTGAGAGTCGAAACTTCGGTTCAAATGGCTCTGAGCACTATGGGACTTAACTTCTAAGGTCATCAGTCCCCTAGAACTTAGAACTACTTAAACCTTACTAACCTAAGGACATCACACACATCCATGCCCGAGGCAGGATTCGAACCTGCGACCGTAGCGGCCGCGCGGTTCCAGAGTGTAGCGCCTTTAACCGCTTGGCCATCCCGGCCGGTGTCGAAACTTTCAAAATATGTTTAAAGCACTATATTCCCTTTAGGGTTGATCTGCATTTAATTAACGTCAATAATAAAATAACTCGTGCAACTTAATCTGACGACCACATGAGAATAATTCTGGCTTTTTTTAAATAATTAAGCGTTCCCCGCGATGAAACAACATTTCAATACGTTCATTTTATATATAGCTCTAACAATAGGCAGCAGCTCAAAAAATGGCTCTGAGCACTATGGGACTTAACATCTATGGTCATCAGTCCCCTAGAACTTAGAACTACTTAAACCTAACTAACCTAAGGACAGCACACAACACCCAGCCATCACGAGGCAGAGAAAATCCCTGACCCCGCCGGGAATCGAACCCGGGAACCCGGGCGTGGGAAGCGAGAACGCTACCGCACGACCACGAGATGCGGGCTAGGCAGCAGCAGTTCCATTTTAATTTAATGAGAAAGTGAGACTTGTTTTTTCCGCACGTGATGGAATAACAAATCCCATGGTGAATGCAGTAGGCAATATTTTTAAGTGCCAAGCAGGCATTACAATTATCTTTCTTCTAGAATCTTCGTTGCTTGCGAAAGACTGTCGACTATGAAACATGGGAAAATCAGCACACTGCACCGTAACATTTCGCGAAAATACAACATAATTATCACTGGTGTAAGCGTTTCGAAGTCACAGTTTGCAATATAACATGTGCCGATAGTGGGGTACCTGTTCTTGTGACGTTATAGACAAGCATCTGACTTCTCCGAAACACCTTGGGACTAAATTACGCGTATTCTAGCAGAAATGAACGTGGAGTGAGTGCATGCCACAACCGCTGGAAGACTCGCAGAAATCTGCTGCGAACTGCCGCACCGGCTTTGCCTCTGGATAGTCACTGGTAACGGGAACTGGTTCTCTGATGATGACGTTGAAAGTAAGTAGCAGTCACTGACATTGGCATTCCTTGCTTTCTTCGAACAACTCTACAAATTATTGTAAACCTTAAATCCATTATGACCTGCTTGTAGGTTACTGATCTAGATGTTCGAACAAGGCTGACCGTTACTAAAAAGCCTTGACTGTGTATATCCTGGGAATCGAGAATCTCAAAGGTTTTGCTTGTTTTCGTTATAGGTGCTGGTAAGATATTGGTGCTGGGAATACCAAGATCGTATCAAAATCTCTACTGTAGTTCCTCAGACTAGACCTGATATACAAAAAGAAGCGAAAACGGGGCTTCAGTACCTGTGGTTACTCATAATTTAGGTACTCGGGCTACGCACGGTTCTGTTTAAAAGACAATAGCTCGATGCACTCGTAGGGTCGACCCACGCACGTCTGCTTTAATGTCCCGCAGTTAGTTCACTGCTGATAATAACCTGTAGCTGCGATCCTGCACTCAAATAGTCTATGCATTGGCTAGAACTGCGAGTTAATAAAGTGCACTGAAACGTAAAATAAAAGGTAAACGAATAATTTAAGAAAAGGGATTATATTCTAGTGTCTGTAATTGATGTAGACGACAGAAAATTACACTGGATAATGTTTATTCAAGAAATTACATTTCAAACAAACGGGAAGTGGTCCTACGATATTTCTTTAAAATACAAACAAAAGATACCCTTATCAAATGTAGTAAAGTTACGTTGAGAGTATTACGAGAATGATAGCAAAATCCCCAAGCGAAATAGTCAGTGAAGATACGCGAAAAACTAAGTCCAGTTTGTGATCACAATATACGAGAGATTCTCCATTTCAAAATATTCTCTATTCCGTACATCAAGCGGTAAAGAGTTTGTCATACTCTGGAGCACATTCAGACCTCTCTAAATATGAAGTCCCTTCAAAAGTTAGACTATTACAGCGGTCGTTTACCGCCAGAAACAACCACCTATACGACTGAATCGTGCACGTTGCTCTACATAGGCCTGCCTTCTTCCAGAACTCGCCACAAAGAGTCCAGAATCGCTCCGCTGAGTTTTTGAAGGACATCATCGTTACGCCAGTGACTGTTATAAGTTTTTATTACACACTATTGCAATTTCGGCCTTAGGCCATTATCAAGTGATATTACGGCTTTAAGCCATGTCAACATATGTATGTCGTTGTCAATCCTGTTAAATACATTCGTGTCGTGGTTACACAGTGCAAGCACACGCATTCAAACATCGTACAACAACATAATCTGTAAATGCGCATGTTCGTTAACCCATCACTAGTCACAATGCATTAGTTCATAATGGCCTAATGGTCGAAATTGCAATAGTGTGTAATGAAAACTTATAACAGTCACTAGCGTTAAGATGATGTTCTTCAAAAAGTTTTTTATGACTGTGAATCCCAGCTACAACAGGCTCCCCTGAGTTCTTCCCTCGAGAGGTGCTAGGCACCACTTGACTCCCGTAGTGTTCCGCTACCATCACCTTTTCCACTAGCTGAAGCCCATCCCCACCAAAAATACATCGCTCTAGACATGATTTGACTCATATTGAGTACTTCCTCGCACTAAACTAATATTGCAAACATATTATAAACATTCTGCAACACTCAGACAATATCTATCAGTAAGTATGTTAATAACCTTTCGCAAGTGCGCTCACGTTAAATGACGAATTATCGTTCAATATTATGTAAAGAATCATTTATGCCTTTTTGTCACAAGCGTCTTTTGATTCTCTTTTGAATTGTGGTGTTCGCTAGTACAAGCGACTGAACATTTTTTTCATTATATCAGTTTTTTAATAGCACTGGGAATCAACATTTAAATAAAGTTGCTGGCAAAGCAGTAAACTGTTCATTGAATAAAAATACAAGTATGACAAAATATGAGGTGTTAATGCTGTGTTCATTTGGGATGTAAATATGGAGAATACGATGTTATGACGTAAACATTTGCATAATAAAATAAGATATAAAACCGTAATAAATCGAGAAATAAAATAGATACAGATACATAGTTTTCAAACATGACAGCTATCGTGCAATACTATCATCGAAGATAAAGTTTGTTGAAATCACATGAAGTGATTAAAAGTTTTCATTCAGAGGGTCTCTGGAAAATGTTTATTCACTGTGAAATATTAACTTCCGTAGTTTTAAAGACGGAACAAAGAAGAAAATAAATTCACTTCAGAAGAGGCAGTAGTTTGGCCATCTGCATGTGCGCGAAAACTTTGATGGTGATGGTTTGGACTAAAATCCAAGTATTATAAATCAGTTGCTAATAAATTATTGGGGAAACTTTGTGGATGGCAGGGTGTAACTGTCTCCCGCTGGAGATTTACTGCTCTTATCCTCTGAGCATAAGAGTGACGATTCCCACCTCTCACTCCGTCGTGCGTTATGAGTTGTAAAACTTTTTCCCGCCGCAATTGGTTTTCTGCGACGACTGCCTTAAACGAATGAGTCTCACTGTTCCCCTTGAAGAAACTGTTCCGTCGTGATGTGCGGATGCACCCTTCTCCCCGCCTTTTACTGCGCTGTAAAATACAACTATAACTACTCAGAAGTTGTAAATAACGGCGGATTATCTCGGGCTATTTGCCCCCAGAGGGGAACATGATAAACCCGAAGAAGTGGCGCCCGACCAAAGCGTCACTGCTCACCATGCACCGCTGCGTACCAGTCAAGCTAGTCATGTAAAAGACTTCCCTCTTGAAACTACTGGAGCACGACTAGATTTCGTTGCAAAAAAACTTTCATCAGGCATTCCATCAGGACTACAGGATGTACTCAGTCTTCAGTACAAATTCAGCAATACAAATTCAGCAATAATCAAGCAAAAAATATCCAAAGCTGAAGGTACCCAGAACGTCCAAACAACAAAGAATGGCTACGACAACAATGAAAATTACTCCACCGAAGGAAAGGATAAATTATTGAAAAGTAGATGAAATTCAAACTTTTGCTGACCAATTTCTCGACAAATTGGTGTTCCCAGATGAGAAGAAAGTGAGAACATAAAAAAGAGAGCTAAGAACACTAGTCTTCTATAGATGTTAGTGGTATGTGTGTAAGGTTCTCATATGTTTTCTGCTATTGTAAATAATTCCCCTTAATGTACTGGGACAAATCATACTGTATGAGCAGTGAATAAGATCCTTGACTCTGTATTTAGTTTTTATCTGAGGTTGACTTGCTAGTCAGTCAGTTGTGCAGCCCTGGGGTATTCTGATTTGAGTCATAGTAGCGAGCAGTTGAGATTTCCGGAAAAAGATATCTGTTATTTATGAATCTTGGAGAAACTATTTGGATACTTTATTATGGAGATGAAAACTCATTTATAATACTTTCTCGTTCTTTATATTGGTGAAAAAGACTTTGGAGGAATTTTAAAGGTAACGAAGGCATGAGCAAGAATGAAATGTTTGTTTGTCAGTACTCTTAATTGAAGGAAATCTTTGTTCATCAGGTAACTTATAACTTTCATGATGGCTGATAATTTGACATCTGTTTTCATTAGGTCGCATATGAAGCAACTTATTGAGACGTCTGTAATTTATGTAATGAGAAAATTTCGAGATTGTTAGGGTTTTTTATGCAGTGCAGCACATTTTGTCAATAATCAGAGTATAATTTTTCAAGACGACTCTATGATTTATGGTAAAGTTTTGAATTTTTTGTCATGTGTGCATTGCACCTTACGTCACACGAAGTCACAGGTTGTTTCTGACAAGCAAAATTAAAGAAATTAGTAACGAGTAGTTATTTTCCTTTGGCTGCTGCATCTGCTGATTTGATTTTCTTTCAGAACGTCGATAATCCAGTCACAAAAAACAGTATGCTGAGCAGGACTAAAGTCGCTTTTATTTCAGAGCAGATCTCATTTTGCAGTCTTGAGCAAACAACGTGTTGTCGGGATTGTCAGGTGCCGTGCTGGAAAGCAGATTCATTTTCAGTGAACAGCGTCGGCAATTTCAAACAGTTATTTTCTTCGAGAAGAGCAATAATTTATTTTTGTGGATATCCCAAGTCAAACGTTGCACGTCTTTTGGCATTTAATTAGATTCATTTTCTTTGCTTCAAATTTTGCATTTCATGAGGTTTAAAGTTTTATTTCACGACACTGCTCACATGCGCAACACAGCGCGAGCCAACAGACAGCTTTGCTCATCAACTGAATACGACATGTAAAGTACACATTACATGAGGAGAAAGTTTGGGAATCAATATTTTCAGTTTTCTCACATACAGGCAATATTTTTGCAGAAAGATTACATGTATAACGATCGAATCACGAAGAGCTGCCAGAAAAAAAAAGAAAAATCATCTAATTATGAATATTGGCTGTAAGCTTTGCAACTTACGTAGAGACATACAGTGCAAACTGCTTTCGCCAATCGATTAAGAGGTCATACGCATTGAGAATTCCACGTTCACTGATTGCAAATAGGAGGTAAGAAGCGCGGCAGTCACAACACATCTGTAAGCAAATAGCCATAAATGCCATACTCTGAGACCCCCGAACGCCAAGCAAAGCAGAGTTCGAGAGTTTCAGCGACCAGCTGATTGGCAGACCGAGAAGGGTTTCAGATCGAGCACAATCGGATGACTAACCTTCTAGAGCAAATGCTATGTAAGTGAGCATCATCTTCGGTTAAATTTGTACATTAAGAGGGACTTGCAAAGCTTTCCTGTACGTACCTCTGCACTAGGGTTATTGGTTTCCGTCGTACATTTGTCTACATGTATCTGTGTATATGTCACGTTCACTGTGACGAGTATTTCAACCTAGGGATTTGACTTGAGCAATGGAACCTGGCGCTTCCATGGTTCATGGCCTGTAGTACTAGACGTTATGGTACTCGAATTTTAAAATTTATAGGCCGCGGTGGCCGTTTGTTTTGGTAAGTGACTGGAGAATCTAGTAAGCGTCATCTATGTGTTTATAAACTAGTGTCCGTGCTCTTCTGTATGTTCATTGCAAACTTGTGAAGAAGCAATAAATAGCAGACCAGTAAGCAGGCCAGAGTCTAATTTCCCTTTCACCATCGTAACCACCTCCTCAGCAGAACATCCAAGACTTTCTGTACTGTTCAAATGGTTCAAATAGCTCTGAGCACTATGGGACTTAACTTCTGAGGTCATCAGTCCCCAAGAACTTAGAATTACTTAAACCTAAATAACCTAAGGACATCACACATATCCATGCCCGAGGCAGGATTCGAACCTGCGACCGTAGCTGTCGCGCGGTTCCAGACTGTAGCGCCTAGAACCGCTCGGCCACCCCGGCCGGCTTCTGTACAGTCTCCAACCACAGAGACCTGAAAAATGTCACCTTGACCCAGTCGCCGTTCACTCCTGTACACGGCCGCTCGTGTGCCAAGAAACGGATGACCACAAATGCCGCGTCCCCTCAGATCTTAGTGTGAGCTTCTGAGAAAGTATGCTGCGACCCTAGTCGAGTTACGAAATATCTATTTTGAGGAAAACACAGTTGTGTCTGAAACTTAGTGCAACTATGTGGTATTTGCCACCAATTCGTTCCGAAACTAAAGGGTATTCTTTCTACCACATTAATACACTGGGAAATTATGCAGTTTACCTTTTATAATTTCTATGACTTTAGGATGATACAGTTTCATATTTAGCTGCGTTTAAAGAGAAATTCGTTGACATCAGAGCTAAAAGACTGATCTCTGTATTGGCAGTAGCGACCCATCGGGATGCCGCCAAACTTTGCTGAAATTAGAAATAATGTCATACGGTTTTCATAACCACGTTGTCATAAATGCATATCATATAAATCCATATCATTATTTGACATCAAGGTAGTGCTGTGATGTTAGAAAGCTTACATCGTTTGGGACAATTTCCATCTGACATCTTCCTCACTATGACCGTCTAGTACAGTGGTCGTCAAACTGCCTCCCGAATCAAGCACTCGCGGTTCTCGGTCGTGTTTTCGAATCGTCAACTAACTTTAAGAGCTACTTAAGAATGTAGTTTTCCTGCGCTGTATGGCACACAAATTCTTGCAGAGAGAGAGAAAATTTTAAGATGTGCTTTATTTTAATTGACGCCGAATTCAATCGCGAGCCAAGAAAATCTGGGAGCTTACCTCATGGGCAGAAGGGTTAGCAGGGTGTCCAGTGCGAGGTTAGAGGATATGAGAGGGGGAACGTTTCATTGTTTGTCTTCCAGTACTGACAACTCACAGGCGTGGTTCCTATGAGCTGTTATAGTGTATATTTTGACACAGGAGAATTACGGATTAGTGGATGCACTTATCAGGCGGTCATGACAGCATTGTCAGGAAAACCATGTGACATTATTTCTAATTTCAGCACAATCTGTCAGTACTCGTTATTTCGTAGCAAGCATTCATCATCATTTTCGTGGGCCTTTGCCCCACTTCAACGCAGGGTCGGCCTTGTTGCTATGGATTTGGCGATGTTAGTGTCGGAAGGTGGCTGGATGCCCTTCCTGTCGCCATCCCACACTCCCCGGGACGGAAGTAAGGTCTGCGTCTTGTGTAAGCCATGAAATAGTGCAAACGTGTTCAAATGTCTGAGGGTCGTGTAACTGAGACGGGACATGGGGACCAGCCCAGTATTCACCTAGTGCGATGTGCAAAACCGCCTAAAAACCACCTCCAAGCTGGCCGGCACACCGGCCATCGTCGTTAATAGGCCAGGCGTATTCGACCCCGCGCCAGTGCACCTACCCGAGTCCAGGAAGCAGCGCATTAGCAACTTCGGCTAACCTGGCGAGTCTCGTAGCAAGCAATATGATGCTGAATCAAGGCTGTTGTAACACAACGCAGTAATTAGAAACAAAATAACATCCAAAAATTTAATAAACCTATGTGGTTGTGTCTCGCATTGCATAATGCATTTAAAAAAAATTGCTCTTATTATTCAATTGCTCGTCTGCTCACACAAACATAATCAACAATTTGTGAAGCAGTTACAGTGATAACTTTGGGGTCGCCGAGGCTGGCAGCAATATGAAACAGAACTGTCGCCACCAAGTATTCTGAATAGTGCTGCCTTTTAACGATCAGTACTTGGGGGGGGGGGGGTGTAGACCAACTTATCGCGCCTTATTACAGCCATTTTATTGAGGAATCATGACTCCGGCCGCTGAGGCCTAGCGGTTCTAGGCTCTTCAGTCCGGAGCCGCGCTGCTGCTACGGTCGCAGGTTCGAATCTTGCCTCGGGCATGGATGTGTGTGATGTCCTTAGGTTAGTTAGGTTCAAGTTGTTCTAAGTTCTAGGGGACTGATGACCACAGATGTTAAGTCCCATAGTGCTCAGAGCCATTTGAACCATTTTTGAACCAATTAAAAATAAGATTGGTACATAAGTGGCGCGAAGTGTTGTCTACAGTGTCAGTATTGGCTCTGGAGCAAAAATGTTTGACGACGTCTCATCGTGACTCTGTTGTACATGGTTCCTTGGACGACATCACTTGCCGTCTTGGTCATAGATATCCTGGTATTCTACTGAAATGGCGTGCGAGAATAAAAGAAAAAGGGCCACCGTTTTCACTTACTAAGCTGTACCGCAACAAAATGGTGCACTGCTACGTCCCGCAGAACCGTGATCGCCGACGTTTACCCCAGTGCCTCCCCTAGCCCGGGCGACTGGACCGCGGCGAGACATCGATTTTCAGTAATTTGTCGTCCCCGTGGCGGGCAGCGTTGCGTGTTTAACATTCATTCCCTTCCTCCTGAACCGTCGCAACCATTGTCTGCGAGCCGCCGCAATTCCAGCGCCACCTCTTTCCCCAATACTGCCTACTTCCTGGAGACTCCCAGCATCGACCGACGAAGAATTCGCGAAAGAGGAAACGTCGGCGAGGCATGCCTGCTAACGGCGGACGAAAACTGGAGAATGGGTTGTTTCGGCGACCAGAGGACGGACTTCGCTGTCGCTCTCTATAGTGTGATATACAGCAGCCACGAAATACATAAGTACATTGCCCATATGTAAATTCATAACCGTCAAAAATGTGAGATGAAAATATACCAACAGAAACATTAATACGGTGATATGGAGTGAATTACTGTTTCTGTTTCCTATGTAAAATATGTTTTGTGGTTAAAATCGCAATAAAAACATTTGGTCAGAGGCTTTTGTTAAAGAGGCCCAACAGAAATGAATTGTATACATCTTTTGCTGTAAAACAAATTATAATGCATTTCATTTATTGTCGCCATTCTGTAAGGTCTGTTTTTGTCTGACTGCTGCAGAGTAAGCACACATGTTTCTATATATCGTAACTTTTGATAAAATATAAGATATTTTTTGGAAATGTGTAAGTGGAATATAATCGCACGATCAGACCTGATCATATCCCTCGATAATAACATTACTTTGCACGAATATTTGCAACTTTCTTTTCAGAGACCAGAAAAAGATGACGAGTTGTTCGAGTGTAGAACGACCAAACACATTACGTGTTCTCTCGTTACCTATTCAATATCGCTAAGCAGAACCACCCTGAGATCGAGTTGCAGCTCATTTCTTTTCATTTCTTACGTATATTTTTTATATAAGAATCATATTAGGTTGATCAGTCAGTTGCCTTCGAACAATGACGTGGCAGTTGGTTTAATGGCTGGACCAATGTCGTGTCTCACCATGTTAATACGTGGTAATCTGATAATTACGTATTTTGATAGCAATCATTAACTTAATTTAGGTATTAACTTAGTTTTACTGTCAAAGTTTCTCTCAGAACTACATGATAACATGTATTTTTATTTGCGTGACGTACGGGGAAAAGCTGTAGTAATATCCCAGGCCTTTCTCTTGTGCTGTAAAATTCTAGAGGGAACTGTTTCATCTCATCGCAGCCACCATACACTAGCAACAGCACTCTCTTCAACCACAAAAGTGAATAGGGTTGTGAAACAGCCTTCACTTGTAGCGCCTAGAACCGATCGGCCACCCCGGCCAGCTCGGTGGCTCAGATGGATAGACCGTCTGCCATGTAAGCTGGAGATCCCGGGTTCGAGTCCTGGTAGGGGTGCACATTTTCAACTGTTCCCGTTGACTTATATCAACGCCTGTACGCATTTAGGGGTATTCATTTCATTGTAATGATATTTACTATCCACTTTTGCTGCCTACGGCTTTCAAAGGGGATATCTACGAAAACATCTAGTCTGTATTCCCAACGATGCCTGCTGCTACATAATAGTCTACGTGCAACTTCCTTCCAAGAACGGTAACAAGTGAGCAGCTTCACAATTTCTGAAAAGGATAGTTGCTCATAGCCATAGCGCACAGCCACTTCCCAACACTTCGCTTTTTTGTTTTCTTCACTACACCGTATCTGAACTCTGACAGTGTTCCTAGCAGATGTCGACCTTGTCACCCGTTGGGTGTCTAACGGGTTGGGTTGTTGGGTGGAGGAGACCAGACAGCGAGGTTATCTATCTCATCGGATTAGGGAAGGACGGAGAAGGAAGTCGGCCGTGCCCTTTCATAGGAACCGTCCCGGCATTTGCCTGGAGCGATTTAGGGAAATCACGGAAAATCTAAATCAGGATGGCCGGACACGGGATTGAACAGTCGTCCTCCCGAATGGGAGTCTAGTGTGGGGTGTATAACGTTCGCCTTTCTAGACACGGCTAGCCAGTCTGGTTGCAACACGTGGCGTTCTGTCAAAATGCTCTGTCGAGCGGCAGCACGATAGCAGTAACGTGACGGTGGCGCCGTCGACGCTATCGCCTCTGTTGTTCGTGACGGAAGAGGCCGGTGTACAAGGCTGGGAAGAGCGTTATCGTGCGTGCAGGCGAAGCGCCAGCACGGAGGATGTCTGTCTTCTGTAAAGTAGGCCGCCAGGCGCCCTGTCCATTTCTCGTGCATATAGCATTCTCTTTGAGGCAGGCAAAATGCGGTCTCGGAATTACATTAATATTCTATGTGTATTGCGCTACAGTACACACAGGCATATGTATGCGAGCGCTGGCAAGCGTGCGCAGACATACACCAGCCACTCACGCAGTCCCCTCCCCCAAAACCACACACACACACACACACACACACACACACACACACACACACACACACACACACACACATGCCGGCGCATGCGTCAACGCAGGATCGTCCGGATGGCTTTCGCAGCCTCTGCCCAGTGTAATGACCGCTCCCTCAGAGCTCCTGCTGCGTTTCTCGTTAGGATTCTTCCACCACTGGCAGACACACGCAGATGTACGAATGCATACGTTTTGGAATAATATTTGGTACATAATTCATTAACTCTCTAGGCGCCAGAGGACCCACTGTTTCTAACGTGTGTTACGGAGGTGAAGTGCTGAAACCTCTGAACTCGAGAATTTAACAAAATTGGTTCAAATGGCTCTGAGCACTATGGGACTCAACATCTTAGGTCATAAGTCCCCTAGAACTTAGAACTACTTAAACCTAACTAACCTAAGGACATCACACACACCCATGCCCGAGGCAGGATTCGAACCTGCGACCGTAGCAGTCCCGCGGTTCCGGACTGCA
Source organism: Schistocerca nitens (assembly GCF_023898315.1). Classification (NCBI taxonomy): domain Eukaryota; kingdom Metazoa; phylum Arthropoda; class Insecta; order Orthoptera; family Acrididae; genus Schistocerca; species Schistocerca nitens. The sequence goes on from NC_064622.1 coordinate 190,390,415, forward strand.
GCGCCAGAACCGCTAGACCACCGCGGCCGGCCGAGAATTTAACAGCTAATTTATTAACAGGAAAGGTACTACAAGTACAATTGCCGATATTCAGATGTTTCCGTCACAGAAAATTAGGCAATCAACCTAAAAAAATTCCGTCACACAAAATTACACAATTGTTACATCAACCAAAAAAAACTGTAAAGAACATCAGTCAGCTACATTTGCTGGTCACACTAAACTTATTCAGTAAAAGTTGTCTCGCTTGACGCGCACCGATAATATATTTATGAACATTATAACGAACCTCAACTAAACAATATAGAACCAACGTATAAAAAGATAGTAACTGTTCTCGAAAGAACAGATACCATTGATGACCGTGCAGCTTCTCTAGAATAAATGATAATTAATTGAAAACATCAGCTGCCGACAGGTGTTGTTGATATACCTCGATGGGGACAGCTGAAAATGTGTGCCCCGACCGGGACTCGAACCCGGGATCTCCTGCTTACACTAAGGTGACGATTCCCGTAAGAGTGCGAATGCGCACAGGTTGCCCGAACTCGTACGGGAATCGACACCTTAGTATGCGCGAGTAATGAGTGGATGGCAAATATCTATTAGATACATTACGTATGAAGATTGTAGACAGTTGGGAATGTGGGTCTCACGGGAAGTGTGCAAGGAATAAGTCCCCGCAGTCGCGCTATTCATCTGTGTCCTCGGTGGCTCAAATGGATAGAGCGTCTGCCATGTAAGCAGAAGATCCCGGGTTCGAGTCGCAGTCGCGGCACACATTTTCAGCTGTCCCCATCGAGGTATATCCGGTCGCTGTTGAATTTTTACGATGCCGATTCTTTAAGTGTGCTCCAAAAGCCAACAGTATTCCATATGATAAACCGCTTATTTACGAGTAAAAAATTAGTGGTGTCCTTTGTTTTCGTTGAAGCACACTCGCTACATTTGTTTCAGTTGAACAATGGCCGTCCCGTACGTCGTAATGATTTCTGTAAGCTTTTGAGCCAGTTAATATACAGGATGGTCAGAAACAGTATGTAAAGCTTATAAGGATGTTTATAGGGCAGGTCTTGTTGAGATATAGTTCTTAAGGAAAAAATTCGATATGTTACGCTGTTACAGATTTTATTAGCACTGACGTTAATGAGGCCATTGCGCGCGCAAATTCAAGCTGCCCACCGCATACACTTAGTGTCACTTTTTCTCATAGCGTAGATGATAGTGTACGAGACTGCTCAGCTTTTGGCTCGGGTTCAATCCTTACTACCACCACATGCCCAATTTTTATATAATTTTGTTGTTAGGTTTTAGGAAACCAAAAGAAGAACATGTTTGGCGTCACCCATCTTCTAAGACAAATTGAAATGTCAGCATTTCCTCTCGTGTTGCTACATTTCTTGGGAATCCAAACTGATTTTCCTCGAGGGCAGTGCTATGGACACTGTCTCGAAAACAATTATTACATTTATTAACACGTAGTTCATCTCAGGCGTTCACTCAGTTGACAGCCAACAAAATGATGCAGACTGCATTTTATTGTGCACTGTATGTTTCATTTGTGGTTTTAAAGTAAACCTAGATGAGTAGTTATTATAAATTCGGCTGTGACGTAAAATTTTAGCGAATTTGTGCACTACTGACTTCTGACAACACTCACTCTATCAAGGCACGGAAGCCGAACAAGTAGCGCATCCCACCACGAAGTGTATCGGGGTGCTGATATTAAAGGCAACGTTCGGCCAGAGTGTCTTTTGGGCTCTCTCGCCACAGGTTATTGCTCTCCACTTGCGCCGGCTTCTTCAGCAGATCTTATTAAGTCTGCTCCGGAGGAGTCCTGCGCCCCCATTCTCGTCCCGCCGTCCCCAACAATCTCTTCCGCTCAAATGAAAAGTTTCAAGGAGGGGGAAGGGGGCAGGAGGTCCTCAGGGAGTCAGCAACCAGAGGACTCGCCGTTGTCTCGTAATGAAAATTAATAATTTTAATCAGCGAAAGGAAGGTCGGAGATTTACGTCGCTGGAAGCCAAATGACTCTCGCTCGGAAATGGGGATTCGCTCGCTCCTTTCTGTGCTGTCGGCAAAGGACTTCAAACAGAAATTTCCTCCATTTCCCCCGACTTTGGCTTCCAGTACCACTGTCCTTATTTGAGTGACTTCAAATGAATCTGGAGCTTCTCGAGAAGTGTATAGTCAACAGATATCTCTTAATTCGCTTCTAGCTGCATTCTAGATGTTACAAAAGCTTTTGTGTTTCTACATCTTTAATATAATTCCATCAGCCGCCTGGAGTTAAATCCTCAAAGTCAGTAACATGTTACATTCTTTCGCGATGTCGTGTGGCTCTCTTCGCAAGCCTCTTCGTTTATTTTAGTCGTCCTTTGAAATTTGATGCTTTAATGTAGTCAGTTCTGTTACTCTGTTTTCGCTTGAACATGAGCATGGGGAGAACGCCATAGGCTAAAATCATGATAACATCAACCTGTGCTCTAAAATGCATACCTTAAGAACTACGAGCACTAGTTCGTCTTTGCTACTTGAAAACGCGACTATTCTAATGAACAAGCGCTCGTAACTTTGGAGGTATGCATTTTAGAGCACATGTTTATTGGACATTTTTTTTTTCTTGTTGTGGCCCATACTACCACTTCCCAAACTAAGGAAAACAAAGAGCTTACAGTAGACGAGATTTGTTTCACAGTATCGAAGATAAAGAATTGCTCCTAGCTCTTAAGGTATGCGTTTTAGAACGCACGGATTTTTTGTTTCGAATGGCCATTCCTTTCATATCTCTGAATATTGACTATATTGACTGTATATTACAGGGCATCCCAGGAGGATTGGTCAATATTCAGCGATATGAAAAAAAAAAACAAATATGAGGCAAAAAACTTCGTATAGACATATGCCGTATTCCGATTGGTTCAGAGATAGAACACATTTAATGCACATTGTTTCAGTTGTTTGCTGTATTATTCAATACAATGTCGTTGTTTCCAATGTACGAGAGTACTGTAGTGGAAGTCAAGACGAACAGTTTGGTATAGCACACTTGTGGTCCATCAAGTCGGGAAACTGCCTGAAATTGGCCTACAAGCTACAGCATATGCGATTTTGTTTTCTCCCGCTCTCTTTGCGCAACCTGTTAGTCCAAGAGAAGAATGAATAGGACATTTTTGCAGTAACTTTAATGCAGTTTAATTTTGTACGGCGACATGTTTTCGAGTTATTGAAGAAAACTGTAGAAAAGTGACATTAAATGTTTTCTGTCTCGGAAATTATTCGAAGTATGTCTTATGTCCATATGAAGTTTTTTCGCTTCAAATAGGCGTTCGTGTCATAACCATCAGTACTGACCAATGCTCCTGGGACACCCGGTATGGGCCGCTGGTGGCCGAGCGGTTCTGGCGCTACAGTCTGGAACCGCGCGACCGCTACGGTCGCAGGTTCCCATCCTGCCTCGGGCATGGATGTGTGTGTTGTCCTTAGGTTAATTAGGTTTAAGTAGTTCTAAGTTCTAGGGGACTTATGACCTCAGCGGTTGAGTCCCATAGTGCTCAGAGCCATTTGAACCATTTGAACACCCGGTATGTACAGAATGTATGAGATGTCATATCTACTGGTGACTAAGGACAGTGTACTGAACCAATATTACGTCGGTATTTACGTCATTTGCAGACTAAGAATTATAGCGATTATAAGTCGTATATTTTTAGGTTTGTTAGTACCACCATGTACATGCGGCAAGAGCAAAACATTAATGCTTGTTTTCCCGTGGGAAACAGCTCATGTGTTGAAGTGTGGATGTGATACATCAGGTCTTAGAGTTTGTGACGTATCTGTGGGAAGATCATTCGAAGCAGATAAAAAAAAAAAAAACCAACACAATGATACGTGTACATATTAAGGTACCACATACGCCGAAGCGCCAAAGAAACTGGAATAGGCACGCGTATTCAAATACAGAGATACGTAAATAGGCAGGATACGGCGCTGCGGTCGCCAACGCCTGTATAAAACAAGTGTCTGGCGCAGTTGTTGCACCGGTTATTGCTGCTACAATGGCAGGTTATCAAGATTTAAGTGAGTCTGAACGGGGTGTTACAGTCAGCGCACGAGAGATGAGACAGCAAAATGGTTCAAATGGCTCTGAGCACTATGGGACTTAACTTCTAAGGTCATCTGTCCCCTAGAACTTAGAACTACTTAAACCCAACTAACTTAAGGACATCACACACATCCATGCTCGAGGCAGGATTCGAACCTGCGACCGTAGCGGCCGCGCGGTTCCAGACTGTAGCGCCTTTAACCGCTTGGCCACCCCGGCCGGCGATGAGGCAGCATCTTTGAGGTAGCGATGAAGTGGGGAATTTCCCTTACGACCATTTCACGAGCGTACCGTGAATATTAGGAGTCAGGTAAAACAGCAAATCTCCGACATCGTTGCTGCCGGAAAATGATCCTGCAAGAACGGGATCAACAACTACTGAAGAAAATCTTCCTAAGTGACAAGTGCAATCCTTCCGCAAATTACTGAAGATTTCAAAGCTGGGCCATCAACAAGTGCCAGTGTGCGAACCATTGAATGAAACATCATCGATCTGGGCTTTCGGAGCCTAAGCCCCACTCGCTTACCCTTGATGACTGCACGACTTAGCTTTAGACTTAGCTTTAGACCTCACCTGGGTCCATCAACAGCGACATTGGACTGTTGATGACTAGAAACATGTTGCCTGGTCGGACGAGTCTTGTTTCAAATTGTATCGAGCGGATGGACCCTGTATGTCGGAGGGGGACTGCTCAAGCTGCTGGAGGCTCTGTAATGGTGTGGGACGTGTGCGGTTGGAGTGGTATGAGACCTCTGATATGTCTAGATACGACTCTGACATGTGCCAAGTACATAAGCATCCTCTCTGATTACCTGCATCCATTCACGTCCATTGTGCGTTCCGACGGACTTGGACAATTCCAGCGGGACCCTGCACGTCCAAAATTGCTACAGATTGGCTCCAGGAACACTCTTCTGACTTTAAACACTTCCACTGGCCACCAACTACCCAGATATGAACATGATTGAGCATATCTGGGATGCCTTGCAACGTGCTGTTCAGAAGAGATCTCCACCCCCTCGTGCTCTTACGGATTCACGTTGTCAGTTCCCTCCAGCACTATTTGAGACGATTAGTCGAGTCTATGCCACGGCATGCTGCAGCACTTTTGCGTGCTCGCGGGGGGCCCTACACGATATTAGGCATGAGTACCAGTTTCTTTGGATCTTCAGCGTATAAAAATACCTGCATTTATGCCTGCATACCTGTTACGAGCTCTTCGGAAGCCTATGAAGCCCCAAGGGATATTACCGGCATCCGTGTCGTATTCTACCTTGCGGCGTTATGCGGAATGCGGTATGGAGGAGAATGTGATGAACGCAACGTTATCCCAGCCGTTTTGCAGACTTCCTAGGCCGTGGAGCCGCTAGTACTCTGTCAAGTAGTTCTTCAATTGTCATCAGGGGGCTGAGTGCTCCCGCTATTAGTCCTCCCATCAAGGAAAAATCCTTGGCGGTACTGGGATACGGACCTGGTGAGGCGTAGCGACGTATACCGATCCTGCCTTGGAGGTGGTTAAGTGGGAGATGTGTCTCAGAGCTGGATAGTGACAGATCGTGATGCGAGACTGGATGCGCACGTAGTTTATGTATCAGCCGATAGACGACAATGTTAGATAGGGGGACTGTGATTTTAGTTTCGATTGTGCCCACTAGAGTGCACTAAAGCAATAGAATGTTTTTCATAAACTGTTCTAGTATTTTCATAAAGTGTTATTATGTCTTTTTGTGTATGTAAAATGTTATGAATGTGTTTCAGCAGAATGAATGATGCGTGAGTGTGGTTTAACGTAATATGAAGATAATTGTTTAACGAGTTATGTAGTAGGATTTAGTGTGGGAACATTTCGAAGAAGTATGGATATGGACAAATGGGATTTTTGTAGAATAGGTTTGTAAAGTAAGTTTATGGTAAAGGGAAAGTTAATTCAGGTATAAATAAAAATAGTAAATAACTTTATGCACGAGCAAAACTTGAGCATATTAGATAATTACGTCGGTAAAAAGTGCAGTCGTTAGGTTTACTATTTTGCGATTGGTTATTGATGAAAGGCGCGGATTGACGCGGGAGAATGTTGTTTTGCTATTGGCTGTTGACAAAATTGACCAATGGTAAATCAATATTCTTCGCGCGCCTTTCTCTGCTGGTAGAGGATACTTAGAGTATTCTAGGGAAGAGTGGGTGCCTAGCGATGAAACAGTTCGGACGTGTGTAGTAGTAGTTCCGAGGGAAACAATAAGTTGCTGGATCTAGCAGTGTTTCATACATCAAAAGTGTGGTAAAGTGACGGCATAATTATTCCGATGGGGGTGTAGAAATTTCGGAATTTGTAAGTGAATTTTGTGACGAGAAAAGACATATATTCCGCGTGGCGTATTGAGCAGGTCGGTGGCTAAAAAACTGTGACTGCGTTTGGTACCGACAGACTTAATATTTGGCGAGCATTCTCAATCAAAAACAATCAGTATTTTTGTAGCTATTACGTTTTCGGGAAATGAAACACCATAAACTTGCTAACGTGAGTGAAAGGGATTGTGAATGACTGTGTTAAGACTAGCACGGGCTTGGCAGTGATACTTGTTCACCTAAGTTTCAGAATATATTGAGGACAAAATTTCCAACCTTTCATTTCGTGTGAAAACTTTCTCCCGAAACGTAGATTAGTGACTTTAATTGCAGCCTGGTTCACGTCGAAGTATAATAGGTTTCGCTCGGCTTCCCTACTGATGATCTGCTGAGACAATGTTCACAGGTAGGTGCGGGTTCGTCGTAAAGGGACGGAAAGAACCGCGCCGCCGCACTGGGTCCTCCGCATGGCAGCCACTTAAGCCGACCACCCAAGTACGGAGGCCGACTATACATGTTACATCCTGGTTTTCCAGGAGCAATACAATACCGGTACATAGTTTCAGCAGTTACGCCTCTTCACTGCAATGCCAAGAACTGCGATGTGAAGTCGAATGAACGGAGAGTCGAGTCGGGGTAGGTACCCGAACAGAGTTACATAGATGGATCCACACAAGAGACTCATCATGACTCTTCTCGCCACAGCACGTGGAGCGCGGACAGATCGCCGCCACGAAGACTTTTAAGTGGAACGGACAATTCGACATAGAATTGGCCACAGTTAAGGGCGACGGGCCCGCGCGGGCCCGGGCGGAAATTAACTGTCGTCGGGCGCGCGCGCGCGGCGTCAGAGTCTGGCTTTGTGGCCCGCGCTCCCCGCCTTTGGAGACGTACCCGGCGCCGGCGATTTCCTTTCTGCCGTGGCGCGGGGGATCGCGGCCCGCCATTCACACCATTATATCGGCGAGCACAAAGGCAGGGGCCAGCTTATTGGCAGCGAGCCGTGGGAGCGCGCGGGTCGGCGTCCGCCGGCGCTTTGTCGCGCTGACCCCGCGCGCCGGTGACCGCCGGGCCGCTACCGCACCGTCGCCATTACGCACGCAGCCAGCGCCGGCGCATAAATCGCGCTGTCACGGCAGCGCCACGCGCCCCGATACGCCTCACCTCTGCCGGAAGAATCCCGCTTTGTGCCACAGCATCACTTGTGGCAAAATACTTTCCTTGTGCCAAGCAGGGCTCGACGGACAACTGACTACCGGCACAGTTACGGTTTCACCTGAGTTGTACTATAAACGGGATTCTGTGGCGTCTCCAACACAGGACAACACCGATAGATGTAAACGTAGGCACTGTTGAAGCAGGAATGGCGGTTGTCGCCAAAACAGCCGGTTTTCGGTAATGTATTTTTTTCCGTTACTAGTTAAATCTGACTGTCAAAACCGCGTGCCGGTCGTGGTAGCCGCGTGGTCTCGGGCGTCTTGCCACGGTTCGCGCAGCTCCCCCCGTCGGAGGTTCGAATCCTCGCTCGGGCATGGGTGTATGTGCTACCCTTACCGTAAATTAGTTCTTTGTTGTTGTGGTCCTCAGTCCAGAGACTGGTATGATGCAGCCCTCCATGCTACTCTACCGAGCGAAGTGGCGCAGTGGTAACACACTGGACTCGCATTCGCGAGGACGACGGTTCAATCCCGTCTCCAGCCTTCCTGATTTAGGTTCTCCGTGATTTCCCTAAATCGTTTCAGGCAAATGCCGGGATGGTTCCTTTGAAAGGGCACAGCCGATATCCTTCCCAATCCTTCCCTAACCCGAGCTTGCGCTCCGTCTCTAATGACCTTGTTGTCGACGGGACGTTAAACACTAACCTAACCTAACCATGCTACTCTATCCCGCGCAAGCTTCTTCACCTTCAAGTAACTACTGCACCCTACAACCTTCTGAATCTGCTTAGTGTATTCATCTCTTGGTCTCCCTCTACAGTTTTTACCCTCCACTCTGCCCTCCAATACTAAACTGGTGATCCCTTCATGCCTCAGAACATGTCCTACCAACCGATCCCTTCTTCTAGTCAAGTTGTGCCACAAATTCCTCTTCTCCCCAATTCTATTCAGTACCTCCTCATTAACTAATGATCTTCCCACTTAATCTTCAGCATTCTTCTGTAGCACCACATTTCGAAAACTTCTATTCTCTTCTTGTCCAAACTATTTATCGTCCATGTTTCACTTCCATTCAAGGCTACACTCCATACAAATACTTTCAGAAACGACTTCCTGACACTTAAATTGACACTCGATGTTAACAAATTTCTCTTATTCAGTAACGCTTTCCTTGCCACTGCCAGTCTACATTTATATCCTCTGTACTTCGACCATCATCAGTCATTTTGCTCCCCAAAGAGGAAAACTCATCTACTACTTTAAGTGTCTCGTTTCCTAATCCAATTCCCTCAGCATCGCCTGATTGAGATTGGAAAACATTTCTTATCCTGTTTAGATGTCTGTTTCCGAGGGCCATAAGCTGATAAAGGCATATACTATGTATGCGTAGGCAGCTGATCAGCTATTTTTTATTTTCCCATTATACTTCTATTACAATGAGTGTATTAATGAACTGAAATCTGCCTTGACGTCTGCGCAAAGATCACAAAGGTGATAGAGAGGCGCACTGTGATGGCGAAAGTGAAAGGTCACAAGTTGATGACCATGCATCGTCACTTTCAGATGTTATCAGTTTCTCAACCCGAATAACCCATAAATTAAGGGTTCAGTTATTATCCCTCGTTTATAGGTATATATCAACCAAATTACCTTCTCTTCCAAGGAGAATGCACTTCGTAAAGTGCTTCCAGACTTCGGATGGTTCCATTCTGCAATACAATCGATGTCCTCCGCCGACAGCGAGGAGCTACCTTATAGACCAGGTAAGGGCAAGTATTGCACACAGGATGTACACGCCCACCGTATAATAGCCACATCTCACGGCAACTGTGACATCAGAATCTCACCAATGCTGTCTCAATTCTTACTTCATACATTCGTGGCCCGGATGTAACTGTTGGCATTGTTGTTAAAGTAGAACTGATCGCTTTTTCCATTTTCTCTAATAACCGAACATTTCAAACTCAAGGAAATTTTACAAATAAACATTACTCATTTAAAAAAAAGTTATTTAAAAATCAAAAAATTTGGCGCTACCGCTATGTCAATTTTCCATACAGGTTTTTTTATCAGGTTTTTAATAGAAACACGCCGTTCTGGCCACAGACAGGCCAGTAAGGGCCGAACGAGAGCCGTGTCATCTTTCGCCAATGGTTCATTTGGATGCGGTATGGGTGGGCGTGTGAACAGTACAGAGCTCTCTCGGTCGTTGTAGGTCTAGCACAGCTGGAGCCGCTACTTCGAACAAGTAGCTGCCCAGTTGGCATCACGATGCTTAATGGGCCCCATTTCAGTCCTCCTACTAAGAAAAAATCCAGCGTGTAACTAAATTCTGTGCGAGTAATACACTATTTCGTTCTAAGACTTAGTTAATGGCTGTCCAATTACTTACTTCCCAATATCATTATTTGCCAACCGACATTTGTAGGAACTACGCTTGTGCTTCGAATGAATGAGAAAATGCACCAGTGCTGCGTATATTTAAAGAGTAGACGCTGAAGTACACGGAGAAGAGAAATGGGCGTATAGACTCTTGTGGAACACTTGTTTTGAATTTACATATTTCTGTACACACTGAAGCACCAAAGAAACTGGTATAGCAGGCATATTCAAATACAGAGCTGTGTAAACAGGCATAACACGGCGCTGCTGTCGGCAATGCCTATATGATACAGCAAGTGTCTCGTGCAGTTGTTATATCGGTTACTGCTGTTACAACGGCAGGTTATCAAGATTTAAGAGTTTGAAAGTGGTGTTATAGACGGCGAAAGAGCAATTGGACACAGCATCTCCGAGGTATAGCAGTGAAGTGGGAATTTTCCCGTACGACCATTTCACGACTGTACTGTGAGTATCAGGAATCCGGTAAGACATCCAATCTCCGACATCGCTGGGGATGGAAAATGATCCTGCAAGAACGGGACCAACGACCACTGGAGAACATCGTTCAGCGTGACAGACGTGCAACCCTTCCACAAACTGCAGCAGATTTCGATGCTGGGCCATCAACAAGTGTCAGCGTGCGAACCATTGAATGAAACAGCATCGATATGGGATTTCGGAACCGAAGGCCCACTCATGTACCCATGATGACTGCTCGACACAAAGCTTTAAGCCTCACCTGGACCCGTCAACACTGATACTGGTCTGTTATGACTAGAAACATGTTGTCTGGTCGGACGTGTCTCGTTTCTAATTGTATCGATGGCGCGACGTGTACAGGTATGGAGACAAACTCATGAATCCATGGACCATGCATGTCAGCTGGGGCTGTTCAAGCTGTTGGAGGCTGTGTAATTGTTTGGGGCGTGCGCAGTTGGAATGATTTGGTATCCCTGATACGTCTACATACGACTCTGACTGGTGACACGTCCTGGTGATACGTCCCGTCTGATCATCTGCATCCATTCATGTCCACTGTGCATTCCGACGAACTTGGGCAATGACAGCAGGTCAACGCGACACTCCACACGTGATGAATTGCTAGAGTGGCTCCAGGAACACTTTTCTGAGTTTAAACACTTCAACTGGCCACCAAACTCTCCAGACATGATGATTACTGAGTATATCTGAGATGCCTTGCAACAAGCTGTAGAAGAGGTGCCCACCTCCTCTTACTCTCACGGATTTGTGGACTGCCCTAGAATACATGAGTCAATTCCCTCTAGCACTTCTTCAGACGTTATTCGAATCCATGCCACCTCGTGTTGCGTGCTCGTGGGGGCCTTGCACGATATTAGGCAGGTGTACCAGTTTCTTTGGCTCTTCGGTATCCTTCCCAGTATCATTATTTTCCAACTCTCATTCGTAGGAACTATGGTTATGCTTTCAATGAATGAGAAAATGCGTCAACACTGCATTACATTCAGAGGGTAGTCACGGAAGTACACGGATAACAACAATGGACAACATATAGAAACTTGTGGAACACCATTTTCGAATTTACACATTTCTATATGAGCTCTTCTTCGTGTGCTGTCTACTTACTTTGTTTTGGAATGAGACCGACCCCAACACTCGTACATCCCTTTACAAAATAGACGGGATCGCTCTAACAAAAGAAATAGTGTGATATAATTCCACGTAATGTATTCTGTGATGCTTCTCGTCCGGCACCCTGGCAGGCGAAGGACTGCTCCGCGACGCGCAGTTTCTTCTCGAGGCAAGCGAAAAGTAATAAAACAGCAGCGGTGCCACCCGATATGGAGAGACGAACAACAAACACGGCTGACTAATGCGGGAGCCGGCGCGACTCAAGGATCACGGCGGGGATATGAATTCAAATGAGGCGGGGGAACGGGTCCCGGCATTGTGGCCAGGTAGCCGCGCATAATGAGCCGGCGTCCGGCGTCAGCCGCGAGCCACGTGCCCGCCACACCGGCACTGGACCGGGACTGCCCGCACCTCGGCGCTCACTGGCCAGCGCAGAACGTCGCAAACTTGGCACCTGACGATTAGTTAGTCCATTTCACGCGACGCAGGAAGGGGAGAGCAAGACGGAAAGCTCCCTAACTGTAGTCGAGACGCCGTAAAAAGAGTGTGTGTGTGTGTGTGTGTGTGTGTGTGTGAGGCTCATGGACCAGGGATCCACAGACCGCAGGCCGTGTGTCACATACAATCCCCCGTTGATCTGATCTAGACCCACACCTCATCGTATGTTGTCGCAGGTTTTTTTCCCTGCACACCCCTGTCATAGACTTTCCCTCAGCAACGCTCGCATCGACGAGGCCAAATCAGCCATTACACCCAGCCCATACAAAGAAACAACATATTATAAATCCAGACAATCAAATTCAGATCATGGATTCTGACAGCTGATGAAATTACAAATGTAACGACCACAATCAAGGGTCGAATACGTGTGTATTAAGTCCATAAACTTAATTCGCAAATCTCTTCCAGTTATGAATTATGTGCCTAGTTCTGAATCTACCAATGTGTTCTGGAAGGATTCTACTATCAGACAGTTCTATCAGCACAAGTATTGTAAGTAAGTTGTTTAGGTTTTTATGTTGGTAACGCCACGCAGTGCTCTGTATGAAAATCACTGACTGTGCTGTGTGCAGTCTGTGGCTGGTTGGAATTATTGTTGGAATGTTCGCTTGTGTAGTGTTGGGCAGTTGAATGTGAACAGCACGTAGCGTTGTGCAATTGGAGGTGAGATGCCAGCAGTGGTGGATGTGGAGAGAGAGAGAGATGCCCGAGTTTTGAGAACGGACGATCTGGACGTGTGTCCAACAGAAAAAGGAAATTTGTAAAGATGGATGTCATGAATTCATAGATATATATATGATGACTTTTGAACACTATTAAGGTAAATACATTGTTTGCTCTCTATCAAAATCTTTCATTTGCTAACTATGCCTATCAGTAGTTAGTGGCACCAGTGGTTAGAATCTTTTATTTAGCTGGCAGTATTGCAGTAGTTCGAGTAACGAAGATTTTTGTGAGGTGAGTAATTCATGAAAGGTATAGGTTATTGTTAGTCAGAGCCATTCTTTTGTAGGGATTATTGAAAGTCAGATTCATATTTAACGTCCCCTTTGGAAAATTATGAATGACAGTGCCGGAAAACCTCTTACGTTATTTGATTTTCAAACAGCTGAGCAAACCTGAACGTACTCATATATTTCTCTCTTTACTTACTCTGATCATCACTAAACTGCCACACAATATTTTTTTAGCGCATCCAGTGTGCCGGCCGCGGTGGTCTAGCGGTTCTAGGCGCGCAGTCCGGAACCGCGCGACTGCTACGGTCGCAGGTTCGAATCCTGCCTCGGGCATGGATGTGTGTGATGTCCTTAGCTTAGTTAGGGTTAAGTAGTTCTAAGTTCTAGGGGACTGATGACCACAGATGTTAAGTCCCATAGTGCTCAGAACCATTTGAACCATTTTTTGACATCCAGTGTTACAAATTTCCTTCTTCTGGCGGACACACGTTCACATCGTCCGCTCTCAAAACTCTGCTGGCGGCTCACGTCCAACTGCACAACGCTAAGCTCTGTTCACATGCAACTGTCCAACACTACAATAGTGAATATTCCAACAATGACAATCAGCCACAGACTGCACACAGCACAGTCAGTGATTTTCATACAGAGCGCTACGTGGCGTTACCAACATAAAAACCTAAACAGCCTACTTACAGTATGTATTTATCACACACAGCTTTTATCAAGACTCCTAATACGGTAATGGTCATTAAGAAAAATCTCTTACGTTCAGATTTCGTTCGTGGCCCATTCGATCGCCCTGGGAGATATTTATCTGGTATTCATTTTAAATGTTGTCACGTTGCTTTTAGCCGTTATTGTTTTGGCAGGGCCCGCATGTTGCCAACGGTGTTGCAACTAGGGCGCAGAAGTTACACTGGCAAGCCTTTACAGGTCCTAAATGCAGTCCCGATCTCTCCCCGTGTCATTTCGATATTTTTGGAGTCATGAAGAAATTCTTGGCCGTCGATTTCCTTCGGACGAACAGATGCACGTCTGGGTACACTTATGACTCCGTAGGCGACAGTAAAATTTTCCCAAGAAGGCACTGACTGCCTGCCTCACAGTGGGACAAATGTATTAACAGTTACGGCAAGTACTTTCGAAATAATAAATAGTTTACTTAATTTTTTCCATCTGTCTCGTTTTCATTTGACTGCCCCTTACAATTTTTTCTCCCACATATATTTTGCGAAGTATCCATGATGGTACAAGAACTACTCTCCGGCAAAGACCGTAAGGTGGCTTACGTTGTGTAGATGGGCATGTAGGGTATATATCTATTTAGCGTAATAAATTAAATATCCTGGACAAAAAGTTTAACTTAGTGGTAAATGAAAATTCTGTGCTAGAGCGGGAATCGAATAGGGTTATCTCTCCAATTGGTCAGCTGAATAATACATAGAAATCTGGTTCAAATGGCTCTGAGCACTATGGGACTTAACATCTGTGGTCATCAGTCCCCTAGAACTTAGAACTACTTAAATCTAACTAACCTCAGGACATCACACACATCCATGCCCGAAGCAGGATTCGAACCTGCGACCGTAGCAGTCGCGCGGTTCCGGACTAAGCGCCTTAACCGCGAGACCACCGCGGCCGGCACATAGAAATCTGGCAGTGAGGCATGATTGAATGATCTACTCTTCGGGAGCGAGAGACGAAAGTTAGTGTTCGAGTTTCATTGGAAAATGCACTTCACTGATTCATCCATAATACCGTGAAATGGTTCAAATGCCTCTGAGCACTATGGGACTTAACATATGAGGTCATCACTCCCCTAGAACTTAGAACTACTTAAATCTAACTAACCTCAGGACATCACACACATCCATGCCCGAGGCAGGATACGAACCTGCGATCGTAGCAGTCGCGCGGTTCCGGACTGAAGCGCCTAGAACCGCTCGGCCACCGTGCCGGCTTAATATTGTGAAGGTTAGCGTAACTTCTCAGGCAAACATCGATATTCCTGCTGAACATCCTTCTATTTTTAAAAGTAATTATTTTCTGAAACTAATTTATTCATTTAGAAATGATACTACTATCTATAGCAAATTAATAATTTTGTTTTGTTTTTGGGGAATGCATCGACATTCTTACAAATATATCTGTCAATGTATTGTTAGCGATAATTTTAAAAGTTGTTTAAAGACGTGCGTCAGTACATTACGTGCACAGGAGACTGCTGTCGTGTATTTCATTTTGCTTACTATCTGAAATAGTCGTAGATTTGGTTTAGTCTCAGTTATTAATATATAAATCAGTGCTGATAAATTTGTTAGCTTTCATAACTGTGTACATATGAAGTGCAGTAGCAGAGCACAAAGATGGAAACATGTATAGATCCAAGAGTTTCACGTTCGCACAGAAGTCAAATGTAAAGCTTCACCTGGAACACAAACAAATCTGCGCTAAATTCAGAGCGCAATACTTCATGTAACACCCAATGAGCTTAGTAAGTTACATGCCACTTATATTGCGCTTGAATCTTCGTTAATAAGCCCACAAAAAGGAGTGTCTGGTAGCGATTATTTGGTAGAATTCTCCCAAATTCTATCGGATATCCGGACCAGCAGGTGATTTGCTACCAACATTGTAAATGTCGCTGACAAAGATATAGCAGAAGAAAATAGTATCACACAAAAAGATCACTGAAGATGCCGTTCAAGGTGTGAACTGTAGAACAGCAGAAGAGAAAAATAAAAAAGCAGTGTTTCCAGGGTCAGTACTTCCCATATTCGGTTATTGTAGTGATAGGGCATATTTCGTTATGAAAATGTAATGAATTCATAGTCTGCTAGTATACTGCTCGGATCTCCGCGGCTTCCTCAGACGATGCGAGATTGTTTAGAGTCCGCTGCTAAATAAGAAGAGAGATCTCTGAGAGATCTACCGGGCAGTCGCTGGCGTTAAAACCCGCTCCCGTCCTTCTTACGAGGAGACCAGTTAACACCTACGTGGAATGCCGACGCGTTAAGTGAAATGTCAAGGTTACAAGAATGTGAAGAGGGAAAGAAGCATCACCTGCTACTATGATTTCCCAAGACATCTTCTGAAGGAATCGTTAACCAATACCCGAAAGAGATAGGTGCCATTATAATAGACATTGCAGCTTTCTTTTGATATATTGGAACAGGTGCACCAGAACTGCAACTCTGTTGAAGATATACCGGAACAGAAGAGATTCTAAATGTTTCAGATGTGGTGCTACAGCAGAATTTTGAAGATTAGGTGGGCTGCTATGGTATGGAATGAAGAGGTCTTCCCCAGATTCGGAGAGGGAAGGATGTATGAAAAACACTGAAAAGCAGAAGGGACAGGATGGTACAGTATGTGATCAAAAGTATCCGGACACCCCCAAAAACATACGTCCATTGGGCTGCCACCTACTGCCAGGTACTCCATATCAGCGACCTCTGTAGTCATTAGACACCGTGAGAGAGCAGAAAGGGGCGCTCCGCGAACTCACGGACTTCGAACGTGGTCAGGTGATTGGGTGTCACTTGTGTCATACGTCTGTACGCGAGATTTCCACACTACTAAACATCCCCAGGTCCACTGTTTCCGATGTGATAGTGGAAACGTGAAGAGACACATATAGCACAAAAGCGTATACAGGTCGACCTCGTCTGTTGACTGACAGAGACAGCCGACAGTCGAAGAGGGTCTTACTGTGTAATAGGCAGACATCTATCCAGACCATCACACAGGAAATCCAAACTGCAACAGGATCCCCTGCAAGTGCTATGACAGTTAAGCGGTAGGTGAGAAAACTTTGATTCCATGGTCGAGCGGCTGCTCATAAGCCACACATCACGCCGGTAAATGCCAAACGACGCCTCGCTTGGTGTAAGGAGGGTAAAAGGTTCAAATGGCTTATAGCACTATGGGACTTAACATCTGAGGTCATTAGTCTCCTAGACTTAGAACTTCTTAAAGCTTAACTTAAGGACATCGTACACATCCATGCCCGAGGCACGATTCGAACCTGCGACCGTAGCAACCGTGTGGTTCCGGACTGAGGTGCCTAGAATCGCTCGGCCACCACGGCCGTCTAAGGATGGTAAACATTGGATGACTGAACAGTGAAAAAACATTTTGTGAAGTGACGAATCACAGTACACAATGTGTCGATCCGATGGCAGGGTGTGGGTATGGCGAATGCCCGGTGAACTTCATATGCCAGCGTGTGTAGTCCCAACAGTAAAATTCGGAGATTTTTGTGTTATGGCGTGGTCGTGTTTTTCATGGAGGGGGCTTGCACCTATTGTTGTTTTGCGTGGCAATAACTCAGCACAGGCCTACATTGATGTTTTAAGCACCTTCTTGCTTCCCACTGTTGAAGAGCAACTCGCGGAAGGCGAGTGCATCTTTCAACACGATCGAGCACTTGTTCACAATGCACGGCCTGTGGGTGAGTGGTGACATGACAATAACATCGCTGTAATGGACTGGCCTGCACAGAGTCCTTATCTGAATCCTATAGAACACCTTTGGGATGTTTTGGAACGCCGACTTCGTGCCAGGACTCACCGACTGACATCGATACCTCTCCTCGGTGCAGCACTCCGTGAAGAATGGGCTGCCATTCCTCAACAAAATTTCCAGAACTGATTGAACCTAAGGCTTAGGGTGGGCTAACACCGTAGTAATTCCAGCATTACCGATGTAGGGCGCCTTGAACTTGTAAGTCATTTTCAGCCAGGTGTCTGAATTCTTTTGATCACCTATTGTACGACATGTTTTAAGACACCAGGGAATAACCTCTAAGGTACAAGAAGGATCTGTAGAGGATAAAAATTTTAAGGGAATATAGAGATTGGAATACATCCATCATATACATGGTGCACACTTTGATGTGACCACCGCCTATGCTCGACGTCTACGTGCAGCAACTATTCGTAGACGGTAGGCGGCAGCACTAAAGTGCGCGTCATTTATGTTGGCGGCCGAGTTTAGGTTCGTTCTGCGCATCTGACGTCACAAAACACAGTCAGCCAATGAACAGAGAACGACGTTGCCAGAGCTCGACTGCAGTGCAGAGCATGGACGAGTGTCTTCGGTTTTAGAAACGTTCAGTCATAAATAAAGTAATAGAACAAATGCAATGTCTTGATAGCAGACTTTCTTTTATAGAAAGTTTGGAAAAAACATTCTTTATACCAATTGCCTCATATTCTATTAATTAATTAAAGCAAACAAGCAATAAGTCTCCTAATTCAGGCGATAGCAAGGAAAGGTGTTTGTATCAATCACACAAACCGCTTTTTCGCAATAAAGAACAGCGGTAATTGTTTATTTCCTATTGTACTTCGACGAAGCATGAGTAATTCATAATCATACCAACAGTGTTTGTCAGTATTTTGCGTGACGTGTTACGAGTCTTCATGGGGTTCTGCAGTCAGACGAGTTGCGATAGCGTAACGTTTAAGGCGATTGGCTTCTATGTGAAAGGTTATGAGTTCAAGCCTTGTGTGGAGTGTATTATTTTCATTATTTAAAAACAATATCGAAGTGCGTTACTTCACGAATTATATTCGTTTGAATGCATTTTTTTGAAATTTCTAGTGCTTTGTCTCTTTATTTAAAATAAAGCCAAACGTGCTCAGTGTAAATAAAACTTTTGTTACAGTCGCGAAAGACGGAATATTTCTGAATATTACATACGACACCTATGTGGTACTTAAATGAGATATTGTTATAGAGTAAATTTTATATGAAATTTAGGTATCTTGTCCACATTTCATTCTCAACATTGTGACAACTAAAATCGACGATACGGAAAGTATGCTCTATGAACTTTTACCTCTGCAAACTCTTCAAAATTTCGTGCAATGGTTTACTATATTTAATGCTGCATAATAACTGCGTTGAACATCGAAACAAAATTAAGTCATTTATGGGGGGAAGGTATCAGTCAAGAAGATGTGTAAAAATCTAATTTTTGGGCCAAATAGTTTTTGTGGAATCGAATGATAAGACTGTCAAGGCAGTGGGAACACGATGTGTCTGCACAGACGAGCAGTGCAGTGATGACAAAATCGCGCACAGCGCGGAATGCGGGGAGCACGTCTCTGTAGCAGCGAAAGGGTTAATGAAGCCGTGGTGGCTTTACTTCATGAACTGCGCGCTCCCCCCTAAACGTAAGTTTGCGAACTATACTATACCATGGCGCTGCTTCTATTGGCGCGTGCGTCGTTTGCAACTGGCAACGCAGCAATCTCCCGCGTCTGGGCGGGCATGCGCGAGCCGCCAAGATAAAAGAATTGAACTATAGCAGCGGAGGGATGCGAAAAACAGTGTAGTCGATGTCGAAATGCGGAAACGGAGCTGTGTATCAGACGTCCAAAAGGGCGTGGTCATTGGCTTTCCGGCCTAGGCTGGTAGTACACTCCTGGAAATTGAAATAAGAACACCGTGAATTCATTGTCCCAGGAAGGGGAAACTTTATTGACACATTCCTGGGGTCAGATACATCACATGATCACACTGACAGAACCACAGGCACATAGACACAGGCAACAGAGCATGCACAATGTCGGCATTAGTACAGTGTATATCCACCTTTCGCAGCAATGCAGGCTGCTATTCTCCCATGGAGACGATCGTAGAGATGCTGGATGTAGTCCTGTGGAACGGCTTGCCATGCCATTTCCACCTGGCGCCTCAGTTGGACCAGCGTTCGTGCTGGACGTGCAGACCGCGTGAGACGACGCTTCATCCAGTCCCAAACATGCTCAATGGGGGACAGATCCGGAGATCTTGCTGGCCAGGGTAGTTGACTTACACCTTCTAGAGCACGTTGGGTGGCACGGGATACATGCGGACGTGCATTGTCCTGTTGGAACAGCAAGTTCCCTTGCCGGTCTAGGAATGGTAGAACGATGGGTTCGATGACGGTTTGGATGTACCGTGCACTATTCAGTGTCCCCTCGACGATCACCAGTGGTGTACGGCCAGTGTAGGAGATCGCTCCCCACACCATGATGCCGGGTGTTGGCCCTGTGTGCCTCGGTCGTATGCAGTCCTGATTGTGGCGCTCACCTGCACGGCGCCAAACACGCATACGACCATCATTGGCACCAAGGCAGAAGCGACTCTCATCGCTGAACACGACACGTCTCCATTCGTCCCTCCATTCACGCCTGTCGCGATACCACTGGAGGCGGGCTGCACGATGTTGGGGCGTGCGCGGAAGACGGCCTAACGGTGTGCGGGACCGTAGCCCAGCTTCATGGAGACGGTTGCGAATGGTCCTCGCCGATACCCCAGGAGCAACAGTGTCCCTAATTTGCTGGGAAGTGGCGGTGCGGTCCCCTACGGCACTGCGTAGGATCCTACGGTCTTGGCGTGCATCCGTGCGTCGCTGCGGTCCGGTCCCAGGTCGACGGGCACGTGCACCTTCCGCCGACCACTGGCGACAACATCGATGTACTGTGGAGACCTCACGCCCCACGTGTTGAGCAATTCGGCGGTACGTCCACCCGGCCTCCCGCATGCCCACTATACGCCCTCGCTCAAAGTCCGTCAACTGCACATACGGTTCACGTCCACGCTGTCGCGGCATGCTACCAGTGTTAAAGTCTGCGATGGAGCTCCGTATGCCACGGCAAACTGGCTGACACTGACGGCGGCGGTGCACAAATGCTGCGCAGCTAGCGCCATTCGACGGCCAACACCGCGGTTCCTGGTGTGTCCGCTGTGCCGTGCGTGTGATCATTGCTTGTACAGCCCTCTCGCAGTGTCCGGAGCAAGTATGGTGGGTCTGACACACCGGTGTCAATGTGTTCTTTTTTCCATTTCCAGGAGTGTATATTTAAAATGGCGAAGTTTGCGTGCCACTGTGATTAAAGTTTATTGTTCACGGTAAATGATGACAGCCAATACAGTTGCAGGATAAAGATTTATTAAAATTTTAATGAATCTTTATCTTGCACTGTTTTGGCTGTCATCATTTACCGTGAAGAATTTCAACAGTTGCAGTTTCAGCCATGTTTAAAATCTTTAAAATCTTAAAGTTTATTGTGCATGGCAGGAAGGGGCTATTCAAAACCGACGGCAAGGTGACAGTGATTCCCCGCAGGCCATGAGTACAGGGGTGAACGAGGGCTGGGCAGAAGTGTACGGGCGAACAGACTGTTGAGCAACTGACGGTCCCGGTGAATCAAGGGGGCTGCAAACTTCTCAACGATTGTTCAGCGATGTTTGCTGCGTAATGGCCTCCGCAGCAGGTGCCTGTGGGACTACCTCGATCGGGCCGTTAGCACCATGGATCCTCAATCGAGAAATCTAGCGCAGCTAGCCACGGCAATGGAGTCGGCATGGCTCCAGATCTCTGTCGTTACGTTCCACAACCTCGCTGACTCTCTTCCTGTACGTCTCGCGCTGCAGACGGTGGTTGTTCAGGCTTTTGACAGGTGGTCACATTAGTGATTAACTGAGGACTTAGGCCACAAGTGCTACTCTGAGATGAAGTGTTGGCGCAGGAGAGGAATATCTCGTGGGCCGCATTTAACTAGTCAGAAGACTGGTGACTAAAAAACGAAAGAGGGAACACAAGTTTAAATTCCTGCAGCGACATGCTCATTCGTTACGTATGCGTATATACTCGCTTTCCATGAGTTTTCTTCTTCGGTGACATTTGTACGTAAACGAAAGGGCATATAAGAAAGCGCTGGTTACATAAACCAGCGAGGGCAACACACTTCGCTACACTGTACAGTAATTGCAAGAGTCGTAAATGCAGTTTCTTCGAATATTGTCGACCACTATACAGCAAAGTGTAATAATTTTCCTCATTTCATTGGAAGAGTTTCAATAATTTAGCGGTTTCCGTACTTGGAAATCTTCCTATGTCGATTCGGCACTATCAAGATGCAGTCCCCAGAGTGCATGCAATATACATAGAAGACGTTAATTCAGTATTACGACAGAGTACTGCAGTATCAAGTGGAGAAAGTTCTTAAAAACGATTATTAAGATCATTGCTGAAATTAACTTGAAGGAAACTACGATGTCCGCGGGACAGCTATGACAAGATCCTTTTTAGTATTGTTACAACCAGTAAATTTGCTGCTGCAAGACATGTCCCAAACGCAAGTTCTGTTTGTCTGCAGAGAGCCAGTGAGAATTTAAGAGCAGAAACTCATCTTGATTTCTTTCATCATCATGGCCATCCTCCTCCCCGTTTTCCAGCCCGCTATCCTCCCGCCCCCTCTCCTCTCCCCCCCCCCCCACTAAAACCACACTCCCACCCTAAACACCCAAGGGTATGGTTGTGCTATGTCCTCCTCTGGATGGCAGGTACATTTTTTCTGCCTTGAGAAAAGACAACTTGTGGTTTAATGTTTGTTTTTACGTGGATATATTATGAAAAAGTTGTTTTATCGTCTCGGCATTTGTAAAGTTTTGTGTGACAAAAAATTCTTATGCTTGTAAATGGTCGGAAGTGGTGAGGATGTTTAATCTCCTATTGTTTTCTTGTGATACTAATGTTGCTGTTCATCTTAGAGATTTTTACGTGCACGCATGACATACAACTATATAATACGCGCCGTAGATGGTGGTGTTTAATTGTACTGTTCGGTAGTTTTAAATAGTTGTCAGTATTTGGTAACGGATTTAAAAAATAATAATTTTATTGTTGATTTGCACGGTTTCGTAAGTAATCATTCTTACATGCAACATGGTATACAATTTTGCAACACGCGCCGCATGTGGCGCTGCTGTGTATTACTGGTTAGTGATTTTACATAATGGACTCTTTTCGGTAAAGGTTTTAAAAAGTTCTCCCACTGTTTTCTGCACGGTTTTACGTTTAATGATTTTTACGTCCCAACACAATTTTGTAATACGGGCCATGTGTGGGGCTGCTGTGTATTATTCGTTAGTGATTTTAAGTAAGTGATTCTTTATGGTAAAGATCTGAAAAGTTGTCCTATTATTTTGTTTTTTAATACTGTTGTTGTTGTTCGCATTTAATGATTTTGATACAACTTTGTAATACATGCCGTATGTGGTGCTGTTGTTTTACTGTTCAATAGATTTAAAAGGTTGACTTTTTTTGTAGAGGATTTAAGAAGGTAATATTTTATAGTCGACTTGCAGTTTCACACTTAAGAATTTTTACGTGCCAACATGACATACAGTTTTGTAATAAGCGCCGCATGTGGCGCTGCTGTGTACTACTGGTCAGTGATTTTAAGTATTTGACTCTCTTTGATAAAGAGTTTAAAAACTGTTAATTTTATTGTGGACTTGTACGGTTGTTGTACGATTTCTTGTATTCTTGATGGTCGGAGATCATTTTAATAAATAAAAAGTTTTCCTGTATTATGACAGGGCTCCCCCTTCCCGAGATTTCCTTACAACAGAGGAATGTGTAAACTGCCAGCAGTCTATATGCACTGTAAGTGTACATTACACATTTATTGATATCTTCCGAAAAGCCATTTTCGATTTTTTATTTAAGTTTAAAACTATATGTTCTGTATCTCTGGCATATGCTTACGAACTTGGTAATAGTTGTATTATGCATGAGCGTGAATTTGGTTTTCTGCCCGATTGGAAAAGGATCTTGCCTCGAAACTATTCATGGAATGCAAAATAAAATATTTTCTACTAGGACTGATTTTTGTTCTATTTTTGTATTGTGTACACATCTGCAACGGAGATCACTCAATGGTTAATACTGCCTTTTGCTGAAAACGAACTGAAACTACGTTAATTTGTCTCAGTGAGGAGCTTAAAATTTAAATCTGTGCTTCGGTATTGCTGAGGTTTTACAAAACGCCGCCAGAGGTCCTGTGGACAGTAACGTGCAGTTCTTGGTCCTCTTTTAAATTTGCATCACTGCTATAAAACATTATTCCACCAGCATTATAGCAATCCACTATGTGAAGAAACAAATTGGCTTTAGAATCTGAGCGTGAACTCTTATTCGTCTACAAACCGTTCGGAACTGTGGAGCGTAATGAACAGACTGCCTCGCTCAGCTCAGAACAGGGTATCAGACAGCAGGCCCTCATCCAGCTGCACAATCGCGTCGTGATTCCGGGCAAAGCGTAATCAGCCGTTCCGATCGTCCTTGCTGAGTCACAAAGGCACCCGAGAGAATCTGACAATAGTGCCGCCGATGATGGATCGTCGTAATTTCGAACGGCTGTTAGGATATACGGCGTCAGTTTCCAGTGACCTTAATGGTTACAGTTGTCTCCCGCTTTTCAACTGCTTTGAGGAAAGGTGACTCAAGTGCTGCGCTCTTTCATCGCCCGTACCTACAACAAAGGGCTGTCTGCCTCAGGCCTTGCTACGGTGATCAGGCTGGTCCTCGACTCGCCCTGCGTTCCTTTAGGTTCACGCCTCCCACCCTTGTATTCTTGTAGCGCGTGCATGAGAATATGCCAATTTACAAGATCTCCTTCGTTTATTGAATGACAGCTAATTTGACAGATTCGTTCAAGGTGTCCGGCAGCAGTAACGGGGGAGAATGTGACTCAGCTACGTTATAAAACAAGTGGTGTTAATTATAAGCACGCCACTTTGCTACGTACTTTCCTACAGTATCTTTGTCTCCATTCAAATGGCTCTATCCCGTTTCTTCTATTAAATGTTACATTTGTTCCCCTTATTGATAAAGCGGCTCTTTGGGAGATATTTAAAATACAAGACAATGCTCATATGACCGGTAGAAAATTTGATAATGTTAAGTACTGTGACAAAGAAATGAATTTCTATGAAATCCTAACACATTACAGAGTTTATTAAGTCCAGTTTTTCCACTCAAATTTTTGTAATTTTCAATGAAATAGGGTCTGCAGCTGTGATGAGTTTTTTGAAAGATTTCATGATGCCTTCAGCTGCCATTCTCTTTATTTCATGTACGACTGTACAATTTCGGCATTATTATTTTATGAGCATAACATAGAGTCATACATGGCGTAATTTACTACTAAAACTCATACCAAAAATATTTGAAAATAGCCTAAGGCCGAAATTGTATAATCGTACATGAAATAAAGAGAATGGCAGCTGAAGGCACCATGAAATATTTCAAAAAACTCGTATTGTTATTAATTAACAGCTTAGGCTCCCTAAACTTCATCTTCCGTTCAAAAGGGCCACTGTAAAATGTTCTCTCTACAGCCTTGTAGTGTATAATATACGTGTCGATGTCGTGAATACTGAATTTGTACAAATATCATACAGTACTAAGCTCTGGAATGAATTGCAATTTACTGTGATCTTGCTCGTCTGAAAATGACTAAATGAGATTAGAAGCCGACAGTCAATTAAAAGTATTGAGTGTTGAAGACGGACTGTTGATCTGTAAATATTACAGGTCGTTTACGGTTTCCTAGAGAGGATAAGCCACATAAAAATAATAATAATCAGGAATTCCCAGTATAATCAATTTGCGAAATGAAAGTGCTCGATATTGATTTATCCGATACCCTTAACATCAATCATTATACCGATTTAGAGAAATGTTGTTGTACACTGATGGAAAGGAAGTTCGGATAAGACACTCTCGGGCTTCTTGCTGCATTTCCATCTTCTGACGATGTAGAAGAAAGTGAATATACGCATTATGGAACGTTACGTACTCACTGCCAATACTGACGTGTCAAGAATCCGTGAAGGTCTTAATGCAATGGCACCCCGCGAAAACCTCCAGTTACATTAAACGAAAGTTACTATAGAGATCCACTCTAATGTGACGGAGCTCATTCTAACAATAAACTCTCAGCTCATTTATTTATCATATCCGTCATACAAATAGTGATGATTAATTTGTTAGCGACTCGTGATTTACAAAAGAGCCTTTCGTGACATTTAATATACCGGGTGGTCAGAAAGAGACCTCTGATTGGCTGATACACATCATAGCAAATCCGATATTAGTAACAAACAGCGCAATCCCGTGTCTTACTCCTTTGATCAATGAAAAATTTACTAAATGAACAAATTTAGAAAATCCAAAATTATAAAAATAACTCGCTCTTTAAATAACAGAATCATCGTATAAGGTCTGTTGTTTCCCCAGACCCATAAACTGGCTAGTAGCACTTGAAATTTCCTCTTAGTATGAGTCACTCTCTGTATACAGTTATCACGCTAACGTATACTCAGTTAATAGACATAACAGTATTCATTTATTATCTCACTTTCCATTCAAATCATCATTCACACTAATAAACAAATTAAATTAACAACAATTAATGGAAGTAGTAGTAGTAATAATCATATGTTATTTTTCTTTCCAAAATATACTTTAGCTGCGTATTATTTCATAGCCCATAAGAGGATGACACTTTTTGGCCAGAGTCTTAACTACTTGCAGCCATCTACTGGACAGAGTGCAACTCACATACGACAACCATACTCATTGTATCTAGCCTCAGGGTGTTTCAGGGGATGTTGTGCTGTGAAATAAATGTTAAGAAAATGTTTCGATACGTTGCGCCGTTTCCAAGTTATTTATCATGGAAGCCAGCCAATCAGGTCGCTACGTGTGCACAGATTCAAGCACTAGCACGCAATAAAATGCACGAACATCTGTGGGTAGGACCTGCTTAAGTTAACACTTGATAAAATGCTCATTACCAATGAAAAATTGCCTGTTTCGGAAGTGATAAATTTAAGCTAGGTGAGCAAAAACTACGTTTGATCGGTTTGAGCAAAACAAACGGAGAATACGTTTGGCGACAGCGCCTCTGGCAACCTGCTTAATTTGGCTCACGAGACCACCTGATTGATTAATTTCAGTGTTAGATAACTCGGAAACGGTGCAACGTATCGAATTCTTTTCTTAGCAGTTATTTCTCAGCACAAGCTTCCTTTCAACACACATAAAAACTTGTTTCTGACCACCCTGTATAGTGCAAAAGGCTCTCCCAGTATGAGCTTTAGGCACAATTACGGCAGTGGACCGATATGTTTAGCAAAAGAGTTTAGAACAAGTCATTCGAACAATGCAAATTTAGATTGATACAGAGATACGATTGTGGTTTATTCTGAAAAAAAAATGCTCGAAAAAATGTATGGTGGCGTGATAGAAGATTGGCAGATTATCATTCATGATAGCATTGAGATTCTAGGCCTCTTGTATTATTAGAAAAATAATGCCTTGAATGGGGAAACTGAGTGCGCAGAGGGTGTCGGACCTGTAAAATCCAGATAAAACGAAACGAAAACGGCTGTTTTGGCGAACAGAGCTTACTGAACTTACTTGTGACTCCACGAATATGGGTGTCTTCTTCAAGTTTGCTTCTCTGAAATTGGTTTAGATAAAGAGCAAGCGCAAGCCTACTCCTGGAATTTACCATGTATTTTTACCGGCCAGTTTACGTTCTCTGATCCTCCATGAAAGCCGCAAGGAGAAAATGAGATATTGACATCCAACACTTGCCTTGCTTGTCGCGGCTACAGGAATTAATCGCTGTTCCAGGTGTCAGTTGCACTCGCTGCCTGTTCCCGCCGCCTGGGCATAAATCGTATTCAGTGCATTAATGTTAAGCAGCGGGACCAACATCGAAATGGGTCACGACTGGTTGGGTGCTTTCTCTTTCCCCTCGCCTTCCCACGCTCCTGTTCCAGTCCGCCCACATGCGTACCAGCCACGTTCGTAGCGCGTGCAGCAACTCAATCTGCTGCTCCTAATAGCGACTTATTAGCCGGGCGCGACCCCGCATTTGCATATTACACACTGCGGCTGCGTTAAAATTCGGTTCTCCGCTTCGTTGCTACCATCAGGTGCAAGTGAGAAAGTTATCAAACTACCACCACACTAACACGAAAGGATTAGAGATTAGGGTTTAACGCCCCGTCGCCGACGATGTCGCTACAGGAGAAGCAGAAGCTCGAATTTGTGAAAGAATGGGGAAGGAAATTAGTCGTGTCTTATCAAAATTGACTTAGCCAAACATCTGTAAACCTCTGGCTGGCTTGGGATTTGAACCCCCCGTTTCCGTAAATGAGAGTCCAGTGTGCTAACCAATCCGCCGTTTTGCTCGGTCTATATGACCAAATGCAGGATAAAGAAATTCATGTACGAATAAATGGGAAAGGCAAAGAACTTAGATGTTATTATGTAAGGATACTGTTCGTCATCTGCTCCTAATAGCGACTTATCAGCCGGGCGCGACCCCACATTTGCATATTACACACTGCGGCTGCGTTAAAATTCGGTTCTCCGCTTCGTTGCTACCATCAGGTGCAAGTGAGAAAGTTATCAAACTACCACCACACTAATACGAAAGGATTAGAGATTAGGGTTTAACGCCCCGTCGCCGACGACGTCGCTACAGGAGAAGCAGAAGCTCGAATACACTTTACATGATACTGATCTCATTCACTGATTCACTCCTTTGTCTCCTTTGGGACGTGACGACCCCGCACCCCTCTTACTATATGCCTCCAGTTCTTATCTCGTGCCACTTCCAAATGGCCCTGAGCACTATGGGACTTAACTTCTGAGGTCACCAGTTCCCTAGAACTTAGAACTACTTAAACCTAACTAACCTAAGGACATCACACACATCCACGCCCGAGGCAGGATTCGAACCTGCGACCGTAGCGGTCGCGCGGTTCCACACTGTAGCGCCTAGAACCGCTCGGCCAGTCCGGCCGGCGTGCCGCTTCCATCCATCGTGCCATACCCACCATTCTGCAGTCTGATGTTACTCCATCTTGCCATTTGCTTCTTGGTCGTCTGGGAGCCCTTGAGCCTTCTTGTCGTATATCTGATAGACTATTCTGCCGTGGTCAAATCTGACAACATGGCCTTCCCATTGCGAACATCTCGCTTTGGCGATGTTCACTACCTATGGCCGCTCCGCTAGCTTTAGTTCTTCAGTGAATCTCCAAACCCATATCTGTGTCGCTTGGTCAAATGTTCGGCCACAGTTTTCTCTTTACCCTTTATTTTGAAGTCAGAGTTTATGCTCCTCTCTTTTGGCCATGCTCCATGCTTCCGCTTGATGCAGCAGAACTGGTCTGATGATTGTGTTGTAGAGGTTCAGCTTGGTTTCCCTCTTTAAGAGTCTGGAAGATCGAAGTTTTTGTAGGGAACAGTAAACTTTGATTTAAGACAAATATAGATCTCAGCTGCAACTCAGCGTAGAATTAATTTCACTGGCGACAAATGAAAATTTGCGCCCGACCCGGGGACGAACCCGAATTTCCCGCTTTAAGTGAGCAGCCCTCATAACCGCTTTGTCTATTCGGACAGGCTTCCCGTCCAACCCGAAATCTCAACTGGACACATGCAGCTTCCACCTTCCATTATTATCACTGCTAGCAGCTTTACGTGAAACCCGCAGTAGCTCGGATACACGGTGCGTCAACACCTCATTTATCATCGTTACCAATGCCCATATATACTTTTATACGTGTGGTGTGTGCTCTGTCGTCAAATCCGGGTCTGAGTCCTGGTCCGGCACAAATTTCCATTTGCCGCTACTGAATTTGATTCAAAGCCCATTTGCGTCTTAGGTTTGCATTTCTCTTATATCACGTATATACACTGACGTAAAAAATCACAATGCAAAGAATGAGTTATGCGACTTAAACGGAAGTTGGTAGTGAAACACGTATGTTGTGCGGCGGCGATGGCGAGGCATTGTAGAATCTTTGACCAGAGCAGTAGCGCGATAGCGCTGTAGCAGTACAGTTGCGAGCTAGCGGTTGCGAGTAGCACGTGCGAGACGAGGCAGTCGCGGTCTAGATGCGAGAGAGTTTAGTTGTGTGTGTGAGCAGTCGGCGGGCGTCGACATCGCACTCTGGTCAAGATTCAGGATGAGGTATATTATTTTAAGTAAGCAGCCCTGCGCTCAGCTAGTAATGTAAATTGACTAACTAATTTGTGCAAGAATCGCCCTAATAATAATTTTGTTTTCAATGCATTCTGATAAAGAACCATTTAATTGAACGAACAAATTCCTTACATTTCCTTTAAAGAAAAGTTTCAGTCAGATTTCAAAAAAAAAAAGTACTTGCAATGCATTTCCTCCAAGACGCGGCCAACAATAAGAGCAGAACTTTGACATGCAGTTATACTGAGGTAAGAAATTAATTCTGATTTCGCACAGGGCCAAAGACTGATATTTCCGTCTATTTGCGTTTCCATTGTCACTGAGATTTTCATTATCATTGAATTGCCTTTCATTTTGTGACGAACTTATACTTGGGTCAGATAGCTAATTTTTATTTAATTGTCTTTGTGTTTTAAAATTTCTCTGGGGAGCTTACACTTAGCTCTAGGTCCATTTCCATTTGAGTAAGATTAGACTTTCATTTTGTGGGGAGGTTACACTTGGCGACACCCGGTCCAGGATCGTATTTCGTTGAGAATCTTTTGAAAAACAGTCAGATATCTGCTCTTATTTGCTTAAATATAATTAGAATTTGGCGCAACGCTTTTACTAATTTGTGACTTTCTTTCTTCAGATCATCGGCAATTCGTTGCTCTGTTGTATTTGAGTGTTGCTTTTTGCATTGTGCTTATTTGTTTTGTGAATAATTGTGACTATTGTAAAAATGCCGCGAAAGACTGTGAATAGTGTATCGCGAGGTATTTTGAATGAAATTACCGACTTAAACAACATGACCGATAGTAATTGTGATACGCAGTATAGTGATGACAATGCTGCGTTCACTGACAATCAATGCGTTCCAACCATTAATAGTGATGTAGACCTTAATGATGAACAAACGAACTCGATTGTGTCTTCTGTTGATTTAACGACAATTGATGACGCGGGGCGCACTATTGTAATGAGCGCTTCCCAGCATAACACACCCGGTTTGGAAAATTCAAGTAACATACAGACAAATTTGTCTAATGAAAATGAACAGGGCACTGAAAACACGACGGATCCATTTAATTCCGAAATAGTGATCGACAGTGTACATTCGACTGGGAAACCTTTTTGTAAAGTACAGAATGACCAAATGGTCACACAGAACGTGACAATTGCATGTACCCCATCACAGAGCACTGAGAATGCAGCAGCTACTTTTGGTTTGGAGCAATTTATGGCAGTAATGCTACAGTTTAAGAACGAATTTAGCGTAATTTCCAAACAACAGAGTGAAAAACAAGACAAACTTAGTGAACAGGTCAGACAACAGAGTGAAAATTTCAGGCAACTTAGGGAACGGAACAAACAAGATAACGAAAATCTCAAGCAACACTTAAATGAAAGATTAGACAACAATGATGAAAATCTCAAGCAGCTTAGTGAACAAATTAGAGACGTTGCTGCGCAGTGTCATGATACCAAGGAACCGTTACGCGAGGAAATTGAGGCTTGTTCAAAGAAAAGTAGCGAAGAAATTAGATCTGTTGCGCAAGAATTAAGGGAAATGCAAACAGCTACAACAGAAACACTTAGAGCGGAAATTAACGGAGTCGCTAAACAATGCTCTGAAAAAGCTACACAATTGCGCGACGAGTTTAAAACAATGACAGCAGAACTTTCGCGCACAATGGATGAAAAGATAGACGCGAAATTCGAACAACAGAACACTCAGATTAACGAACGTCTTAGTCTTCACATACAAAACAGTGATACGCGTTTCCGTAAATTTATTCAGGATCAAAATAAAGTCAAACGTCAAGTCATGGAAACAATCACTGCTCAGAGACAGGAAGACAAACATAAAATGTTTGCGAAGGCGAAAACATATGTAGACAACAATATTGCCACAGTGTCCGACGAAATTAATACCATCAAACAGTCGAACACAGAATTACGTGACGAAATTTATGATCTGAAATCGAAAACAGACACATACACAACAGATTTTCAAACAGTGACCGATAGACTCGAACAATTAGAACTAACACAGGATTCCGATGTCGTCAAAGCTGATGTTAAAAAACTGAACGAAACTACACGTAAGTTGCAAAAACAGATTAATGCCACTGACACTAAAACCGATGATCAGGTTAAAATACTGACTGAAAAATGTGATGAATTGGCCAGTCGTATTGACGTCATCGAAAGTTCAAAAAATGGTTCAAATGGCTCTGAGCACTATGGGACTCAACTGCTGAGGTCATTAGTCCCCTAGAACTTAGAACTAGTTAAACCTAACTAACCTAAGGACATCACAAACATCCATGCCCGAGGCAGGATTCGAACCTGCGACCGTAGCGGTCTTGCGGTTCCAGACTGCAGCGCCTTTAACCGCACGGCCATTTCGGCCGGCCATCGAAAGTACTAATGACAATAAATCAGATGATACTTCACCGGTTTCATTAAATCAAACACCTGAATTTCAAAATTTACAGCAGACAATGAGATCGATTCGTCTAATAACACCTTGCGTAGAAAATTGTCAAGTTTACAGCAGGAGGTAACACAGATGAAAAACATTTCAGTTAATAACACATCACAGCAGATGCCACTTTTCGAACATTTGCCAGGCTCACGCAGCGCGCATAATTTGGGTAATCAACAGAGAGTACGGGACTTAGATTCAGAAATGACACAGACAAACAGATTTTCACACAAACCTGAACGTGTTCTCAAATTCAGTGACGAGCACGTAGATTATAAGCAATTTTTATTTGTAAAAAAATCTAAGGAACATAATAATGACAGAGTACAGATACACGATTTGAACTGGTTACGTCGATTTATTTTTGTACTTTCACCAGCTTGGTCTGTAACAGTGAAACAAACTTTGAACCTGATACGACAATTTGCCATTGTATTTTCATCAGCATTGCCTGTAATGAAGAAACAACAATTAGCATTGAGACAGCAATTTATTTCTGAATTTTTACCGCTAAAGCTAAAATTTATTTGCAGTGCGTAATAGACCTCAGGGGATTCATTACGCTTTAATGAATATGTGCCGTAGCGAGCATAGGGCCCCGAGCTGTAGTAGTGCTGTTTCATCTTTAGTTTTCTGCACTGCTGCCTTCTACTATCCTTTATATCTATCAAAACAGCTCTTTAACTTTTGCTCTACTTAGAATTAAGAAAAAATGTAATGAAAACCCGATGTGACAATTTTTTTACCGAAAGTGACAATTTCCATTAGGCACTCCAGAACTACCGCCGTAATTTTGATAACAGATAAAATAGTAATCATCAGTATGTATAAAATTAGCAGCAACAGCAACCACATTTTGGTAACAATAGATGTTTTTCACCGTAACAGCATGAAAGTCTGCCACTTAGCATACCTAACCAACAATGCAGTCTACAAGGTCAACCAAGCTTTAATGTTTCGCCGCGTGCACGTATAGTCCCAGCTACAATAAATAGTAACGCACAGCAGAGAAATAACTACGTATAGAAACACACTATTTCAATTCCTATCGCAAATGCGCCGTATAGAAGTGACTATCATGACAGACGTAAAATTAATGAGCACAATTTTTCAGCGTACACTTAATAACAGTCGATCTTTTCAGCAGCAAGAACATCAGCATCAATATGAAACAGTCAATAGGTGTCATCTATAGCGTAACATGTCAGTAAGAAATAACAGAGCAGTTTAAATAGTCAAAATACCACAGCATCGTCCCGTAAATAACAACACGTACGACAGAATTTGACCAGACACAGTACAGGTTGCATATTCCAGTAACGTAGGCAATAATTTTGATACGCAGAATCTTGTTCACGAAAACGTTATTAATTTTGACGCCATCTGACACACGTTTGCATTAAAGACAGAATTACGACGTACTTAGACGACATTCTTATCGCAGAAGCTAACTGGTCCGAACACAATATGATTTTAGAACGACTGTTACAAACTTTTCATGCACAAGGACTTACAGTTAATCTTAGTAAATCGCATTTTGGTAAAACTTCTATAAAATTTCTTGGACACGTAATTTCAGCAGAAGGCATTGCGCCTGATCCAGAAAAACTTCAAGCTCTACGTGACATTACTGTTCCTACGACGAAGAAACAATTACGCAGCTTTTTGGGCTTAATTAATTTTTTTTGCAAATTTATTCATCACTCTGCTTTAGACACACCTAGATTATGCCAATTAACAGGTAAAAACACTATTTGGTCATGGGATAAGCAAGCACATTCTGAATTTGTGAACTTGAAAGAAGCCTTGTTGAATGCTCCACTTTTATCGCACCCAGATCTTACCAAAAAATTTTCCATTGCCACCGACAGTTCCAACACAGCTTTAGGCGTACATATTTTTCAGGAAATTGAAGAAGATGGATCTACAGTAATTAAAAACATCGCGTTTGCAAGCCGCATTTTGTCACCTGCTGAACGAAATTATTCTGTTACAGAACTGGAAACGTTATGTGTTGTATGGGCTTTTACGAGATTTCGACACTTTCTTTATGGCAAACACACGACCGTTTACACAGATCACAGAGCTATACAATTTTTACTTTCGGCTAAATTCACTCATGACAGATTAAGTAGATGGAAACTTTATTTACAGGAATTTAATTTTACAATAGTTCACATTCCCGGAACACAAAATGTTGTAGCAGATGCATTATCTCGTTCTCTCAGCAACAATCTGCAAGACGTAGCAACCAACTTCTGCAAAGCAAATTTCAGTGTCATGTACATTCAGCAAGTTGCATTTGAAAATTTTATTTCGTCGTCATTACAGGACATAGCACGAGAGCAAAGCGAAGACAATGTGTGGAAAGAAATTAAGCACCTTTGGGAAGATAAGAATAATGTTACGATTAGGAACCACTACACTGTGCGCAATGACATTCTGTTTCGCCGCTCTCATCCTGACAGCAACAATTGGTTATTATGCATTCCTGACGAACTGGTTAACAAATTAATCTGGTACACTCATTTAAGCTACGCACATTACGGAGCCAGAAAATGTTTTCTTATACTGAGACAGAACTGTTATTTTACAAACATGGAAAAACGTATACGACGAGTTTTAGCGTCATGTAAAATTTGCCAGAAAGCCAAGTCTGACACAACTTCACACATTCCTCCATTATATCCCATTATACCTGTTAAATTAAGACATATAGCCGCAGTAGACATTTTTGGTCCAATTCCGAGAACTAACAGAGGTTTTTGCTACATCTTTGTCGCTGTTGAACTCACTTCAAAATTTGTTACTTTCACTCCGTTACGCAAAGCTACTGCTAAAACTGTTTCGAAAGCATTTGTAAAACATTTTCTATTTCATGTAGTGCATGTGATGAAAGTAATTTCTGACAATGGATCACAATTTCGATCTGCTGTATGGACACGCATGTTACGAGCTAGAAACATTTCTCCGATCTATATATCCAAGTACCACGCTTCTTCGAACCCTTGTGAACGATTAATGAAAGAAATTGGTAAACTGTGTAGATTATACTGCCACAAAAGACATGTTAATTGGGACACACACATACACTCATTCCAAGATGTAATTAATTCCATTCCAAATGAATCCACTATGCTATCTCCGTCTGTAATACTGAAAAACGTTGAACCACCAAACAAAATTAAAGAATTAGTAACATTTCCTACATCTCGTCGATTACGACACCACGAAAAAACTAACATTGCGCTGAACAACACCAAAAGTGCCGCAGAGCGCCGGAGAAGACAGCAAAAACAGGTTTTTAGACGCCGAGACTTTCACGTTGGACAGAAGATATTAGTACGTACACACTATTTATCCAGCAAATTAAAAGGTAAGTGCAGTAAATTTGAACTTCTATACGCAGGTCCATATCGGATTCGCAGTATTCCTCACCCCAATGTTGTACACGTCGAAACTCTGAGAACCAGAAAATCGAAAGGAAACCACCACTTATCCAACATAAAACCCTTTATTGAGTGAACATACTATACGATTTATCACGCTGTAATGCTATTTGCTAATTTTTATGAACATTTCTGCAATTATATTCACTTGGCTACTTATTGATGATTATCGTATTTTTTTCTTGGCAAGTGCCCGGCAAGGTATGGTTAGCAGGTCGCTCTTCTTGTCGTTACACATCAGACCGTGCATATTTTTCAGATGAACTTACACATTTTATGACCACTTATGCAATTATAATTATATGACTAATTACTGATGATGACTATCGTATTTTTTTCTTGGCAAGTGCCCGGCAAGGTAAGGTTAACAGGTCGCTTTTCTTGTCGTTACACATCAGACTGTGGACATTTTTCATTTTTTTTGTGTGTATGATTGTTTTCCTGTTTTGTTTGTATACATTATGAAATAGCTAAGGTATAACACACCAGTTGACTTTGACATTTTTTGCCCTATGATATCTCAACATCGTGACTATTTTACATTTTTCTTTTTTTGCTGCTGCATTGTGATATTTTCTGTACATTTTTGCCTTTGAACACTGTCTATGCTTTTGACATATTACGTTTGCTGTCATGTTATGCTGTATGCTTAATTGTGTCACCATTAACCAGTCATTATCTAATGGGTATGTGATTTAAATGCAAGACATTAATCTTTGTTCATCAATTTCAGAAAGAAATAACGTGTTAAGGAAATAAATTAAACAGAAATGGAATTTTAACTACGGAATAAACGAAAGAAGATACAAAACCTTATGAGGACGAGTAAATGGATCAGAATTAACAAGCATTAACAAGAATATACTATACACATCGCAGAATAGCAGTCTTAACTAATTTTTTCTTTCAGAATACAAGGCGATTGATGCAAGCTGTCAGACAGAACTACACATCTTAGTTTTAAGTGATGAAATATGCTAGAGATAAGGAATAGTTGTGTGATGAATAATGAAGTGATTTTTGCAGATGATAATGAATGCTGATGAAGAATAATGATGAAGAATATGCTACTATGAATAATGAAGTTTTTTCTTTACAGGTGATGATGATAATGAAGTTATGATAATATGGATAATGAAGTTTTTCTTTACAGATGAGGATAATGTTGAAGTTATGAATTTATGCTATGTAGTTATTTAAGTATTTGTTGCAGTTTGCTTGACAGCAGGTGTTATATTGCATAGTAGGATGACTGAAGGTTTTGGAAAGGACAGCTATGGAACACATTTTTTATACACATTTCACTACCTGTTAATTCGAAGTTCACTACTTTTCAGCATAGTCTGCGTTTCTTCTTTCAGCTCAATAATCCATTTTGTATTTTGTCCAGGAGAAGCTTTTCATGATACTTACTAAACTTGTTACTTATTATACCTGTTCTACTACTTGCAATTTTTTTACCCATTTGTGTATATCATTTACACATGTGATCACATATACTACCTTGTGTCACAACCTTGGTACAGCTGACGAATGACGTTACACATTTTTCATTTATAGGAACAACCTAGAAGCAATTTTTTCTCTTATTTCTTCTTGCTTTCCCTTATAATTACCCAAAGCAATGCATTGCTAGCACAAAAAAAAAAAAAAACAAAAACAAAATGTATTACCAGTCCCACATAATGTCACTAGTTTATGATAATTCTGGATAATACTGATCAGCTCTGAATAGTATGTCACTTGAATAATGACTTCTTAATGATACAAAAAAATATATAAATATAAAAAATAATAATAATATTTTGTAACTGGCTAATAACTGCCACTGTTTATTGTAATGAGACTACTTATAATGCCCATGATTATTAATGCTATAATTGTAATTAACTGATTTTTTA
The DNA here is from genome assembly GCF_023898315.1 of Schistocerca nitens. Taxonomy (NCBI): domain Eukaryota; kingdom Metazoa; phylum Arthropoda; class Insecta; order Orthoptera; family Acrididae; genus Schistocerca; species Schistocerca nitens. The sequence goes on from NC_064622.1 coordinate 190,428,153, forward strand.
ATAATGACTTCTTAATGATCTGAATAATACTGAATGATGAACAATGTTTTATACTATTCAATACTTGCTGGCCACTGAGTGCCAATAATTAGTGTCACTTAATGAAATATGTATTAATTATGCAATTAATTAGCTCTTGTTTTCAATAATGATTTTAGTAAATGGCCACTGAGTGCCAATAATTAATGTAATTAAGACTTCTGATGAACATTATTCTGTCATACTAAACATGGTTTGTAACTGGACAAAGACTGTCGCTGTTTATTGTAATACGACTACTCATGATGGCAATAATTTAATTTTATGAACATTATTCTGTAATACTAAAATACATGGTACAGAAATGTTCAATAACTAGGCTATGGATGCCGCAAACTACTTATGTAATCACTAATCAAGACTTGTGTGTTAGTTAATGTCCTTCACCTTCTGACCTAACTACCTGAAATTATTGTAACATCCATTTGTCTTGTCCATCCTCATTATCATGGAGCACTATATTTGGTTTTTGCACTAATTCTACGTTGGTGTGCCTCTTAAGAGCGTGGTGTTGACACGACATGCTGTCCACCACCGTAAGCGATGAAGACGTTATTATGGTCCCACTGTTTGGTGTACCTGGTGTACTGCCAAATGATAGCATGGAATATTACTACGACGTTTCAGTGTCTTGATACGCTGATAAATACTTCTGGGAACGGAACTGCAGATTGTATCACTTAGTGTTGTGATTCTGTGGAAAGATATGGACTTTCAGTGCAGCTGTGTGCAAACTAAAGTGCTACAACCATGATGCAATCCTTTCCTTTCCTATCCTAATAGTGAATATCATTTTAACTAACATCATTTATGTTCATGGCCTATACATTTCTTTTCGATTTGTTGAACTCCAGTGCAAGTACACTTATGTCACCTGTCGACATGATTTTTTGCCATTATGTTTATTTATTGTGAAAATACTAAAGACATTTTTCGATTTGTTCTGAAGTGCAGTATGTGTGCACTCTTGTCATCTATATTGTATATACTTTTTGTGATTTGATGATTTTTCTACCCTTGCGTTTATTTGTTATGAAAATGTTCAAAAGTTTTCAGTGCATGTGCACTTATGTGAATATGTTTTCTACTGAACTTCAGTGCCTGTGCACTCTTCTCAATTTTCAATATGATTTGTGTTCATTCTGCATACCTTTTATGATTTATGTCATTTGTTCCTCATTGTATATACATTTCGTCTTTTGCTGATATGTTCTCCACTGCAGTGCATGTGCACTCATGTCACTTGTCAACATGATTTTTTTGCCATTCTGTTTATTTGTTCTGAAAATGCTAAAGAATTTTTCAGTGCGTGTGCACTTTGTTATCTGTCAAATAATTTGTATATACATTTTTCTGATTTACTAATATGTTTTGTACTTATATTTTGTCTTGTCTGAAGTATTTTGTACTCGGTGCATGTGCACAACATTTAATTCATGTACTATATTTGAATATTTTGTAAATTGCAAAAGTTAATTAGTTAAAAAAAAATTTGTTACGATGGCAAGTGCAAATGACTCACCATCGCTGCCAAATTTTTGCCCCCCCAGTGGAGGGTTATGAAACACGTATGTTGTGCGGCGGCGATGGCGAGGCATTGTAGAATCTTTGACCAGAGCAGTAGCGCGATAGCGCTGTAGCAGTACAGTTGCGAGCTAGCGGTTGCGAGTAGCACGTGCGAGACGAGGCAGTCGCGGTCTAGATGCGAGAGAGTTTAGTTGTGTGTGTGAGCAGTCGGCGGGAGTCGACATCGCACTCTGGTCAAGATTCAGGATGAGGTATATTATTTTAAGTAAGCAGCCCTGCGCTCAGCTAGTAATGTAAATTGACTGTAACTAATTTGTGCAAGAATCGCCCTAATAATAATTTTGTTTTCAATGCATTCTGATAAAGAACCATTTAATTGAACGAACAAATTCCTTACATTTCCTTTAAAGAAAAGTTTCAGTCAGATTTCAAAAAAAAAAAGTACTTGCAATGCATTTCCTCCAAGACGCGGCCAACAATAAGAGCAGAACTTTGACATGCAGTTATACTGAGGTAAGAAATTAATTCTGATTTCGCACAGGGCCAAAGACTGATATTTCCGTCTATTTGCGTTTCCATTGTCACTGAGATTTTCATTATCATTGAATTGACTTTCATTTTGTGACGAACTTATACTTGGGTCAGATAGCTAATTTTTATTTAATTGTCTTTGTGTTTTAAAATTTCTCTGGGGAGATTACACTTAGCTCTAGGTCCATTTCCATTTGAGTAAGATTAGACTTTCATTTTGTGGGGAGGTTACAGTAGGCCTGTTTCTACATCTGAAAAATGATATCGTTAAATTTCGAGGCCAGTCGCATAAGAGTGGCGCTAGCAGCGCCACTATGAGAATGCTAATCAGTTTTGCTTTAAATACAGCCTTGAGCGGTAGTTATCTTTGAGATTTGGACGTGGTGAGTTGATGATGGTTAAAAACGCATTTAAGGCCATAAAGACGCCATTATCAACGCCTCACTGAGCTTGAAAGAAGCTGGATGCTCCTTTTGCGGTAATGCAGAAAGACTTGGCAGCAATGTATCCACTGTACATAACTGCTGGCAGCGTTGGTCACGAAAACTTACGGTAGCAAGAAGACTGCTCTCCGGAGGACCACCTAACAGTAGCGAAAGAGATGACCATCGTGTTAGGTGTATGGCTCTGGCGCATCGTACTGCATCTGCAGCAGCAATCTGAGCAGCAGTTGACACCACAGTGACACAATGAACTGTTACAGATCAGTTGCTTCAAGGGCAGCTCCGAGCCAGATACCCTTTAGTGAGCATTTCACTGGCACCAAACCACCGCCATTTGTCACTTCAGTGTTGTCAATCTAGACCTCACTGGAGGACACGGTGAAGGTCTCATTAAAGCTAGTTCTGCTTCGATGCCAGTGATGGCCGTGTCTCGGTTAGAAGGGAGGACCTGAACCAATCTGTCTGTGTGCTAGATACACTGGGCCTACACCTGGAGTTATAGTCTGGGATGCGATTTCGTATGATAGCAGTAGTACTCGCGTGGTTATTCTACGTATCCTGACTGCAAATTTATATGTCAATCTGGTGGTTAGACCTGTTCTCCTGCCATTCATGAACAGCAAATATATATATATATATATATATATATATATATATATATATATATATATATATATATATATATTTCAGATGTGTGTGAAATCTTATGGGACTTAACTGCTAAGGTCATCAGTCCCTAAGCTTACACACTACTTAACCTAAATTATGCTAAGGACAAACACACACAAACACACACCCATGCCCGAGGGAGGACTCGAACCTCCGCCAGGACCGGCCGCACAGTCCATGACTGTAGCGCCTCAGACCGATCGGCTAACTGCGCATACCGCTCCGTCGTGCACTGGGGATTGCTTCGAGGGGAGAGCTATGCCTACTCAAACAAGCAGACGTGTGTGGGCAGCTTATGTTATTGCACATATAATAGCTTACTCATTCACGGCCACTCATAATAAAACTACTGATTTGCTAGGACATCCACGGGTAACAGCTAGTGTCTAAAACAAATTGTACAATATTAGCTATTGGGAGATAATATATAAAGGGTGTTACAAAAAGGTACGGCCAAACTTTCAGGAAACATTCCTCACACACAAAGAAAGAAAATATGTTATGTGGACATGTGTCCGGAAACGCTTGCTTTCCATGTTAGAGCTCATTTTATTACTTCTCTTCAAATCACATTAATTATGGAATGGAAACACACAGCAACAGAACGTACCAGCGTGACTTCAAACACTTTGTTACAGGAAATGTTCAAAATGTCCTCCGTTAGCGAGGATACATGCATCCACCCTCCGTCGCATGGAATCCCTGATGCGCTGATGCAGCCCTGGCGAATGGCGCATTGTATCACAGCCGTCCACGATACGAGCACGAAGAGTCTCTACATTTGGTACCGGGGTTGCGTAGACAAGAGCTTTCAAATGCCCCCATAAATGAAAGTCAAGAGGGTTGAGGTCAAGAGAGCGTGGAGCCATGGAATAGGTCCGCCTCTACCAATCCATCGGTCACCGAATCTGTTGTTGAGAAGCGTACGAACACTTCGACTGAAATGTGCAGGAGCTCCATCGTGCATGAACCACATGTTGTTTCGCACTTGTAAAGGCACATGTTCTAGCAGTACAGGTAGAGTATCCCGTTTGAAATCACGATAACGTGCTCCATTGAGCGTAGGTGGACGAAACTAAATTGAGCTCCAACATGGAAATTAAGCGTTTCCGGACACATGTCCACATAACATCTTTTCTTGATTTGTGTGTGAGGAATGTTTCCTGAAAGTTTGGCTGTACCTTTTTGTAACACCCTGTATACAGGGCGAGTCACCTAACGTTACCGTTGGATATATTGCGTAAACCACATCAAATACTGACGAACCGATTCCACAGACCGAACGTGAGGAGAGGGGCTAGTGTAATTGTTTAATACAAACCATACAAAAATGCACGGAAGTATGTCTTTTAAGCCGGCCGCGGTGGTCTCGCGGTTCTAGGCGCTCAGTCCGGAGCTGCGCGACTGCTACGGTCGCAGGTTCGAATCCTGCCTCGGGCATGGATGTGTGTGATGTCCTTAGGTTAGTTAGGTTTAAGTAGTTCTAAGTTCTAGGGGACTGATGACCATTGATGTTAAGTCCCATAGTGCTCAGAGCCATTTGACCATTTTATGTCTTAACACAAACCTACGTTTTTTTAAATGGAACCACGTTAGTTTTGTTAGCACATCTGAACATATAAACAAATACGTAATCAGAGCCGTTTGTTGCATTGTAAAATGTTAATTACATCCGGAGATATTGTAACCTAAATTTGACGCTTGAAGCCTCCGACGTTCAGTTGCGTGTTGTAACAAACGCGGGCCACAGAATGATCTGCCAACGTTGCTCGAAAATGTCCCACTGGAAACGCGTCGACGTATGTGGTATCAGCATGATGGTGCACCTGCACATTCCGCAATTAACACTAGGCTGACCCTTGACAGGATGTTCGACGGGCGTTTCATAGGACGTGGAGGACGCATAAATTGGCCAGCCCGTTCTCCTGATCTTACACCTCTGGACTTCTTTCTGTAGGGTACGTTACAGGAGAATGTGTACCGTGATGTGTCTACAACCCAAGAGGATATGAAACAACGTATTGTGGCAGCCTGCGGCGACATTACACCAGACGTACTGCGGCGTGTACGACATTCATTACGCCAGAGATTGCAATTGTGTGCAGCAAATGATGGCCACCACATTGAACATCTATTCGCCTGACATGTCGGGACACACTCTATTCCACTCCGTAACTGAAAACGGAAACCACATGTGTACGTGTACCTCACCCCTCATGGTGATGTACATGTGCGTCAGTGAAAAAGACCAATAAAAAGGTGTTAGCATGTGGACGTAATGTGCTGTTCCAGTCTCTTCTGTACCTAAGGTCCATCACCGTTCCCTTTGGATCCCTACCTAATTCGGTGCTCTACGATACACACGATCGAACAGCGGAGGAGTGGTACTCAAGCGTCAACTTTAGGTTACAATATCTCCGGATGTAATTAACGTTTTACAATGCAACAAACGGCACTGATTACGTATTTGTTTATATTTTCAGATGTGCTAACAAAACTAACGGGTTTCCATTTAAAAAAACGTAGGTTTGTGTTAAAAATATACTTCCGTGCATTTTTTTATGGTTTGTATTAACCAATTACACTAGCCCCTCTCCTCACGTTCCGTCTGTGGAATCGATTCGTCAGTATTTGATGTGGTTTACGAAATATATCCAGCGGTAATGTTAGGTGACTCACCCTGTATAATTTTCTAACTGGTTAATACATATACAATTATAATTTACTATGTGACGCCTAACAAACCAGTAAGAACTAAAACCCATTCCCAGGCTACTTTTAGTACCGGCTGGTTATAATTAAACTTTCCCTATTTAGCACTTTGTAACAGGGAAACTAATTACCGTAGGAGAACGAACTTGGTAGTATCGATGTAAAAGACATGGGAAAGAGAAGTAATACAGAATCAGTTTAGTTGAAATACTTTTTATGTGTTGCCGCAGTACGACATACCATTACATACCGGTACCATTACTGCTACAAAAGGGGCCCAATATGACGCCCATCAGTGTCCAGAAGAGTCTGGAAGTGCAGGATTGCATTCTGCACAGCAGAACTAAGCATGTCCGTAGATATACTGGATATCTCTCTTGACATGCTGCGCTTCAGATCAGCATATGTGTGAATGTTACCCTGGTAAACCCTTTTCCTCAGGTAGCCCGCAACGAGAAATCACATGGGGTGAGATCAGGTGATAGTGCCGCCAAGCCGAAATATCAACCGATCGCTTCCAAATGTGTTTCGGAGAAGCAGGTGAACTTCACGAGCGATGTGCAGCGCGGTCCCATCTTGCATGGAAACTGTTGAGTTGAAAGCGGGTATGACATTCTAGCGAAGCATATCGTGGTAACGATGGCCAGCTGCACTGCACGTCTTTGGTCTTTGAGTTCCAACCTGTTCAAAAAGAATGGGCCAATGATGAAGGTAGCCGTGAAGCTACACCATACGGTGACACGTTCACCATACAGAGGAACTTCATGCACAATGACTGGAGGTGAAGATCCCCACACTCGGCAATACTGTGTGTTCATCTCACCCGTCAGAGAAAAATGATCTTCGTCCGTCCATAGGATGGTCTAGGGCCAATCCCCGTCAACTTCAATCCTTGCGAGAAAGTGGAGAGCGAAGTCAACACGTCGTTGTGCGTCCTGTGGTGCAAGCTGCTGTACGTTATGGATCTTGTACGGATGCCATTTGAGAATGGTTCGAAGCACTTTCATACAGTAGACGAAGGGATGTTAGACTGTCGTGACACAGCACGCGCATTGCCTGACGATCGGGAATTGTGCGCAGCGTTGTCTGCCATGGTAACTGCGATTTCATCAACCACCGGGTGGTGCAACCGGTCGTCGGCCTCTTGCCGGAACGACGCCCATTTCTGCAGTTGATTCGAACTTCTTCATTATGCTCCGCACAGTGGATGGAGAAAGAGGACCCTTCCGTAATTATTTCAGCCGGCGATATTCCCGAAGCGCAGCTGCAGCATTACTGTTGTTTTGATAGTAAGGCTTCACCAATAATGCCCTTCTCCTTTTTTCCATGCTCGTGTTGACGTGTCAACAAGTGCACTGCGACTGGTCAGGTGTGTGAGACTGTGAATCACGATGAATGATGACGGTACCAGTTGGCTGTAGTTGGAAATGGATGGTGGCCCTGTGACGCATTGAAATCATCCACTCCATAAATCTGGACACTCATGCTTCCAAGTTTGGTACTCGTACAGTGATTAGGTTCCGTGTTGTAACGTGTTAAATAGGGAAAGTTTAATATAACCTCCCAGTATATGAGCCTCTGAAGACCTAGTGTAACATATAGAAAGATGTGACCACTTCTGTTACGCCGGCCGATGTGGCCGAGCGGTTCTAGGTGCTACAGTCTGCAACCGCGCGGCCGCTACGGTCGCAGGTTCGAATCCTACCTCGGGCATGGATGTGTGTGCTGTCCTTAGGTTATTTAGGTTTAAGTAGTTCCAAGTTCTAGGGGACTGATGACCACAGATGTTAAGTATCATAGTGCTCAGAGCCATTTGAACTTCTGTCCCAATTTCAGCAACTGGCGAGAATAGTATGGTATCCACTCCAAAGGCAAGACTAATCAACAGCTTTTGCTTTACGAGACAATGGCATTATCCTGAGACAATGGCCCGTCTCTAAAATCACGATGGGGATGGGACGTTAAAACCTTATTTACCTTCCATCCGCGACCAGGGGATGAGATAATGTTACCCAGATTTTTATGCGAACTAGATCAAGAGCACAACAAACTTGCGTCTGGTGTCTTAGTTAATTGTTCACTGTAGTGGCCCCATTACCTGAATGGAGTACACACTGCCCGTGCAAGTGTACCGTGAACCAGCGATCTTGGTGTGTGTGTGTGTGTGTGTGTGTGTGTTAGTAAAAGCGGAGGGGGGGTGGGGGGGTGGGGGTTGAGCACGAGTCACTGTGCAAACTGAGGCGGCGGTGATTCACGCGGACCGCCCGCTGTGGCGCACACACTTCGCTAACCTGGTCATGGGTTGCCGCGCTCTGTCGATGACTAATGCGACGGGCAACGCTTGCTGCAACCTCTGTCCGATCGCCGGTGCACCCAGTCAAAACATATTAATCTCCGCTTCCTGCCGGCGCCGACACGGACACGGCCGAGGGAAACACGCGCCTGTGGGTAGCGTGTTTGTGCACCTTAATACTCTGTCAACGGGCGAATGCAGGATTCCAGCTGGAGCTGGTAATGTATGGGCGAGGGCCCGGTCGTGGCATCTGGTAAAGATATATCGGCGGGGTGATTTAGCAAAATGTGGACTTGCAGGCGGAAGAAGCTATAAGGCTGCAAAGACCCTAAATATGGGTGGAATGTGAAAGTTGATCATACGGGGGATAGACAGAAAGAAATCTAAATTTTGGAGACTTTCTTCTCCATTTCATACACCCGCGTGAAGTGGCAGTACCGCATAAGACGGCAGTGAAAGGAATGCATCAGTTCCCCGGTTCGGACTGGTAGCTATACCACAGTCTTTCCATTTTGATAGTGGTGTAACTGAAGTCTGAAATATTTAAAGTTTTTTACATGAATCACTTTTCTTAGAGCCTCGGTCACAATCTAATGCGTTAAGAAAAAATTTCCGGATCAAGCTCCGTAGAAGGTGTTATCACGGCCCGTCTGTTTGTTCTTGTGTGTGTCTGGATGCACAAATTTTTCCCTGTCTGTTGATGCACACATATAATGCACTTCCTTGGTGTGTGTCTGGCAGAATCTTCATTACTGTATCGAAATGTGCGAATGGTGTGGAACAAAAATCTTGTAAATGTATATGACTTCTTTCACTTACATTGTACACGTATTGTCGGCTTTCTGAATTCTCCTCCTCTCCTACCCCTCCCCCACCCCTCTGCCCCCAACACACACACACACACACACACACACACACACACACACACACACACACACACACACACACCGGCGGCGCGCGCTAACAATTGTCGGGAGAAGCCTGTTTCACCAAAAATGGCTAACTCGTTGATAATGACACATTGCGCCGCCGCTAGTCACACAGATATCCAGCATTCCTTTGCCAGTTACATCATCAGTATGCCCTTCATAGAGTTGATTCACGTCTCGTGAAAGCACAATCATTATGTAATCTTAGATGACATATGTTTATGTGTAGCTGAATAAATACAGTTTACTATTTAGCCGGCCGAAGTGGCCGAGCGGTTCTAGGCGCTACAGTCTGGAACCGCGCGACCGCTACGGTCGCAGGTTCGAATCCTGCCTCGGGCATGGATGTGTGTCATGTCCTTAGGTTAGTTAGGTTTAAGTAGTTCTAAGTTCTAAGGGAGTGATGACCTCAGATGTGAAGTCCCATAGTGCTCAGAGCCATACAGTTTACGTTTTGCCAGTCGCGTACAGTTTTCCTTTACTGAGATATCTTCAGTGCCTTGAAATACATACATACTGTCAATTTACATACTTGTATATTATGATATTTTACCTGAAGGCTGCAAAATAGTATTTGATTCTAGCTCTTCTTCTGCCTACACTACTACGAAATCTTGCCAGCACAGCATTTTGTTTGTTTGTGTGTGTGTGTGTGTGTGTGTGTGTGTGTGTGTGTGTGTGTGTGTGTTTCATATTTTTGGCAAGGATTATTAGAGAGTGATTTAAGCGTGTTTAGTGGTTTGTTAGCTTCTTGGTCTCTGCAGTGGCTTTTTTGGATACGACAGTGCTCTTGCCATAGATGAGATATATATTGTGTTCGCGCTTTCTGATAATTTTCCTGTCTTGTTTTATATTTGTAGGATTAATGTTATGTTGTTGGGCTCAAATGGCTCTGAGCACTATTGGACTTAACATCTGAGGTCATCAGTCCCCTAGAACTTAGAACTACTTAATAATAACTAACCTATGGACATCACACACATCAGTGCCCGAGGCAGGATTCGAACCTGCGACGGTAGTGGTCGCGCGGTTCCAGACTGAAGCGCCTAGAACCGCTCGGCCACATTGGCCGGCTGTTAAGTTGTTCTAAATGTTACGGAAATATTGATTGGTTACTGCCTTACTTTCATGTTATTTATATCTCGGTGTAAAATTCATGGTAATTATTCGTGCATATACTGGATTACGGTTGTGGCAATTAAGTTGACATATGCTTCTGCTGCAGCGAGCAAAATACTAATAAATGTCATTACACACATAAACAACAGCTCGCTGCTAATCCTAGACATGAAATACATACAATCTCTCCCGCCCGCCCTTACATAACATAAATATAAGAATGGATCACAGCCATCACATAAATAAATTCTGCTGTTAGCAAAACAACACAAAAATACATAACATCATGTGTACAGAGTGTGTACTGTGTTTACACGCTTTCTTAGTGGTGTGGGCTTCACCAGAAGAACAGTAAGCACACACATGAAAGCCACCAAGACTTGCTGTAGTTAATGGAACATGATTATGTACTGTCCAATAAAGTGTCGGGGCCAGAAAACGAAAATTGCTTTTACTCAGTTGCATATAGAGAGATGTAAGCTAAAATATTATGAGCAACTGAGGCAGAGAGACCAATAACAATAACAACTTCATTTACATATTTATAATCGATCACAAGTATTATTTTACAACCTGAGTTCTTCAAGGAGTTACTGGAGATTTTGCTACTTTTAATTTACCTTCCTTATTCCCGCGTCTTAAGAAAATTATATGATAAAAGATACTTGTTTTCTAGACTCAACGTTCAGCATTATATTACTGTACGCGTTTTTAGTTCACTCAAACAGAAAGTGCGCAATTCACTTGCTTGAAGAGACAGAACACAAATGAACAGACTGTAGTTTCTAATTGCAAGAACCCGTTCACTCTCTAAGGTATATGCAGTTTTTGGGCCGCACATAGGTTCGTCTCATGCAATGTAACATTCAACTGTAAAAATTAATGTAAACTTTTACGGCCGGAAACGTCACACTTATAAAAATATCGCAGGCTATTATGCCGAAGTAAGATGAAATTTTTATTTAAGCCCAATATTTCATGTGCGTTGGACCTTCAAAATCGCTACAACCTCCTCTGAAGTTGTCCTCCGCATATGGGGACGAAACGTGGTTTCAATAAGAATATCATCTGACCACGATATAATGTCCGGGAATATTTCAAGAAGTACGATGTGCCGGCCGAAGTGGCCGTGCGGTTAAAGGCGCTGCAGTCTGGAACCGCAAGACCGCTACGGTCGCAGGTTCGAATCCTGCCTCGGGCATGGATGTTTGTGATGTCCTTAGGTTAGTTAGGTTTAACTAGTTCTAAGTTCTAGGGGACTAATAACCTCAGCAGTTGAGTCCCATAGTGCTCAGAGCCATTTTTTTGAAGTACGATGTAACATTCCTTGTAGAATGTGAGCAAACAGAAATTTACAGTTAGTATGCTGTTATTAGTAACTACATGTGGCTATTTCATTGTTTTCGGGTAATGTGTGTTCAAGGGCGTCTAGTCAGCTTGGATGTGCAGTTATTTTACTGTAACAAGGAGTAAGCTGTTGAGTTTTGCATCTCGAAAACAGGGGAATTCTTCAGAAATCTATACTTACATTCTTTCAAATTTTCAGCTCAAGTAAGCGTTGCTTACACTCACCTGTGAACAAAAAAGAAAACAACAGTTAGCTAGGTCCTTGATGCTCCTAACGTAATTTGGTTAAAAAATGTATTGGTTACAGACAACTAAGTATCAAAATCGCATTTTACTACACGCAAATAAAGACGTGAAATCGGATCAAGAAGGAAAGTATTATAAAAATCTGAATATCTGCAGCAAATAATATAGGTCTCATGTACTGCATGTCGTACTCAAGACAGATTGTCACACTGGAGGCATTTTGTTAACATCAGGAAATAAATCGTTTAGCTGGCTGGTAAAAAACCACACTAAATGGTGTGGATAGAACAAGAGAGCGGTAAAAAAGTAAAGATCTGTGCTTACGGCATACAACACTCAAAGACTACAAAAAGTGTTGTATGAACACGTTTCTTCGTTCGATTTATGAGGGATAAGGCAGATTCACAAAAACAACTTTGAAGTCCCTCAAATGTTTCAACTAACATTCTTTTCCACTTTGAATCTCTTATGTAAGTGGTATACAGGACAAAATATTTAAAAGTAACATTTTTAATCCATTAATTAAAGGTTTAATTTTGGATTTCTTACTTTTTTCTGTTGGATGCACGATTTTACAAGGTACCACATTTCATTATACATTATTGGTACAAACAACAAGCGTCCACACATTATTTACTTTCACAGTGAAATGAAACCACACACGTACATTGCGGAATTTAGTCAGATTTATGAAATGAATTTTGAAATTGTATTATGAGAATATTTGAAGGAGCTGCCACACCAAGATAAGCCAATAACATAGAAGAAACATGATGGTAGAAGGTAGGAAAGAAAATGTATAATACAAGACGAAAAGATGTAGGGAGGAATTGAAGGAAATATAAGGATGCTGAAGAAGAAAAATGAAGGAGGAAGGGGAGGAGAGACAGTAGGATAGGGGATAGAAGAAGAATGAAGAGAAGCAGTTTAAGAGGTATGAGGAGGAGGAGTGGCAATGGAAAAGGAAGGACAAATAGTAAAAGAAGCTTGAGAAGCAGAAGTGGAATAGTGAGTAGGTGCAGGAGATGAGGCAAGGATACCAAAGTTCGTGCAGCAGTAGAAAAGGAAGGAAGAGGAGCAGCAGAAGAGGAAGGAGGAGGAGCAGTACAAAAGAAACAGATGTAGAGCAAAAGAAGAGGATAGAAAGAGGAAGAGCATTAGAAAAGAGAGTAATAAAAAATATATAGAAAAGACGGGGATGAAGAGGAGCTGTAGAAGAGGAAGTGATGAAGAAGAGCAGTAGAAGAGGAAGGGAGGAAGAAAAGTATAGAAAAGGATGGGAGGCGGAAGAGCAGTAAAACGGGAAGGAAGAATTGTAGAATAGGGAGGATGAATAAAACTAGAAGAGGGGGAAAGAAGAGGATTGCAAAACGTAGGAAGAAGAGCTGTAGATTAGGGAGGAGGAGAAGGAGGAGGAGGAGGATAGGTAGGAGAGGAGCATGAGGAGGAGGAGGAGAAGGAGTAAAAGGAAACTTATTATAATCGAGTCGGCGTTGAGTACTCTAACAATTGATGTGGGCTCAGTGCAGCAGGTTCGCACGCCTGCCTCAATCACATAGCACGGTTTTATAAATGTCTGCATAGCAACGATTCTTTGCTGCTGCAGCTAAGACTACTTTTATCTCCTGAAGCCATTATCGCTCTGTAGCTGACAGCTGCCAACAGGGCTGGCAACTTTCGGGCATCTTCTTACGAGGACTCGACTACATATGCAACTGCGACCTTCGAAATATTGTTCTGGAGATTGTTATATCGAGTGGTGGAACTATATAGCTGCGACTATTTCCTTCTGGTGGACTAAACATTAGTAGAGGGTCAACCTGTTGTTCTCCTAAGAGACCAAAGACGTTCCACGCATTACTTTCAGCAGAACACGAGGACAATTTTAATTTGCGACTGCCGCAATGCTAATCCTCGGAGCTCATGCTCAGAGATTGCCGAGTGTGTCAGAAGGGCGGTGCCGGGCAGGCTAGGGTGTGAGGTGGAGGGCAGCTCCCACCCTGTGCCGGCGCCGCAGGAGGTCCGGGTTGTACGCTCGGCTGAGCGCCAGCAAGGCAAAGGCAATAACTGGGGCACCGGGGTGGCCGAGCCCCGAACTGGGCCGGGACAATGCTGGCGGCGCCCTTTGTTCTTCCGGAGGCGAGCTCTGCACGCGCATCACGTCATCACTCCGCTAAAAACTGGAACCGCACAATGCTTCGCCAAAAAGCACGTACTGCCGCCGCCCCTGATGAAACCACTCGGGTCACGTTGTGGATGCGCTCCTTTTTCTCAACTCTTGGTCCCTTGATCAAGATTCGGCAGAAATGGAAGACTCGGAACAGTGTTTTTCCCCACATTTGCTGTCTACCGACTCTGTGTAAACACTAACAGGTAGAGCGGCGCTATCAAGGACTTTGTGAGGTTAAAGTGTCGATGCCTTGCACTTAGTGATATTAACTCTAAACAAAATCATTTTTACTCTTACATTCAGGCTTTTCAGTAAAAAAAACCCTATACTGCAATGTTACGATATGCTCCCACAAATAAAAAAATAGTTCGCGTCAAAATTCAACCATCAACATGATGATGATGAGCTTCGGATGCTAAGAAGCTTCGAATTCATAGGACCGACGTTAGATTTCCAGTTGAACCCAGAAATTTTTCCTGTATTTACCTCTTCTTTCACCTGTGATGAGAATAATCTCAAGTTGTATCATGGTTAGGAGTCCATATAGAACTCTAAGAGAGCTGCACAAAAATGTGCAAACATCGCGAGAAATGCATGTTCGAACATAAATGCAGATGACAGGCACGCCTGCAAGTTGGCTGTTGTATTTGACCACTAACGGCACCTGTACAATGTCAAGACGTTGCAAGTATCAGTGGTGGTCAGAACAACGTTCGGTGTAGCTGTGAGTGCGTAATGTCAGACCTCAGTGCACTCGAATGTGGGCAAATTGTTGGTGCTCATATGGCGAGTGTTTCGGTAACCAAGTTAGTCGATATGTCCGGTGTTTCAAGATGCACTGTTTCGAAGATTTAATCCGCGTACAGTGAAAGCGGAGAAACATTATCAAGTCACAAAGAAGACGAAAATGTGTATTGAATGGCCGTGGTCACTGAATGGAATTTGTAACACCATGGCTCTAATACTCTACTGATTTATTTTGCTTTTATTTCATTTAATATTACATCGTTAAGCTTCTGTAAATATTGTTTAATTGAACGATAACACAAAACTGTTTACTCCTTTCCTTGTTAAAACTTCGATGTCATGATTTGATTCTGTGATGTATAGTGTTTCTGTCATTTAAATTCTTTGTCTCAACTGGAGGGAACAAATCCTACTGTACATAATTGTAATTTTGTGTGGATAATGTTTGGTAGAAATGTCAATATGTGCAAATGTTCTGTTTTGTTTAAAATAGTTGGTTACTGTTATGTAAACTGCTGATCCTCACTTAGGGTTCTTAGTTAGCTTGTATGTAAAAGGTGTAGTGGTTCCCCTCGGGAACGGAACTGTGTAGCGCGCGCAAATTGTGGTTGGCCTAGGTAGGAAAGGTGGAACTGATAGTCAGTCGGGGACGAGCTACCAAACCGTGCACTGCCATGTAAAAGATGCATATTGTGCTGGTTCCGAGAGAGGCTTTTTCTGCTTCTTTCCAATGCCTCGGATGGATGGATGGATAAATAGCTGGAACTATTCTGGAATTTGTATCTATCATCGCCACCAAGAAATGACAGAGTCCAGCAATTCTACCTGCAATTCCACCTACCAACATGCAGTTGCCACCACATTGCGCAATCATTGCATCGGAATACTACAATGATGTACAGTGAAGGATCAGTTTAATGGATGTGTTAGTGTGCTCCAATGTAAGGTAATTTATATCTGAATTTAAGTATGTACCTTGATTTTTTTCCTTATCATAACACCTCTCAGGGTCCTCTCCGTTTGAACTAAAGTGATTACCGAGTGTCCCTACTGAAAGAACATTAAAAAACTAGTGTTTTTTTCTAATTAATGCCTCTTGAACACAGTAAAAAGAAACTTAAAGTTAATGTGGCTTGCTGAAAATAATTTTCCAAGTAAAACTGCTTATTAATGTGTTGTTGCCTACTTCAAAATTAAAAGTTCTTAAGATTGAGGCTTATAAAGTTTTGCTTAGTGAATGATCACATTACTGCCAGTTGTTAATCGCAGAAGGTGAGTCAGTATCTTACGTATATGATAATTATGTGTTTCACTGTAGTAAAAATGGAAAACCGCAGTTGTGAAACGTTATATACTTATGTTTGCTAAGTGTATGTTTCTCTTGTGTATAGGAAGTGCATATTAATAACCTAACAGGATCCACAGTTTGTCTATTGTATTAATGCTGGGTAATTAGTAACGGAAAGACCACTAATTATAAAAAAACCATAATTTCTTTAAAGCCTGAAAGTAATAGGGTGTTTCGGTATCTCTTGTAATTTTGCAAATAGTTTCTGCTGCTGTAACTGTTAGTTTCAATCTTACCGTAAACATATGTATGTGTCAGAGTTCATTGCACTCGCGTGTGACAAAGTATAGGTTGTGTTTATTCGTTAAAATTACTAATAACTATTTTCTTAAACGAGAATGTTAATCATTCTCTTGCCTAGTTAGGCTGGCGACCGTTTTCTTTATCAGTTGAACAGTACAGATAGGCAAAATTTTGTTCGTACTGTTCAAATATTTACGTAATTCTGACTTTCATTTTCGATAAGCCATTCCCGTTAGGTACAGCACGGTCAACCTAGCAAAATTCCTCTCAGAGGGTAACACTGCTCTGTTGCTTTATACCATAATTGTTTTTACTAGATAATTATATTTCACGACCTGCCTCCTACTTTAAGGTTATGGTATAGCAGTAGCAGACAGGAGTGTTATAAATTGTGTAGAAAAATAAAAGGATGACAGCTGAAAAATCACTGAAGATTTTAATGTCGTACTCGTAAACCCTGTCAGCACCAAAACCACGCGAAACGAGCTCCATTAGCAGGGATATGCCGGGCGAGCTGGCATTTCAAAATCACTCATCAGTGATGCAAATGCCCGATACAAGACAGCGTGGTGCCAAAGCCATAAAACGTGGACCGTGGGGCAATGGAAGAATGGACATAAACTCGGTCGTAAGTTAGAAACAGTGTGAAACAAGACTCATCCGACCAAATGACAAAGACTGAAATAGCGCGAGAATTCGGCGATGATCTGGGCAGCCATATTGTGGTATTACGTTGGCCCAGGTCACAGTGCAAGGTCGCATTACTGACAAAGATTATATGACCATTTTGTCTGATAACGCCCATCTCATACTACAATATTTATTTCCCACTGGTGACGCTGTGTTACAAGACGCCAGGGTGGTCATTCACACAGCTTGCACCGTCCGGCGCCGGTTTAGTGAGCAAGAGAAAGAATTTTCGCATCTCCTCTGGCCACCACGTTAACCAGAGCTCAATATTACTGCGCCTTTGTGGTCTACTTTGGAGAGAATGGTCCACTATCGCTATCCAGCTCCATCATCGTGCCTGAACTTGCCTCTGTTTTGCAGGAAGAATGGTGTTAAGATACCACTGAAAACCATATACGACTTGTACTTATTCATTCCGAGACGACTGGAAGCGCTCTTGAATGACAATGGTTTTGCTACACCGTATCAGGCACGGGACTTTTGTGTTGTGATATTAATGCTTCCATATTTTTGTTAACCCCTGTACATCCTCCCTAAACTGTCTAGGTAAGTCAGTTCAGAAGTCTGATACAGCAGATGTTTATGTACAGTAGAGCACTGCGCAACCTCTGGATTGATGACAGCTTTATCTCTTTATTCCTTGTTTCAAACATCGTTAGGATGATGAGTCCAAACTCCCACTGTTAGAAGAAGCATTTTCCACAGTTACATTTGAGAAGAGCTATACAACCCTCAATTAACTGCACTGTTTTAATGTCTGTACTACATTTGTGGCACACACGTCTGAAATGAAACAGTGAAACAGTTTTCATGACGCAATATGAATAATAACACAGTATTCTTACCGCATTCAGTACTTAATGAGATTGAGGAGTCCTCACTGCTCTTGGAAAAATGTTTGCTTTTAACATCTTATATTCAAATACATACTCTGTTGTGCTGGTGTGCTATCCACCATCACGTGCGTGCACATGAATATGAGCGCCATCACGGAACGCGCTTTTCGTCACGCGCATGCAAACGACGGGATGTAACAGGGTGACATGAAGTCATAATGGAACAAGCAAAGCGCTGTCGACGGGAAAGCATTCAAAATATACGTGGCCACATTCCTCGGAGCATTCTTTGGCGTGTATGTACACTACCTGCAGTATACAGCGATTTCGATTTGTCACAGTTTGAACAAAAAAAAAAAAAAGTTAGGGAAGAGAGATACGATGATGATGGATTCAAAGTCTCAGCGGCAAGCAGAGCTATCTTAAGAATTTCCTTAAGTCGATGGAGAAGAAAATGGAAGAAGTGGATTTAAACTGGGCTATAACCAGTAGCTTATTCAGGTATTACAAGTTAAAGATCTTTGAGAAAACTTATATTAAAGCTAAAAGCATGCTCCAAGATTCATGAAAGCACACCAATACTCAGGTAAGGATTTTATTTATTTATGCGAATAATCCTTTTGGACCGTACAATAAATCACCTTTGGCTTTGTTTCTTTTCATTTAATTTTCTTTGCTCCCAGAATTCCTTCATCCTTCGAGTGTGTCGTTCCTTTTCTTCCTAGGTCCACTTCCCTCTTTCTTTCTTGAAATACTACATTTTTGCTGCTTCTCTATGTTATCTATTATGCTCATTCTAATTACAGTGTTTTTCAGCCACTTTTGTCAGTTTCAGTGAACCATGTGTATCTGGATTTGTAACTGATTTGTAAGCTGAAGATCTGCTTGGTTACTCTGTTATGATCCATTACATGTATCTCCCGTAAGACTTCAGTCTTGTTTTTCTTATGACATCAGTTCGTTTTTCAGTTTTCATATGCAGCTCTGTTTTATCTTTATTTGTATTTAGCATAAATATTAGGTACATTTTCAGATTCCAGTTTTTATATCAAACTTCTTTTTTGAACTTTGAATATTTCAGCATCCCCAAATCTTGTTGGTTTAAGTTTCCATTCTGCATACAGTGTTTCAGGCCTCATCACTCTTTGATAGTGTCTTAGTTCTGTGTTCCATGACAAAGACTCTTGTGACACGTGTTTTTGTTTTATGTAACGTACTCTTCATTTTGTGTACTCTGTTTCATATTACTATATTTTCTTTCTTATTGCTCGTTATCCATTTTCCTAGATATTCAAAAGAATTTATTAAATATTTTGGTATGAATTTATTTAAGGTAATTACTGATATTTTTCATGAATTATGTCTTTGTCCCACTTTAGCTGCTTCTTGCTGTAGTTCTGCGATTTGTTCTCTGGCACTGCCTAATATGACAGTAATTAGCGCCATGACATCTGCAAAAGCTAGACAATCTATGGTGATTTTAATTCGATTCCTCCGTAGTTGAAGACCCATGTTATTGATCTATTGCCTCATGTCCCTCATAATTTCTCTGATATGCAGTTGTAAAATACAGATGGTCAACCAAATTCTTATGTTAGTCAGAGTCCTTTCACAGTGTAATACGGATCTTACGAATTGTTTCTACCTAAAAAATTACGAACACAACATTTCTAAGAAATATGATTCACTGACTACATTAGCTATTAGCTCTGTGAAAGCAACAATATTTTTCTACAACCAGTAAACTGCATTTCAAGAAATTACACTATCTTGGTCATATGAGTCTCTTCAGACTCGCCAGATAATCATGGTATTTGTTGTGTACATAGTTCCGCGTAGTCAGCGCGTACACAACTTTCCCACTAGAGTGCGCCCCGCTAAGCACAACAGCGCAGGCGCAGCGCTCGTCTGTCTACGCAATACGAGATGGCGGTGCCTTAGAGACGGACCAAATTCTGCTTCCGTCGATCTGCGTATTAATATGTAACGCAGCCAATGAGATTGCTGCTAACGTATAACCTTTTCTCCTCACGGATCACACTCGCGCAGTGATACTTGAACGCGCGAGGCATTATAACGAGTGTACAGACCTCCGATCAGTCAGTCTACATTAGTCTGTACGAGTCTGCATTTGTCTGCACCAGTCTGTACCAGTCTATAGTCAAGTTTCAGTCTGCGCCTAATAAGATTACCATATTCCTGTACATAGCCATGAAGAGAAATGTATAGACACTTTGTCAAGTATCAGAGATATGTAAGAATAAGATTAACGTACCAATACCAAAGGAAATTCAGATTGTCAATTGTAAATAGCATCCAGAACCGAGTTAAGTAATTTTTATGCTTGTTATTATTTTAATAAATGTGTGTGAAAATTAATCAAGTTCTGTTTAAAGTTGGTCACCGTCAATCTGCTACTCTAAGCGTGCAAGTGGCATTTCTATCGTCTGAGCTAATGGCAGAAGATAAACATGCCACGATAAGACCACGAGACATATTGCTGACACTCGCCTATTTCGTTAGAGCGACAAGTCAAATAATCTGATAGTGTGTGTACCGAAGGTCTTACGCCCGCATCTCGTGGTCGTGCGGTAGCGTTCTCGCTTCCCACGCCCGGGTTCCCGGGTTCGATTCCCGGCGGGGTCAGGGATTTTCTCTGCCTCGTGATGGCTGGGTGTTGTGTGCTGTCCTTAGGTTAGTTAGGTTTAAGTGGTTCTAAGTTCTAGGGGTCTGATGACCATAGATGTTAAGTCCCATAGTGCTCAGAGCCATTTGAATTTCGAAGGTCTTACAGTATGTACACCACAGTATTATTCTGCATTATTTGCCTTAACAACAGTGAGTGTTTGAGAGATCAGTACTCTCGCTGTTTTCACTAACGATGTACTCTTATTTCACGTTCGTCATCATTTAAATCATTAACAAGTCATCTGTGATAAAACTCGCAGGCTTATCTGAGCAATACATTCTGTGTTATCTATTTCTGCCCAAGCCAAGGGGCAAGGATATATCTAGGTTCATTACGTAAGTGAATAGACGTAGACAGACGTATCGTCATTGTTGTGCAGAACAATACAGTGTAGATGATTCAGACCTCTGAAGTTTTCGTGGTGTGGCTGATAAATGTTATCTTTTCGGCTGTGCAGCCGTTCTAACAACTCGATTTTTATGCACAGTACTTCAATAACTGGCCTAATGGACGTCATCAATTGTTGTGAGCCGCAGTCTGTGTTCTCGCTGCTCGTGCTTCAACCAAGACTTTGATGACCCAGTGACTTCGAAAGGGGACAGTCCTATTTGCCATAACGATTTTCAACAAGTTTTGACCGTAGCACCCAATATGAAAAACATATTCAGCCACTATAGTATCGATATAATCACATTCTTTGTAAGACTGGATTTAAGACCAGAGATGTTCGTCACAGCATGTCAGAGAACAGAAGTAGCAGTGTGTGCTCGACTGTCTAGAAATGTATTTAGTTTAAAAAGGATGGCAGCAGGCCTTCCGCATGGTGAAGGCAGCATTATTTAAAAAGTATTTTGTAATAATATGTTTCGAGGAAAGATATTGAGTGCATGAAATTAAAATAATGGAAGAATGATAAAGATCAACTTTTAAGATAATCCCATTTTTTTATATTTTTAATTGTGTAGTTTCTTAGTGTTGAAACTGTGTATGGTTGACGTTTGATGTACAGATTTTGTAATGACGCACGTGGCCTTGTCTTATATAGTTGAAACGAGTGTCAAAGAAAGGCTGTTCTACGAAAGAGCGATATCAAGAAATATTTTTGCTAACTTGTCTAGGTGTGAGAATTTTATGAAAATATGTATCGTTGTCATGGCATAATGAAGCACAGTTGAACTGGAAGTCTTTGTTCTCATTTATCACTGGTTAAAAAAGACCAACAAACGTAATTACCATCAACGTCCAAGTCCACTGTAAGACATAGTAATTGTCAGAGAATATTTGTGGAAATAATATCATGTCAAGCTTTTAACTAGTAAAGATTTCAGTGAAGTGGTGTCTTGTGAATTTCCAAGCAGTTTTGTCAGGAAGTCAGATACGTTGAATATGATGTTCATTTGTTGTGTAATTACAGTAACAGTTCTGGTAGAGTGATTGTTTGCATTCAGTGCCAACATTTTAATCAGAGTCATTTTGTTTTGCAGTCACATGACATATGTATGACTATACGTATTTAATTGAAAACGGATTGTTTTCTTACAGACGAATTGTTTGACGAACCGGCTATTCCGGATTCCACTTCGTGTAGCGTGACCTCCACATATTTCCGTCCAAAATTAAATTTTCACATAGTCCTGTTGCCCAGGACTTAGATTTACATATTCAAAATACATTTTACACATTACTCAGATACCAACATGACACTTTCAACTTGGAGGATCTGAACCACACGGATTTCGGACACTGCTGTCTGTGGAATGGTCCTTCTCGTACCGAGCTAGAGAGCATTACCTTCCGTGACAGTTGTTGTTCAGATGTCCGTTGGCCACATAATTTTAGATTTTCAATGATTTTCCAAATTTTCTTAGTGCAAATTCTAGAAAATGACACCGTTAATTTCCTTTTCCATCTTCCCCAATCCGAGCTAGTGCTCTGTCCAATGATCACATCATCGATAGGGTGTTAAACTCTAATCTTTGTTTTTTGACTTCTTGTCGCTTCGTGTATGATCCTGGTTTCAGAATCTACTGTCCACAGATGTTAAATTTTTCCTTGGTATTTTAACAGGACGAGTGGAATTGGCGCCGTAATTGGAGATTATTTCTACATGCATGATACACGTCTGCTCCTGGGTTAGAGGCAAGTCCACCACCACTAATGACGTAGCAATCTTTGCAGATGCCAGTTACTAAAAATATAACAAACAACTCTCAGTTGAAGACCCGTAACCGATCGTCAACAGGCAAAGCATCTACACTGTCCAATCACATTAATGAGATCACCTGTCTATTTCCAGAATAATCACCTAGTGAAGCGCAGATCATAGCGAGTCTAGAAGGAAAAGTCAATGAGGTTCTGGAAGGCACCGACATGGAAGATGAGCCATGCTGACACCAGCGCCGTGGCAAGCTTCGCTAGGTGTCTCGATTGAGAATCCATGGAGCAAACAACCTCATCGAGCTGGTTTCACAGATTCTCGATTGGGTTTAATTCCAGGGAGTTTGGTGACCATGGGCATACCGTAACATGTTGGTGCTCTTCGAACCACGCACGTACAGGGGGAGCTTGGTGACACTTTGCTTTGTACTATGAAACCTTCCCTTAGAAAAATTTATGAATGATTGTGCTGATAAACCCCTTACGTTATTTCATTTTCAAATAGCTGAGCAGAACTGAACGTACTCAGCCACTTCGCTCTTTACTTATTCTGATCAACACTAAACTGACACACAATATTTTTAGCGCAACGCAATCTGACTTTCAATAATCCCTACAAAAGAATGGCCCTGACTAACAATAACATATAACTTTCATGAATCACTTACCTCACAAAAACCTTAGTTACTCGAACTACTGCAATACAGCGAGCGCCAATACTGCCAGCTAAATATAAGATTCTAACTACTGAAGGCACTAACTACTGATAGGCATAGTTAGCAAATGACAGATTTCGATAGAGAACAAACAATGTATTTACCTTAATAGTGTTCAAAAGTCATACTATTTACATCAGTTCATGACATCCAATCTTACAAATTTACTTTTTCTGGTGGACACACGTCCAAGATCATCCGCTCTCAAAACTCCGCCATCTCTCTCCCCACATCCACCACTGCTGGCGGCTCACCTCCAACTGCGCAATGCTACGCGCTGTTCACATCCAACTGCCCGACACTACAATAGCGAATATTACAACAATGGCAACCAGCCACAGACTGCACACAGCACAGCCAGTGATTTTCGTACAGAGCGCTACGTGACGTTACCAACATAAAAACCTAAACAGCCTACTTACAGTACTACTAACAGATGTTATCGCGCCGAAGTAAAACAAACAGCATGTAGTCGGGTGAAAATGGTCCCCAAGGGTATATGCATACTTCTGTTGATTACTTATGCCATCCATAACAACGCGATCACTCGGCGAATACCATGAAGACGTTCCCCAAACGATAACGCTCCCTCCTCCGACCTGCATCCTTCCGGCAACTGTGAGAGGGTGTTCGGTTTCAAACGTTTCACACCGTACACACTAACGACTATTTGTCCGGTGGAGTATAAAATGTGATTCATCTGGGAAGGCTAGCTGCCGCCACTCTGTTGACGCCCAGTTGCAGTATTGGGGTGAAAGTTCCAGCCCTCGTCGCCCATGAACAGCAGTCAGCGTGGGTGTATGAACCAGGTGCCTACTGCAGAGGCCCATACGCAGCTTCGTTCGCTGAACAGTCATTCAGTAGACACTGTTGGTAGCCCTCTGGTTCATCTGGGTGGTCAGTTGCGCAACAATTGCACGTCTATTCTCTCGTACACATTTCCGCAACCTGCAACCGCCGTTCACCCCTACATCTGTGGTCCGTGGTGCATCACAATTGCCTTGGTGCCGATTTTGGATAGCGCCATTTTGCCATGCACGGTACATTTCAACCACGGCGGCACGCGAACAGTTTACGATCTCAGCCGTTTCGCAAATACTCGCTCCGCTTCTGTATTATAACGACTGCACTGTTTTCCGCGTCCCCCCACCCTCGTCTCGCTTTATATAAACTCCAGTGCTAGTACTGCCACCTGCCATCCGTGAGTGGTTATTACATGCTGACGTCGAATATATTTATTTATTGATTGATTTATTTATTTAACCTGGCAAGATTAGGGCCATCAGGCCCTCTCTTACATCTAACCAGGCATTCTACTTATTTTACATTCATATGTTTTAGTAGGCAAGTTAATCTACATCTAGTACAAGTGAAAAAAAAACAATTACAAAGGCACACTTGGAAAAATACATACATATACATTTTATATTCGTAGATGATAAGTACTGTTATAATTAGAGATTATGAAAGAGACAGAATTTGGATAGAAGTGCTAGCAGCAGGGAGTAGGAGGGAGACTCATGGTGAAGGGAGGAGAAGAATAGAGAGACATGATGAAACATAATTAAGGAAATATAAAGAAAAAGAAGATTGCGTGGCTAATGGAGATAGACGAAGAGGAAGAAGAGAAAGGTGCAAGACAGGAGACACTAGCTTTGCTATTTGACAGAGGAGAGGATTGGCCATGTACATTAATTTAGTGGATGATAGTAGGAAATGCTTCAACTTCTTCTTAAAAGCAGCAGGAGATTGAATTTTGCACAACGTAAGGGGCAGTTTGTTCCAGAGGCGGACAGCGGCAACTGAGAAGGAGTTTGCAAAAGTTTTTCTTTTGTGAGTGGGCGCAGTTAGGATACCAACTAAGAGTGACCTCGTGTTACGATTATGATGGCATGAAAGGTGTTTAATCTCTGAAGCAAGGTACTGGGGTGTTTGCGCGACGAGGAGTCGGTGAAGTAGACATAGAGTGTGGTAGTCACGCAATTTGTCCTGCCGCAGCCACCCTAGCTGGGAGTATGAAGCACTAACATGATCATATAGGCGAATGTTGCAGGTGTAACGCACACAGGCATTCATGGTTAGTTCTAGCCGTCTTTTGTTTTCACTACTCATGCCTTGTTGAGTTACTTCACAATAGTGGAGGTTCGGTAGAACGAGTGATTGCACGAGCCGGCGTTTCAAATCCTGTGGAAATACGTTCCGAAACTTTTTGAGAGCGTAGAGACAAGCGGACGTCTTCCGACACACTGCGACTGTAATCTCCGCCCAGTTGAGATGCTCATCCAAAGTTACAACCAGGTTCTTAACTATTTTCTGATATGGTATTGGAACACCGTCGAGCAGGATAGGAGGCAGCCGTTCGCGGAAATCTGAACTTATTAATTTATGATGGGCTATTAAGATCACTTGTGTCTTTTTTTGCATTTAGTTTAAGCCCCAGGTTTTTCGCCCACGTCACTACTGAAGACAGATCATTATTCATCTGAGCGATTGCAGTGCTTGTATCTTCAGGTCTGACGCTTAGGTAGAGCTGGAGGTCGCCGGCATAAAAATGATATTTACAGTAGGACAGAACCGACGAAATATCGTTGACATATAAAGAAAAAAAAAAGTGTTCCTAAGACTGATCCTTGTGGCAGTCCCGAGGAGACGTGTGTCCAGGAAGATAGGCTGTGTTCATATTAATGACCGTGCAAATATGATGCACCAATTCCATTGGCTGCCGCAGTGTGGTAGCAATGAGTAGAGACGCCTAAACGAGAGCATTAGCAGAGGGCAGCACGGACCACTGCTGGCGGGCGACGCGTGGCCGCCACGTGGCATGGTTGTCTATTCTGCCTTTGAGTCGTAAGCATGCAAAGTCACGTGTCACATTCTCCATGCACACGACCTTCGGCCGGCTCCCGGGTGCACGTCCGGATGACGTACTAGCAGCTCGTCCCTTACGTGTGGTATGTGGCAGTACAATAAATCGGCTCTCGCATTCTAATAATCATATCGCGTTGAAGCCCGTCACTCGTTTACAATGCACTGTCTGTCTACGATGATGCACGGAGGAACTCGCGAAGCAGCCTTGCCGTTTGAGCATCCGCCTTCAACATATTACAGCTTCTCCTGCCAACTATTTGTCATGCCGGAGCTATGCAAGTTCATAACTCAGTCTTGAGCAGTGACTTTTCCCTTGTAATCATCCGAGTAAAATGACTCAAAGTTACAACGGAAATATCACCCTCGGAACTTCGGTCCTCCCACACATATCAGTTTCCACAAATATTGGAGCATTTGCTTAATGGTCGTGATCGTGATTCAAAGCTACCATGGATAATATTACGGTCACAAATCTGATTTCGTTTTTGGTGTCCGTGACTGTTCCCAATATTCCAGTGATGTGTACCGTATCTCTACAGTAGGTTTGTTCCCTGTATCTTACTGCCTGGTCAGAAAGGAGTTGAGATTACGCAGATACGTTGTCTCTATGTAGACACTCAGGTACACGTGTTTTGTCGCTCATTTCATAAGAAAAGTTAACGTGAACGAAGGTGACATAGTATTAGACGTACCGTCGACGACTAGGTTATTATAGATGGTGAACAGTCTCGGACTGGTCAATGATGGGGAAGAGAATTGTGCGTGTTTTTGTCGCAGGAAACATTGCGACATGGATGCCATGGGAAAACCATGTCTGTATGGCTGGACGGGTATTTGATTCCCACTCCTTCAGAATGCGACTATAGTGTCTTAACAGCACTGCCACCACGCTGGGGCTACAACTGGAATGGTTACAAAAAAGGAAAGCTTTTGAATTATCGTTTACATGTTATTTTTTCTTCGACCGTACACTGAACAGCATGGAACGCAGGGAACTGACTCTTATGTCCACGGTCCATGTTCGTCTGAAACGACCCAAAATCACACTTTTCACCGCCAATTTTACTGTTCATAAATTCATTCTAACCACGACGGGCAGGCATTCAAGTCGATGACGACAAACAAATCTGCAGCAAGGAGCTTTCGCGTCGTTCTGATTTTATCTCAGAAGTCACTTTTTCTATTTTCTTAATCAATAATAAAACTGCAGTTAATTTAGAAGCACCTACTTTATAATTATATGAAAGCAATCAATCTCCGTCGATAATTAAATGGCAATGTCTCTGAACGGAAAACAACCAAAGCGGCCCCTAACTTCCCACCAGCTTGATCCCCTCTGTCACAAAAGATGACAATGAATCAATCACTTTAGGTCTCAACTATACATGAATGCGAAGTAAGTGTTGATTTAATCTACTCAGCTTCAAAATTTTCTCCTACTAAGGCTACACAATCAAAAAACGAAATTGCCAATATCTGCTTCGAAAGCAAAGAAAATACGTCAGATGATTCTTGGTAGAGACATCCTCTATACATTTGTTTCTCGAAGGAAACTAATTGGTCCAACAAGATCATGTAGTTTGGAACTTCTCTTCGATGGTAGGTGTTTTAGACACCGGCACAGCTGTAGAAGCAAGGGAGAGGAATCGGGAAGGACTCCATCAAAAACGTCCCGAAATTAGTCCAAAATGAGTCACAGAAACTGCGAGAAACAATATCTGAACTTGATGAGACTTAAACTGTCTTCTCCCGACAAAAGTCCAGTGCTTTAAACCGTGTGCCACTTTCCTCATGACCGAGAGGATACGAAACTACAATTTCCCAAAGGTTCCATTTTGATGACCAGTTCTGTCTGGAATCTGCATTAAGCTGGTAATGCATGGCCCAACTCAGGTAGGAATATTCCGGGAAAGACGTGGATAACGTCCGGTTTTAGTATCAGGACCCCTGTCTCCAGATTAACACGTTTATACGGCACTCAAAAACTATGTTTAGTTACTGCTACGTTGCCTGAATGAGACGAATGATCCCCGGCATGAAAAACCTCAAAACCAATGAATCTCCGGAAAGGAAAAGATAATAATAGTGTTGGGAGCGATCTGGGATGCGTTAGCCTGCTGCATCGAGGAGGAGGAGGAGGAGGAGGAGGAGGTGGAATGATACTGGAAGTGGGAGAGGGCAGGAATTCGTTATTAAGCGCCACATGTTAATTCATCAGGTCGAAAGGTGGCCATTACGTGCGGCGTACCAGGTGCACTCACAGCTGAATTGTATCGTATTACCTTAAATTGGCGGGTAACGCCCTCCCGTCTGTGGCTTCTGTATCCGGAACCGACGAGAGTTACCGCCTGGCACGCTATAGCGTTCAGGATCTCACCGCTCTCCAACAAACACACACACACACACACACACACACACACACACACAATCCTGAACGCTATAGCGGGGGCGTGCGCCTTTTCTTTCGCATCTCGTGCTTCTGGCAATAAACAGAAAATTGCCGCCCATTGGCACGAGACTAGAACTGAGCCGCGCTGCCCGTTAAGAGCCACCAATCGACCGCGCCGGCCACGCTGTACCGTACAGCCCACCCAGTGCCGGGCACACTGCAGAATGCGCGCGATAACGCCTTCGTGGACGTTTAAATCGTGTAAATGCGCTCGGCGCGGTCGGCAGCTAGAAACCCGACTGTTTGGATTGGCTTGTTGTCGGCACGAAATGGGTGTTTGCGTTCCGTAATGGGCAGGATGCGTCGGGCACGTACGTGCTATGTCTCTCAGTGGCCGTTTAATGTGTTTGTCGTGGGTTTTCGACACATTTCTGGCAAGGAATCAGAGTGGCTTCCAATTATGTGTTACGAACTCTTGTATTACGCTTGTCAGCTGTTGGATCTGCAAGGAGGACGAAACTGAAGAGCATCTTATACTTTATACTTCATACTGACTGTGAAAATTTCACTCGAAGAATTTTAATTACATTTGTACAAATAGTAAGAGATAAAGTCGACTATAATTACACATTTTCTTCTGCTTCATGACTGTATTGTATCGATAAAGAGAATGTAAAAGTATTTGGTCTGTCTGGTGGAAGACAGTTGCGTTTTGCCAAGGCTTGGATTTTGCCAGTGGGCCTTTAAGTGTGAAAAAATGGAAACAAACAACGTGTATCTCAGAAATATATAATGATTTATCAGTTTCTCGTTACTACTGAAGTATTCCACTTCTTCTCACACGTTAACCAATTACTACTCGCAGAAACATTCGTGTTTGTGAATGGACCACTTGGGTTCACTTCAAACTTCAGAGTTTCGACCTAAAGAGAATGGTACGCTCTCTGTCTACGACAGCCAAATTCTATTGTATTTATCGTATTTGTTGTCATCTTACTGGTCCATTAATGAAGAAAAGAATAAAACGTGAGTGAGCAATATCTAATGTCGGAAAAAAGCTGTAGGTCTATCGGACTTTGATAATCACTGTCTTTCGCTCAGAGTGAATTGTTTCGACGTTCAGCCGTTTCGTTACTTCTTGCAGAGCGACAACAACACACGAAATGTTTAATGGGTGAAGAAATACGTTGCTATAATTTCCTGTTGGCGTTCACTTCAAAATTTTCGGCCGTTAGTGGTTTAGATGTTCCCGTGACATTTCGCAATTCTTGGGAGGTATTTACACTGCATAGATGGTGACTGATTAGAAAAAATGGCGATTTTAGAGTTTTATACCTGCAGTGTCATTACCAAACGTAGGTAGGTGTGTGTGTGTGTGTTTGTTTTTTTTATACCCACAACGAAAACACATTGCTAGACTACAAAAAGGCGTGGAGGGGATGCTCGTTCCCTTGAGGTTATCCTCCAACGCCAAATTTTTCTTCAAGCTATGGCCGTACATATGAATTTCAGTCGCTTCCTCCGAATAAAGTCTCGCTCCACAGCGAGAACTTGCGTGTCTATGAAATTTACTGCGTAATCAGCGTTGCTCAGCGCAGATTCAGTCAACGAAGCTTCTCTGCACCCCTGTCTGCTACGGCGCTTTATAGTCAACGATCCTTTGCTGAAGGATTCTCCTGTCGTACCAGTCCACCAGTACTTGATATGCAGTATATTTTTGACACTGTCAGTGTGTTCTGTTCGTCCCTTAGCAAAATCTTCTACTCGCTGATCTTTTTCCATGTTTGTATGTATTATCTGTTTGTAGCGTTTTCGTAACGCACATAGTGCTGCGTTAGTGACAATGGGGATGCATGACAATATGGTCGTGCAGGACTAGTCTTTTTTTGGTGGAGAGTTTATTTTTGTAGTTATTAGTAACTTAGTTTCGAGAGCATTTCCAACTTCGTTATCTTTCACCCCCAGGGTGGTCTCCTGCCGAAGTACAGTACAAGTAAGCTACCCATATTAAAGGACTGGAGAGAATCTTCTGAATGAGTCAGGTTACCTGAATTGTGTGAACAAATCTTAATTTAAGCACTGGAACATTGTCTATTGAGCTGCATGGTCTAAGGAAGTGCTGAGTGTATTAGCTATCAGGAAGTGAATAGACAGACTGCACACGTATAGTCTTAGGGGGCAAAGGCACAGGGAAACTTCTGTGTTAGAAAAACAGAACGTATACTGATGACCCGAAATGTAATTTCCTGCAACCAGCAGTACAAAGTGCCCCACAAGACGCACAAAAAAAGAAGCATGATAAGAGAAGACGCACCTGCGACAAGACTCACCCACTCACGACAAGATTCACCCACTCACGACAAGACTCACCCACTCACGACAAGACTCACCCACTCACGACAAGACTCACCCACTCACGACAAGACTCACCCACTCACGACAAGACTCACCCACTCACGACAAGACTCACCCACTCACGACAAGACTCACCCACTCACGACAAGACTCACCCACTCACGACAAGACTCACCCACTCACGACAAGACTCACCCACTCACGACAAGACTCACCCACTCACGACAAGACTCACTCACGTCAGAGCTCACACACGACAGCACTAAAGACAAGACTAGTGAGATGCACTAGAAGGCACACTACATGAAGTGTGACAAGGGAATGACAGTGGAATCCTGAATGATTCTCAGTATCAAATCTACCTTCCATCTCCACCATTCACTCTGCTGTATGACCAGATAATGATCTGGTGCCTCGATTCTTGGGGTCACGCCCGTGGTATCTGTCACCACAAAGCAGCCCAGCTGTCCTCCGGCAGCGTTGTTTGGACTGTCAACAGCTTGGGCCACGGTGTGGCGTCGGGCCGTCCTGCCGATTGTTTTCTTGTCGCTAAGAGTCTCGGCGCGCCGTTGCTGTGCCTTCTGTTTTCCTTCTTCCAGTTTCCTAATTAATCCTCTCCCGTCGCCAAGGGAGAACTCAAGAAAAATAAAAGGAAAACAGTCTTTGCTCCGAGACCGACTCTCTGCTCACCGAAAGCGGGTGGAAATAATTCCGGGCGAGGGAGGCTTGCTCTTGATGGTTTTCAGTCACTTTTGTTTCCAAAGTAGTCCTCCAGTTAATTAAGCAGGCGGACCCAAACGAATTCGCTTTGCCTCTTCGGTGGAAAGTTTATTTATTCTGTTTCCCTTTGCTCCTAGATCTGTTCTGTTGCAAATGTGAACGAATGGCAGAAAATAATCAGTTTGTCACAGCCTGCTTCGAATTCGATGCCCTCAGTTGCAAAATTTTCAATGGGTTCGTTTCAAGGGGCACGTCCATAACTAAGAATACATACATTTCTACAGAATAACATTCAATATTTTCTATTAATTCTTTGGAGTGTTGTAGCTGTTACAATGTTTTGGAGTTTGCAGGTGTACTGTAGAAGATTTGACTCTCAGGATCGACTGCATTGCTATAAAGAGAAGAGAGCACCGCCACAATGGTTGTCGTGCAGCTGAAAGTGGGACTTGGAGATACGCAATTGGCGATCGTTAATGCAAGCTGCGTGAACAGTCACACTTGTGTCTGAACACTTTTAGTAACACTACATCGGAATTGCTCGTAACAGATGGAAGAAATTTTTTAGAAGCATTGGCAAAATTAGATGTATACCTGATCAATACCGCCCTAGGTGGCGCAGTGGTTAGCACACTGGACTCGCATTCGGGAGGACGACACTTTTCTTTTTATTAGCTGCTTATATTTTATGACCCACCGTCTTAATTTCTTATGGTGGGTCGTATGTTGCCACTTAGCCGCTGTGACTGGGTCCGGGGTCCGGAGTGACAAAGTAACACCACACCGGCTCCCGTCCCCACTCACACCGTTGCCCGTGTCCCGCCACGTGGAGGCGGGCTCTATTTGTTTACATCCATTTCATATCTTTTTTTGTGTAGCATTAGAAAAACTTTTAACTAATACAAAATCAAGTGAGATATTAATAAACAAAACGAAATTAAATATTTAGAAAGGAAGGAAGGAAGAGAATTGAATAGAGAAGAGATAGGTATGATATTGCCCGTCACCTGGTTGTGGGCGGCGGCCCGTGTCTTGGAATGACTCTCAAGACGCTGGCCGTCGCTCACCATGCCTTTAACATCTACCATCCTAAAAACTAACTTAACTAGAAGAGATTATGGTACGCTAAAGCTCGAAACTAAGACTAAGACCTCCACGTCCAGCCTGCTAAACTATTTACGATATACAATAGAGAGGTAACTGATTTTGTGCTTGGGTCAAAGTTGCTAATGAAAGGGTACTTGTGGTAAAAGTAATAAGGTAATGACGCTAACGGTTTGTGTTGAGCCTACAAGGCTCCTAGTAGAGTACATCAGGCGCAAGCACCTCCCGGCCGGGAGGACGACAGTTCAAACCCGTGTCCGGCCATCCTGATTTAAGTTTTTCGTGATTTCCCCAAGGGTCCATTCTTCTAATATCTTGGAGAGGTACGGCGGTGTTAATTCTAGCGTCATGATGTTGGGAGCCGTCTTAATTGACTTCATGTCATGGCTGGTTGTGATTAAAAGAACTCTGGCTACACAACAGTAGGCCTACGTCAATGACATCCTGCGTCCTCATGTGTTATCTCTCACGTGACAGTATCATGGCGGCATATTCGAGCAAGACAGTGCTCGTTCACATGGAACATGTCTCTGTTATCTGTCTGCGTGATGGTGAGGTGGCTAGCAAAGTCCGCAGATCTGTCCCTGAAAGAACATATGTGTGACCAGCTCGGTCCCAGTGCCAGCTTCCAGGATATCAGCTGTGGGTCGCTTGCTTCAGGGGAGGATACAACGGTTTTATGCCCCCCTTCTAAACTGAATTAGTGTGTGCATCTTTGCCATAGGGGGTACAACGTCATAGTGATAATTGGACGCATACTGCCAAGTTCTTCGTAACCGCCAGCCGTGGTGGCCAAGCGGTTAAAGGCGCTACAGTCTGGAACCGCGCGGCCGCTACGATCGCAGGTTCGA
Source organism: Schistocerca nitens (assembly GCF_023898315.1). Taxonomy (NCBI): domain Eukaryota; kingdom Metazoa; phylum Arthropoda; class Insecta; order Orthoptera; family Acrididae; genus Schistocerca; species Schistocerca nitens. The sequence continues at coordinate 190,461,891 of NC_064622.1, forward strand.
ATCCTGCCTCGGGCATGGCTGTGTGTGATGTCCTTAGGTTAGTTAGGTTTAAGTAGTTCTAAGTTCTAGGGGACTGATGACCTTAGAAGTTAAGTCCCATAGTGCTCAGAGCCATTTGAACCATTTTCTTCGTAACCTAACGCTAAAGGCAGAAGTACACATTTTATATATCAAGTATGGAAATTCACACGATTAAGTTTTTGAGTCATACGTAGGAATGCATAAAATTTTTCTGTAAGCACCGAAATAACAAGATACCCTCTCAACCCTTAAAGGTTAATTTCGTTTCCCCTTCTGGAAATGTGATGCCTTTAGCTCCCACATTTCCCGAGTTATATACTCACATTCAGTTGATATTTAGGTGCACTTACTTTTAATCTGTAGCTTGTGGCTTCTTGTTTTACATTAATATATGTAGTACATACATTTTTAGCTTAACTGACGCAGTGTATCATTCGCCATGTGCCCGAAAAATGGTTCAAATGGCTCTGAGCACTATGGGACTTAACATCTGTGGTCATCAGTCCCCTAGAACTTAGAACTACTTAAACCTAGCTAACCTAAGGACATCACACACATCCATGCCCGAGGCAGGATTCGAACCTGCGACCGTAGCAGTCGCGCGGTTCCGGACAGAGCGCCTAGAACCGCTAGATCACCGCGGCTGGCCCATGTGCCCGACTTAAGTGTTTGTTTATGCAGGAAATTACACCTCATACACAGTTCTAATTTTTTTATACTTTCATATACGACTTCAAAACTCATTTGTGTTTAGACACTGCAACTTTTTAGACGTGCCTCTGACATAAAAAATGTGTTGTTTTGTCACTGGCGTTAGGTTATTTCACAGCCACACTTTTTTAATGATATAATAGGGTTTGGATTATCACTTAATATAAATGGTTATCTTATTGGGGTAGTACCTGGCTAACATAGCTACATTAGAGCGAATGTTACAAAAGCAACACGTTTTCGGAGGCGGATGTGAATTACAAATTTTTGCTAACTTGCCTATGTTATTTATTTTATTATTATCTAGATTATTTTATTTTTTAAGACGTGTTCACAAATCTTGAAACAGTCACAGCTGAATAACAACATGGCTTTACAATACAAATAACCTGCCGCGGTAGCCGAGCGATTCTATGCGCCTCAGTCCGGAACCGCGCGACTGCTACGGTCGCAGGTTCGATTCCTGCCTCGGGCATGGATGTGTGTGATGTCCTTAGGTTAGTTAGGTTTAAGTAGTTCTAAGTTCTAGGGGACTGATGACCTCAGATGTTGAGTCCCATAGTGCTCAGAGCCATTTTTTGAACAATGCAAATATCATAGACACTACAACTCGAGCATGATATTATTGCACCTGGCCTCCCGTGGCCGTTATTGGGAACACACCACAGTGAACAAGTAGAGTGATGACTAAGTAAATCGCATCGCATCGTTTATGATTTTAAGGCAGTTGTGAGTATACTATGAATTGCTTAGCTTGCCCTTGTGAAATAACAGGATAAAATGTCACGATAAACCGATCGAAGTGCCCTCACACCAGGTGCAATAATATTTGGGTCGACTAACACACGTGGAAAATGCCATGTGCTTGGTTTCCATCATTGGATTACATTTTTTATGAAATCTGTTTCCTTGAAATTGTGCTTATTACGAAACGGTACTTATGTAGCATACTCAGGTCATTCATTGGAGGAGTCCCGTTGCAGCTACGTAGAAATCTGTCCCTGATTTGTTTTAGTTGCCCGCTAAGCCACAGACGCGTTTGGCGACTGCGAGCAGCAGGCCCTGGGCAGGGGATTTGCATGTTTAACGACCTTATTAGATTTGCGTTTGCAGCTGCCTCGGAGCTGCGCGGATCAGGCTAATATTTACGGAAAATATCGACAAGATAAAAAGAAAATTGGAGGAAAAGTGAGCATCACGTAGGCAGAGAGAGAGAGAGAGAAAGAGAAAGAGAAAGAGAGAGAGAGAGAGAGAGTGGAGGGGAGAGGAGAGCTGAAGAAAGAGACCCGCATTTTCGGGGGTGGACGGAGGGTGCCAATCCCGAGAAACCAAACATTTAAATTGAGCCCACGGCGGCGGCTGTTTGCACGTTTAATATTCGCGGCAGCTCACGGCCTGGTTCTGCCCGTGCTCGCTGGCGGCGCGTGTAGCGGGTTCTGCCGCGGAGACGCGGTCCGCCGCGGTGCCAGGGGAAGAAAGTGACTTAGCGAGGGGAGAAATAAGAAATTGGATGACTCCGCAGGGGGCCGAAGGAAGGGGAGGGGCCGCGACGACGTCGCAGCAGCGTCTGCAAGGAACGCGGGGGCGGCAACGGCGGTACAGCGCTCACAAGACCCCGCGAAACACTTGCGGTGCGTCGCGCGCTGCCGCGGTCCGGAGTTGCTCACATTTTTGGCGGCGGTAAAGGCGGTGCGCCCCCTGCACAGTCTTGCGAGCAGCATCCGCAGAATTTCATGAAACGACTTTCACTTTGCCAGTGACCAAAAAGAAAGCGGGAAGCCATTACGATGATAATCACACACGCAAGAAACTCCGAGATAGCGTCGCGTTACATCCGTTTGTGGAAAGGAACAGTACACTTCAGAAGTCTCTAAGTGTGGCAGTCCTGGAGCGCGTAGTAAGGCAAAAGCGACTTTCTCTCCCGCTAAAAGCGGCGTGCACGTCGTTTCTGGGGAGATCTGTCCGTCCGACTGGAAATCATACACCCGCCGGCTGAAATTTCAACTGTGTTGATGCACCGTCAGTAATTCTCTGCAGAATGCTGTGTTTGCAAGGAAGCAAGTTGTTACTAAAATAATATCTCGAAAGATAATTTTTATATCAACAGCAGCAATGTCGGATTTAATGAAAGAGGGAATAGTTTCCTGTTGCAGATGGCAATTTGTGAAATGTATCCGTTATCAATCCTGGTGCAACTGGTTGTCACTGGTAATAGTGTAAGTAGGCTGTTTAGGTTTTTATGTTGGTAACGTCACGTAGCGCACTCTATGAAAATCAGTGACTGTGCTGTGTGCAGTCTGTGGGTGGTTTGCACTGTTGGAATTTTCGCTACTGCAGTGTTGGGCAGTTGGATTTGAACAGCGCTTAGCGTTGCGCAGTTGGAGGTGAGCCGCCAGCAGTGATAGATGTGGGGAGAGAGATAGCAGAATTTTGAGAGCGGACGATCTGAACCTTTGTCCATCAGAAAGAGTAAATTTGTAATACTGTATATAATCAATTGATAAATATATATGATGACTTTTGAATATTATTAAGGTAAATACATTGTTTGTTCTCTACCAAAATCTTTCATTTTCTAACTATGCCTCTCAGTAGTTAGTGCCTTCAGTAGTTAGAATCTTTTATTTAGCTGGCAGTATTGGCGCTCGCTGTATTGCAGTAGTTCGAGTAACGACGATTTTTTTGAGGTAAGTGATTCATGAAAGGTATAGGTCATTGTTAGTCTGGGCCATTCTTTTGTAGGGACTATTGAAAGTCAGATTGCGTTGCGCAAAAAAATATTGTGTGTCAGTTTAGTGTTGATCAGAATAAGAAAAGAGAGAAATGTCTGAGTACGTTCAGTTCTGCTCAGCTGTTTGAAAGTCAAATAACGTAAGAGGTTTATCAGCACAGTAATTCATAAATTTTTCTAAAGGGGATGTTTCAATAGCTTATTTACTTCTGAAAGCACTGCAGCAACAATGTTTAGAATAACACAGCGAATCAGGGCATTGTTAAACACGTTAGTTACATGTTTTTGTAATGGAGAAGCAGAAATTAACCCTGTTCATGACTTCTCAGGCAGTAAATGGTGATCTGCACGAATCTGACGAAAAAAACAAATGTAGAAGTACCAAAAGGAAAAAAATCGAGAAGAAAACAAAGGAAAAGAAATCATGATGTAATCAATAAGTGAAATTTTATAGTTATATTTTATATTATGTTTACTTCTAAGAAACTTCACACACGATACGTTAAACTCGTTCTCAGAGATTAACATGTACGATTTTTTTTCAAAATGCACTCTTTTAAAACCAATTGTTTTTCGAAAGTACTCTTGTTTTTGAACTCGTAGAGTACTTATTATGCGATCTACGTCTATTACATTGTATTTCATCACGGCAACCAATGTTTATTCATGCCTAAGAAATTTTTTTAGATGTTTATAATAAGATGTAGCCAATTCAGTGAGTTAACTAAAACGCGTCTTGTTCCACGTACCCTGACTCGAAAGTAATAAGTGTATAAATTTTTGTGCTTTATCTAATAACCAGCAAAAGTTTTACACCTGCTTTGATAAACTCCTGGGATATTCGTATTCATTTTCCCTAGAAACGAATACTGAACATAAATACAGTACGCGTAAGCAGCTCACAACTATGAAGATACAAATCCACTGTGGGTTCATTTTGAATGGTAGTTCATTCCATAAACTTTGAGAGATCTTTGGTTAAGTACACACTATTTCCTAAAACGAAATCAGGCAGCTCCCTTGGCAGTAACAAGGCTGAATCATTTCTAAATATTCATGCATCTCAGTCAACATTCCGCCCCAAAAGAGAGATGAATAATCGCATAGGTACAATGTAATGTAGTCCTCCTTACAGGTTTTTTCCCAGACCAAAGTTTAGCAAAAATGTCAATTTATCCCACGAAAAAAAAAGTAAATTAGTCCATTTACGTTCACACAGAAAGATGACGATGAATATAGTGCCATTTATCTAAAGTTACTACAATCAAAGCTTTAAAATAACCCTGCCACTGGTGTGGGATATAATAGAGGTAGACATATTTTTCATGATCCACCATGCTCGAAGCTATAAATCGCTTCCAGAGGAGATCCCTCCAACATCTTCTCGTCTGTGCAATATATGCACGCACACTTCTCTGTAAGTTAGTGAAAGCGCCCACCAGAGAGCAACGAAATTATGCCATGATGATGATTTAATTCTCCCGAGTGCATTAAAGTCCGTCCCTCTCAACATTGTGGGAAGTGTAATATTAGTAAAAATGGAGAAATTACGACATTTATGAAGTCAAGAAAGTAATTTCGATGCTCAAACTTTATTCAATGCATAAAGTAGCATGTGACGTCGGATGTTGTCGAAACAGTTATATTTGACTGAAATGGAAATCTTGAGATTGGGAATAAAATTAGCAGACGCCTTATTCCCGAAAAAGTCGAAAAATAATATGGCCATTTCTCGTAACTTATCGATAGCATCTGTAAGTCGCCCCTTTCAATAAGTTCTCGCTAACTGTGAGCACCGTAAGGCAGTTGAGCATAAGACGTAGCTTAAGAGTATAGCTCTAAGACTGGAAGAATATATCGCTGCGTCATCTTTTCGGCCGACGCTTTTATACGGGTAGTCCTCTGGCAGCCAGCGCAGCGGATGTCCTTGCTTGGGGTGGGGGGCGCCCTATGACATATGGAGCGGGAAACATGGGAGCAATATGGGCGGCCGGCCGGTCACTGGCCCAGTCAGTGGAAACGTACGTCTTCCGCGAAGATACCAAGGGGAGCGCCAAGAGCCCACCGCTAGGCGCTCCGTATCCTGAGAAGCAAACTTTCTTAGTACCATCCCCACGCTTACGTCTGAGCGATACCGCACAACCACTTTGAACCGCAAGATACTGTAAAATATAATTCTCCGATACCACTGCGTTTTTTGAGTTGTCTGACGCTACGCTTCAAACGTATGAAACAGTATTGTACAATGGTGTGCAAAACTTAACGACAAAAGTAACTTTCATGCGATGTGTCACAGCCAAGTAACATACCTAGAAGAAATTTGGACCTCATAGAGAAAGAACTGATACAGTGTAGTACAAAAGATAACTGAAAGAAATACGAATGAGACGAACAGAAATGGCACTTTTACGCAAAGATAATAATCACACTGAAGACACAGTGATTTATAAGGGTCCCTTAGACATGGTAGTTAATAGGATGTGCGATCACCATGGAAGACAATGCATGTTCTGCAAGATGGACCCATGCTGGCCACAAGGTTGGCAGGGGATTCCATTTCTCCATTTGGGCGGCTGCCAACTGCCGGATAATCGTTGGCGCATGCTGATGTGCTGCGGTACGTCTCCTCGACGCATCCCACACTTGCTCGAAGAGATTTAAGTTTGAGGAACGGGCAGGCCAGTTCATTATTCTAAATGTCCTCTCGTTCCAAGACTTCCTCCTTCTGCGCTGTTCGATGCGGTCGCGCATTGCCATCCAAAATAATTATTTCAGGGCCGAACGCATCCCTGTGAAGATGTACAAATGGAGGAAGTACAGTGTCACGATAACAGTGACCGCTGAGTGTACCGTGTTCAAAGATTTGGAGGTCTTTACATCCTTGCAACATTATGTTTCCCCTTGCCATGACATTTCGACCACCAAAACGATCACGTTCGACAGTGTTTCAGGGCGTATTACGTGTTCGTACCTGTCGTCATATGAAGATTCGTCCAGAATCATCACTTAGACTGAACGTGCTCTCACCGAGCGAAGTGGCGCAGTGTTTAGCACACTGGACTTGCATTCGGGAGAACGAGGTTTCAAACCCTTGTCCATTCACCCAGACGCAGGTTTTCCGTAATTTCCCTAAATCGGTCCAGGCAAATGGCGTGATAGTTTCTTTGAAAGTGCAAGGCCGACTTTCTTCCCCATCCGAGACATAATCTGAGCTTGCGCGCTAATGGCCTCGATGTCGACGGGACGTTAAACTTAATCTTACTTTCGAATATTCTCTCATCTGAGAACACCACGCGACACCACTCCGCATTTCTCCAGTCTCTATGCAGTTGGCACCATTGAAAACGTTGCCGCCAAGGTGTGGTTGTTTGATTTGAAGATGGGGACCAAACAGTGAGGTCATCGGTTCCATCGGATTAGGGAAGCATGGAGAAGGAAGTCGGTCGTACCCTTTCAAAGCAACCATCCCAGCACTTGCCTGAAGCCATTTAGGGGAAAACGGAAAACCCACACTGAAGAACCAAAGAAACTGGTACACCTTTCTAATATCGTGTAGGGCCTCCGCAAGCACCCATACGTGGCACAACAAGACGTGGCATGGACTCGACTAATGTCTGAAGTAGTGCTGGAGGGAGTTGACACTATGAATCCTGCAAGACTGTCCATAAAGCCGTAGGAGTATGAGGACGTGGAGAGATCTTCTGAAGCCGGCCGCTGTGGACGAGCTGTTCTAACGCTTCAGTCCGGAACCGCGCTGCTGCTATAATCCCAGGTTGGAATCCTGCCTCGGGCATGGATGTGTGTGATGTCCTTAGGTTAGTTAGGTTTAAGTTGTTCTAAGTCTAGGGGACTGATGACATCAGATGTTAAGTCCCATAGTGCTTAGAGCCATTTCAACCATTTATCTTCTGAAGAGCACATTGCAAGACATCCCAGATATGCTCAGGATTGTTCATGTCTGTGAAGTCTGGTGGCCAGCGGGAGTATTTAAACTCAGAAGAGCGTTCATGGAGCCACTTTGCAGAAATTCTGAATGTGTGGGTTGGCCCATTGTTCTACTGGAATTGGCCAACTCCATCGGAATGCACAATGGACACGAATGGATGAAGATGATCAGATAGAAAGCTTACGTACGTGTCACCTGTCAGAGTCACATCTAGACGTATCAGGGGTACCATATCACTGCAACTGTACACGCTCCACACCATTGCAGAACCCGCACTAGCTTGAAAAGTCCCCTGCTGACATGCATGGTTCATGGATTCATGAGGTTGTCTCCATATCCGTACACGTCCAATCCGCTTGATAAAATTTGAAACGAGATTCATCTGACCAGGCAACTTGTTTCCACTCATCAACAGTCCCATATCGGTGTTGATGAGCCTAGGCGAGGCGTAAGGCTTTGTGTCATGCAGTCATTAAGGGTACAAGAGTGGGCCTTCGGCTCCGAAAGCTCATATCGATTATGTTTCGTTGAATGGTTCGCACGCTGACACTTGATGACATAGGTTTCAAATATCCAGCAATTTTCGGAATGCTTGCACTTCGTCACGTTGAACGATGCTCTTCAGTCGTCGTTGGTCCCGTTCTTGCAGGATCTTTTATCAGCCGCAGCAATTTCAGAGATTTGATGTTTTACCGGATTCCTGACATTCACGGTACACTCGTGGAATGGTTGCACGGGAAAATACCCACTTCATCGCTACCCCGGAGATGTTGTGTCCTATCGCTCATGCGCTGACTATATCACAACCTTCAAACTCACTTAAATCTAGATAATTGCCTATGTAACAACTACGCCAGACACTTGTGGTCTTATATAGGCGTTGCCGACCGCAGCGTCGTATTCTGCCTGTTTAGTTGTCTTTGCATTTGAATGCGCTTGCCTATACCAGTTTCTTTGGCGCTTCAGTGTAAATCAAGACTGCCGGACGCGAGTTTGAATCATCGTCCTCCCGAATGCGAGTCCAGTGTGCTAACCACTGCACCGCTGGTGTTAGGGTGTCAACGGAACACAACCTACTGGTCGTTGGGCAAAGAGACCACCTCAATGCAGTCGCTGTGCCCTTGTAGAATGTGAGACTACATGCTTGCAGTCCTGTTAAATGTGCTTACAATTACACCCAGCATATGACTTGGGGCTCCTTCGCGCAGCAGTAACCATGGTTCGGAATGCTCCCCATTCACGTGAAACAGCGCTATGAGTAATATCAAACTCCTGGGCTGCACACGTCACACTTTGTCCTTCTTCAAGCTTCCCAATGATTCTTTCCCGTGTGAAGTCATCCACGTGTTTTCTCCGCACCATGTTGTAAGGAAGAACGCTACCAAGGTGCTCCATAACTGTTCGGCGGTCGGCATACACTGGCTTTCCCGTTCCTTCAGCTGCCTCGTGTTGAGGCGCCAGCGCCATTTGGGGCTACAGCCACGCTGATCTCACGCCGTGTGACATCCAGCTTTCTGCGCACGACTAGGAGACCTCTGCCAATGTGCTCCACACTTACTTTCATTTTCACCGAGTAGTTAATATGTTATGTTACTTCATCTATCTCGTCCTTAAGTTTTGCGGAGCATTGTATTTCAAGTCTAATACTTTTATTTTCCCCTTTTCTTCGTTTTGTCTCCGTCGTTGTCACGGTCATCGCACTTACTACGAATTATGTGACAGAAAAGAAAGAAAGAACGAAGGAAAGTCAAATTTAAGCGTGTGATTGACAGTGAATGTATTAAAAATGAAAAACCAGTTCTAATAGATATGAATGTGAGACAAAATGTTTTCTGTACATTTGTGTCAGCAAGTAACCGTACGTTTTGTGGCGGGAGGTACTTAGTGAATTAGATTCATTTTTGCGCTCCTCAATTCATTTCACGGGTGGCAAGCATGACGAAAGACTGGCAGTAGCCCGTATGAGGCTGCATTTCTCTAATTTTAGAGTCGTGATCGTTACGCGAGACGTGTGCTGGAGGAATAAATGCGAGTGTAGTTCTTCCCTCGTCTTGGACCGTGGGCTCTCGGAAATTTGTGATTAAGGCTCTTCGCTATACATTTCCTTGCAACGCTTCCTACTGCACTGAGCACTTCCTTGAACCTTATGCTGATTATATAAACCAGTCACGAGTCACGGAGCTCTTCATTGAATTTTTTATAGCTTCCGTTAATTCAGCTGCGCAAGGGTCTCAGAACGACGAGCAATACTCAGGGACTGGTCGAAAGCGGCTCTTGTAACCGACGTCTTTCGTCTGTGAATTACATTTCTTCAGGATTCGTCCAATAATTGTGAGTCTGACATTTGTCTCGGATCGTAATGAAGGGAAGGTCAAAGCATTCGACCAAAGTGCTTTTGGACGACAAGCGGAATGTTAAATCAGGGTGGATACACAGTAATTTGTACATTTTCCCATCCTAGTGCCTTAATCACTGTACAACAACCCCTGTTTGCTAGGCAACAATTGCTTCTCCCGCTCTCTCATCGATTTTTTTACTACAGCAGATATTTTGCAAAAACTGGTCCACAGTTACCAAATTATAAAAGGGGAAAAATGAATATTTATTTTTCTCATTTTCACCTCTCAGTTGCACACACATTTTTCGAAATGACTAATTTCGATCAAAATTTGATGATATTCGGCTTTAAATACTTGCGTAAGCATCCCGTCGTGTCCGTACAGGAAATGCACATCAGAATACTGTATCGCATGTACAATCTTGTTGCTATTGTCTGACTGCAGAGGTTTCCCACGTATCCTTACAAGTTACTTACAAAAACGATTTACTAGTCTCAGTTTCTCTTCATATCGCGTGTCTACCTGAGTGCCTCAGTCGCCGATTTCCTTCTCGTAAATGTGGATATCTACGTCTCAGAACAGTATAATCGCCGCATCATGAAGAAAGTGTATCTAATCTGCTGATGAATAATCGCATTTGTACCATTAACACGTACAAAAGCCATCAACCTACGCTTTGCAGATGATACTAACCTCATTGCAGGAAGTGAGGAGTAATTTAGGAAGGGATCTGCTCTCCAGACTGAAAACTATTAGTTTTGTTTCGGTGTAGAGATAAACATTAAAAAACTACCTCGCGAAAACTTACATATTAAACGCGCAAAGAAAGTTGACACTCGGCGCGGTGGCTGATGAGAGCGACTGTAAATGAGAAGTGCCTTTACGGTCGCTCCCATCGGCCACCGCACCGAGTGTCACCTTTGTTTGTGCGCATAATACACAGTATTAGATGAGAAATCTAGGAATATACTACAGCCTCAAACACATTGTGTCGGTAGGGACAGCGAATATTAAATTAGACTATTTACTTCGCTCACACAGGCATCCAAGCAGTCTCCTTCCCGCGCTCCCTGTGCGAATGGAAGACATCTGAATACGTGACGCAGTGGGGAGTAGACTCGGCCATACACTTTACAGTGGTTGCAGAGTATGGATGCAGGTGTAGAGTGTACACGTCCGTTGCGGCTCTGGCGCAGTGACTCTGACATTTTGTAAGAAAGGCGTCATACCCTCTTTTTCTTTTTTGTAGGAAGACTCTGCACGGCAGCAGGCGTGGAGTCTTTGACCTCGGTGCCCCTAGGTGGCCGCTCGTCGGCTCCTGAGGTAGCGGCGGACGCGTGTTATTCCTGGCGTCTCGTCACGGCAGACGTGACAGCTCCGGAGATAATCCAAACAGCTCGCCTCCGCCCCCTGGGGGAATGCTCGTTGTTTATCTGTTAGCCCCCGACTCTGGCCGTCCCTCGGATACTCGCAATGAAAGGAACCCTTTCACCGCGTCCGCTGCGTCCAGACGACCATTTCGAAAAATAACGCCGCCGGCGAACGAATAACAAAATAGAGATTAACAAATAAGCTAAGCGCCTCTGTTTGTGCGTCGGCCGCAGGAAATACGAAGCCGACTACGTATCAAAGTAGTTCGTCTGTGCTTGATGACGGCTGGCTTACGTCTCTTTAACGTGTGACTTGTCAGCGCTTAATGGCTGGAACAAATGTCTGCCTCGGTTGCTTATGTAATAACTAAGCTTATGGACATTTAAGAGTTTACCCAGAATTACCGTGTAAGTTGACGCTTTCGAAGACTGTGTCTCCAAAGCTGTATTGTTTCTTACTTTACAGAATTAGTGGTAAAATAATTCACAATACTGGTTCACCCAGCACAGCGTTTATATTCGCACGATCGTAATACAGTCGGTTACAAACAGGTGTTTTCGCTACTATGGGAGAGCGATGGACATGAGTGGATGCCACACACATGACCTGCGTAGCTTTTCTAATGGTTCAAATGGCTCTAAGCACTGTGGGACTTAACATGTGCTGTCATCAGTCCCCTAGACTTAGAACTTAGAACCTAACTAACCTAAGGACAACACACATATCCATACCCGAGGCAGGATTCGAACCTTTGACCGTAGCAGCAGCGCGGTTCCGGACTGAAGCGCCTAAAATCGCTCGGTCACAGCGGCCGGCTCGTGGCTTTTCCTTTGGTAGAGTTCTCGAGCTGTTTTCACTTAACCTTGTGAGCGACACTGAGGAGCTACTTGAAGAAATTGTTGCGGTTCCAGTTTGGAAGGATGACATTATCGGCCGGGCGAAATGTGTGTTCATCGTATTCCCCCACCCCAAGCTCTACCGTTTATTGACGCCTCGCGAGGGCATGAAGTGACGGCCGGCTGCAAAGACATTACCTTACGGGACGATATCCCTATGAAGCTTGGTTTTCAGTTTCATAATCAAGTGATGTGGTTCGATTTCATCACAAATGAACAATAGTCTGTCAAACAGGAGTAAGTGCAAATATTTTCCAGAAGAATCGATATTTCAGTTGAGAAAAATACGATTCGGCAAGATGTTATGTTAGATCAAAGTCCTACGTCTGTGTTCAAAAATGTTCAAATGTGTGTGATATCTTATGGGATTGAACTGCTAAGGTCATCAGTCCCTAAGCGTACACACTACTTAACCTAAATTATCCTAAGGACAAACACACACACACACACACACACACACACACACACACACATGCCCGAGGGAGGACTCGAACCTCCGCCGTGATCAGCCGCACAGTCCATGAGTGCAGCGCCTCAGACCGTTCGACTAATCCAGCGCGCCCTACGTCTGTGTCCCTTTTCAGGTTTATGTTCTGCGCATTAATCTTATCATTAAGCTATAACTGATCTGCATCTTAAACATTTACATTTAGTACCGTTGTGCTGTGTGACCTGTCGAGTTTTGTTGTGAGATGTAACGTGGTCTAACCCTCCTAGTACCAGGATTTTTTTGTCTCATTGAGTGTCACTGGAGTCATATAATGTACACCGGATGTATTGCAGTATTTTAGCGAACGTTCAGTGTTACAGTCATGATTATATGATCACAAATATTACGTTCGAGAAACAAGAAAATGATTAGACTGGGGTCACACTGAAATCAGTGGTATTGGAAGTGTTAAACTGCCACTTTGACTTCTGTTCAACTTATCATAATTTGAATTAATCTCTGTCATGTTTCGCTATTTGCGAAGGTTATGTAAAACTATGAACCATATTCCTACTAGCAATTTATCGATCTCAGGGATGATGGTTATATTTTTCCCCCTGCACGTTTACGTCCGCAGCTCGTGGTCGTGTGGTAGCGTTCTCGCTTCCCACGCCCGGGTTCCCGGGTTCGATTCCCGGCGGGGTCAGGGATTTTCTCTGCCTCGTGATGACTGGGTGTTGTGTGTTGTCCTTAGGTAAGTTACGTTTAAGTAGTTCTAAGTTCTAGGGGACTGATGACCATAGATGTTAAGTCCCATAGTGCTCAGAGCCTGCACGTTTAATCTATGATTCAAAATGTCGTGTGTTCGTGACGGTGAGTTGCATTGAACTATTGGTCGCTAATACATGACTTCAAAAAGTAAAGCTGTCATCGATCCGAAGATTGTTTTGATCATCACAGCGCTTTACTAGACATGTTCCTATTGGAGGTGGCTGTATTTATTTGCATTTTACTGACCTCGAAATTGACTCACCCAGCCAGTTATAGGGAGCCTACAGTTGAACGTGGAGTTCAAACCATGGTGCAACTAGGCATTCTTCACATCAACAAACTTTGCCAGAGGTGAATGAAGTGGTACGCGACAGATAAAAATCCTGGGATTGACAGGGGATGAGGTGTGCGGTGATATTCTCCTAAAAGTACAGAGAGGGAGTACCAAGTACTGTCATGTGATCCTGAAGTGCATATTGCTGCATTTCTAACAGAGGGGTTACAGTCCGTGTCAGTTACGGAATATCTGACTTCCTTGCGGAATTTCAACTCATCTCTGCTGTGCAGAAAAGCTATGTGTGGAAAGCGCTGGTTTCCTATGGAGCAATGTAAGCTTTTTTGTTTAAATTCAGTTATTGCTCTCGTGGTACAAACAATTCTATTTTATATCTAAAGAAAAAATAATTGGTTATTTTTATGAGGCAATTAAAATTTCGAGCCAGCGATTTAATTTTTAAGACTGGTTTGTTTAAAGGAGAACATCACCTGCCTTCTTCTTCTTCTTCTTCTTCTTCTTCATTTCATTGAGTAGGCTTGCAGCCTCTTTCGTCTTCACTGAAGCCATCTGTTCCTCAATCGTCCTACATTTCTCTTACTTATTGGCCTTGCCGTCTCTTTTCCTTATTTACTAGAATTTTTGCATGCAGATAGAAACTGTTTATTATTTGCATCAAATGTCTCGGACAACGCCGTTACCCATCATGTCCCAAAGCTTACTTCTGTCCATTCTATAGAAAAACCTTTCGTAATATATGACTGTGATGTGAATCTCTGTGTTGTATTCACATTGTTTTTTAAATTAATTCCTATACAACAGTAACACTGCCATTACAAGATACTCCCTTTCTAAAACCATTTCCTTCCTCCATTATGAGAGCGTCAGGTATCTTTCTCGTTCTATTGTTTAAAATTGTTGCTTTGAGCTTTTAAGAGGCATATAATAGGCTTATTCTTCTATAGTTTTCACAGATTTTTCTTCTTCATTTTTTTGTACAGGGATATCACTACCGCCGTGCAGCACGATTGAGGAATCCCTGTCGTCCTCCAGTATTAATTTAAGACGCGTATTTGTAACACTAACTCTTCGTGTTTCAGGAAATTTACACTGATTCCTACGGTAATTAAGGGACTAAAGGGTCTTGTGCTCCACTAATTATCTCCAATCTTCATAACAGTGAACTGTAGGAAATGACATGGTCTGGTACCCCTGAAACGGCAGAAAAGAGCCCACATTCGCAGTGTGTTTTCTGTTACTAGCACAGAATAACGGAAACTTGTGTCGGGACGTGTGGAAGGCCAAGCGATGTCGCCCGCCAGTCTGTGTCTTTATCTCCTGCTCTCACCCTCTTGCACTTTTCTCCGAGTTTTTCTGTTGTTTTTATACGAGGGAGCTGTCGGCGGCTGCGTTTACCGATCGAGACGGACAGGCGAGAAAACTGTGTCGGAATTTCCATAAATCCGATCAGCGGCGGCGCGGGCCCTGGGGCGCCCTCTTCACAAGTTGTCAGCCGCGCTGGGCTGGGATTGCGCTCTGAGCCCCGGCTCCGTGCCAATATCTGCCGCGCGGCGCGACAAAAGCCCCGGCGCCTGCAGAGGAGCGCCCATCTCCTGCACTGATAGGCAACTCAGCTGACAGCGTCGGTACAAGTAATTACTGGACATGGCTGTAATGAGAGGCAGGGCGGTCATTTCTCCAATAGTCGGGTCGGAGACCCGTTATGTCACGTTAAGTCACAACTCAATTCGGCCACTTCACAAGGATTCTTTTCCTGAAAGTCAAGGAAGTTTATGCATGTCGCCTGAAATTTTAGCCGGACTTTTTTTTATGAAAGATTGATGTCATGTCAAGTGGAGATATATTTGCGGAAAATGGTTAGTACTCTAAAATTTTATATTACAAGGTAATGTCACATGTGCCTTTACAAATTTCGAACATCTTCGGATCTATATGTGGTGTCTGTCCATTCGGGACAGAGAGAGGTGGCGCAGTGGTTAGCACATTCGGGACGACGGCGGTTCAATCCCGCGTCCGGCCATCTTGATTTAGATTTTCTGTGATTTCCCTAAATCGCTTCAGGCAAATGCCGGGATGGTTCCTTTGAAAGGGCACGGTCGACTTCCTTCCCTGTCCATCCCTAATCCGATGAGACCGATAATGTCGCTGTTTGGTCTCCACCCCCAAACAAACCCCAACTCTCCATTCGGACATGTCCGAATGAACAGACACCACGTATATATAAATAAGGCGAGGACGACCAATGATCTGTTTAGTGCGGATGCCCACCATTCGTAGTGTGTGGAAAGGCTGAGAATTTGGGTCTGACTAGTGAGTGGAGCTGTGATGACCACTGTGTCCGGATGGCGCAGTGGCCAGCGCAACTGCCTAGTGAGCAGAAGACACGGTTTCGACTCTGTCCGGCGCAAAGTTTCAACCTTCCTCACTGATTTAAATCAAAGCCCACTCGCAGTCGATGTCTTAATCTTCAGCTCTGCTGAATCAAATAAAAGGCTTGTCAAGATGATCTTACATAACTAACGAAAATAATAAAATATAAAAATGTGTACGATACTCATTCTAGCTACAGAGCAACCCGTCAGTTTAGCGTGCTGCGTGCTGCCTCACTTACGCACACACATTACGAAATCAAAAATTACAAAGTAGTGTGAGATAACATGTTAGCAGCTGTCATAATCTAAACGTGATGTATCAAAACAGTTACCAAGATAAAACTTTGCTCAGTGTATAAAACTAGAATGGAAGAGAATTTCGCAGTTTGCACCTTGAACATGCATCCTTCAGTCCTGCACATTACCGTGCTGGTTTTGCGAGCATGCCACCAGAGGAAGCTGTTTTTCCTGGTTCAAGAACATGTAGAGCGTGCAGTTCAGCTCCTGTGATGCGCTGGTTTCGTCATCGCCGGGCTAGTCTCGCCCGGTGTGAAAATCACAGCAGCATAGCTGTATCTGCATGTATATGACTGTGTCTGTCTGTAAAATGTCTTTATGAAGTTAAAGGAAATGCTATGTATTTAAAACTGTTTTGTCCATTGAACAGGATGTCTGGTTTCTTGAAGTGAAGCGTGAAAATTTCTTCACCCGTTATGCTAACGAAACGATTCTTTAGGGCCTGTATGCATTACTTCCATTTGGTGTCCTGTGTGGTTTATATGTATACCGAATACAGCTGTATTATTTGTGCCTGCGTGATCCTTGAATCGAGTATGAAAATTGTGTTCTGTCTGTCCTCTGTTAAACTTATCACCCACTACACATTTAATTTCATATACGATGTCCCAGGAAGAACGATCAATATGAAATGAACGATAATTCGAAACAAAAAAGCAAGTAAACACGGGCTCTAAAATGCGTACCTTAAGAGCTAAGAGCACTTGTTCAGGAAAAGAGATGTTTTTCACAGAAGAGAAGATGAACAAATGCTCATATTAAGATACGTGCTTTAGAGCCCATGTTTACTGAAATTTTTTTTCTTTTTTGGTCCAAAATACTACCTCTCAAAATATGGAAACCAAGGAGCTTGCAGCAGAAGAAATATTTTTCACAGTATGGAAGATAAAGTACTGCTCATAGTTTAAAACGTATGCATTTCAGAGCTCGTGTTTACTAGATTATTTGCTTCGAATTATCACTCTTGTCATATGCCTTCCTCCTGTGACACCCTGCATACTCCTGATTTGCTGAATTGTCATTCGTAGTCGTCGATTTTACGTCGTAAGCTCATTTTAATGGAACCTTGTGTACGAAGAGCTGTGCTAACTGTTTTAGGAGTAACCTTACCGTTTTCTGTGGTATTTGACAAACTGTATACGGTGAATGCTTGTAATCATAGTCTGTTTTTCTACTACAGCTTGCAAACAGATTTTTTTTCATGAGTACTGAATGTTTATTCTAATGACAATGTGAAATTTGACACATAAGAGTGAAAATGAAACGAAAATTAGGCTCTACGATTGAAACTGCAGATATGTGGACTGATAAACTGAAAGTTTATTTAATTAGCATAACACCACGTACACCAGTGCCTTTTTAATAAAATTTTAGTAAAACGTGATCAGATGTTTCGGTGTACATGCCCCCGTCTTCAACAGGCTACTTGTTCCAGTGTGTTACACAAAGAATTTACAAACAATAATCATACGAATGCTTTTACGGCCTGTGTTTACCTCCTGGGTGACACTGGTTTTCAGGAAATTAGGCCTTGCTCTAACGTGGGAGTTTCGTCAACTGAAAAAGTACAGTGTCCATGGATTACATTTTTAAGCAAGTCATTGAGGAGACTCAAATGCCTACAGCTCCACTACTTCTGACGATGGCCGGCCGGAGTGGCCAAGCGGTTCTAGGCGCTACAGTCTGGAACCGCGCGACCGCTACGGTCGCAGGTTCGAATCCTGCCTCAGGCATGGATGTGTGTGGTGTCCTTAGGTTAGTTAGGTTTAAGTAGTTCTAAGTTCTAGGGGACTGATGAGCTCAGAAGTTAAGTCCCATAGTGCTCAGAGCCATTTGAACCATTTGATCCTCTGACGATGTCTCCCGCAGTAGGACATGAAAAGTCAAGCAGAAAAACGTGCCTTAGATCACAGTTTAATGCGCAGCCAACAGATTTTACTAAAGTTATAGACGCTGTGTTATTTTCCGCTACGCTTTTAGGTTGAGGTTTACACACACACACACACACACACACACACACACACACACACACACACACACACACACACACACACACACATCTGCGCGCGTTTACAGAAAGAGAGAGACAATTCTTTTAATTCTTCTTTTTCTCTGCTTCTGAAATTGGTGGAAATGTTCCTAAAATAAATATTATAATACAAATTGATTTTTTTAAAGATCTGATTAGAGTCGTAATAATTACTTCAAAGAGAACAGTAAGGAAAGCAGGATGTAATTTGAGCGAATGTACAGGTACATGGTTGGACAGCCACAACCTTAGTGTCTTTGTCAAGGAAAGTCAGACAGGATAGCGCTTGAGACAGAGCGTCACAGCCGTCTGAACAGACTAGAGCAATGTCCTGCAACGTTGTATTCGACGAAGAATTGCCCGTCTGCTCTACACAGTGTGTGGCGTGCCTGTACATAGCATACAGTGAAATTTAAACGCGAGCTTATTGAGATAAACTGCAACACCCATTTCGCACGCCCGACTCTCAGTGAGAATTATAGCAGCCACTTCCGATGGATGACTCTAGTTGTCCCGGCTACAGCCATTCCAACGCCTCGGAAAAGGAAAGCGAAGAATAGCCGGGATTCCAGAGAAAAAGCGCTTGGAAATCGCTCACTGTCGCACGAGCGACATAGCCTCGTTTGTTGAAAGCGGTGAAATTACCGTGCGTGACCCGCAATGCTTGGCTAATAGGAATAAATAATACCGTTCGTTATGACTCGCTCGCTTTTTGACAGTTCCACTATCCAAGCGCGCAGGCGCGAGAGAAAAACAGGCCGCCCGGGGGCGAGAAAAAGAGAGACGTGAACCTGTTGATGGAGCGGCCCGAGGCGTGGAAAGCAGTGTCGGCGAACCAAACGACGCACACTTCTCGTGGCGGTCATTGATTATGTAATCACGGCGCCCGGATAAATAACGCTTCATTTTTATCACCTTACAACCGGCTTTTCATAAAGCAGTATCAGCTGGAATAAATCTTGGCGCTAAGGTCGGCATCGCGTGTGAGGTCTCGGCTGTGCAATCCAGCCAAGGTGGCACCTAGCGCCGATCTTGCGGCTCACGTCCCGACCGAGTACTAACAACCAAGGCGCACGGATATTGGCGGAGAATGAAGCTCAACTATAACAATAAATGATGTCGTAGGTAAGACAACTGGCTAACAATCAGGAAGAGTACAAATCCCCCTTCTCCTGACTCAATGCACGTTTTCCTTCGTTTCTCTGAATGATTTCACGCGACCAGTTGCTTCCTCTAAGAAGCACACTGACAACTGTCTATTTCGTACCCTGTCCTTGTCTATCTCTAATGACCTTACCGTCGACAAGACGATAAACTCTAACCTTGCTTTTTTTCCCACCATTCAAAATACTGCAGGTGTCAACGACAATAAAAGGTCTTATTTACACGTATATTACGTTCTGTTTGTTTATAGTTTCTTTTTTTGTTAATGACTCGGTTTCAGTCCGGAACCGCGCGACTGCTACGGTCGCAGGTTCGAATCCTGCCTCGGACAATGATGTGTGTGATGTCCTTAGGTTAGTTAGGTTTAAGTAGTTCTAAGTTCTAGGGGACTGATGACCACAGATGTTAAGTCCCATAGTGCTCAGAGCCAATGACTCGGTTGTTTGGTTGGTAAGACCCAGCACTCGATACTCGGCTGGACCTAAGACTGTTTATTTCCTTTGACGAAGATTTTTTTAATGTGAAAATATCAAGTTACACCGCGCTTCAGACTCCACGTTAAACTTTGTGTCTGTCTGCAAGTAGTTTGGTAAGTCCGTGGGAGGCAAGAATACACCGTCTCAAAAAGGTGTACCTTCCAACCAACTTTTCCCTTGAGGTCAGTTTTTCTTAATTCTTTGTAACCTTAAACCTGTTATACAGGAACTTCTCAACACGTCCTCACCGGCCGAGGTGGTCGAGCGGTTCTAGGAGCTACAGTCTGGAACCGCGCTACGGCTACGGTCGCAGGTTCGAATCCTGCCTCGGGCATGGATGTGTGTGATATCCTTAGGTTAGTTAGGTTTAAGTAGTTCTAAGTTCTAGGGGACTGATGACCTCAGAAGTTAAGTCCCATAGTGCTCAGAGCCATTTGAACCATTTTTTTTCAACACGTCCTCTTTAGCATGTTATTCAAAGGAAAGTACAAAGTCTGATCTTTGTCCTCGAGACGTATGTTTCTCTGTATGCAACACATTTTATAAACTGTAAAACCTTGCTGGCCTTAATCACACTTCAGTAAAGATACATGTTACATGATTTTCTTCGACGTTTTGAAGGTCGCTACTTTTATTAATTAATGTGCAGTGTAGAGAGAAAGGAAGTTTTAAAAACAGCGCAAGTAAATGTGTCTTTCCGGGAAGACAAAAATGCTCATCAGATAATTCCGAGCCAGAAAATGTGCAGCTGTAGTAAGTTGCTTTTTGCTCAAAACGCTCATCTTGGCAGTTTTCATTTGTCGTCCTAATGTAGTTTACACTTAATGTAGTCCGAATTACAATGGTTTGGGCGATAGCCCGTTGACGAATGATGAGTCATTATAAGCTCAACACTGTAAAAATGATTTAATGATTGGTTCTATTGCTTCCGTTATTTTCTGTTGTAGGAGTAGCGCTCCTCAAAAGCACAGTCGACGATATCGGGTCTGAAGAGGCCCCCACACGTCCAACAATACTATTAAACCGTCAACATGCTGATCGTCTGAGCTCCCGTACTTCTAGAAGTATTGACGAAGAGTGTTGATATCTTTCAACATATTCTCACTATTGTCAATACCTACTGAACAGGTAAGGGCGGGTTCCCGGGTTCGATTCCCGGCGGGGATCAGGGATTTTCTCTGCCTCGTGATGACTGGGTGTTGTGTGATGTCCTTAGGTTAGTTAGGTTTAAGTAGTTCTAAGTTCTAGGGGACTGATGACCATAGCTGTTAAGTCCCATAGTGCTCAGAGCCATTTGAACCATTTGAACAGGTAAGGTAAAGTTTTGATAGTTGGACCATATTCTCCATTCATACGTTAACACAGCTTCGTGAACTAGCGACATGGCTTTAGTGTGCGTTTTTCATATTTTAAATTCGCCTTTGTGCATATCATACACCAGATTGAATTGTTCAAGCTCTTTTAACAGGTGTATGCAAGGACAACCGTTTAGGATGGTCAATGGTGGATGCTCTGTGACACTGATGACTGTATTAATTTGAAATTATAGTACAGGTTGCTGAATTTCGTAGCAGTTGGGAAAAACGCTTCCACTTCGAAAAATGCGTCATATATCTGCTGTTACTAGTAGGAGGTCTGCGAAGTGCATATCAGTTTCCCAAATTATAACAAAATGTAAAAAAAGAAATGGTTTTACATTAATTGCCTGAAAGTATCCTTGTCAGAACAATTTAATTGCTTCACAGGTATCCACAGAATTTTACTAATTGTTTTTGCTGATTCTCAGAACTAAACTTCGAGCGTTCACGCGACCTGCCTATCACCAAAAATCTCAAAGTTACTCATAATCTCTCGTCGACTACAACAGCTCCTCTGTATAAAGCATTTTGCTTCTGTATTTTACCTTGCATCAGTATTAATATTAATAACAGGGCTCATCGGAAAACAATTTATGAAATATTTCGGTACGTGGTTGTGATCTGAGTCAGTAAATTAACAGGTGAAAAGGTCCTTTTTTTCAACCTCACTTGGACTGTTCCCTATTTTTTGTTGTTGCATGCATGCAAGCTGTAGGCAATGTAACTGCAGCATATGCTTTCTTTTGGGTGTTGTAAAACCGCTCTGTCAACTGACAGTTTTTCAATGTTATTGATAGTGTGATGTCGCTTCATTACGCTGAAGGTTTGACAAACTAGTACTGTCAATAAATATTAAATCTGTGCAGGTCCCTTAACGTATCTGGTATGGGTACTATTTCATGGACTGTGGAACATTGTCAGATAATCTCCTCGAAACAAAATGTAACAATTAGGAATGAAGATGAAGTGTCATTGAGACAAAATTGTCCAAATGGTATTTAGTTTCTGCACCATACTCCTCTAATTTATTTATAACACAACAAGATGATTGTAAGAATATGTTGTAAACATAGTAGCTCTTCACTGGAAGACATTTGAAAGTGGCTGTAGAAAAAAAAAAAAAAAAAAAGAGAATAATGTGCCAACACGTGACCTTGTATCTGTTTTACGCTGCGCTCTCGCTTGTCTAACTGTACGCAGTGGGTGTATGTTCATCATAGTCCAACTCATACCCATTACGTACAAGCTCGGACAACAACGATCTCGTCAATTACGTAATATTTGTTATTGCATTTGTGACAAGTACAAGCTAGTGTAAGAGGATTCCCTGCACTCTGCCGTAAATTATACGTGGACAATAATGAAGCGCGCACATTAATCAGGATTTCGTGCATCACACACACACATCATCAGAGATATATGAAGGTCTTAATCCCACGCTATGCGCCCTGTACAAGCACTTCCCGTTACATGTGTCTGGCTTACGTACATAAACTGCCACGTCTATGTCTGTGTGCGTCAAAATGTATCTAGTCTCCCGGGGAGTTCCCCGGGCAAACAGGAAAAAATAAAGTATTTAGAACGGTAAGAGGGTGTAAGCTCTGACACTATAGTCTAAGTACGCTAACAGATTGGATTTTCAGACAGTAAATGTTAAAAATAACCGAAACACACACTTACGTGCGCTGAAGGCTGATAAATTGCAGGCAACATCTAAATAAATGATGATGCTTCGAAGGGATTGGTGATATTAATTTTTCTTGAGTTTTGCTTACTATATTGTGTCGTGTTTCATTTTTCAGTCCTGGGCGCACAGTGAGCATGTGGAGATCCCTAAAACAATAGTGTCTCCCGCAAAGCATGAAGCGCCTGTTGAGGGGTTTCGCCTGATTTCATGCAGCCCACATAACGTAACTATCATGCGTTTATTTCTTCATGACAATTCCCAGCCGCACACTGCAGGTGCAACGAAGACGCTGCTGCAGCATTTTCGATGAGAAGTGTTTGACCACCCACCACACACTTGGCCTTTTCTCTTATTTACATCTCCCCATTCGCTTGAACCGCTGGCTGTGAGGACAGTATTTGGGTACAGACAACGGGCTGCAGATCAGCGTAGGGAATGTGCGGGGATCACAGGTGGCTGCCTTCTGTGACGACGGCACTGGGAAATTGGTACGACGTTACGACGAAGGTCTAAGTCAGAGTGGCGACTATGTTGAGGCGTACTGAAAGGTTTAGTTAAAGGTCGCGAATAATTTCATATTCACTGTGATTTCCATTTCCCAACGATCGGAGGTTGAAAACTAAGTAGCTCTCGTACCTTACAAATAGCATAGTTACCACCTGATTAATTATAGAACTTTTACTGACGGAAGTGCTAAGAGAACCGTCTTGGAACAAGGATCAGAGGGAGGTGACTAAGTGTTTAGAAAACTGTGCTCGCATTCGGTGAGGACGGCGCTTCACATCAACATCTGAAAATTGTGATTTAGGTTTTTCGAGACTATTCGCAATCGTTTAAGACAAATTACCATTTTCTAAAAAAAATAAAAAGACTTGGTGGATTTGTTCAAATGGCTCTGAGCACTATGGGACTTAACTTCTAAGGTCATCAGTCACCTAGAACTTAGAACTACTTAAACCTAACTAACCTAAGGACATCACACACATCCATGCCTGAGGCAGGATTCGAACCTACGACCGTAGTGGTCGCGCGGTTCCGGACTGTAGCGCCTAGAACCGCTCGGCCACCCCGGCCGGCTTGGTGGATTTGTTTCTCCATATTCACCTACTCGCTCCCTCCAATTCCATGCTTCTTTTCCATCTGCAATGATCTCAGTGTCATGGGGACGTTTAACTATAACCTTCGTTCTAATAAGGATGACACCACTGAGACTGCTACGTTACTACCTGAATGCCTTCTGCAGCCAGAACTGAAATGATACAGCACATGTTTCAGTAACGGCAAGAAATTCCTCAGGAACACACTGGGAGGCTATTTGCTTCCACGAAGCAACGAATTAAATAGTGTACTGGAGCTCACTGGGGTCAAGCCAGATACTAATATTGATGATGGTGGAAATGAGTTCAGAATGAAATGAAAGACTGACAATTTAACGCATATAACAGCAAAATTTCTAAACCAGCGTGAATAAATGTCGTGTGACTGGGGCCTCCCGTCGGGTAGACCGTTCGCCGGGTGCAAGTCTTTCGATTTGACGCCACTTCGGCGACTTGCGGGTCGATGGGGATGAAATAATGATGATTAGGACAACACAACACCCAGTCCCTGAGCGGAGAAAATCTCCGTCCCAGACGGGAATGGAACTCGGGCCTTAGGATTGACGTTCTGTCGCGCTTACCACTTTTTTTTTTTTTTAATCTCACTTTGTTCACGTTTGTTCGTTGCATCTGCTCGGTGCGGACGTCGTAAGACATCCATTTAATTTAGTTATTGATCGATTAACTCAGTTTTTTTTATGGCTGAGGGCAGCTAACCCTCTGACCGAACACGCTGAGCTACCGTGCCGGCACCACTCAGCTACCGGGGGGCGGACTAAACCACTATGATGTGCATTTTAATACCCATTTTGAGATGAACATGTCCTCGAAGTTCATTAGTTTTGTAGACGTCGGTCAAGTGTCTAAATATCCGTTACAGCATGCGGCAAAATGTTCAAAAAAATGGTTCAAATGGCTCTGAGCACTATGGGACTCAACTGCTGTGGTCATAAGTCCCCTAGAACTTAGAACTACTTAAACCTAACTAACCTAAGGACAGCACACAACACCCAGCCATCACGAGGCAGAGAAAATCCCTGACCCCGCCGGGAATCGAACCCGGGAACCCGGGCGTGGGAAGCGAGAACGCTACCGCACGACCACGAGATGCGGGCGCAAAATGTTCAATTGATGAGGACTGTCTCCTGATATTTGCAGGTATACAAGGCGCATTACGTTCCAACAACCTCAAACATCGCGATAATAAATGGACGACATAATGTCTGCTTTATTGATGGTCAGATTATTCCATCTGTAATGGCTTCATTGACGACGAAACTTTAGACCTGTAAGGTCAGAAACAGAGAGAGAAAGAGGAGGAAAGAGAGAGAGAGAGAGAGAGAGAGAGAGAGAGAGAGGGGGTGGATCGAGTGAGAGATGCAGAGATGGATAAGGTACGAAGGCGTACACGATCCGCGTGCTTCAGCGACTTGGACGCCTGCTAAGGCACCCAGCCCACGCGCAGCGGAGAACGAGTCCATCAGAGGAGGCGCCGCTCGCTCAGAAGGCCGTGCATCCCAAGGTCCAGCTGCTATCGAACCCGCAGCACGGACGCTTTAAGCCACGCTAAGTCCCCCTCGCTCACCATGAATTATTCAGATTTTCTCCCTCAGCTTCAAACCGAATTTCTTGCTCGCGGTCTCCCGATTTCCCGCCTCTCCCCCCCCTCCCCCCTCTCCTTTCTCCTATGTCCCTGTTCACACTCGCCGACAACTCGCCTCCCCCATCCCCTTTCCTTCCTGCCGTCCCCTGGCTCTCCTTAACTTGACTATCTCGCGTGATCTCCGCCTTTACCTCGCTTACAAGTCAAACGTGCGCGTTCCTATCACGTGGCTCGCAGCCTGTCCCCTTGTCTCCTGTGTGGAGGCGCCTCTCTCCTGGCCGGCCCGTTGTATCAACTGTGTTGTCCCCTCCAGACGCTGCCGCAGGGCAGAGTAAAAATATAAACAGCGCCGGAGCCCCTCCTCCCACGGGGTCGCAGTTCCGCCGCCGGCCCCGCATTATACTTGTAAATTATTTGTCGTCAGCGGTTTGCGGCGCCTCGGCTGCTTTCGGCTTCGCTGAGCTCTGCGTTCTCGTGGCAGCCGCTAACAACCGCCCCCTGGAGCCACGGAGAAGACCTCTCTCCCTCTCCCTGCGGGAGCGTTCTTCAAACAACAGAGCAACTACAATGGGCCGCGTGCTGTAAAGTTGCCGGAGCGAAGGAAAGGAACCGTCTTTGTTCCCTTGCATTTATATTACCGTCATTTACGTGCTGCAGACATACCTGCTTTCAGCCGTCTTCGTAAGACTTACGGTAGCCACAAACATGCATTAGTCACTATTTATGACTTAATATTCTTGGAAGACACACTGGCGAATCAGTTGTATTATAGGCCTCGGATTTATTGCAGTAATATCGCCAATGCTGCTTTTAGTGGTAATAGGACGACGAGAAGACGGAAGAACGTCGTTGCTGCAGCGATTCTACTCGTTGAAATTGCTGCTGCAGCCCTGCCAATGATCCACTCGTGTCTGATGTAAGTAATGGCGTCGAGGGTAGTAGTTATTTTAGTAGCTGGGTTGGGTTGAGTGGGGGGGGGGGGAGACAAGACAACGAGGTCATCGGTCTCATCGGATTAGGGTTAGGGAAGGAACTCGGCCGTGCCCTTTCAAAGGAACCATTCCGGCATTTGCCTGGAGCGATTTAGGGAAGTCACGGGAAACCTGAATCAGGATGGCGGGACGCGGGATTGAACCGTCGTCCTCCCGAATGCGAGTCCAGTGATTTTAGTAGTGTCCGTCTCCTTCCATGGCGTATAGCAAAGACCTAACCGCGGCCGCGGCCAGAGTTCACACTTAATCCCTCATCTCATGGGACATAAAAACATACGTGGACCAGGGGCTGGTGACGTCAGAGCGTGGGACTCCACTTTACATTACAATGCGAAGCGTGAAATGAAGAGTCCGGCACGGCACAGATTTTTGCCTCGCTGATAGGAACATGGCCAATGAGGTGCGGCATCGGTTGCCAGAAGCAGGAATTAGGAGACGCCGTTTTGTATGGAACTCGTGAAGAATCCGGCATAAAAAAGAAGAGCCACACAGCCTTCAGTCGCAATCCCGTAAGTTTTTATTACTCTAGTATATCTAAATTTCGGCTATAAATAGTCATATTAAGTGCATTGGGTTACAATCCAACAACCCCCCGCCAATAGAGGCCTGTACACCAGTAAGATCGGGTGGTGACATGTACTGCCACAAGCCTTTTGGCTTGTAGCCGAAATGCACCGAAGACAGCCGTTTACAGCCGAAATTATGATATGCAAAAATAATAAAATCTAATGGGATAGTGACTGATTGCTGTGTTCCTCTTCTTCCTTACAGTATGCGGTCGCTGTGCAGAACAGTTCCTTACGGAATCAAAGTTGCTAAGCTTCTGGCATGTCAGATTTTTGCCTCGTGGAGAGGACCATGGTCAATGAGATGAGGCACTGGTTTTAAGTCAGAAGCAGAGATCCTCAATGTGCTGACACTTTGAAGAAGCTTATAGTCATACCACGTGCTGTAGCCTAGGTTTAGGCAATACTGCAGTACAACCAGATCCGTCGGGTTGCCAACCTGGCAGACATCAAAATCATAACAACAACAACAACATGTTTATGGTCAGCCTTACGGAAGGGGCTACTCGTACATGCGGCGTCAGCATCGCTGCACTATTCCTTGCACTGGTCACGTGTACGAAAATAGAGCGTGATAATTAACTTCTGCTCTGCCGGTATTCATAAGGCTGGACGGCTCCACGACACCCAGCTGAATTTTGAGTACAGTCAAAACATAAGAATCTACCAGCGAGTTCTACGACTGATTATCCAAGACCAGCGTAGCAATGGTGGTCTTCGAGCGACCTGCTAGGTTTCTACTCTCGTTTACTAATATTCAGCCGGTGGGGTGGCCGAGCGGTTCTAGGCGCTACAGTCTGGAACCGCGCGACCGCTACGGTCGCAGGTTCGAATCCTGCCTCGGGCATGGATGTGTGTGATGTCCTTAGGTTAGTTAGGTTTAAGTAGTTGTAAGTTCTAGGGGACTGATGACCTCAGAAGTTAAGTCCCATAGTGCTGAGAGCCATTTCTCTCTTTTTTTTTCTGCCGCGAACGAAAATGCGGCCATCAGAACCCGGATTCATCCGGAAACACTAACTGATGGTTTTCCTGTCCCCAGTGACACCGTTCCATACACCACTGCAGTCTGGTTCAAAATGGTTCAAATGGCTCTGAGCACTATGGGACTTAACATCTATGGTCATCAGTCCCCTAGAACTTAGAACTACTTAAACGTAACTAACCTAAGGACAGCACACAACACCCAGTCATCACGAGGCAGAGAAAATCCCTGACCCCGCCGGAAATCGAACCCGGGAAACCGGGCGCGGGAAGCGAAAACGCTACCGCACGACCACGAGTTGCGGACTGCAGTCTGGCATGTTTCTGCACATTCATCAAGGACAGACGGAGAAATGGACGACGAGCACGTTAGCCATGCCGCAATAAACGGCGACGAAATGTCACCCCTGATAGTGCACGATGTTTGTGCCAATGCCGAGGACGACGTAGATCTGTCCTGCAATGCCATTCGGATGGGGGGTCGATCTTCTAGCTAGGGTTCGTCTGGGTAGTGCGACCTGACCCATCTCGTCGCGTTCTATGGTATTCCATGAACATTCCGCACACACCCGTTGCACTGCCGAAATACTTCGTCCCACACGAGCAGCAATTTCCCGGATGGATGCATCACATTATCTAATGGCAATAATTGATCTCTGTCAAACTCACTGATTTTGTGGTGCGGTTCGCGCATACATCTGCGAGGCATGGTGCACGTCTGTTCAAAGTCACACCGATCCATTACCTTCGGCTCATAGCAACAACGAGAGCCGTCGACACATTTTACTGGTAGGTGGTGTTGCGCCGCGATATCGCTGTTGACCTTGAACCTGCAAGCCGACGTGGTTCAGATGCTAATCATTTCTGCAGAATGTGAACGTCCTATCTCTAGACCAGGGGCCTCCAAACTACGGCCCGCGGGCCGAAACCGGCCCGCGTTAGCTGGCCGGACATCCCCGGTGTCCGGCCCGCCAAATATTTGAGGTGGTACCTATACTGCCAACAACTGAGTTTCGAGGCCTATCGCGACCAATACACCGCGACATTGGCTCTGCTACTCGCTACAAGACTACATAACTAAACTTATTGTTGCACCGCTTGAAATAACAATGCGTTGACATACTCTACCACTGTTACGTCTTACAGTAATAGTGTTGCCAACAACGATTTTGAGATTTCGTTAACTTTGCAGGACACTTTCGTGAAGAATGTGCAGTGACATACTTTTTTGTCGGTGAAATTCGCCAGAATAAAATACGCCAGAATTTCGGTCAGGTACGTCCACCAATCAAAATTATGTAATTAAATAAAAATCGTAGTTCGTTTCAGTGCCAGCTGTTCCCACAACCTTAGATTTTTGCGATTTCATCTTTCCTTTAGCCTTACACTACGGTGATCATTGAGTGCTAGGGTGCTTTAATCCCTCTAGGTAGATCTTGGCCCTTATGACTTCGTGGAGGAGTCAATGTGGCCCGCGGTCTAAAATGTTTGGAGACCCCTGATCTAGACGTTCAAGGTGTTCTGTTTTTTTCCTGATCGTGAATGTACTTAACCTTTGCTGCCACATTCCAGTGCACCTCTTAATTTATTAAACATCCTACAAACGAGGTTCAAGCGTAAGTGTAAATTACGAAGCGTTTACACGCTGAAGTGGAGCGAGGGCGGCGGCACCTAGCGGCGCGTGAGTTGCCGCCAGCGACGAGACTCCAGGCCACGTGTGGGAGCCACGTGGGCCGGGGCTGGTGTAATATTCAGAGAGAGCGCGCGGCGAAGATGCACGGCGGCAGCGGCGGGCGCGGGGGAACAAGGCCGGCCGTCCCCCGAGTGCCGCCAACCAGGAGTGATGGCGGATTCCGCAGCGCAGCGCCTCCAAGATACGCACTGCGCCACTCCGCTACTCAAGGACGCCGGCGTGCAGGCCGAGCCGCCTGCTGGCGCGGGAGCACTCCCAGACCGACGGGTTAAGCAGTGAGATCGCTACACGCATAATACGACTAGCTCCATTGTGTACAGGAAGCAGTACCCAAGCATCCGTTGTCCTTGAAGACGGGAGAAGGTGTTCAATCCAAAATTTCACAACAAGAGAAAAACATCAGATTGCTGGGAATAGAGTACGGTCCCTTTACTCCGCTTACAAGTACTTGAGTCTGGTGGCGAAGGGTCTCTGCGAAATCCATGTTCTAGTTTAGCTCTGCGTTTTCCAAAGCCATGGATGTCTTTAGTTACGGAGACATAACTATAATGAATAATCCATTACGGATTTTGTTGAACCTCCTGACTATACCTACACACCCATACATATCTGCTACAAGCCTCTAGAACAGGCTGTTCCAGCTCGTGGGCTCCGTTGTGAGCCACGGAGCGCTCCCTGCTCCAGGGAGCCGCGTCGCTCGCTGCGACCATTCCAGTGGGCCGGCACGCCGGCACGTGGCAGGCGGCAGGGCAAGCGTTTTGATGTGCCAGCTGCGTCTTACAAGATCGGCAACCTCATACTCTTAGCTGATAAGACGTGCTGACGTGTTACCCCAGGAAATACGATGTTCAGGAAATAAATAAGGAACAACTGTTTTACAAGAAATTGCATACTAAATTTATTGGGCCTCTGTAGCTTGACTTTTCATTACAAGATCGAAAATATCAGGCGTCAAAGTGTTCGCAGCGTTAATGCGGAGAATGGCCTTCATTGTTGCATCCTGAAGAAACGATCGTCCCTTACTTTTTACTCTTTTCATTGCTGAGAAAAGCTGCTCACAACAATGCGTAGATCCAAACGTGCACATGATCTGAGCGGCATTGTTGTGAAGCTTGGGAAATGTTTTCTGCTGTAATGAACGATACCATCGTGACAAATCAAACGTGTCGTAGCACCTGTCTGTCAACAAAGTTGAATTTTGCTAATCAATAATCTCCAACTGAAGTGATGATGGCAAGTCATCGGGGGAAACTGAAAAATGAGTGCTGAACACCTTAAGTTCCATTTCCAAACTAGTGAGGTCTCGGAATCGTGTTTCAAACGACGTGATAAGCTGCTTTAACTTTGCTTGGTAATCGCCGAAACTAGTACCTTCAGGTAGTTATAAAGAAGCAAGACGATTGAAGAACGTCAAATGTCCATTACTCATCTGCCTCTCAAATAAACGTAACTTTTGCATGAACGCTTTGATCTGGTCGTGCATGTCAACGATTAGCTGCCCTTTGCCCTGCAATGACAGATTTAAATTATTCAGATGCATAGTTATGTTAGCTAGGAACGCCAGCTCTGATATCCATTTTATATCTTTCAGACAACGCATTTCTTCCCCTTTCATTTCGAGAAAAAGGGTTATTTCCTCACGAATGGCAAAGAAAACATCAAGAACTTTTCCCCGACTCAGCCAACGAAATGTACTGTGGTAAGGTATATCCCCATACTCCGCTTCCATATCTTTCAGGAATCCTTTGAATTGGCGATGATTCATACCGTGACGCCGCACAAAATTCACACACTTCACGACGTCTTTCATTACGCCACCTAGCTCTACTGTTTCAGCGCTCAGTGCCTCTTGGTGAATAAAACAATGAAGAGTCAAAATGTCTCTCCCGAATTCGTCCCTGAGTTTATTTTTCAAACGAGAAGCATAACCTTGGTGACACCCGATCATTTGTGGTGCACCGTCTGTCGCTACAGAATGGAGATTATCCCACGGCAAATTCAAATTGTCCACTGATTCACAAACAACGTCAAAAATGTCACGTATTGGTGCGGTGTAATAGAGTGGTACCACATCCAAGAGTTCTTTAGTTACTTGCAGCTCCATGTCGACACCTCACACAAAGACTGCAAGCTGAGCACAGTCCGATATGTCGGTGCTTTAGTCAAGCGCTAGCGAAAACGCAACAAAGCTCTCCGCCTTTTTCCTGAGCTGTGTCTCTAAATCCGTAGCCATGTCCAGGATTCGACGAGATATTGTTTGCTTCGACAGGCAAACCCCTTCAATTGCCTGGACCTCCCTTGGAAATAAACATTCTGCAACTGCTCCCATGCACGATTTTACGAGTGGCCCCACCGAAAACGGCTTGCCACTCGTCGCAATGATGTGAACGACCCTGTAGCTTGCTCGAATTGCAGATCCAGTTGTGTTTTCTCCGCTCTCATTCACCTGAAAATTATAAACGCATTACAGAACACGAACTATGTTGCATGTTTTGATACCCTCCGTATTACGAAACCCTTTTTAAACTTACGTCCCCTGGTATGTAGTTTCTAAGCCTGGCTATCAGTTCTCTGCGTGCAACGCCTTCTACCTGATCGTAGTGCGCTGCGTGAAGACGTGTATAATGTCGTTGTATATTGTACCTCTTCGCAGAATTAAATACTTTATGACATACAAGACACTGCGGACGACCATCCCTCTCAATGAATAGAAATCCTCCAATAGAGGTACAGGGCTCCCGCGGCTAGTCATCGGTGTCGTTGAACACGGATTATTGCGTCAGTTGCGGCTGCATGCGGCCAGGGGGCAGTGAGTTCGCTTTCTCCCTCCACGCGGGCTCCGAGCTGCCGCAGTGAGCGCTCCGGAGCGCTCCGGCTCCCTGGAGCTCGGTTGGAACAGCCTGCTCTAGAAGGTGATCCTTACAAACGTTTAGATATCTCCAAAGCCATGTAGAGGCAATGAGACAAGTAATTCAATATAAGACACTTTTGGGCGGGGTGTTGCAAATGTCAGGAAAATCCCAAAAAAGTGGATGACAAAAATTGAACATGTGACGTCACTGTCGTATCGGCCGCCGTCAACTCGGCGCGGCGTGCTACAACACGCGCGGCACACAGCGAGTACCGCTCGCGCCGCACACGATGTCAATAACTGGCACCAGTGAACGCGTCGTCGCGGGGTTAGCGGCAGCGTACACACCACTATCGATACAGATTACCCTGACGGCGCTGCCCTTGCCACCAGAGTGAGCAACCGTATAAGGGCTCCACCTATCAACACTCTGATAGGCCGGACATGCGGATTTAAGCGAGCTCCCTGAGCCCGTTTAACCAGTTCAATCTTCGCCGACGACTGTGTTACTACCCGGCTTCTGGATTCACGACAACCGAACCGTACTGTGGCCTCCCTGGTTGGAAAAATTGCGACGCGTCGGTATCGACTGTTTGGCAGTGGTCTGGACTTGTATTCCCTACTAGTGATTGATTTCTCCTTGGCGCTACAGCCAGTGAAGTATTATGTAGTCGAACTTAAGTTTTGTTTCGAGTGACAGAAGGTCAAACAAATTTGGTTATCACGGAATATTTGTTGTGTTATAGTGCGGACATAACAGTCACCACATGACGTACACTACTGGCCATTAAAATTGCTACACCATGAAGATAGCGTGCTACAGACGTGAAATTTAACCGACAGGAAGAAGATGCTGTGATATGCAAATGATTAGCTTTTTCAGAGCATTCACACAAGGTTGGCGCCGGTGGCGACACCTACAGCGTGCTGACATGAGGAAAGTTTCCAACCGATTTCTCATACACAGACAGCAGTTGACCGGCGTTGCCTGGTGAAACGTTGTTGTCATGCCTTGTGTAAGGAGGAGAAATGCGTACCATCACGTTTCCGACTTTGATAAAGGTCGGAATGTAGCCTATCGCGATTGCGGTTTATCGTATCGCGACATTGCTGCTCGCGTTGGTCGAGATCCAATGACTGTTAGCAGAATATGGAATCGGTGGGTTCAGGAGGGTAATACGGAACGCCGTGCTGGATCCCAACTGCCTCGTATCACTAGCAGTCGAGATGAGAGGCATCTTATCCGCACGGCTGTAACGTATCGTGCAGCCACGTCTCGATCCCTGAGTCAACAGATGGGGACGTTTGCAAGACAACAGCCATCTGCACGAACAGTTCGACGTCGTTTGCAGCAGCATGGACTATCAGCACAGTCACAGCAGTCACAATACGCCAGTCACTACTCTTGATGAACTGTGGTATCGTGTTTAAGGTGCATGGGCAACTGTACCGGTAAACGCCATCCAGGCTCTGTTTGACTCAATGCCCAGGCGTATCAAGGCTGTTATTACGGCGAGAGGTGGTTGTTCTGGGTACTGATTTCAGTTCTAATATAATGTATTTGTCCAATGAATACCCGTTTATCATCTGCATTTCTTCTTGGTGTAGCAATTTTAATGGCCAGTAGTGTACTGGCACTGCTAACCCAGCTACTCACGTCGGTGTGGCTCTGGACCCAAGCGTGGGACTGCGGAGCGTAGAGCTCAGGGTTCGAGTACTGTGTCTGGCAAGCAGTAATTTTTCTCATTGCGTTGGACAATTGTGTGTTTACACTGAGGGAAAGCTATTGAAACAAATGGTTGTAGCTTTGTCACAATTTGTAATGAGAAGCATCTGTTTTTTATTTCTTGACGGTGACTAGTTTCGGACACCATCAAGAAAAAATAACATACTTCTCAGTGCAACGTATGACGACGCTAGGACCGTTTATTTTAGTTATAAGACAAGTTACCGACCAATTTCTTACCTGCAGCTTGCTGTGAGTACGTAAAACTTATTATTTTGTTTTCGGGGCGCTCCGTCTCCGCTCATATTAAATTACTTATCTTAGCGTCATCTACATCATTTTGAGGGTTTTTAAACGTTAAGATTCAGCCTGTACGTATCGTAAATTCAAATCCCACACAGCGTTTTTTTGTCCGCATCTTAAGGCTATGCTACCAATTGCTGTAGGGATTTTTATATGGCTTTTACTAATAGGCGAACTGATTTACGAGGAAGGCTTGAGTATGTAATTAATTACCCATAAGCCAGACAAATCTTCCAGCCGTAGATATCTAGCTAACGCTATTCGCCCGAAGCAGGAGCGGGTCGCTAGCTTTCAATAGACTGCAGCTGCAGACACATGGGGCGCATTGCTTCATAAAACCTACGTTCGCATGCGATTAAAATATGGTTGCACAGTGTACGTCATGCTTCTGTTTAAAGGTACTGGATGCAGTAAACCATATGCACATTAGACTGGCTTAGGCGGTTGCAGAAACAGCCACATACCCGCCTCTGTGCAGAGGCAAGATCTCACCATTGTGCGACATGCAGTTACAGTGTGCTCGAATTCGAGCTTGAGACTGAACTATCAGTGGAACGAATGTCTGACGGCAGCATTTTCCTTCCGAGTAAAAGGATTTTTAGGGTGCCTTTGTGTAGCAGACAGGGACTGTTAAGATATTTTCTTTGGATGTCTGTAGGCCCTACACTTAACCAGGAAAATAAGGAGTACAAGCCAGTTTTCGGTATTCTATGCAGAACTATGGACGATAAAGAAGGTACTGAGCGGTTGATGTTTCTAGATGGAGAGAGGCAGAGTGTCTGCTCAGACTCTCTTACTGGTATGCCGGCTATTAGAAGTGTACCCAGCTAGTAAGATAGTTGAAAGGGAAATCTGAATTATCCTTCTCCTACAAAGGAAGGAAAAAGAGGTGGTATTCTGCTGGGTATCAGGAGACATTGGTATCGAAGGAAAAGAGGTAGCTGACAGACAATGAAAGCAGCCTGCCAGAAAAACACTACAATTCACTATGGCATCCACGCACAGGCTGTAGTGTCATGGATAACAAGGGTAGTTATGGCTGAGACGGAAACACAATGACAGGAAGTGCAGAACAACGGGCAGCGTTCACACAGCAGACAATTCGACCACTGCGCACGTCCTTCCAGTCTCAAAGAAGGGGTGAAGTGGTCCTCAATAGCCTTCGTATTGGACTATATCCAATGGCACACGCTAACCTCTGCACTCACCTTTTCCGACAAGATCTCCCGGAGTGCAGTGCTCGTAAGCTACACCCAGAGAGCAACATGATTTCACACCTTGTATTTGCTGCAAGATGAAAACCTTTTTCTTATACACTTAGGCGATACTAAAACGATGCCAAGGAAACCAGTAGCCCTCCCCAAACACACTCCTTTAAAGAATCGAACTCCCATGTTGTATTTCCTGAATAATGTGTCGTTGAATTTACTGGTATATGTGGATGATGTGTATGTGGACACTGACTGCAAAATGTGTTGCAAGTAGAGTTCGATAATAAATTAAAATGTCGAGTCAGATGCTGATATTTTACTGCATGAACAGCGAGAATGTGCTAAGCGACATTTCCTTTCATTATTTTGTGGGACGTGTCAGGATTCCTAATAATGGGCAAATATCTATTAGGAACACTACGAATGTAGGTTGTGGACAGTTGAGAATGTGGGTCTCACAGGAAGCGTGGAAGGGATAATTCCCTGCAGTCGCACTATCCTCAGTTCCCTCGGTGCCCTCCGTGGTTCAGATGGATAGAGCGTCTGCCATGTAAGCAGGAGATCTGGGGTTCGAGCCCCGGACGGAGCACACATTCTCAGCTGTCCCTCTTGATGTATATCAAGAACACCTGTCGGCAGCTAAGTGTTTCGATTTAATTATCATTTCATTCTAGAGAAGCTGCGCGGTCATCAATGGTATGTGTTCTTTCGGGAACAGATACCATCTACATATAGGTAAAGGCTACCCGGCCATTGACCACCTCCTGTGCGAATGCGCACGCTTTTCCCGAACTCTTACGGGACTCGTCAGCATAGTCTGACGCGAGTAATGAGTGAATGGGCAAATATCTATTAGGAACACTACGAATATAGGTTGTGGACAGTTGGGTATGTGGGTCTCACAGGAAGCGTGCAAGGGATAAGTCCCTGTAGTCGCACTATCCTCTGTGCCATCGGTGGCTCAGATGGATAGAGCGTCTGTCATGTAAGCAGGAGATCCCGGGTTCGAATCCCGGTCGGGGCACACATTTTCATCTGTCCCCATTGATTTATATCAACAACCCCTGTCGGCAGCTAAGGGTTTCGATTTAATGATCATGTATTTCCACAGTCTACGTCCCGAAATCAAGTTCCACGATCCCTCCAGATGCGAATCCGTCGTGTATGACTCTCCAGACCATATCTGGAGTCGTGTGAAAAGAACATTGGCTCACTGTTCGACTGCACTGTCCAGATGACATGTTGACGACCCCACTCTAGACGTTCCCTTCTGTGAAAACGCGTCAGAGGTATACAGCAGGTCTCCGACAATAAAGGCCTCTCTGCCGAAGTCTTCTGTACACCGTTTCCCTCGATACCCCACGTCCAGTGGATGCTGCGGTGTCAGTTGCCGAGCAGTACTAAGGCGATACCGTCTTGCCCTTCTAGTGAAATAACGGTCCTCTCTTTCTGATGTCACAAGCGGTCAGCCGTGCCCTGGTCTTCAGGATGCAGTTTCGGTCTCTAAAAACTGTCGCCAAATCAGAGAAACAATAGCACGATTCACATTAAGCCATGGGGCCACATCAGTTCGCAACTATTCTGAGTCCATTCTTCCTGTGGCCAGCCACGCTGTGTAGCCGCGTGGTTTAGGCGCCTTGCCAAGGTTCGCGCGGCTCCCCCTGTCGGAGGCTAGAGTCATCCCTCAGGCATATATATATATATATATTGTGTCTGTGTTGACCTTAGCGTAAGTTAGTTTAAGTTAGATTAACTAGTGTGTAAGCCTAGGGACCGATGACCTCAGCAGTTTGGTCCCATAGGAACTTATCACGAAAATTTCCTATGGCCCTCCACTGCAGAGTGTCTGGTAGGCTTCCTTTCTGTGCCATATTGGCTGCGTACACAGCAATTGTGGATGAGGGACTACCCAGTAAACACTACCTGGTTTTCAGGTGCGCTGACGTCATCGTTGGCGTGGTTGTCCATTGACCGGAATGCCACCTTCCGTGCAGAACATGATCGTACGGACATCTGTTGACTTTTCGTATGATTACATCGTGAATTAGACACAGAACGGTTTCTTGCTTTAATTTTTGACACCAGTGTATTTTGATACTCGCAAACTAGGTCATCAAAATTTACAGCGTAGTTCCCGTCGACCTAGAATCACGAAATTTGGTAAGAGGCAAGGTTTCACAGTACAACCAAAGTGAAAAATCCGAAAAATTGTTCATTTGTAATTCTATGACACCAAAAAAATTTTTATTACTTGTTATTAGTATGTCGTCTGTCTGTCTGTCCGTCTGTTAAGCCCCCTTTTCACGGTAGACGTGTCAAGCTGAACTTTATGTCACACACTAAAATCTGTAGTCCCTTGGCGGTGCAATAAAAAGCAAAAATTGTCAAGATTCACGATTCATGAAATGAATATAGAATTAAGTTTGTATGGGACCCCCAGTGTGCAAGTAGGTATCTTTAGACCAATTTAATTTCGATCAGCTTCTTTTCTTTCGTTCTTGACGACTGTGGTGTAAAGCAAATTACGAGTTTCTTGAACTGCAGACTAAGATGGTGGAGAACGCCAAGAGTGGGGCAAGGAACTGACGGACAGTTTTCAACGACCATTCGGTGTTGACTCCGTGCTGAACCTGTAAGTCTCTGTGAACAAGGTCTCCGAGAGCGGCATTGGAAATCAACTTGAATGCCACGTAGAGGAACAATGACACGTGGGTGCTGGAGCTGAGGCGTTGCCTCCCGGGACCGGCGCTAACAGGAATTTCGTCCCGAGTTCGCTCCGCGGCCGACAACCATCGTGGGAGTTGGCCTCCCTCGACGTAACAAGCCGATAATAAAACCGAACCGGGGAGAAGGAGAGCGCGCGGGCCCTCGCGTGGGAGCCGGCCGGCGGCCGTGTACCGCTATTAAGGCTATCTGCTGAAAGCGTGCGCAGGCGATGTCGCAGAACGCGCCTATCGGCGGCCGGCCCTATCGCGGTCACGACCCGCCCATTTGCATCTCAATGCGCGGGGCAGTACCGAACGGGCCGAGTAAAATGTCATTTGTCTCGGCGAGCGCCGGGCAAGGCAAGCGCAGCGCCCAGATAGGTTCGAACCGCGGAGCTTGTCAGGTCTCCCGATAGCAGACGATACTATCGGCCCCGGCAACAGCGCAGCGTATACTTTCTTTCAGAGATACCGCACCTTCGACAGCACTGTCGCATTCCTCGCAACTCACGTACTCGCACGCATGTGAAGGGTCTGTTGTTTCTTCTGGACGACAGAGTTTCGAAGTACAGCTTCTCGCTCATTGACACGAGAGCGCGATAGTCGAGATAGCGCAACCAGCCTCGATACATACTAAAAGTCAGCGTCTGACTGTATCTTGGAGCCCAATAATGGGTTCCCTTCTACCTGCTGTATTGCTGCGGACCTGAGCGGCTACGGATAACAGAGGATACATCTGCGAATATCTGCAGTACTGTAAGGTCATTATATTGTATTAGGTGTAGACTGCTTACACCTGTGTAGAAACGTCTTGTCCTGTGAAATTCTTCCAAGTCAGTGACGAACTAACAAATACAAAAGCGTAACAATTACGCAATAGCTCCGCCAGTTAAATGACGAGGCGAAAGGAGTTTTGGGATGCCAAAATCACTCTGGTGTCGATCTCAACAAAAGACAAGACGCCTCTACACATCGATTTTTTGTCATCCTCTGTTCCACTTTCTCTATCCTCCGAGAAACAGAGTAAGGAACAAGACTATTTCACATGCATCAAAAAAAGTTTTGCATCACCTCGGTTCCGAGAGTTCCGGAACCTGTACAGAAAACTGGAATAGAGATCAACATAAACATCATTCCCGCCCTTTGTATTGCTCATGAAAACCACATACTGCATGTTGTGCCACCATACAGCGAGACCTTCAGAGGTGGTGGTCCAGACTTCTGTACACACCTGCACCTCTAATACCCAGTAGCACGTCATCTTGCATTGATGCATGCCTGTATTCATCGTGGTATACTATCCACAAGTTCATAAAGGCGCTGTTGGTTCAGATTGTGCCACTCCTCAACGGCGATTCTGCGTACATCCCTCAGAGTGGTTGGTGGGTTACGTCATCCATAAACAGCCCTTTTCAATCTATCCCAGGCGAACATGCCTGGAGAACATGCTGGCCACTTTAATCTAGCGATGTCGTTATCCTGAGGGAAGTCATTCACAAGGCGTTCACGATGGGAACGCGAATTGCCGTCCATGAAGACTAATGCCTCGCCAATATGCTGGCGGTATGGTTACACTATTGGTCGCAGAATGGCATTCACGTATCGTACAGCCGTTACGGCGCCTTCCATGACCACCAGCGGCGTAGTCGGCCCCTCATAATGCCATCCCATAACAGCAGGGAACCTCCAACTAGCTGCACTTGCTGGACAGTGTGTCTAAGGCGTTCAGCCTGACTGGGTTGCCTACAAACACGTCTCCGACGATTGTCTGGCTGAAGACAAAAGCGATACTCATCGGTGAAGAGAACGTGATGCCAATCCTGAGTGGTTATTGGGCCCATCTGTACCGCGCTGCATGGTGTCGTGGTTGTAAAGATGGACCTCGCCATGGACGTCGGGAGTGAACTTGCGCACCACGCAGCCTACTGCGCACAGTTTGAGTCGTAACATGACGGCCTGTGGCTGCACGAAAAGCATTATTCAACATGGTGGGGTTACTGTCATGGTTTCTCCGAGCCATAATCCGCAGGTAGCGGTCATCCACTGCAGTAGTAGCCCTTGGGCGACCTGAGCGAGGCATGTCATCGACAGTTCCTGACTCTCTCTATCTCTTCCATGTCCGAACAACATCGCTTTGGTTCACTCCGAGACGTCTGGACACTTTCCTTGTTGAGAACTCTTCCTGGTACAAAGTAACAATTCGGACGTGATCGAACCGCGCTATTGACCGTGTAGGCATGGTTGAACTACAAACAACACGAGCCGTGTACCTCCTTCCTGGTGGGATGACTGGAACTGATCGGCTGTCTGACTCACTCCATCTAATAGGCGCTGCTCATGCATGGTTATTTACATTTTGGGGCGGGTTTAGTGACATCTCTGAACAGTCAAACGACGGTGACTGTAATACAATATCCACAGTCAACGTCTGGGAACCGGGGTGTTGCAAAACTGTTTTTAATGGGTGTATGTTAATCTACAGTATGACATTTTATCTTTAAGTACGATATATTTAAGCATATACCCCTTTTGATGAGCAGCATATGCTTGAAACGCTTTGTAATATGTTAAATTAACCATAAAATAAATAAACGTGACTGGTGGCAGAAAGGTATCAACAATAATAAGAACTTTGTGGAAAAAAGTTAAAACAAAGTATCAGTATTACGAGTATCGTGTATTTGCATTACAAGCGATCGACGACAATAAATATTATTCTTTAACTCATACTATTACCCACTCTGGAGTGGCAAGGTCCTCAAATGTAGATGTGACAGGTACATACACGGTCTAGCCACCGCCTCTTTTCGACGTCAACGTGCAATAATCACTCACTGACGGCAGATGACAGTACTAGCAGTGGAGGATATGTAAAGCGTGGAGGGGGTACGCAGAAAACAGTGCCGTCATTGTCTTAGTAAGGAAAATTGAGTAGTGTATATGGCGTTCAAAAGGGCATGATCATATGTGGTACCTGTTCTTTCGAACAAGACCGAAAGAGCAGACACCACACATACATAATTAAGGCGAAAACGGCCAATGATCCCTTCAGTCCAGACGCACATCAAGCTCGAACTCTTACGGGAACCGACGAGATGCCGCGAGGGAATGAGGCTAATTAGAAACGGCACAATATCAGTAATGTGTGGTGTAAGTTGAGAATTTGGGTCTGATGGGAAGTGTGCAAAGGTAGTCTTTGCGGTTGTGGTGGCCACTGTGTCCGGGTGGCGTAGTGATCATGAAACCCGGGTTCGAACCAAGGTTTCGCACAACTTTTCAACTTACCCCACTAATAAAAATCATTGCTCACTGGCAGCTAATGCCTGTAATTCCTTTGTGTCTTAATTCATAGTGGCTGCAGGATCAAAAATGATGTCTGTTCTTTTGTAGATGTCCAAAAGAACAGTCAGCACATATACAGAAAGTGGTAACTTAAGGAACATATGAAGAATATGACAGGTTGTATTGTGTTAAAATGTGGTAATTATCAGCATCTACTTTTTAAGTCTATGGGACAGAAATTATGAAATCTGATTCACGAGACGAAAATTAAAGTCACTGGCAAGGCTACTGTCTAGGCTCCAGCGTAATGATGGGTTACACTGGCTCAATATTTTAATGTCTGCCGATAAGAAAAAAAAGAAAAAACTCGTAGACGCGGATAACTGACTTGCCGATGAAGCGCAAATGGGGAGCCGGCCGGAGTGGCCGAGCGGTTCTAGGCGCTTCAGTCTCGAACCGCGCGATCGCTACGGTCGCAGGTTCGAATCCTGCCTCGGGCATGGATGTGTGTGATGTCCTTAGGTTAGTTAGGTTTAAGTAGTTCTAAGTTCTAGGGGACTGATGACCCCAGCAGTTAAGTCTCATATTGCTCAGAGCCATTTTAACCATTTTGCAGATGGGGAGGTCATTTGAATGTACACACTGTCATCCCTATTATCCTGCAACTTTCCGCCTTCTATTGCGAGTAAATCTACAGGAATGGGAGAAGAAACATACCTATTCCTTTACGAACCTATACGAAACAATAGCGGAATACATATACAAGGAGCATTTACAATTTCAATCAAATTCGTCTCCTCTCTTGAATTACTTGGCCGAGAACGTCAGACTGTGAAAAATTTAAACCTGTTACTGTACCTCATACCTGCAACGCTCTTACTGCCTACAGCCCTGTTCTGTCACGATGGCTACAATTGGAATTGACCGAAGTCGTCAGGTGTTCAGAGACCATTTTCTTGTACATATTCGGGCAAGTTTCATTGCTATAGGTGTTCTACCGTTCATGACACTTATTTTTATCATATTACAACGTTTAATGATGTCAGCCTCAGCTACTAAAATTCGGAAGCTTTGTATAACAGGTGACTGCAAGCTCTCGCGCAGCAAAAATGACTGAACGATTTAGACTGAATTCGGTGGAGAGCGCACTTCATTCCATGAAGACTCGAGGATTAAAAAAGCGACCAGGAAACGCCATCTGGCACAGCGACGCTAACGCAAAATCACATTTTTTCCGATCCTCTCTCTCTCTCTCTCTCTCTCTCTCTCTCTCTCTCTCTCTCTCTCTCTCTCTCTCTCCCCCCCCCCCTGAGGTGCCATATTACGTCATTACGTATCGGCAGAGGCCGCGCTGTGCCCTCGGAAACCATTAGATTCAAACAAATTATGTAAATTGATGCCGGCACGGAGCAGTCCCAATGGAACGATGCATTAGTTCCAGAAATAGGAGCAGAAGCAAATGGACTGGGGTGTAGCGGCCATCTGCCGAAGCTGCTGCGGGCAGAATGCGTGGGCAAACATTCCGGTCGCTTTATGCGCCGTGGAAAGCTCTTTGGCTAATAATTCGAGGCCGCTGTCCGACCTACGCGCACCTTCGCTTGAGATATTTTTGAATATTACGTACGATGAAGGGAATAATTCATGTCAGAAGCGATCACAGCTTGTTACATAGGCTGACGCGCCTACTTTCGGTGTAGCATCCTCATGTTAATTAATATTGACGTCCCTTCGATTTTCTCCATTGACAAACAACTTCCTTGCTATAAATTACTATCTAATTAAAATACATCATTCGTCGCTGTGACGTACTGTCACCGAAGAACGACTACATGTCTTTCTATGTTGAGGTTATCTGCTTGATGGTTGTCCCCTCTGCGATTTGTAAGTATCTACAAATTTCGTTCACGTCCCTATCTATATTTCTCCTTTCCCTAAGGTGAAGTAACCAGCCATAAGCGTATCAATAGGACCTGTATTTCCTTCCGAGAAACAGGAGGATCTAAGTGTTCCTGAGGTTATCGGCAAATATGTCGTCATTTCTGGATAAAATATTCAGCCGCCCGTAGGCTAGATCGCACGCGAGCTTTTGCGTTTCAGAACGTTCGAGTAAGAGTGAGCCGGCCGCTGTGGCCGAGCTGTTCTAGGCGCTTCAGTCTGGAACCGCGTGACCGCTACGGTCGCAAGTTCGAATCCTGCCTCGGGCATGGATGTGTGTGATGTCCTTAGGTTAGTTAGGTTTAAGTAGTTTTAAGT
The DNA here is from genome assembly GCF_023898315.1 of Schistocerca nitens. Classification (NCBI taxonomy): domain Eukaryota; kingdom Metazoa; phylum Arthropoda; class Insecta; order Orthoptera; family Acrididae; genus Schistocerca; species Schistocerca nitens. The sequence goes on from NC_064622.1 coordinate 190,506,048, forward strand.
TCTAGGGGACTGATGGCCTGAGATGTCCCATAGTGCTCAGAGCCATTAAATAAAGGTGAGCATATCAGCTGTCTGTTTACGTGACCCATTCGTGAGTAGAACGGAGGAAACTCGTACTACACTGCTGTGCAAAGCTTAAGGAGTGCAATAAACTACCTCTATCGAAGTTGGACCACACGTACAAAGAAGTGCTATAGTAAACTGAGGTGACAAAAATCAGGAGATACCTCTTAATATTGTGTCGCAGCTCCTTCTGCCAGGAGTAGTGCAGCAACTGAACACAGAGTAGACTCATTAAGTCATTGGAGGTCCCCTGCAAAAATATTGAGCGATGCTGCCTCTATAGCAGTCAATAATTGCGAAAGTGTTGCCGGCGCTGTGTTCCGTGCACGCACTGACCCCCGATTATGCCCTATAAATGTTCGATGGGATCATGTCGGATGATCTGGGTGGCCAAATCATTCGCTTGAATTGTCCAGAATGTTCTTAAAAGCGGCCACGAACCCTTGTGGTTCGTAGTCATGGCGCATTGTCATCATAAAAACTCCACCGTTGTTTGGAAACAAACTCCACAAATGGCTGCAAATGGTCATTTTCAGTCAATGATCAGTTCAGTTGGACCAGAGGGTCCAGTACCTTCCAATTAAACACAGCCCAAACCATTATGCAATCAAGACCAATTTGCACAGTGCCTTGTTGCCAACTTGGGTGCATGGCTTCATGGGATCTGCGCCACAATCGAAATCTACCATCAGATCTTACCAACTGAAATTGGGACTCATCTGACCAGGCAGCGGTTTTTCCAGTGGTGTAGGGTCCAACCGACATGGTCACGGGCGCAGGAGAGGCGCTGCCACCGATGTCGTGGTGTTAGTATAGCTACTCGCGTCTGCCGTTTGGTTATTTGACGCAGTGTTGCTTGTCTGTTAGCACTGACAACACTACGCAAACGCATCTGTTCTCGGTCGTTAAGTGTAAGCCGTCAGCCCTTGCGTTGTCTGTCATTACAGGTCATTTCTGAAATTTGGTGTTCTCAACACATTCTTGTCACTGTGGAGCTCGGGATATTGAATTTCCCGACGATTTCCGACGTCGAATGTACCGTGCGTGTAGCTCCAACTACCATTCCGTGTTCACAGTAGAACTCCTGTCGTGCAGCAATAACCCCGTGGGAAAGCTTTTCACATGAATCGTCTGACAAGGGAACTTTCCCTTCGCACCACCGTCAGATTTAGTGGTAAAGTGGCTCTGTGGATAGCCCATCAAAAATTGAACACAAATCAAGCATGAAAACAGGAATAAGGTGTACTGAACTAAGAAAAAAAGAAGCAAAATAGAAACAGTGAACGGTCAAAGCTCAACATATGAAATAGCAAGCGAACATCAAGCTCCAGAGCGATGGGGAACGAGGCAGCTTTGGACACGGGTCTCCATCTTCATAGCCCAACACCGTGACCACACAGCCACGACGCCGCGGCTCTGCGAAGGCGCTCAGTGTTGCACGTCTACAAGCTTAGGCCGTTCGATTTTGCTTCTTTCTTCACAGTTCGGTACACTTCCTTCCTGTTTTGATGCTTAAGCTCTATTCGGTTTCTAATGGGCTATCCACTGGGCCATCCTACCACTAAATCTAAGGGAGATGCGATGGGGAGTTCCCCTTGCGAGCACAAATGACGGGTCCGCCAATTCACTGCCCTTTTTATATGAGGGTAATTCGAAAAGTAAGGTCTCCTATTTTTTTATAAGTACATGGACCTGTTTATAATTGCTTACATGAGCTTACAGCTTGAACATTTAGCTATTTTTCGATATAATGACCATTTCTGTCGATGCATTTTTGTAGACGCTATGGCAGTTTTTGTATGCCAATATCATACCAGCTCGCCGCCATGCTGTTCAGAAAGTTATGAGCCTCTTCTTTCACCTCGTCGTCGGAGCTGAATCGCTTTCCGGCCAAATGTTCTTTTAACCTAGGGAACAGGTGATAGTCACTGGGCGCGAAGTGAGGACTATAGCCGGCCGGAGTGGCCGAGCGGTTAAAGGCGCTACAGTCTGGAACCGCACGACCGCTACGGTCGCAGGTTCGAATCCTGCCTCGGGCATGGATGTGTGTGATGTCCTTAGGTTAGTTAGGTTTAAGTAGTTCTAAGTTCTAGGGGACTTATGACCACAGCAGTTGAGTCCCACAGTGCTCAGAGCCATTTTGAGGACTATAGGGTGGATGGGTGTGTATGTTCCACTGAAACTATTGCAGTAGAGGAACGGTTTGCCGAGCGATGTGTGGGCGAGCGTTGTCATGGAGAATGTGTACGCCCTTGCTCAACATTCTTCTTCTCCGGTTCTAAATTGCCCGTTTGAGTTTTTTCAGAGTCTCACAGTACCTGTCAGCGTTAATTGTGGTCCCAGCGATTCAGCTCCGACGACAAGGTGAAAGAAGAGGTTCATAACTTTCTGAACAGCATGGCGGCGAGCGGGTATGACATGGGCATACACAAACTGCCACAGCGTCTACAAAAATGCATCAACAGACATGGTGATTATGTTGGAAAATAGCTAAATGTTCAAGCTGTAAACTGATGTAAACCATTGTAGAAAAAAAAACAGGTATATGTACTTATAAAAAAAATAGGAGACCTTACTTTTGGGATTAACCTCGTACTTTCTTACCGCCATGCACATTGCTTATCCCATGACTTTTTTCACATCAGTGTATTCCTAAAGTTCGCTATGGGTTTTTCATAGCTAACATCTCTCCATCTCTCCCCCGCCCACCTCCCCCCCCCCCCCCCCCCCATGCTGGACCTGTCACAGTTGGAGATTCTGTTACCTTTCGAAAGCTAAAGACTATGTTGGGTTACACGACTCCTTCTCGCTTAACACCAATTAATCAGACTTGAAGCCTTTGCTCCCAGCAGGGAACGGGAATGTTGCAGCGGTGTGAAAAACTGGTGCAGTCCAGCGAGGTAACAAACGCTTGACTGCTTAGAGTTACCGGCGACAAGAAAGCGTGCGAAGAAGACCCTTGGACACAGGGAGGCGTAACATGAGAGCAGCGGGCCTGCAGCGTAGTGGGACGGGGCGCTGCAAGAAGAGGCCAATCCGGCGAGCGTGGGAGTCGCTGGCTGGTCGAGACGCGACGGGGTGCTTCGCTTCACTTTCCCCGCCCGTCTGCTGGCGGCTATCGGGGCGCCATCGGCCGCGGGCCATGCCTAACGGCCGGCGCTAATGGAGCCGTCCAGGACATCCGCCATGGCGCAACGGGGACCTTGCGTCACTCCCACTGATCGCTAATACGGTCCACGTTCCAGGCGTGGCCCCAACCCGACCTATTATACAACCGTGGAGGAAGAAAGTATAAGTCGGAATTTTTAGACCTTTGCCAAAGGTATTTTTGAAAGGAAAGAGAGAGTATTAGTTGAGGACAAATTGGATGAAAATCAGTGTGGGTTTAGGACTCTCAAAGGTTGTCAGGACCACATCTTTAGCTTACGGCAAGTAATGGACAAGTGTTATGAATGGAACAGGGAATTGTATCTATGCTTTATAGATCTAGAAAAGACATATGACCGGGTTCCTAGGAGGAAGTTATTGTCTGTTCTACGAGATTATGGAATAGGAGGCAAACTTTTGCAAGCAATTAAAGGTCTTTACATGGATAGTCAGGCAGCAGTTAGAGTTGACGGTAAATTGAGTTCGTGGTTCAGAGTAGTTGCAGGGGTAAGACAAGCCTGCAACCTGTCTCCACTGTTGTTCATATTATTTATGGATCATATGTTGAAAACAATAGAGTGGCTGGGTTAACACGTGAACACAAAATAAGCAGTCGCGCATGTGCGGATGACTTAGTTGTGACGACAGATTCGATTGAAAGTCTGCAAAGTTATATTTCAGAGCTAGATCAGAAATGTAAGGACTATGGTACGAAGATTAGCATCTACAAAATGAAAGTAATGTCAGTGGGAAAGAGATATAAACGGATTGAGTGTCAAATGGGAGGAACAAAGTGGAACAAACAGGTGGACGGTTTCAAGTACTTAGAATGCATATTCTCACCGGATGGCAACATAGTGAAAGAACTGGAAGCGAGGTGTAGCAAAGCTAATGCTGTGAGCGCTCAGCTACGATCTACTCTCTTCTGCAAGAAGGAAGTCAGTACCAAGACTAAGTTATCTGTGCACCGTTCAATCTTTCGACCAACTTTGTTGTATGGGAGCGAAAGCTGGGTGGATTCAGGTTACCTTATCAATAAGGTTGAGGTTACGGATATGAAAGTAACTAGGATGATTGCAGGTACTAGTAGATGGGAACAATGGCAGGAGGGTGCCCACAATGAGGAAATCAAAGAAAAACTGGGAATGAACTCTATAGCTGTAGCAGTCAGGGCGAACAGGCTTAGACGGTGGGGTCATGTTACACGCATGGGAGAAGCAAGGTTACCCAAGAGACTCATGGGTTCAGCAGTAGAGGGTAGGAGGAGTCGGGGTACACCAAGGAGAAAGTACCTGGATTCGGTTAAGAATGATTTTGAAATAATAGGCTTAACATTAGAAGAGGCACCAATGTTAGCACTGAATAGGGGATCATGGAGGAATTTTATAAGGGGACTATGCTCCAGACTGAACGCTGAAAGGCATAATCAGTCTTAAATGATGATGATTGTCAAAGAGCGAGAGAAGTTTTGACGAATGATGGATCACAGAGAGGTGACAAAAGTCATGGGACAGCAATATGCACATTTACAGACGGCGGTAGCATCGCTTACACAAGGTATAGAAGCCCAGTGCATTGGGGTGAACTATCATCACAGCCGTGCGATGGGAATCAACAGACTTTGAAAGTGGAATGTCACTTGGAGCTAGACGCATTTCGGAAATCGTTAGACAATCCAATATTCCGAGATGTACAGTGTCAAGAGTGTGCCGAGAGCACTCACCATGGACAACACAGTTGCTGACAGCCTTCACTTAACGGCTAAGAGGAGCAGCGTACTCCTAGAGTTCTAAATGCTAACAGAAAGGCAACAGCGTGAAATAACCGCTGAAATCAATGTGGGACGTACGATGAACCTATCCGTTAGGACGGTGCGGCGAAATTTGCCGTTAACGACTATGGCAGAAGACGGCAGACGCGAGTGCCTTTGCTAACAGCACGACATCGCCTGCAGTGCCTCTCCTGGACTCGTGATCACATCGATCGGTCCCTTAACTGGACAACCGTGGTCTGGTCAGATGAGTTCATAGTTCAGATGGTAAGAGGTGATGTCTAGGGTTCGAGTGTGGCGCGGACCCCATGAAGCAATGGACCCAAATCGTTAACGAGGCACTGTGGGAGCTGGTTGTGCTTCTAAAACGGCGAGGGCTGCTTTTAGATGGAGTGGACTGAGTCCTCTGCTCCAACTGAACCGATCATTGACGGAAATATTTATGTTTGGCTACTTGGAGACCTTTTGCAGGCATTCATGAGCTTGATGTTCCCGAACAACGACAGAATTTTCACGGATGGCAATGCACCGTGCCACAACAGTTTGCCAGTGGTTCAAAAAACATTGTGGACAATTGGAGCCAATGATTTGGCCTCCCAGATCAGCCGAATGAATCCCGTCCAATATTAGTGGGACATAATCGAGAGGTCAGCTCTTGCTCAAAATCCTAAACCACCAACACTTTCGCAATTATTGACGGCTGTAGAGACATCACGGTCCAGTATTTTTGCACGGGACTTCTAACGACTTCACTTTCAACTATCCATCAGGGACATTTCAAGGTTCCTAAGGCTGTCCAGGTAGACTGTTGATGATGTAATTGTGAAGTGGAAACGCGAAGGAACAGCCACAGCTCAGCCAAAACGATGTAAATCTCGTGTACTGGCAGAGAGAGACAGTCAAACATTGTGGAGGTTGGCTGTAAAAATAGCATGAAATCAGGGCATGGAACGATTCTTGAGTTCTAACGTTAGATTAGATTAGTACTTGTTCCTTAGATCATGAATACGACACTTCGTAATGATGTGGAACGTGTCAGGTTAATAAAAGGTGTCTATACAAGATATTACACTACACAAAATATTACACGACACTTGATTTTTTTTGTGGGGGCTGGGGAAATTACCCACTTACTATATCCAAAAATTCATCTAATGAGTAGAAGGAGTTGCCATTAAGAAATTCTTTTAATTTCCTTTTAAATGCTATATGGGTATCTGTCAGACTTTTGATGCTATTAAGAAAGTGACCAAAGACTTTTGTGGCAGTATAATTTACCCCTTTCTGAGACAAAGTTAGATTTAACCTTGAGTAGTGAAGATCATCCTTTCTCCTAGTGTTGTAGCCATGCACACTGCTATTACTTTTGAATTCGTTCGGATTGTTAATGACAAATTTCGTAAGTGAATATCTACATTGTGAGGCTACAGTGAAGATCCCTAGCTCTTTAAATAAGTTTCTGTAGGATGATCTTGGATGAGCTCCAGCAATTATTCTGATTACACGCTTTTGTGCAATGAACACTCTTTTACTCAATGATGAGTTACCACAGAATATGATACCATACGGAAGCAGAGAATGAAAATAGGTCTGGTAAGCTAATTTACTGAGATGTATATCGCCAAATTTGCAATAACCCTAATAGCATAAGTAGCTGAACTAAAACGCTTCAGCAGATCTTCAGTATGTTTTTTCCAGTCAACCGCTCATCAATGCATACAACTAAAAATTTTGAATATTGTACCATAGCTACCGATTTCTGATCAAAGTCTATGTTTATTAATGGTGTCATTCCATTTACTGTGTGGAACTGTATATACTGAGTTTTGTCAAAGTTTAATGAGAGCCCATTTGCAGAGAACCACTTAATTATTTTCTGAAAAACATCATTTACAATTTCATCAGTTAATTCTTGTCTGTTGAGCGTGATAGCTATAGTTGTATCATCGGCAAAAAATACCAGCTTTGCATCTTCGTGAGTATAGGAATGCAAGTCATTAATATATATATATATATATATATATATATATACTCCTGGAAATTGAAATAAGAACACCGTGAATTCATTGTCCCAGGAAGGGGAAACTTTATTGACACATTCCTGGGGTCAGATACATCACATGATCACACAGACAGAACCACAGGCACATAGACACAGGCAACAGAGCATGCACAATGTCGGCACTAGTACAGTGTATATCCACCTTTCGCAGCAATGCAGGCTGCTATTCTCCCATGGAGACGATCGTAGAGATGCTGGATGTAGTCCTGTGGAACGGCTTGCCATGCCATTTCCACCTGGCGCCTCAGTTGGACCAGCGTTCGTGCTGGACGTGCAGACCGCGTGAGACGACGCTTCATCCAGTCCCAAACATGCTCAATGGGGGACAGATCCGGACATCTTGCTGGCCAGGGTAGTTGACTTACACCTTCTAGAGCACGTTGGGTGGCACGGGATACATGCGGACGTGCAGTGTCCTGTTGGAACAGCAAGTTTCCTTGCCGGTCTAGGAATGGTAGAACGATGAGTTCGATGACGGTTTGGATGTACCGTGCACCATTCAGTGTCCCCTCGACGATCACCAGTGGTGTACGGCCAGTGTAGGAGATCGCTCCCCACACCATGATGCCGGGTGTTGGCCCTGTGTGCCTCGGTCGTATGCAGTCCCGATTGTGGCGCTCACCTGCACGGCACCAAACACGCATTCGACCATCATTGGCACCAAGGCAGAAGCCACTCTCATCGCTGAAGACGACACGTCTCCATTCGTCCGTCCATTCACGCCTGTCGCGACACCACTGGAGGCGGGCTGCACGATGTTGGGGCGTGAGCGGAAGACGGCCTAACGGTGTGCGGGACCGTAGCCCAGCTTCATGGAGACGGTTGCGAATGGTCCTCGCCGATACCCCAGGAGCAACAGTGTCCCTAATTTGCTGGGAAGTGGCGGTGCGGTCCCCTACGGCACTGCGTAGGATCCTACGGTCTTGGCGTGCATCCGTGCGTCGCTGCGGTCCGGTCCCAGGTCGACGGGCACGTGCACCTTCCGCCGACCACTGGCGACAACATCGATGTACTGTTGAGACCTCACGCTCCACGTTTTGAGCAATTCGGCGGTACGTCCACCCGGCCTCCCGCATGCCCACTATACGCCCTCGCTCAAAGTCCGTCAACTGCACATACGGTTCACGTCCACGCTGTCGCGGCATGCTACCAGTGTTAAAGACTGCGATGGAGCTCCGTATGCCACGGCAAACTGGCTGACACTGACGGCGGCGGTGCACAAATGCTGCGCAGCTAGCGCCATTCGACGGCCAACACCGCGGTTCCTGGTGTGTCCGCTGTGCCGTGCGTGTGATCATTGCTTGTACAGCCCTCTCGCAGTGTCCGGAGCAAGTATGGTGGGTCTGACACACCGGTGTCAATGTGTTCTTTTTTCCATTTCCAGGAGTGTATATTAAGAACAAGAGAGGACCCAAGATTGAACCTTGCGGCACCCCATTCTTGATTATTCCCCAGTTTGAGAAATCGCCAGTTTTTTGCGTATTATATGAACGTGCTACCAGTAGTCCAGTTACAACAACGACTGTGAGGTTAGAGTTAAAACAATGGGGTACAATGGTCGAGCACCTTCTCCTATGTCACACATTTACTGTAAAGTGGATGACTGGAAACAAGTGATCTGGAGTGATGCATCACGCTATACCCTGTGGCAATCCGATGTAAGGGTTTGTTTGTTGAATGCGTAGCGAACGGTAGCTGCCACCATGTGTAGTGTCAACAGTGAAATACGGAGCAAGTGGTGTGGAGGTGTTTATAGCGGTTACGGTGCGCGCTTCAGAAAACGCTAAACTGGGAAGTATATGAACACATTTTAGAGCACAGTGTATTGCATACATAGAGAAACCGTTCGGAGAGAATGTTTATATCAGCATGACAATACAGCCTGTCACATAGGAACTTCTGTGAGGCAAAGACTTATGGACAGTAACTGACCTGCTAATGTTAACCCAATGGCACAACTTTGGGATGAGTGACGGCGCTCCCGACCACAGTATCCAACACCACTATCATTTTTAGTTTCACCACTTGAGAAACAATGGGCTGGTATTCCTCCACAGACACTCAGACGTACAATATCTTTGAAAGTGTCTCCAGCAGAGCTTAAGCCGTCATAAAGTCTAAGAGCAGACACACCCCATATTAATGCTTGCTAATAGGTGTCCGGATACTATTGAGTGGCCCATCTCTTTACAACGAACTAGCGTGTTGTGCAAGCCTTCAAGAGGTGTATTTCTATGTTTTTTTACCGAGTAGATCATAGTGAAGCCTTTATGCTTGGTAGCCATTGTTGACAAATTGCCGTCAACTCTTCCACTCCTCCAGATTCGCAAAATGCGATTACTGACACAGGGACTCAGGTAAGGAAGTGTCCAGGCTGGAGGCTTGGCAGTAAACCTGACCTCTGGCCCGCTCGTCCGCGCGTGAGGTGCTAAGTTTAGCGCCAGCAGCCGGAGCGGCCGGTATACGGCGTCTCTTAATGGAATGGGCCGAGGCGGCACTCCTTTACGGCAAACGTAGCGTCTGCTGGGAGCGGTTTCTGCAGCGGCAACTGACCGAGAGAGAATGAGAGAGACAGAGAGAGAGAGAGAGAGAGAGAGAGAGAGAGAGAGAGAGAGAGAGAGAAGGGGGGGAGGGGTGAGAAAGAGAGGGGCTACTCAGGCAGAGCTTATGCGAAGAGGAGATGAACCACAACTCGGAGCGAGATAGCGGCAAATAGTTCAGAGTCCGGCCGGCACCTTTAAAGTGAAACTACCCGAGCGGCGATGAACGTGTGACGCTATTTTAAGCCGCCTTCATTCTGCGCCGAATTGAGTCTTTCGTCGAAGGAGCGTTTTGAACAGATGGGATCACACCCTATACAGCGATTCTAATTCTACCCTCGTTGAAATACAAAACCTCCTGCTTCCTGTCTCAAGTGTGACAGATATGAGTTGGAGAAGATCTTCCAAGTATTTACTGGGAAAGGCACACACAGCAAAGAGACCGCAAGGAATGGACAAAAAGGCAGCAACCATAGTCCGCTGGACCGAGCGTTCAGTTTTACTACTACAGACGAGCCTTCCCTGTGATGAGCAGTCACACCACTTTTTATTTCATTCTTTTCTCCTTTAAACTCGTGATTTGACCCAACCTATTTTTTCCTCTATACTCACTTGACTCTTGATTTGTGTCCGTTAAAATGCTTAAAGAATTCTGGACCATTCATGTGTCGAATTAAAGATTTTACGAATGCACTCATCAAGCGAGAAAAATACCATTTGTGGCTTTGTCATGATACAAGAAAATGACTTGGGCAATAACTCGTACCCGATATTTGTGCGTAAAAATATCAGCTTAGTTAGTACAATACAAGGTCATCTTGTGAAAGAAGAGGAAGAAAATCGGCAATGTTCTTTTGAGCAGAACGATCTATACTTCTGCCTTAATTGACCTAGATAATGAGTGTTGTCGGGGTAATGGTAGCAGGAAATGATTACTTCCCGTTCGGAGTGATTCGCCGGCTGTCGGAGGTTATGAACAGGGGAGCGCCGACACTGACTTTATTTCCTGTTCCGTGCAGTACTCTCTTCTTTTGCTTTTAGCTTATTACAAACACTAACTGGTTTTATTTTCTCAGAGGCACTTATAACACAAATCTTGTGATGCACAAAAACAGCGTTTGTATTTTTGTATTTTATATCAGATACATACAAGTACGGAAAAAGTCGATCAGAACCAGTTAGGAGACCGTGGATTAAAAACAACGGGCATGACTTTGATTTATCAGTCCTCATTACGAGTACTGAGGGTATAACAATTACTCTCTCGTAAAACACAATCTAGTAAACAGTAATTCTCAAATCGATTTCTGATCATTTTGTACTTCTTCAGAAGACATATGATAATACGTAAATTCTATGGCACTGTAAATTAGCCTTCAGCTTGCTGGGCCATACAAGGCTACGGACTAGTAATTTGCCAAGACAAGTACCGTAACTGCTTCGTAGAAAGATGAAAACGAGCAAGAATGCAAGTTGTTATGTGATGATAACTTAGGAAGCAAGTATCGATCTTTTTTGTTCTGAAACATCAATTTATAGTTTTATGAAGAAGATACCATAGATCGTTACTGCTTCATTGCTTTAAATAGAAAACACGTCAACGATCTGATGTTTATTGCATGGTCTGTAACTGCGTCACTAACTGTAAGCGGACTACACCTGTCAGTAAAGACCACGTGTTCTGTGTACACGAGCAACACTAATCCACTGTGGGAACCGTTCTACCAGTCAGAGTACTGCAACTCCAATTATTTACTTACCTGCCAATAGTGTTTACATGTACAAAGTTACACTGATATACTACGATATCTTTTGAATGGTTCACTTTCTTTTGATAGACAATTTATTTTTTGGGGAGAGCTGAAAGAATATGTTTTACACTACTGGCCATTAAAATTGCTACACCACGAAGATGACGTGTTACACACGCGAAATTTAACCGACAGGAAGAAGATATGCAAATGATTAACTTTTCAGAGTATTCACACAAGGTTGGCACCGGTGGCGACGCCTACGGCGTGCTGACATGAGGAAAGTTTCAAACCGATTTCTCATACACATACAGCAGCTGACCGGCGTTGCCTGGTGTAACGTTGTTGTGATGCCTCTTGTAAGGAGAAGATATGCGTACCATCACGTTTCCAACTCTGATAAAGGTCGGATTGTAGCGTATCGCGATTGCGGTTTATCGTATCGCGACATTGCTGCTCGCGTTGGTCGAGATCCAATGACTGTTAGCAGAATATGGAATCGGTGGGTTCAGGAGGGTAATACGGAACGCAGTGCTGGATCCCAACGGCCTCGTATCACTAGCAGTCGACATGACAGGCATCTTATCCGCACGGCTGTAACGTATCGTGCAGCCACGTCTCGATCCCTGAGTCAACAGATGGGGACGTATGCAAGACAACAACCATCTGCACGAACAGTTCCACGACGTTTGCAGCAAAAAAAAAATGGTTCAAATGGCTCTGAGCACTATGGGACTCAACTGCTGTGGTCATAAGTCCCCTAGAACTTAGAACTACTTAAACCTAACTAACCTAAGGACAGCACACAACACCCAGCCATCACGAGGCAGAGAAAATCCCTGACCCCGCCGGGAATCGAACCCGGGAACGCTACCGCACGACCACGAGATGCGGGCGTTTGCAGCAGCATGACTATCAGCTAGGAGACCACGGCTGCGGTTACTTTTGACGCTGCATCACAGACAGGAGCGCTTGCGATGGTGTACTCTACGACGAACCTGGGTGCACGAATGGCAAAACGTCATTTTTTCGGATGAATCCAGGTTCTGTTTACAACATCATGATGGTCGCATCCGTGTTTGGCGACATCGCGGTGAACGCACATTGGAAGCGCGTATTCGTCATCGCCATACTGGCGTATACCCGGCGTGATGGTATGGGTGCCATTGGTTACACGTCTCGGTCACCTCTGTTCGCACTGACGGCACTTTGAACAGTGGACGTTACATTTCAGATGTGTTACGACCCGTGGCTCTACCCTTCATCGATCCCTGCGAAACCCTACATTTCAGCAGGATAATGCACGACAGCATGTTGCAGGTCCTGGCCAGCATATTCTCCAGATCTCTCATCAATTGAAAACGTCTGGTCAATGGTGGACGAGCAACTGACTCGTCACAATACGCCAAGCACTACTCTTGATGAACTGTGGTATCGTGTTGAAGCTGCATGGCCAGAGGTGGTTGTTCTGGGTACTGATTACTCAGGATCTATGCACCCAAATTGCGTGAAAATGTAATCACATGTCAGTTCTAGTATAATATATTTGTCCTATGGATACCCGTTTATCATCTGCATTTGTTCTTGGTGTAGCAATTTTAATGGCCAGTAGTGTATTTTATGGTAGTGATAGTGGATTTTTACGGTAACGTGAAGCTATCAAAAACTGAAATGTTAGGTGGGAAAAATGCTACGAGCGTCTTACGCAAATAGAAAAACGCCGGTATCAAATGGTTCCTCTGTAATTACCGACATTTCCATAATCTTCCACAAAATCCGATCGATTTAGTCGCAGTAGATGTACAGAAAAAGAGTCGTCTACTACCCTGTTTATACATTCTGACCCGTCGTACTTTCGTGTCGTTTTCTCAGAGAGAAGCTGCGAGTATAATCAGCTCGCAGATAAAGTGCAGCCACTGTGACGCTCTGTAAAGCTACTTGTCGTCTGCAGAGGAGTGCCTCCGCGTCGTTACTCAGTTATCCGGCTTGTTATGAGACAAAGCTGGCGAGGCGCTAATCCTTATTGCCAGCTAATGCGCCGCAGTCAGAGGCTACAAGGCGGGCGCCGGCAGGAGTAACAGCCGCGGCTGAAAGACACACCTCGTCATTCGGCTCGTTTCCGCGGCGCGGCACGGCACGGAGAGATGTTTAGTCTGCCGACAGTTTACGCGGTCCCACAGTCCCGGGCGAGCACTCGTATTTATCGGAGCCGGCCGGTCCCGCCGCAGACAGGCGCCGGGGGCAAACGTCAGTCGGCGACGCGGCCGCTACGGCCGGCAACAAAAACGTTTACGCCCTCGGCAAACGCATTCCGCTCGGTCAGTCGTCGGCCCTCGCGCAACAGACCGCTGGGAAAATATACCGGCCCAATGCGAAGGCCAGTCTCTACTCCTCGCCGCTTAGGGCTCCCCGTCGCAGTCGAGGGTTTGGGCTGCTGTGTGGACGATAAGGCACCGGACTGCAATACTACCGGGTGGTTATAATTAAACTTTCCCTACTTAACACGATATTACACGAAAACTAACTGCCGTACGAGTACCAGATTGGTAGCATTAGTGTCCAGAGTATGGGGTGCACCACAGCGCCGCCGCACTTGGTGCCGTGATCAGTCATCGTGATTCATAGCCCCACCCCTCGAACATTCGCAGTGCACTTGTTGACGTGTCAACATGATCTTCGACAAAAGGAGCAGGACATTTTTGGTGATGCTCTTCAAAAATGGTTCAAATGGCTCTGATCACTATGGGACTTAACATCTGAGGTCATCAGTCCCCTAGAACTTAGAACTACTGAAACCTAACTAAGCTAAGGACATCACACACATCCATGCCCGAGGCAGGGTTCGAACCTGCGACCGTAGCGGTCGCGCGGTTCCAGACTGAAGCGCCTAGAACCGCTCGGCCAGGTGATGCTCTATTACCAAAACAACAGTAATGCTGCAGCTGCACTTCGAGAATATCACCAGCTGAAAGGATTACGGAAGGGTCCTCTTTCTCCACCTGCTGTACGGAGCATGATGAAGCTTCCGAATCAACTGGCGGAACTGGGAGTCGCTCCGGGAAGCGGTTAATGACCGATTGCACCACAGGTGGTTGATGAAATCGCTGTTGCTATGGCAGACAACGCTGCGCGCAATTCCCGATCAGGCAGTGCGCGTGCTGTGTCACGACAGTTGGACATCCCTTGGTCCACTCTACGGAAGGTGCTTCGAGCCATTCTCAAATGGTACCCGTACAAGATCCATATCGTACAGCAGCTTGCACCACACGGCGCACAATGACGTGTTGACTTCGCTCTCCCATTTCTCGCAAAGACTGAAGTTGACGAGGGATGGCCCTGGACCATCCTATGGACAGACGAAGCTCAGATTTTTCTGACGGGTGAGATGAACACACAGAATTGCCGAGTGTGGGGATCTTCACCTCCAGTCATTGAGCATGAAGTTCCTCTGTATGGTGCACGTGTCATCGTATAGTGTGGCTTCACATCTGCGTCCATCATTGGCCCATTATTCTTTGAACATATTGGCGCTCAAGGACCAAAGACGTGATGTGTGACTGGCCAGCGTTATTGCTATATGCTTCGCCAGCAAGCCATACCCGCCTTACAGGAGACGGGCGCACTCAACTCAACGGTTTTCATGTAATATGGGGCCCCATTCCACATCGCTCGTGAAGTTCACCTACTTCTCCGAAACACATTTTGAAATGACCGAATTATCAGCCGATCGTATCCAAATGCTTGGTCGGCACGATCACCTGATGTGACTCCCTGTGGTTTCTGGTAGTGGGGCTACCTGAAGGACAGGGTTGTCCAGGGAAACAGTCACACATGGTGATCTGTAGCGCTGCGCATCAAGAGTGGTAGCCAGCACACCTAAGGACATGCTTCGTTCTGCTATGCAAAATGCAATCCTGCACTTTCAGACTCGTCCGGACACTGATGGGCACCATATTGAGACCCTTTCGTAGCAGTAATGGTAACGTTATGCAGTGGTATGACGTACCGTAGCAGCACAGTAAAAATGTTTCATCACTTTTGAACACATAATGGGAGTGAACAGTGATAAACGTGTTACAAATATTTACTATCAAAAACAGTTTTGATCACAATTTATTTACTACGGTGACCGGTCATCACTAGTGATTCTCTAGCAGGAGGTTCTTACTCATTGGTCTGCAGATGACCACAGTAGTGGTAATAAATAAATTGTGATCAAGAGTGTTTTTGATAGTCAAAAAAATGTTTCAATTTAATTGATTCTGTATTATTTTTCTTCCCCACGTCCTAGATATTAATGCTACCAAGTCTGGTACTGGAAACACATTTAGTTTCTGTATTACAGCGTGTTAAATAGCGAAAGTTTAATTATAACCACAATGTACATCTGAAGTTCGAGTCCCTTCTTAAAACCGTTCACAGCTGATGCTCGTCCAATCACTCTGGATTCATTCCGCAAATAGAAATACGAAGGCTTCATCAGTTTCCCGATAGCGGTCAGGGCTTTACCGCCTTAAAGTAACCAATTGTTGTACAACTGCTAGAGTTGGCCTTTAAATGGCTTATTCACCACCACATCTAACGCTTGTTCTTGTGGAGCTAAGCTTCCTGGAATGATGACGAGATCTGTATTTCATTTCAAGATTTATCTGTTCATGCTGGGGCGTGTAAAATGCCCCTTGAAAGCATGAAGGATCAGCTTCCCACGATTCTTTAGAAGAGCACCTGGCCTCATGCTGCAGACTGTAAGGAACCAATCTATAAACAACTCGATAATCCGCCCTTTTTTGCAAAGAAATATGACACCAGGTTGCAGCTTTAACTTTGGCAAAATTCTACGACTGAGGGTGACGTAGGGCCGCATATTGGTTCCATCGCCAAGAACACGAAACTTCACGGTGTTTCACGATGCCTTACTGCCGACAGTGCGAACCAATACACTTTTGATGCCTTTCTCTTCAGCTGTTGTACGAGGTGCATTCAAGTTCTAAGGCCTCCGATTTTTTTTTCTCCGGACTGGAAAGAGATAGAAACATGCGCATTATTTTAAAATGAGGCCACGTTCATTGTCAATACGTCCCAGAGATGGCAGCACCGTACGGCAGATGGAATTTTACCGCCAGCGGCGAGAATGAGAACTGTTTTAAATACTTAAAATGGCGACGTTTTCCTTACTTGAACAGCGTGCAATCATTCGTTTTCTGAATTTGCGTGGTGTGAAACCTATTAAAATTCATCGACAGTTGAAGGAGACATGTGGTGATGGAGTTATGGATGTGTCGAATGTGCGTTCGTGGGTGCGACGGTTTAATGAAGGCAGAACATCGTGTGACAACAAACCGAAACAACCTCGGGCTCGCACAAGCCGGTCTGACGACATGATCGAGAAAGTGGAGAGAATTGTTTTGGGGGATCGCCGAATGACTGTTGAACAGATCACCTCCAGAGTTGGCATTTCTGTGGGTTCTGTGCACACAATCCTGCATGACGACCTGAAAAAGCGAAAAGTGTCATCCAGGTGAGTGCCACGAATGCTGACAGACGACCACATGGCTGCCCGTGTGGCATGTTGCCAAGCAATGTTGACGCGCAACGACAGCATGAATGGGACTTTCTTTTCGTCGGTTGTGACAATGGATGAGACGTGGATGCCACTTTTCAATCCAGAAACAAAGCGCCAGTCAGCTCAATGGAAGCACACAGATTCACCTCCACCAAAAAAATTTCGGGTAACCGCCAGTGCTGAAAAAATGATGGTGTCCATGTTCTGGGACAGCGAGGGCGTAATCCTTACCCATTGCCTTCCAAATGGCACTACGGTAACAGGTGCATCCTACGAAAATGTTTTGAAGAATAAATTCCTTCCTGCACTGCAACAAAAACGTCCGGGAAGGGCTGCGCGTGTGCTGTTTCACCAAGACAACGCATCCGCACATCGAGCTAACGTTACGCAACAGTTTCTTCGTGATAACTTTGAAGTGATTCCTCATGCTCCCAACTCACCTGACCTGGCTCCTAGTGACTTTTGGCTTTTTCGAACAATGAAAGACACTCTCCGTGGCCGCACATTCACCAGCCGTGCTGCTATTGCCTCAGCGATTTTCCAGTGGTCAAAACAGACTCCGAAAGAAGCCTTCGCCACTGCCATGGAATCATGGCGTCAGCGTTGTGAAAAATGTGTACGTCTGCAGGGGGATTACGTCGAGAAGTAGCGCCAGTTTCATCGATTTCGGGTGAGTAGTTAATTAGAAAAAAAATCGGAGGCCTTAGAACTTGAATGCACCTCGTACTGGACGGCATGCCGAAGTGGAGTCTCGCCAGCGTTTGCGATTCGACCTAAGAGGTACGCAAGTTCTTTCTCAGTCTTATAACGTGTCGCTAATATTGGACCAACTTCTCCACACACGATGCTGGAAGACGCTGAGCCATGAAAAGTTTTCCTAGTAGACTTCGCAGTTTTCTTGCATCCTTTGTCCTTTCGCCAACTTTGAACATTGGCTTCTGTGATTTCATACTTTCCCGTATCCGAACAATTGATTGTTGCTTCTGCATGCAGAACAATCATGATTTTGACATTTGCGTCGTAATAAGGCCTGCATCCGGCTGAACAATTCAATGATGAACCACATTGTTCCGCACCACGGTCCATTACATTCTTTACTACATTGCTTAAAAGTGGGATACCCGAAGTCAACCAACAACTTGTACGAAAAAAATTATCGCAACTGACACTGATATCGTAAAAAATGCTCAAAGCGCACGGGTACGTTCAGGGTTAAAGTGGTAGCAGTGTGTAGAATTACAGCTTAATGGAAACTCGAGGTCCCATTCGGTAAAGAAAAGAAGAACTCCACATCATATTCCGCGAATGCTACAGGATGCCTTGCTTCTGGGTACGAAATTTCTGGCAAAGACCTCGTCTTGATTCGTTGATAAACGGTACTAGTCTCTCTTTCATTACTCTCCATCTAGTATCTGTGTTGGCGTTAGAGAAGGAGGTTGGGAAAGGGTAAGACGTACGAGAGTACTATAATGGCTCTGAGCACTATGGGACTTAACATCTATGGTCATCAGTCCCCTAGAACTTAGAACTAATTAAACCTAACTAACCTAAGGACATCACACAACACCCAGTCATCACGCGAGAGTACTATATTTTGGGCATATGAAAAGTCGTGCAACACGTAAAGCGATTCTGGTAACAAGCTATTTTGCTTAATGTAAAACCGATTTTTTAGTGTTCAGAGCTGTTTAAAGATTCAAGTAAGCCAAATGGACCCAGGAACGGCCCCTGCGAGATTCTACCTTTTTTCATAGCTCGGCTACATCTCTTCTCCTATAATTTGTGAAAAGGCCTTAGTATTCGTTTCCAAATTCATTAGATACAGTTCATCGCATTGGATTTTTCAATGTTTTCCTCAAATTACTTAACACTTATGCCATAAAGTGTTTCTTCGACAAGTGTAAACTCGGCTGCAGTACTTTCTCCATCCTGTAGTGTTTCGTCTTTTACTAAATGTTATATTGATGAAACGTTAAAAGCTGACCTTCCTGCTGCTCTTCCTTCGTAGACTGTTGGATTTTTTCCTAGTTGAAATTACCCAATTCAAATGGCTCAGAGCACTATGGGACTTAACAGCTGAGGTCATCAGTCCCCTAGAACTTAGAACTGCTTAAACCTAACTAACCGCAGCGGTCGCGCGGTTCCAGACTGAAGCGCCTAGAACCGCACGGCCACAACGGCCGGCGGCACCTTGAATCAGTCCGTCACCATAATTCTGAAAAATTAATTACCTGTTTTAGTTAATAGGAACTGTCAAACATTAGTACAGGAGCCTGTCTGTTACTTCAATCTAGCACCTGGAATGGCGCAGGTCACTGACGTGATAAAAAGATAAAGTTATTAAAAAAAAAAACGAGCCCCCTTCTCTCTCTCTCTCTCTCTCTCTCTCTCTCTCTCTCTCTCTCTCTCTCTCTCTCTCCCCTTTCGCCTCTACGCACGTCCGTACGTCACATAGAGTATGAGAATCCTTACGAATTGGAGTACATAAATCTCCGACAGATTAAGTGATTTGTTTGACGTGTATTGCATAAGTGAAAGCTTCTCTGAGTGTGCCTTGAAAACACACTTACTCTCTTTCAAAATTATATCAACTGCGACGTCTGCCAGACTCCCGAAGATACCAATAGTATTTACAACCCTTCGTCATTTCAGTCATTTTCAAGTTTCATTGCAATACAAAATACGCAGGATGTTAACATTAAATGAGTTTAGTACTGGTGCTGCAGCAAGTTTGGAGGCCCGTACCAGCATTATTCCGAGACAGAGGGCCATTCATCTGCCACACAATGGCGGGAACCGCTCCGCGGAACGACAGATCCATTTGGATACCCCAACCGGGAATTGGGTTCCGCCGAAAGCGCCCAAACAAAATCACGACCCCGAGACCGACCGAAACGGGGCGTGGGTGTCGACAACTAATTAATTATTCAATTCCCGAGGCCCGTGCGCTACACGGAAAGCGGGAGAAAGGAGTAATGGAGCAGAGGCGATGGGAAGCCAGGGGTGGGGACTGGGATACGGGCAAAGGGTACGCACCGCCTGCGCCCGGGTGTGGGTGTGGGAACTACAGAAATAGAAATGGTAACCGCCCAGAGAGGCATACGCGCCGGTCCCACGGTCTCCTAAAACAACCACGCAGACGGACTGGAACACACAGGGAGAGGGCTGCGGCCTCACACGTGGTCCGGCCGTAGAAACCTGTCAGGCAGTCCGAGAAGTGAGGTCAGAATAAAAAAAAAAATCTGGGTACGCGCGAGCAGGGCTCGCGAACCAAAGGTTCCGTATAGAC
Source organism: Schistocerca nitens (assembly GCF_023898315.1). Classification (NCBI taxonomy): domain Eukaryota; kingdom Metazoa; phylum Arthropoda; class Insecta; order Orthoptera; family Acrididae; genus Schistocerca; species Schistocerca nitens. The sequence goes on from NC_064622.1 coordinate 190,526,234, forward strand.
TTCATTACGTATATAGACATGTAGTTCATCCATCCCAGGAATCGAGAATCTACACGATTTTTGCCTGTTACTGGCAAGATATACGTCCTGAGAAAGAGAAGTGTTCATAGAGGGACAAAAAGACAGTCGGATAACAAATGACAAAAAATATCTTTTTGTACGTTATAATTACAAATTTACAATTTTCGAATTTTTACGTTACTTTTAGTGTGAAACCTTGCTTCTTGCTAAATTTCATGACTTTAGGTCAACGGGAAAGCCGGCCGGTGTGGCCGAGCGGTTCTAGGCGCTTCAGTCTGGAACCGCGCGACCGCCACGGTCGCAGGTTCGAATCCTGCCTCGGGCATGGATGCGTGTGATGTATTTAGGTTAGTTAGGTTTAAGTAGTTCTAAGTTCTAGGGGACTGATGACCTCAGATGTTAAGTCCCATAGTGCTCAGAGCTATTTGAACCATTTTTTCGTCAACGAGAAGCACCCTATAGGTTTTGATGAGTGAGATTGAGAGTAACAAAATATGTGACAGAAATGGCCGCATCTTTTGATTGCACTGATTTAGAAGCTTTCGTTTATTACAACACCAAAGGGACTATAGGCCTTAGCATGCGACATAAATTTCAACTTGATACGTATTATCATTTCAGAGAAAAAAAGGTCTTAACAGACGAACGAACAGACGGTCAGATAATAAATGGCCCAAAAATTTTTGTTCGTGTCATATAATCACAAATTAACAGTTTTCCATTTGCTGTGAAATCTTGCTTCTTGCTTTCATGATTCAAGGTCAATGGGAAATACTCTATAGGTTTTGATGAGCGAGTTTTCGAGTATCACAATATGTGACAGAAATGGCTGTATCTTTTGGCTGAATTGACCTAGAAGCTTCAATCTTTTACACCGTTAAGGGACCGTATACCTTAACGTGTGACATAAATTTCAAGTTGATGGGTCGACCCGTTTCTGAGAAATATGGTTTTTCACAATCGGGCAGACAGACGGACAAGCAAACGTGCGCTCCGTGTTAAGTAAAACCTAGTTTTTCAGGCACCTCAAAGTTTCTGACGTATTATCTCCTGACAGTGATGTAATTTTGCCGGCATAGTGAGTATTACATGTCGAAACAATCTACAAAATGTGTTGTGAGTAGAGTGAGAAGTGAAAAAGTAATAAAGTAAAACGCTTTGCTTGATGAGGCAGTGTTAGTGAATGAACACCGAAAATGTGGAAAGCGATAAACTTGATTTTTTACCTTTTTTCATTTTGTTTGGAGATGTCTGCAAGGAAAAAAGGTTTGAAATAGTAAAATTTGCTGAAAGTCACTAAGTGTCCACAGCTCGTACGTAGTCTTGCAGTAGCGTTCTCGCTTCCTGCCCACGGGGTCCTAGGTTCGATTCCCGGAGGGTCAGGGATTTTTCCTGTCTCGAGATGACTGGGTATTGTTGTGTCGTCATCATCATCATCATCATCATCATCATACATCCCTATTACGGTCGGAGGAAGGCAATGGCAAACCACCTCCACTAGGACCTTGCCTGGTACAGCGGTGAGGGTCTCCCGCATCGTCCCCTACGTTCCTCTGAGTATGGGACCTTATCATCATCATCATCATCATCATCATCATCATCACCACCACCACCACCACCACCACCACCACCACCACCACCACCACCACCAAGTGCTCTCATTCCCAAATACTGGATGATGTAGTCTGGGTATTTGCACGCATTGAGTTACGCTACCTAGAGTAATACACAGAGTTTCTACTTTCAATACTTTTCTTACGTTTTAAACACTTAACTGATTGCCGAAGTGAACCAAGGGGCTACCATCAGTGTCTCCTCAACGATGTTCAGCGGACGTTGCTGCGTATGGGACTCCGCAACAGGCTCACGTTGACAGCTGTTCGTCGGCAACGAAGGCTGGAACTTGCACACCACTAACGCAACTGGACGTCCACCGACGAAAGGTGGGCTTCTCAGATGAATCATGTTTTGTGCTCCGTCGGAAGGTTCCAGGCCAGAGGAGGGAGCCTTGTGGTATGAGGAATGTTTTTCTGGCATCCCCTGGGTGGTCTCGTCATTCTGGAAAGCGCACTGCATTAACTCAAGTATGCATGTATTCTTGGGGCCCATGTGCACACCTACATGTAGTTTGTTTTTTACCTCAGCGTGATGGCATCTACCAGCAGATCAATGCAACATGACACAGCTCGCAATGTACGAGCGTGGTTCGAAGAGCACCAGGATTTTACCGTACTCCCCTGGCCACCAAACTCACCGGAATTAAACCCAATAGAGAATCTATGAGAGCACGTCCATTTGGTAGTTCGCGTCATGGATCCTCAACCGTAAAAGACAGCGCAACTGACCACGGCACTGGAGTCAGAATGGCTCCACACCTCTGTCGGTACCTTCCAGAACCTCACCGACTCTCTTTCTCGCACGTCTCTCAGCAGCCCGCGCTGCCAAAGACGCTTATTCAGCTTTTGAAATGCGGTCACAATGTGACTGGACAGTATAATTAACAACGAAAACTAACAGCGGTGAAAATATACGATAGTAGAAGTAAAAATTATTCTGAAAACAAGGATCTGCAAACGAGGTTTTTTGCGAGATAGTTGTGAATATATGCTTATGAGTCGCCACTCACTCCCGTATGAAAAACTATCCTTGTCAGTAAAATTTTATTTGAAATGTAAACATTACGATTAATTCTCCACCTAACTGAGCTCAAATGTCAAACATAGCATACTTAAACGTGATTTACTGTCACAGTTATGCATATTACATGTAACAGTTATTCACTGTACGCTCATACCTGCTAGTACCTGCTAAAGAAATTGTCCCAGTTGTCGAGTTTGCATTTGGTTGTACCTGTCTTGTACATTGTTTCCGAGACGTGCGTCGAGAGGTTGCACCTGCCCTCCGATCTCTAATGTACCAAAACATGAGTTTCATGTCTGTCACAAGCCAAAACCAATAATATACGTACAATGAAATGAAATCATCTTAAGGCATTTACTGGCTGGGATATCCCCTTCGGGGTTCAGCCGCCGTATTGCAATTCTTTTTCGTTAACGCCACTTCGGCGACTTGCGTGTCAATGATAATGAAAATGATGATGAAGGACACACAACAGTCTGTCCTCTGCTGGGCTCAGATGGTTCAAATGGCTCTGAGTACTATGGGACTTAACTTCTGAGGTCATCAGTCCCCTATAACTTAGAACTACTTAAACCTAACTAACCTAAGGACAACACACACATCCATGCCCGAGGCAGGATTCGAACCTGCGACCGTAGCGCCTAGAACCGCTCGGCCACTCGGGCCGGCCCTCTGCTGGGAATCGAACCCGGGCCCCCTTGCGTGGTATGCGGTAACGCTACCGTTGCACTACGGAGGCGGACAATATACGTACAGTAAGTAATTAGGGCCACTGATTCCATATACCTGCTTAAATATGATCTGTGTATGATCTTCCACAATGCAATGGAACTAATATCACAGCAATCGCTACTGGTTTGTGTCCATTTGAAAATGTTGTAAAACTAGTATTTATTAAGTATTGTTTGAAAGTGGCTGTTACGGAACTTTTTATAGGAATTTGCTTCCTTATACTTTTGACAAAATTAGCGGCAAGTTGTTTATTTTTTTCTTTATTACGTAAATTCACTACAAGATTGTTACGACTTGTATGTAATTATAAAGTGTTCCTCTAGATGAAGTGACGTCCATAAATCGTCTTGGAACGTAAGCTCTTTTACATACTATGCTGTTAACATTGGTCACGTATTTGCTTTATGTAGTAGAATAATAGCGAATTTCCTACTTTTTTTAACAGCCGTAAAAGAACACCAAATTTCACTATTATTTCTCTATAGATAGTAAATAAGTGACCTATGTACCTAAAAGAGCTTACGTTCCAAGATCGTTTATGTACGTCACTCCATCCAGATAAATGCTTCATAATGGCACATATGGCGAAACAGGCTTGTCGTGAATTATATGCTCAACAAGAAATAGACAATTTACAGCTAACTTTGTCAAAAGTGTAAAGAAGATGTCATATAATGACCTTATGCTAACTGAGGGCCCAGCAGGGAACGTCATTTCCGCCAGCTGACGACCGATTACTATCACTTCCTTGTCCACCTGAGTTGTTGCTTGGTCTGTAAAGATTTTAACATCGAAAAGATGTGAGGTTCGAACCATGCGGCTGACCACCCTATACGAGTTTTTGTTCAGAAGCAAATTAAAACTGTACCAAAAATGTTCAGCTGCCAGGGAGACGTTAGCCAGCTTGATCGCCTTTCCTGAATCTTTGTTCGTTCCGAGGATGCGAACAGCATTAGGTCTTTTTCAAATAGCTCCCTACATTTTTTATTTGATAATCCACTTCCTCTCGTCAAGACCAATTCAATGTCGTATCACAGTCCATAATTCATCCAAACATGATATTACCAACTAACATAAAAACGACTTACTCACCTGTACTAGCACACGGAGGAGATACTCAGCAGAACATAACCCGTCCAAGTGATGGAGCTGATAGTAAACAAATGGAAACACAAGGAGAAGGCACAGTATCTTTCAGTCAACAGCCTTGAGTTGGAGGCTTGTGGAAGTGAAATGTAGACCAACGAAGAGAACGTGGAAATGCTACTCATCTACGGAGAACGTAAGTTAGTGGAATAGCAACTGCAGTAAGTTTTCTTCATCTACAATGTAAAAAAATGGTTCAAATGGCTCTGAGCACTATGGGACTCAACTGCTGAGGTCATTAGTCCCCTAGAACTTAGAACTAGTTAAACCTAACTAACCTAAGGACATCACAAACATCCATGCCCGAGGCAGGATTCGAACCTGCGACCGTAGCGGTCTTGCGGTTCCAGACTGCAGCGCCTTTAACCGCACGACCACTTCGGCCGGCATCTATAATGTAGGTTCAAGGAGTACAGTATTGCAGTTCTTCTAAACGAAATGTTGTGTACAGTTCATGGAAAACTGCATCATTATTACTTTTGTTTTATAATGATTGAAGGTAATGGTAATACTACTCAAGCGGAGGGACTCCCTGAATTTACTGTGCCGGCCGGAGTGGCCGTGCGGTTCTAGGCGCTGCAGTCTGGAACCGAGCGACAGCTACGGTCGCAGGTTCGAATCCTGCCTCGGGCATGGATGTGTGTGATGTCCTTAGGTTAGTTAGGTTTAATTGGTTCTAAGTTCTAGGCGACTGATGACCTCAGACGTTAAGTCGCATAGTGCTCAAAGCCATCTGAACCATTTGAATTTACTGTCGGCTCCAGTAAGACGACGAGTTACCTTACCACGGACTCTTTCACTGTGTGCAACTGCAGGAAGGTCAAAGTCAGTTTTGTGATGAAGTGAGTTTTACGTGAGTGGTAGAGTGTGATACGTTTTTATATGCTATTTGGGAAGAGGAAAGGAATTACTGAATAAAAAGTACGTACTGCTGTTCATATCTTCCCAATGAGCAAAGTAGCTAAATAACATTTGATTAAGACTTTTTTTGTTTTCATTCTGGACAAAAAGTCATTTCGAGTGGTCAAGACAAATGTGGCATCCTATATACCTCAGAACATGCCAAAAAAACTCCACGTATTAACTGGTAAATACAGGGCTACTGTACATGATTAAATCGTTTTCAGAGTTCTGTATTTTCGAAGGTATTACGTATTAAAATATAAATGATGCATGAATAAAACCGTAATCTCACTGAGTTTTCACATACTATGTTACCGGTGCGTTACTAGTGTAGAGCCTTGATAAAATGGCGTCAAAGCGAGAAAAGAACCTTTGTGTGTTGCAACGATTAAAACCGGAAGATAATTCTCAGCAATTTCAATTTTGCATCACAGTGCTGGAAACACTTGAGGATGAACATTTCACCTACAAGCTGATATCCAGAGACAAAGAAACCATAATTCTATCTGGAAAAGTTAATGTGAAAGGTTGGGGCACTGAAAATGCTCATGAAATTGTGGCGCATTAACGAGATTCGCTGAAAATTTATGCAGTGTCACAGATGAAGCTGTATGGGTCGTTTCTCTTGTGTGAAAAGACTATGACGGGTATATTTTACCTCGATATATCAAAGTTGTGGTTGTTTCCACAGGTGACTGCTGATTCTGAGAATTCCAATTCTGGGAATTCCATCTTCCACCAAGACGGGGCACCCCATCATTGGAGCATCGATGGCCGTCGGTACTTAAACGACGAACTTCAGAATCGCTGCATTGAGCGAAATGGCGAAGATGACGTGGCTCTGTTTTCTTGGCCCCCAGAGCACATGACCCAACACCCTGTGACTTTTTCCTTTGCAGATAAATTAAGAATCACATTTACATTCTCCCACCGCCAAGATCACTGCAACACCTCAAATAAAGCATCAATGTCACTGTGATGTCCGTTGACAGGATGTTGCTACAGAAGGTATGGACCAAAATTGTGTTTTGTGACCAGAGGGGCACTCACACAACATTTGTGAAGTGTAAAGTGCACTCACTGCCTTGGTGAGTTTACGGTTCTATTCACGCATCAGTCATATTTTGTACATGTAATACTTTAGAAAATATAGAGCTCTGAAAACGAATGAATCATTCATAGTAGCCCTGTATTTGGTTTCTTATTTAGTTAAAATGCACTGCGTCCTGGACAATGTGTAGCCTTTTTTTGGAGATTGATAGAAGTCCCCCAGCGTCTAGAGGCACGGGATTATCTGTAAATTGTTACTACTGCTGTAAGCGATAAGGCGGTCCTCGGGTTCTCAGGCTGCCAGCCTAACGCGAGACCTGCTGCAGGGAGAGTTAGAGGCGCGACTCGTCCCCTGGGACGGCTGCATCCGCAGCACGGCCGGAAGCCTGGGATGAGGACCATCTAATTTGCTCCGATCCTCTTTCCGCCAACCACTCCGCAACGCTATTCCCACGCTCTGGAGAAGCTCGTCTCCTGAGGCATTGGCGTTTCGTCTACCTTCATCTGAGAACACAGGCCTGGATAAAGAGAGGCAATAAAAGAGTAGAACTAGTTTAGACTCAGAAGAGAATTGACAGAGTCACCGTAGAATGCCTAGAAAATAAGCACCGTCTCGCGGAAAATAACTTTTGTGGTACCGATTACTTTATTAGACGCACTGACTAGCTGAAATGTTATTAAAATGTTACATTCATTCTCCTTGAATTAAAAAGAATAAAAAATGTTGAGGTATCGTGAACGGTCCGCGAATAAAACAGGAAATGATAGTAGTACCAATGATAGCAGCACAGAGAGTAATCTTCAAATGGTTCAAGTGCCTCTGAGCACTATGGGACTTAACATCTGAGGTCGTAAGTCCCCTAGAACTTAGAACTACTTAAACCTAACTAACCTAAGGACAGCACACACATACATGCCCTAGGCAGGATTCGAACCTGCGACCGTAGCGGTCGCGCGGTTCCAGACTGAAGCGCCTAGAACCGCTTGGCCACACCGGCCGGCGAGTAATCTTCACCACACACAATAAAGTAGTATGCGGAGAACAGATGTAGGAATAAATAAGACTATATACTCGTACAGTACTTGACATTGTTTCCCTTTCGGCGTCTACATGCTTATTACCTTCACCTAGATACCGAGAAATAAATTACGTTGTACCTCGATTTCATACTGCACTTCGGCAGCACGTAGTATAAATTACTGCCGGCCCGTGAGGCCGAGTGGTCCTAGGCGCTTCAGTCCGGAACCGCACGACTGCTACGGTCGCAGGTTCGAATCCTGCCTCGGGCATGGATGTGTTTAATGTCGCTTAGGTTAGTTAGGTTTAAGTAGTTCTAACAAGGAAACCTCCCCATCGTACCCCCCTCAGATTCAGTTATAAGTTGGCACAGTGGATAGGCCTTGAAGAACTGAACACACATCAATCGAAAAAACAGGAAGAAGTTGTATGGAACTATGAAAAAAATTAGTAAAATATACAGACTGAGTAGTCCATGTGCAAGATAGGCAACATCAAGGAGAATGTGATCTCAGGAGCGCCGTGGTCTTGTGGTTAGTGTGAGTAGCTGCGAAACGGGGGGTCCTTGGTTCAAGTCTTCCCTCGACTGAAAATTTTACTTTCTTTATTTTCGCAAAGTTATGATCTGTCCGTTCGTTCAAGGACGTCTCTGTTCACTGTAATAAGTTTAGTGTCTGTGTTTTGCGACCGCACCTCAAAACCGTGCGATTAGTAGACGAAAGGACGTGCCTCTCCAATGGGAATCGAAAACATTTGATCGCAAGGTCATAGGTCAACCGATTCCTCCACAGGAAAACACATCTGATATATTCTATACGACACTGGTGACGGCATGTGTGTCACATGACAGGAATATGTTGTCGACCCACCTAACTTTTACACTTAGCGAATGGGTAAAAAGATTCTTCTACCTTGCCCGATTTAGGTTTTCTTGTGGATGTGATAACCACTCCCAAAAAAGTGATGAAAACATAAGAGTTTGTCATATAAACTGAACATAAAAAATTAAACTTTTTCACTCGAGGGTAGACTTGAACCTAGGACCGCTGGTTCCGCAGCTTCCCTCGCTAACCACGGGACCACGGCGCTCCTCGCCTGCCAGTGTCCTTGATGTTGCCTATCTTTGCATGGACTACTCAGTTTGTATATTTCACTAATTTTTTTAGTAGTTCCATACAACTTCTTCCTGTTTTCTCGATTGATCTGTGTTCAGTTTTTCAAGGACTATCCACTGTGCCAACTTATAACTACACTCCTGGAAATTGAAATAAGAACACCGTGAATTCATTGTCCCATGAAGGGGAAACTTTATTGACACATTCCTGGGGTCAGATACATCACATGATCACACTGACAGAACCACAGGCACATAGACACAGGCAACAGAGCATGCACAATGTCGGCACTAGTACAGTGTATATCCACCTTTCGCAGCAATGCAGGCTGCTATTCTCCCATGGAGACGATCGTAGAGATGCTGGATGTAGTCCTGTGGAACGGCTTGCCATGCCATTTCCACCTGGCGCCTCAGTTGGACCAGCGTTCATGCTGGACGTGCAGACCGCGTGAGACGACGCTTCATCCAGTCCCAAACATGCTCAATGGGGGACAGATCCGAAGATCTTGCTGGCGAGGGTGGTTGACTTACACCTTCTAGAGCACGTTGGGTGGCACGGGATACATGCGGACGTGCATTGTCCTGTTGGAACAGCAAGTTCCCTTGCCGGTCTAGGAATGGTAGAACGATGGGTTCGATGACGGTTTGGATGTACCGTGCACTATTCAGTGTCCCCTCGACGATCACCAGTGGTGTACGGCCAGTGTAGGAGATCGCTCCCCACACCATGATGCCGGGTGTTGGCCCTGTGTGCCTCGGTCGTATGCAGTCCTGATTGTGGCGCTCACCTGCACGGCGCCAAACACGCATACGACCATCATTGGCACCAAGGCAGAAGCGACTCTCATCGCTGAAGACGACACGTCTCCATTCGTCCCTCCATTCACGCCTGTCGCGACACCACTGGAGGCGGGCTGCACGATGTTGGGGCGTGAGCGGAAGACGGCCTAACGGTGTGCGGGACCGTAGCCCAGCTTCATGGAGACGGTTGCGAATGGTCCTCGCCGATACCCCAGGAGCAACAGTGTCCCTAATTTGCTGGGAAGTGGTGGTGCGGTCCCCTACGGCACTGCGTAGGATCCTACGGTCTTGGCGTGCATCCGTGCGTCGCTGCGGTCCGGTCCCAGGTCGACGGGCACGTGCACCTTCCGCCGACCACTGGCGACAACATCGATGTACTGTGGAGACCTCACGCCCCACGTGTTGAGCAATTCGGCGGTACGTCCACCCGGCCTCCCGCATGCCCACTATACGCCCTCGCTCAAAGTCCGTCAACTGCACATACGGTTCACGTCCACGCTGTCGCGGCATGCTACCAGTGTTAAAGACTGCGATGGAGCTCCGTATGCCACGGCAAACTGGCTGACACTGACGGCGGCGGTGCACAAATGCTGCGCAGCTAGCGCCATTCGACGGCCAACACCGCGGTTCCTGGTGTGTCCGCTGTGCCGTGCGTGTGATCATTGCTTGTACAGCCCTCTCGCAGTGTCCGGAGCAAGTATGGTGGGTCTGACACACCGGTGTCAATGTGTTCTTTTTTCCATTTCCAGGAGTGTAAATCTGAGAGGGGTGCGATGTGGAGGTTCCCTTGTAAGTTCTAGGGGATTGATGACCTCAGATGTTAAATCCCATAATGCTCAGAGCCATTTGAACCATTTGAAGTATAAATTACTTATGTACTGTTGCTAGGAATACAACCGTTAATTCTTTTCATGTTCCTTTGAAAAAAAAAATTACATTTTAATACATTTTAAGTGAGCTATTATACAGTATTTATTCCTTGTCTTAAACCTTGTGTGGGCATTTGCGACTTGTTCGTCAACTTATTTCATTGGAATGTGCCACATGTTTCGCTTTATTACAAATGGAATAAATGACAATTATGTACATACAGGACTTTCCTTTAAGTTTTAGAAATAATCTTTTCGAAAATTTTAAAAATTAAAAGTATGTGATATTTGTTTCTTCTGTACTGATTTGGATTACTTTTGTATAGGAAAGCTGTACAATTGCATTGTAATCAATTTTATGGGTCAATATTTGTAGCTATGCGACGTATGATAAGACGTACTCCTGTTCGCTACTACTGCAGTGCCATCTGATGTTCATCACAGTATCTGTTTACTCCCGAATCTCAGCCTTCATTTATCTGTTAATAATGTGAGCCTGTATACTCGACTACTATGCATGACACTGAATATAATGACGTTTTACTTACTACATGCCGCTATATTATATCCTGCATGTTCTTGAAATGTCTTTTTACGATGTGACACGATATACAGTATTGTGCACGTGGACAAGATTCTTTGAAGTGTAGTGCATAAGGTACGGTATATATCCATATTTTGTAAAAAAAAAAAATAATATGTCGGTATGTCACAGCTGATTTCTATAACCACACTCGGCTTACAACTCGATTTGTGCTTTACAGATGAGAAGTTGGCAACTCAGTTTGCTGAAATTGGTAATCTAAATAAATGCTCTACAAAGCGATCGTGGTTGTCTGAACTTTGTTACTTGTATTTTCGTAAGTAACAGCGTCGTAAACAATCTACAGGAGAACTAATTTTATGTTTTAGTGTCAGTATTTTATTTATAACAAACTAAATTTCAGTTAATTATAAAAGTTAAATAATTGGGGAGCAACAAGACCATTTATCAGAATTGAAAGGCTATGATGCATAAAACAGCAGAAATTTTTTATGATTTCCTTGCACATTCTGATATGTTCCTGGAAAACTTATTATACGCTCACACAACACAGTGCTTGCTTACTTCTTCTGTAGTGCTGCTCTAAAGCAATCATATCACCAATGATTCTTATCAGATTTACACAGAAATATAATACAATGGGATCTGTTGGTATCGCGTAACGACATAAGTCTTTCAATGTATGAATTACCAACATGTGTGGAGGTCTTAGATTTCTGCGGCCATCACGTGTTTAATATGATCATTCCTGTGACACAGATTTTGTTGTAAGGGTCTGGTAAAACGGCCTATTTCTCAATAGCCCAGTATTTATGTAGAGCTACTAACTATAAACTATTTCTTTTGCTTATCAGAGGCATGCTGCCACGGGATGGTAGCTCCGCAGCTGTTCAGTACTGAGAAAAATGGATAATATTTTGATTTGTCCTCCTCACTTGCATTGATCCTCAATTATTCATACAATATGGTCCCTAAATTCACGGAAAAGTGTATAGTGGGAAACAAGTACTCGGACTGATCTTAGACTATGCGTCCGTTGCTACTGACTGATACAACTGAATTTGTTTCTTTTGCATGCTACCGTAAATGAAACTCTGTTGTGAATTATAAAAACGTCTACCCAGCTTCAACTTAAGGAAACCATTTAAGATTGTTATAAATAGACAGAATTTAAGTAAGCGTTGCGGTTGATATTCTAATACCTGACGTAGCTGTGTGTCTGTAGAACGTGCAGAGAATGGAGAACGAGACTGGCAACCGCCAACGAAGGCAAACTTGTATCCACCCTTGAGAAATTCAGCGGGAACAGATTTGATCTCATAACAGTCTATTGTGACAATATTTTCTCGCGTCAGGTATAACTTAAACCAACAGGGAAACGCATAAAATGTCTCTGAATAGGCTGATTCCTATCGGATTTTAGACTAGCTCATATCAATCTAAGACCAACGGGCAGAAAAATCTCTCTGGAGATGAAATATCTACAGTGAAAAAGACTGTCGTGCTTATCAGTCAACCAGATACAGGAAAACTGATACTCTCCCATGGATATTTTTGGCCATAATCCAGTATTAACGACTCCCGTGTCTAAAATGCTCCATATAGAACCAGAAGTGGGAGTGTTCCATAGTTTTTGAATGATTATTGTTTAATAACATAAGGCAAACTGTCGTGAAGTTGGTCTGTTTCCATAAAACGATGAATGAAAGGTATATAGAGTACCTTCTTGGCCTTGTGATTTAAATTCCTGAGATTATATTCGACGCAAATAAGTTTTCTTTTATGTTTCTCGAATACGAAACCCAGAGCAGCTTACAGAGAGGGAAAAATACAGAGTACAAAAATAATTCACTGCGAATTGCTCCTAGAAAGTACAGCAGTGATGGAGCAAGAATTATCCAAATGTACAACACTGTTGCAGAGGAGTTTAAAGACTCGTGACACATATGACTGTAGTCAACAGCGCGCCATAACGACGATAATCGCAGTTTCTACTATCACCTGTGAATTTCATCTCAGGACTGCTCGAACAGTACTATTTCCACTGAAAAAACGTGCCATATTTTACATTTACAACGAAATTCTGGTAGTTAATGTTACTCACCAAGAAGGAGCGTGTACATAAAGATTCGTTCAGTTACTATCTGTCCGGCTTACCTGCAACAAGAGAGAAGCAAATATTATAGTTTCTATGATTCATTTGTTTAAGAGTAATTGCGAGATTGTGAGTACTATAGCACAACACATAAACAGCTTGGGATTTCACGCTACATTCTAGAAATGTAAAAACAAAATACTAAGATACGCGTTCATAAGTAGGCTACCAACTAATTAAGTTTACGGTTTTAGTAAGGAAGGCTTTAAATATTTCAGTAAACAAATATGTCTAACAAAATTGCCGAAAGTTTTCAGATGTAACAATGAATTCGTATATCATTCTCCGTGTGAAGATTCCGTTGAATGAAAATAATACTTGTAAGTAAGAATTAACTGTTCACGCGCAGCTTTGTTTTCGTGTATTATATCGCATCCTAAGCCACGAATCGACTATACGTAATCTACGCTCACCTGACTTCCGGGCGGACATGTGTTTCAGTGAAGGCACATCTCGAAATTTTTTTCATGGCGATTTCTTGCAGGTTTTAGTGTGTAAGTAATCGAAACAAGGCATTAACTAGTTCACAAATTCTGTAACACTTTCACAAATCTGAAAAATACAATGTCAACCAGTTTTGGGACATCATATCAGCCCTTGACTAATATAAAACGTTTTTCAACACAATCAGTAATTTTCATTACATTAGAAAAAGAACTGCCTGTATAAGCAGCATTCTTCGGTTAAAATGCCGACGACTGCTTCTCGAAACGCTGAAGTGCAGAGACACTAAAACTGTCCTCTCTTGGAACAGTTGATGGTCGGCTTTAAACTCGCAGCAGAATGCTATCATCTCTGATGTATAGTAAGTACTGTAACGTTATAAACCAAATTTTGTGAGTGAGGCTTCTATTTTTGCCATCGTGACGCTACTTAGAAACTACATATCATACATATATCTAAATGTGACGTCTCCGACCGAAGTTTTCAAGAATTTGTTCGTCGTGGTGATGATGCAGCAATAATACGCCCTAATAATTTCAGATGAAGTCACAAATACACAGATTTTATATACTTTAACAACAGATCTTCTTAAATACGTGTAATAGCTGCTCGCATGTTTATTACTTGAACCAATCCAGTTAACGGCAGCGTGTACTTTGGTTGGGGAAGATGTTGTCGCGTAACTGGATTATAAAGCAAGACCGCTTCCAATAAGTTTCGTTTTAAAATCGACAGCCTCTAAGAACTCGGTAGTCTTCCGAACGGCAAATATTAACAGGAAAGCCTTGTGTTCTTCCCGCGGAGAGCGCCAACGGATCAATGTCACCGTCAGACTTAGGGGAAAAAGAATCCCTGTTGTTTCTTTTCTTTAGAGGGTGATCCGACCAGAGGAGAAGAAGACGACAGGATTTCTCGTATCTCAGGCTACTGAGAGAGATATCTGTTTTCGTTTTGGAAAGTTTACTCTTAGCAGAATAGCGATATCACTGCAGAACAAAACGATCATCACTAAAATCCTACAGAAGTATTAATACAGAAATATAGACTATAAAATATAGCCTGTTAATTGAGCAGCAGTCTTCGTTAAATACCATCATACAGACATACGTAACTTGTTTATAGTGATATAATTTGACCCTGTAATTATTTCACGAAGAACGAGCTACACTTTTCCAGTTGATATGTGACGGAGGAAACAGATGATAGAACGTTCGTCAAAAGTGTCATCATACTGAGAAGATAAAGTCTTAAATTCTTTTCTTGATGCAAAGTGACACTATTGGCAATGTTTTCGGCGAGAATTAGCGGAAACATCAATAAGAGCAGAGTTTATTTGTTTAATTTAATGTAATGCCTAATACCAAAATATTTCAGTTGTTACAACTCTAACAGAAGTTTATTTCCAGTAGATGGGGGTATATTCGTAAGATAAGCAATTATTAACTCTCGCTGTAATTGGTATATTAGACAATGTTCCGGTTTCATAAAAAGTGTTTCTGAAATCTATGGGAAATTTCACCACAAAAAAGTGATAGCAACTGTTCTCTTGTTCGCAAATGTGTTTCAAGAATGTTTAATGTTTCAAAATACGAAGGAGAAAAAATGAAGTCCACTGAACGTCCGTTGTTTTTACTGTTCAAGCCCCTATGCAAAGATCACTGTACTATCTGTCACAGCGAGTAGACATTCGAAGCGCGACCAGTATGAGCCGCATGAATATATTTTTATATTAGTTACTGTTATTCCCAAACACTGTATTAAATGCCCATTCTGTAAGATGACAATCGCTATATTTCATTTCCACACTGTTACATCCTTAAGAAGGAGAAAAGCTTTATCTCGTTACAGTGCAAGCGGAAGATCATAAACTTATGTTACAAACAACAAAGAATCCAAATCGGAAACCTGTGAACTTCAGATCATGAAAGCTAGATATGCTGAGGTGCTGTTTGCTCGAAATATATTGCGTAGACTGAGTAGAGGCTCTCTACGGGTGACTTCTTTAGATATAGATCGTTTTGTGGAGGGGTCGTTTTCTTAAATCACACAGCTACGCTCTCTGCATTCGCTGCATGTGTGTTAATGGGACCTACGATCGTATTCCGGTTGTCCCCATTGGTCGTCTGTCCGTACACCAAGTTGTGGACTGGGCGGACCACGGGGTCCGCCTCTGTGTGTGTGTGTGTGTGTGTGTGTGTGTGTGTGTGTGTGTGTGTGTGTGTGTGTTCGCGTGTGTGCGTACGCTCCGATCGTGCCTGTGTGTCCGGCGGCCCGCGTAATTGCCGTCGCATTGTACGCCTGTCTCCGACATGTGCTCTCGAGTGTTTGCGACCGTATCGACTGCGTGATCGATATGCCGCATCGGGGAGCGCTTCTCTCTGATCTCCGTGTGTGCGGTGGACATTGGCGGCGGATTGGAGGGGGATCTTGGAGAGCAGTGCTACTGCGGGCTGTGATTGGACAGAGAACGAGAGAGAGAGAGAGAGAGAGAGAGAGAGAGAGAGAGAGAGAGATATCTGCAAATTGTAGCCGTCAGAGGAAGTGCTCCTGACCGACGGCGGGCGAGTCGCGTGACAGAGGAACCGTGAGTGCGTAAACTACACTAGCGTCGGCGTTCCGAGAGCCTGCAGCGGACTGCAATCTAGTGTGCACCGGTCTACGTTCACATCCTGACAAGTAGACACGCCACACTGTTAATCCGGCTGGAGAGGAGCCTGTCAAGACCGTAAACGGCTTGTGAGCGTGTAAATGAACCACAATCGGTTGGCAAATTCCACTCTGACTATACGTTGGTGGTTTCTCCAAAATCGCTTAACTCTGTAATAGCAACCTTTCTATGACAACGAAGTATTTCGCGATACCACTGTTTTATAAAATATTATCTGACTTCTTTGTTTGTGAGGCTGTGATCAGCAGCTGCAGATTTGTCCAGATGTCGATCCTCAGAATTCCTAGAATTTACAACATCCCTTGTGGGTGCGGAAGCTGTTACATCGATCAGTCCACCGCACCGCTGTTCACAGCGTGAACGACATATTAATAATAGAAAACTGGAAAAATGTGCCCAGCCTCACAAACAAACATAAAATACTATTTGAGGAGACAAAAGTTTTGCCCCAGGCTCCTGCATACTGGGATTCTGTAGTTAAAGGGATTGTATAAATAGGAATGTAAGAGAAAAATCTTCAACCGTGACACCTGATATAATCTTACAGATGCATGGGACCGAACTCTCGGTGCAGGTAATAATGGTTCAAATGGCTCTGAGCGCTATGCGACTTAACTTCTGAGGTCATCAGTCGCCTAGAACTTAGAACTAATTAAACCTAACTAACCTAAGGACATCTCACACATCCATGCCCGAAGCAGGATTCGAACCTGCGACCGTAGCGGTCGCTCGGTTCCAGACTGTAGCGCCCATTTGTCGCATTGTGGTGGAAGTGGTGGCGCCACTAGCGCAGACGTTGACACCATCTGCGACAGAATTTCGTAATTACCGACCGATCAGAAGGCGGCTATGCGGTGTATGTGGCCACCACAGCAGCAGTTTTGATAGTGAGTCGCTCGTGACGAAAACGATGGGAGGGGTAATCGTCGAAAGCCTGAATCGATGCGGCAAGAAGACCGAGAATGTTTTAAGCAACTTTTCTGTTAACACCTTCATTGATAACATGCACTCAGCTGTAATAAACAAGTTGTGTCTGGAGACATAATGAAGTTCGAACTAGGAATTTTATTTTAAAATTTCTTTTTTTCAGATTTGTCCTCTGTTGTGTGTATTTGGAGCTCGCGGTAAATATGGTAACTTCCAAGTACCGCTACCGTGTTAATGATTTCTTTAAGTAACAAATACGATGAAGAAAGCAAAAAATGGTTCAAATGGCTCTGAGCACTATGGGACTCAACTGCTGTGGTCATTAGTCCCCTAGAACTTAGAACTAGTTAAACCTAACTAACCTAAGGACATCACACACATCCATGCCCGAGGCAGGATTCGAACCTGCGACCGTAGCGGTCACGCGGTTCCAGACTGCAGCGCCTAGAACCGCACGGCCACTTCGGCCGGCATGAAGAAAGCCGGAAAGAAAATAACGAGGTAAGCTTACAGTTATTAATGATTTATTTTCATGCGAATTCTGTTATTAAAATCTCAGACTCATTGTATAATTGCGTAGATTTGTTTTCTAACAGTTCAGCATACAGAAACTGATCGCGGTAGTATATCTTGGCAGACTGGGCTAATGTTGCATATTTAAAGTGGTAATGTTGATTACAGTTTACTGGCGGACTGGAGTCATACCAATACGTAACAAGGAACCTAATGAGTTTCTTTGCATCTGTGGAGAAGTATGTATAGACAATGAACTATCCTATGTGCTCTGCTTCGATTCATACTGCGTGTACTAAAGACGAGAAGTCTCAGCACTATACTTGTAATGGCTGCTTATCCAAGAAACTAACATTATAAAAATTTTTGATATCTGAAAATAAAAGTGATCACTCATTTCATGTTACTATTTAAATACGTTTCAAAGTTCTAAAATCCAAATAGTAACTGACAGATAACTGAATGTGGGAGCCGCGCGGGATTAGCCGAACGGTCTCCGGCGCTGCAGTCATGGACTGTGCGGCTGGTTCCGGCGGAGGTTCGAGTCCCCCTCGGGCATGGGTGTGTGTGTTTGTCCTTCGTATACTAGGTTAAGTAGTGTGTAGGCTTAGGGACTGATGACCTTAGCAGTTAAGTCCCATAAGATTTCACACACATTTGAACATTTTTTTTTTTTTTTTGAATGTCGCGATTATTGTCTCTCGTGTGTGTTTAATACACGCTTCCTTTCTTTAGCATACAATTACCCAGCCACAACGGATAATTATATCATGGGATGGGGAATCTTTGTCAATCGCATCTTCCTGACACAGTTAACACATCGCAGACGGATTCCTGGTTTACAGTGTTCTGCGCTCCTTCTGTTTCCGACGGATCTCAAGATAACTCCGGTTTCCTGCACGTTGTGTATACCACTACGTATCTGGCCAACTATTTCATTGTACATTACGTCGTTCAGGACATATGACGTCATGGACGTGGAGATGCTTGGAAATATAGCTTTTGCGTAAAATGGTGCGCAAATTACCCGGACTACATTAATCCAGTGTTTCATAATGAGAGCCCTTAGTGACTTCTAATGAACTTCAAGCATATTTTCAAACCGTTCGTAAAATTTCTCTCATTTAGTGTTTAGAGTCAAGTATTTAACACAGTAACCCATTAGTAAAATAATCAGACGTCTGACGGTTTTATACATGGAAGTTCGTTTCTTTAAATTCTCGTTTGGCCGTTTACCATAAAAGATGCCTTCGAAAATTCGTTACACATTTCAATATTTAACACCGCTACTGAATATGTTATAACACTTTTCTCGTTTCTTTAAGCCCACTGCTGCAGTACTCTGAACTTCGCGCACCTGGGAGAGAAGTTCAGCAGATGTTTTCTGCAGTCGCTGGAAAATTCGCTTCTGCGCAGAATGCTGGGCGTAAGCCGCGGCCTATTTCTGATGCGTGAAGGTAAGAGCGCTGTCTGAAGTGTTTGCCGCCAACGCGGGCCGTAATCGATATATCGGAAGGCAGAGGGCCGCTATCTGATCGCGGAAAAGCGGGCCGCCGGCCGAACGCGGCCGTTGACGCGTCGTGGTCGCGGGTGGCCCCACTTGTCGATACGAGGTGGGAAGCGTCTGCAAGCGCAGTTTTATCGAGAGTGCCGACCTGGGACTACCTTTCCACTCCCAAGCAAAAGGAGCGCGTGGATAATTTACAGTTCTCTTCCAAACGTAAGCAAACTGCCAAACTGAGAGACAGCATGAGGATAAATAGGGGAATCATATTTATAACCGATCGAGTGTGAATTCCGGATCGTCTGATACAGAAATGTAATATGTACTTAATAGTCACAAAAAAAGCATGAAATACTGATGAGAGAACGCCATGGCACAAAGTATACGAATTTACTGTCACGTTTTTTTTTCTGAAGATAATCGTAAAACTCTTCTGGGTATTATGCCGCGTCATTGCTAAAAACTAACAACAATAATAAACTAAAACCGACGTTTCAGCCGAATTGCAACGGCCTTCCTCAGGGCACGACTGGTTTTGCATGGGGGTAGGTGCTTCTATTTATTACAGACTGTCAATGTCTGACGTCACTGTTGTAAAACTTTTAATTGGCCCTCTAATATGATTGGCTAGTCATGACGTTTGAATGGTTATTATTAAATAATGAAAGGAAATACTCCCATCAGCCGAAACTCTATTGAACGCTGAAACGTAAAGACACAAAAATCTGACAAAACAAGGTCAAATTTAACATATCTACTGTTTCTCTACAGAGCTCATAATATTCAATCTTGCACCGATATTTATTGTAGGGTTTTAACCTGCAGGAATAGAACAAATGGTAAATATTTTGAAGACGTAAACAGGCTTGACTGCTCAAAAAATTGTTCAAATGGCTCTAAGCACTATGGGACTTAACATCTGAGGTCGTAAGCCCCTAGACTTAGAACTACGTAAACCTAACTATCCTAAGGACATCACAACATCCGTGCCCGAGGAAGGATTCGAACCTGCGACGCCGACCGCTGTGGCCTAGCGGTTCTAGGCGCTTCAGTCCGGCGCTTCAGGTTCGAATCCTGCCTCGGGCATGGATGTGTGTGATGTCCTTAGGTTAGTTAGGTTTAAGTAGTTCTAAGTCTAGAGAACTGATGACCTCCGATGTTAAGTCCCATTGTGCTTAGAGCCATCTGAACCATTTTTTCTGTTCTGTTCCGGTTTTCCCACAGTCCAAGTTTCACTGCCATACAAAGATGTGCTCCAAACGTACATTCTCAGAAAGTTCTTCCTCAGATTTTCTAGTATCCCTACGACGTTCAGACTCTCTGACGTTCCACGCCCCGACTCGTAGAACGTTATCCTTCCTTTGGTTACTCAATCTTTATCTCATGGTGACCTCCCCTTCGGCAGTCCCCGTCCAGAGATCGGAATGGGAAACTAGTCCGGAATCTTTTGCCAATGGAGAGATCATCATGACACTTCTTCAGCTACAGGCCACGTGTTCTGAGGATACACGTTATGTGTCTAATGCTGTGGGGTTTCCATTGCCTTCTGCATCCTCACGCTGTTGGTTATTGCTGATTCCTACGGTCGCAGGTTCGAATCCTGCCTCGGGCATGGATGCGTGTGATGTCCTTAGGTTAGTTAGGTTTAATTAGTTCTAAGTTCTAGGCGACTGATGACCTCAGAAGTTAAGTCGCATAGTGCTCAGAGCCATTTGAGCCATATTGCTGATTCTTCCGCCTTTAGGGGCAGTTTCCCCACCCAAAGAACAAGAGTGTGCCCTTAACCTCTGTCCGCTTCACCACCCTCTGAAAAAGCCGTTGGAATTGTTTCAGTTTGGCTTGTTTAATGGTTTCGGTGGTTTCCATTGAATTCTGCATCCTCATGCCGTTGATCATTGCTGATTCTTCCACCTTTAGTGGCAGTTACCCACCCATGAACAAGAGTGCCCTTAATCTCTGTCCGTTTCTCCACCCTCTGAAAAGGCCGTTGGCATTGTTTGTGTTTTGCTTGTTTCACAGTTCATACACCTTCTTCCTGTTTTCATGCTTGATCTGAGTTCAGTTTTTGAGGGGCTCCACTGGGCCCTCTTACCACTAAATCTGAGGGGGATGACATGGGACGAATTACTGAATACTGTACAGTTCTTGACTTCGTCGTACTGTACCGAGCCTCCGGCCTCGTACAGTCGCTTTACGAGCGCAGCTGTAGGCACAGATAAGGCACTTGCGCCCGAATCACAATGTTGTACATGGTTCCCTACTGACAGACGAGAGGGTTATACCAGAGCGCGCGCGTCTTTGTGTGTGTGTGTGTGTGCGCTTGTGCGTGCGTGCGTGTGACAAGATTGCGCCGGTTCCCAGACATGGCGTAATGTATGAGATCGTATAGAACAAAGAGGCAGGGTAAAGCGCTCTCGTCTTTTGAGTGCGGAAGAGCGAGCAGCGGCGAGGTGGAAGGTCGCCAGAGCGGAGCGTGCAGTCTGCGCTGCAAGACGCTCGTGGGAAACGAGTGCCGTCCTCTCTCTCTCTCTCTCTCTCTCTCTCTCTCTCTCTCTCTGTGTGTGTGTGTGTGTGTGTGTGTGTGTGTGTGTGTGTGTGTGTGTGTAGGCACTGGCTACCTCTGCCTCGTGGTGTGCGCTGCTCGGCGTGACCCGACGCCGCGTCCACACGCGCCGCTACACGGCCGCGCATTTACATAGAATGTAGCGCTCGCACTACACCGCTCGGCCGGCGTTCGCTGCGCTCTTGTTTTTCCGGCTGACTCGCGTCCTTCGTCGGGTCCCGTGCGAGACGCGTGCCGCTGAGGAGGCGCGCGTAGACACGCGTGGCTGCCCGCCGCGCACCGCCGAAAATCACTTACTATTGTTGTGTCGGCGTAAATTGATCCCTGACAGTTGCAGTGGGGTGGGCGCGACAGCTTTTCAGGCCCAGCTCAACCGATAACGTTACGCGATTTTGTAAACTTCTCTATGCCAACGGTTCAGTGGTTCAAATGGCTCTGAGCACTATTGGACTTTACTTCTGAGGTCATCAGTCCCCTAGAACTTAGAACTACTTAAACCTAACTAACCTAAGGACATCACACACATCCAAGCCCGAGGCAGGACTCGAACCTGCGACCGTAGTGGTCGCGCGGTTCCGGACTGTAGCGCCTAGACAACAGTTCAGTGTTGTCATAGTCCTGTAGACGTCTACTGTTTTCGCCTACAGCTGTTAGCGCTTCGCAGTTAAAAGCTGGCAACAGCGCTGCGAGATGCCAGGGCTCTTCTTACGCCGTCTATAGGTGACAAATATAAGTGGTGACAACATCGCTGTTCTTTGAATACGAGCCAAATCTGAGTAAGGTAACGGGTCTTGGAACATCATATGGAGAAATAATTTATTTTAACACCTAAATGTGTCAACATGGAATGCTTCATTCATTGCAAGTTTAAATTACGATATTTATGATATAGTGACACCGTGTAAGTTGGTCATGTCATTGTGACTTTTGTATGGCATCGATGTGCATGTCAGAGAGAGAGAGAGAAAGTTACACTACTGTTCAATAATCTTTGGTCTTGTCGTGGAACGGCCTTTGCCTTTGGGCAGTCTCATACATTCTCAGTTGAAGTGTGGTCGGTGATGGACGTATTCTGTAGAGTTGTCTTGACTTGTGATTGTATCCGTCAGACGAATAGAGATTCATTGTAAAGACGGCAAGGATGAATATGATACATATTGGAAAGCGAAAGGAATATGGTTTTTTAATAATGTTATTATTCTTTTGGAGAGAAGAGGTTTGAGGTAAGACTGCAAAACTCCGCACCTAATTTGTAGAAATTATTGTAGGAACTAGTTAGCCGGCCGGTGTGGCCGTGCGGTTAAAGGCGCTTCAGTCTGGAACCGCGTTACCGCTACGGTCGCAGGTTCGAATCCTGCCTCGGGCATGGACGTGTGTGATGTCCTTAGGTTAGTTAGGTTTAATTAGTTCAAAAATGGCTCTGAGCACTATGGGACTCAACTGCTGTGGTCATAAGTCCCCTAGAACTTAGAACTACTTAAACCTAACTAACCTAAGGACAGCACACAACACCCAGCCATCACGAGGCAGAGAAAATCCCTGACCCCGCCGGGAATCGAACCCGGGAACCCGGGCGTGGGAAGCGAGAACGCTACCGCACGACCACGAGATGCGGGCGTTTAATTAGTTCTAAGTTCTAGGCGACTGATGACCTCAGAAGTTAAGTCGCATAGTGCTCAGAGCCATTTGCAACATTTTGAACTAGTTAACTTGGTTCACTTGCTCAGTGCTGAAAGAAAGACCACGGCACTTCCCCAAGGCCTGCATTAATATATAAACGAATTAAGCTGTTTGATTTTCATAGAAATTGTCTGTTAATATTGCTCCCTTTTAAATCTTTGTTCACTTTGTTAAGTATAGTATTGTTCAGATCTTTGTTACGGTTGAAGATTATGGGAAGTTTCTCTCTGTCATTTTGAATATATACTTCATTCTAAAATCGTTGTCGTGGAATATTATTTTACAGGAATAGTTACTCCCCCCTCCCAACTTTTTATAATTACACATTACCGCAATTGGTATGCAACAGTTGGATATTTTATTTAGAAATAGAAATCTGGCTTAGCCACTGCCTGCTTGCTGATTGCTATTGTGCTTTCGAGAATTGTCAACAATGTTGTCAAGACGCGAGGTAAGTGTAAATTTCGATAAAGGCCAGATAATGGTTTTACTTCAGTTTTGCATTTAATATGAATAAAAGTGGCATTCAGATCAGTTACAGTTCAAATTAGGTTCTGTTTAGTCAAAGGTTAGCGTACGAGTTTAAGCTGGATAACAATGTGTGGGAACATACTTTTGGTAATACGTAGACTTTTATAGAGTGGGAAGTAAAGTTGGATTAAATTTCATACAGAAAATCAAATATAGTGGGGAGGTTACAACTGGCATTGATATTTGTTCCGGCAACATAGCAATATCTTATGTATCAGCGCTATCGATACAGGCACGCCAGACATAACCATGCAGCTGCGCTTAGTCTCCCGCTAGGGGGCGCCGCGCCACCACGTAAGAAAAAATGGTTCAAATGGCTCTAAGCACTATGGGACTTAACATCTGAGGTCATCAGTCCCCTAGACTTAGAACTGCTTAAACCTAACTAACCTAAGGACATCACACACATCCATGCCCGAGGCAGGATTCGAACCTGCGACCGTAGCAGCAGCGCGGTTCCGAACTGTCAGGCGGCGCCACGTAAGAGCGACGCCACTACAGCCCACGCTCTGCCACAAGGCCGTAGCCAATAGACTTGTACATAGAGTGTGGCCACAACGGCAACATCAACACTTTCCACTCAGTCTGGCATGATCTTTATATGTAGAGTCCATAGGTTGTTTGCAACGTATCCTCAAGACTGATTCGTTCCTGGAGCAGGAGGAAAGTCTTCGCCACAAGCGGCATTTACTGTGGCATCATTACAAAACTTTTTTTGTCTTACTTACAAAATGTTGTAGCTTTTATCTTTTACGGCTTACATAGCTCATTAGTACGTTACACAAACGCATTTCCACATCTGTGAAACACGTCCTAAGTTTACTTACGAATTTTTCATGCATAGAACTTTAAAAGCTAAGAATAATACTTGGACTTTAAATATGTAGCTCTACTCTTATATGTACAACGAATAAAATTATGTTGGGTCATACATAAACAGAAGTATCCTTAACCGAAAACTAATAAAGGTTTACAGCTTTTGCAGCGTTACTACGATGAGACAAGAGCGTGATACAGGTAGAAAACACGCCATATACGACGTTTTAAAAATTAACATCCCGCATCTCTCAATTGCTCTCTTATCATGGAATAATAACGGGAGCCACGTGCACGAGTTGCTTCAGAGACAAACACGCTTCATTTTCATCCTATACGTATTTTTAACTTTTAGACTTACGGTGCTTGGTATGGAAGGGAGGGAAGTAGTGAATCAACTGCGCAGTACTAAAGATGAATGTTACAACTAGCGAAAGTGTTGAATTTCGGAATATATGTGTTTATTTTGTATTGTTGACAGCCTTTTTCTATACCGTAACCACGTCCATGCAAATGGACAAATGGAGAAAGAACAATTACTAACGCTCATGAAAATGAGGATGGATTTTTTAACCTACAGAACTCCCGAACATAGGACTGAAGACATCCGATTACGTTCTGTGTATAAGGACGTGGCGAGAACACCCCTCAATTCCAAGTGATTAGCAGTTTCAAAATTTTATTGAAGCCCGCTACTGCGTCAGATAATTTGTTACACGAGGCACAGTTCCGTCCTGTGAGATGCGCTACACGGAAGAACGTAAAGAGAACCCCTTAAACAGGCGGTAGGCGAGTTTTATAAATTGTCTATAAGGATTGGGCTGTCCGAGGGCGGCTATTTGTAAATCTCTCGGGAGAGACAGACAGGCGCCGCTTAAATATCAACTGTTTTTGTAGGGGGGCGACGCGCCTACGTCCACAGAAGGGCATACACGGGCGCAGGCTTGTTGAGGCCGTTGCATCTCGGTGCGCATGCGCGAGTGGCCTGTTCCCGGGGCCGATTGTAAACTCCACAGCTCGCCGTAGATTTATACGACCGCCGGCACCAAATCCGATTCTCCTAATTAAAGCGCAGACCGGGGTACACCGGCGCGCCATTGTACCCTGCGCAGAATACTAATGCCTCCAATCCTTGTTGCAGCTTGTCCTGGAATTTTTAATTTCGTTAGCGCTATTCGTACTTTTTTTGTTTCCGCCTGAACTCGTCGCAAAGCAGTCGGATTCCTCTCTTTGGTATTTCTTTTTGAGATCGGGCAGTGGTTCTTCTTGCGTTTATGTGACATTCACGTCCGGCTTCTAAGATACGAAAAAAAACCAATAAGAAAGTGTATCCCTAGTTTAATGAGAGCAGTGATCTTTCTTCCAATTTAGTCCTCATCAACCACATCAGCAACACAATTATCGGGATTTACATTTACATTTCTTTAAAATGGTACAGACGGTTATTATAAAAGATAGAAACGATATCATTTTGACACACACACTCAGTGACGCAAGTCATGGGATACCTCCTAATATCGTATCGGACCTCCTTTTGCCAGGCCCGTGCAGAAATTCGACGCGGCATACACTCAACAAGTCGTTGGAAGTTTGTAGGGAAGCAGCCTACTCACGCCGTAGTAAATTCACATCAGTCTTTCCATTGTGTGCCAGCCAGTCCGCTGTAACTAGCTCTGACATCATAAATGTTGCGCAATACTTTAAAAATCAAGCAAATAACCTGAAACGGTTCTAGCATGTCAGGAGTAATACTAAATTAATGTGTGTTGAATATCAGTTCGATAACTTTAATCATTTTAGAAATTTGGACGTTTTTCTGTAAAAATCATTGGCGTAACAGAAAAGAGCTAGAGACTTAAAAATTTATATTTAGATTCCTTTTTCATAATAATTTAATAGAAACAGTACTTTGGATTTCACAAATTAAAATTTTAGTGGAAATTCATGATTTTCTGGTTTTTGTCTTAAAAATTAAGGAAGCAAGATAGATTAAGTAGGCTAATAAATAAGGCTAGGATGTTTAAGTTTAAGTAGAATTGAGATCCGCTATAATCATAAAGATGTGAGAAGTTTCAACTGAATAACTGTAAAACTATAGCGATAGCGTGTCTCCAAAGGGCAAGTTCAGAGCTCGTCTACTGCGTGTAGAGTAATTAAATTAATTCTCTCGCCCAAAATAATTGACTTAGCCACATCAGACTTTTATTATGATTACTTACCTGTGTGCTGATTGCGCATTTAAATTGAGAGCTTCGTCTGCCTTCAGCAAAAGAAGCTATGATTTATTCAGTAACTTAAAGTGGTGCTTTATTAGCCCAGCGGCTAGTCGGGAGAGCCGATTTGATCAGGCGTTCCCTTAGCCGTCCGCACCGCGGCTTTATATATAAGAAAGCTGCGAGAGGAAGCAGGGCCCCAGTTCTCTCCAGACGCTGAATAGCACGCCATCTGTGTCGGGAGTCGCGTGCGTCGGTATCATTGCTACAAACAGCCTCGGATGCCGTATTAAGTTATTCGGGATACGTGTAACCATGAAATCATTTTCGAGTGAAATGTTAATTCTGGGTTGACTTTAATTATCGATCTTCAGTTTGCGTATTGTCGTATTTTCACGTGCCGTCGCGGGACAGACATTCTACCATTATTTAGCGTGGCGTTTGATGAACCTAATCATCAAATTATGGCGAGCATTCATTTAAACATTTAATTTGGACATTTATAGTTGCATCAGCGCATTAGACTCTGAACTGATCTGTTAGTTAGATGGTGTGGATTCTTTTGTTTTCATCTGTGACTTTCAGAATACAGAACGTTTTTTCAAGACCGTTTTTGATTATAAATCCTGGACAATCTCCTAATTCCTCAGAGCTATAAGCTGTAACTATAAGTGTATTCTCAGATGAAGTGGGCACTAGGAATTCTAATTACAGGCTTCACGTTTTGCTAATCACTTTCTGGTTGCCAATATTGTAGTTAGAGAGCCAGTGTTGAGAACGGCGAAAGACAGCATAAATAACATTCTAAATAATAGGAACATTAACAACAATAATTCCACCCGCCGCCACACATATGGTTAATCGGCCGGGAAAAGCAGTGTTTCTACATTCAAACAAACATTTATAGAACAGTAAGTAAATTTGCCAACCGCCGCCCCACAAGTTCCCTTGCAGAAATACTGAGCCATGCTGCCCCTACAGCCGTCCATAATTGCGAAAGTGTTGCCGGTGCAGGGTTTTTTGTACGAACTGCCTTCTCAATTGTGTCGAATAAAAGTTCGATGGGATTCATATCGGGAGATCTGGGTGGCTAAATCATTCGCTCGAATTGTCCAGAAAGCTCTTCAAACCAGTCGCGAAAAGTTGTGGCCTGGTGACATGGCATACTGTCATCCGAAAATATTCAATCGTTGTTTGGGAACATGAAGTTATTGAATGGCTGCATATGGTCTGCAAGTAGCCGAACGTTAACCTTGTCTCCATAAATCATGCGATGTTTCAGCACCAGTTCCTGAAGCAGGCAGCGAGGCCGGAGATTATATTCTACTCCAGTTACAGTATTACAAACGGCTATTATGAACGTGTATTGTCTCTGACGGAATACTGTATCGGTATCGTAGGTTGCTACTTACAACAGAAGATTTTTTGTTATTGTTTTTTTTTCCTACTTTTCTACAATATAATCTGCGTGATCACCTTTCGCCATAATTTCGTCTATTGTAGCCTGACCGTAGATGTAAAGTCCCATAATGCTCAGAGCCATTTGAACCATTTTTATTATTTCACGAAGTGTGCACAACGGCTGCAACACACGTTCTATACGGCCTCCTTCTCTGCTGTATCTGTAATCAGACAGGTGTCCACTGGACACTCTCCACTTTCTTGTGCCTGCTCCTTATCCAGCTAGTAACTTCGTCATTTTTTTAATGCCACCCAGTTTTCCTTCTTCTATGCCATCTTTCCTTCACTGACTTTTCATTTCATACCAGTATATGTCCCAACCAAGACTTTTCCGTACTGTCATCATTTCCACTAGTCTTCTTCTTCTTCTTCTTCTTGCGTTACGGCCTCTGTAGGACCACGGGTAGCCCCTTCGTGGACTGCAGGAGCACGAAGATAAGATAAATTAGGACTGGTTGGTTCAAATGGCTCTGAGCACTATGGGACTCAACATCTGAGATCATCAGTCCCCTAGAACTTAGAACGACTTAAACCTAACTAACCTAAGGACATCACACACATCCATGCCCGAGGCAGCATACGAACCTGCGACCGTAGCGGTCGGGTCGCGCGGTTCGATACTGTAGCGCTTCGAACCGCTTGGCCATACCGGCCGGCTAGGACTGGTACGGAGGAATATAGACAGTAGTTTTTCCCTTGGTCTGTTTGCGCGTGGAACAGGAAAAGGAATGACTAGCAATGGTGCAATGTACCCTCCACCACACATGTAGATGTAGAAATGCCCCCTTGCCTTAAACAGCCGAACGGGAGACTTAAGCCTGTTGCAATAAATACGGACCACCGTGACGTCGCAGCGTCGTAGATTTCCGCTAGTCTATTTTTCTCTCTCATTTTTAGACGTATTTCTCCATTCGCCATCCTATGAGTCCATTTCAGTTTTAGTACTTTTCTTCACAACCGTATTTCAAAACTGCCCAAAAATAGAATTTTTTTTGACTGTCCACGATTCGCTGCAACACGAAACACACTGCACAGAAAACACTTAGCCAATATCTGTTTTAGTTCTATTGGAATTCTTTTTTTTTATCAACAAACCTTTCACCACTTCGAAAAATATGTATTATAATTCTTATATCCGCTAGAGGGTTTGTATTCCCACGAGATCGGATGAAAGAAAGACTTCGAAGGAATTCAGAGGCGTGCCGCTAGATTTTTTTTTATCGGTAGGTTCGGTCAGTACGCGTGTACTACGGCGATGATACGTAAACTCGAGCGGGAATCCCTGAAGGAAAGACTACGTTCTTTTCGCGGAACACTATAGAGAAAATCTAGAGAACCGGCATTTTAAGCTGAATGTAGAACGATTCTACTGCTACCAACACACTTGTCGCGAAAGGACCACGAAGAAAAGATAAATTAGGACTGGCAAGGAGGCATATAGACAGGATCCAGAATGAGATTTTCACTCTGCAGCGGAGTGTGCGCTGTTATGAAACTTTCCTGGCAGATTAAAATTGTGTGCAAAACCGAGACTCGAACTCGGGACCTTTGCCTTTCGCGGGCAAGTGCTCTACCATTTTTTAAAATAAAAACATTTATTAAAAAAACAATGTTACACATTCCAAATACATACTGAGTTATACATACATGAAGTTATTTAAACAAAACGGTTTGATCATTTCAATTACGCTGGCGTTAAGGGAAGACAACAGAAGATTGTGTTACTGAATAAATTACCAGAAAGAATTAAGTTAAAAATCAAGAAAAAATTTTTTAAAGACATTCAAACTTCAACCTGAAGAAGTAAAATCTGCACTTTGAATTACATGAGCTCCAATCTTTACAGAAGCATAATTAGTTCTTTATGATGGATACCAGCAAGTTGGTGGGATAATTTTAAATATAAAACAATTTAATAATCATCTGAGCTACCAAAGCACGACTCACGCCCCGTACTCATAGCTCTATTTCCGCCAGTACCTCGTCTCCTGCAGGAGAGCTTCTGTGAAGTTTGGAAGGTAGGAGACGAGGTACTAGCGGAAGTAAAGCCGCGAGGACGAGGCGTGAGTCGTGCTTGGGTAGATCAGATGGTAGAGCACTTGCCCGCGAAAGGCAAAGGTCCCGAGTTCGAGTCTCGATTCGGCACACAGTTTTAATCTGCCAGGAAAGTTTCATATAGACAGTAGTTTTCCCCTCGGTCTATTTTCGAGTGGAACAGGAAAAGGAATAACTAACAATGATGCAATGTACCCTCCACCATGCACCATGCAGTGGTTTACGGAGTATGCTTCTAGATGTAGAAATGGGCCACCCTGAATATCTGGTTCATGTGCATATGATCTAGCAACTATTGCCGGGGCGAGTGATCGGTCTCCCGTTGGTGGTTTGCAGCGCCTCGGCGTGGGCGGCGCGGTCGCAGGGAGCAACGCACGCGCTCCAGTCGCGAGGTCAGCGCGGCCGCCAGCGGAGACTGCAGCGAGGGGTTCTCCGACCAGCCGCCTCGAGACAGCTGGGTCGATCACGTCGAGAGAAAGGGCGCCGTTATACTTACAATTATCACGAGGCGCCCCATTACCGGCCCTTATTAGGGAATCGCCCGCGCGCCGCTCGCAGGGCTGGCGGGCGTAATTGGGGAAAGCGCGCTGTGCGCACCGCCCGGATCTACGCTGATTGGCGCGGAAGAGCGTCGCCGTGATGACACGAGCCGGGGCCCGCTGACGAAATTATGGCGCCGGCTGTTACGGCGTGAAATACGCCCGCGCGTTTTCTCAATTAATTGGCCGCAAGTGGAGCGCACTGTTGTCTCGCGGTATTTATGCCCCCTCGCCTTAAACAGCGGAACGGGAGACGTAAGCCTGCTGCAATAAATACGGAGCACCGTGACGTCGCTGCGCCGTGGATCGTGATTGAAGCTGCTGTCAATCCGTCAGCGTGCGCAGCGCGTCTGCTGCGAGCGATGGACGAAAATCCCTTCTGGCGGCAATGTCTTCATTCCGCCGCGAGACGTTGTCTGTAAACTGCTGGCTGCAGAGTCGTCTGACAAATGGCTGAAAACAAATATAGACAGGCATTTTTCAATTCATCTCTAGTTCAACCGATCATTATCATCCCACGCTTGTGCGTTGTTTTGACACCTTTGTCTCCTGCGTGCGTATACATCATGTGTGTGTGTGTGTGTGTGTGTGTGTGTGTGTGTGTCAGAGAGAGAGAGAGAGAGAGAGAGAGAGAGAGAGAGAGAGAGAGAGAGACAGGGAGGGAGGGAGGCGTTGAGGGGGCGAGAGAGGGAGAGAGAGAGGGGGGGCTGGAGGGGGAAAGGGGGGAGAGGGGGGTGGGGAGAGAGGGGGTAGGGTAGAGAGGGGTGAGATGGGGGAGCGAGAGAGAGAGAGAGAGAGAGAGAGAGAGAAGAGGAGAAAAAGAAATGTGTCGAAACAAAACTGGCATTTTGAAACAAACGAGCAGAACGCGGCAAGTGCTATAACCCGATTTCGCAGAAACCTCGGTCAGCGGAAGAGGCATTAAAATTAACGAACACATGTCTCGAATCATCCGTAGTTACTCGAGCGTTTCTGGAAAGAGGGACGGTCAAAGATTTCGATCCATTTTCCAGGTACTTTATATGCCTTTCACCCTGCGATATTCCTAGACGTAGTAGTAGCACTGTAGATAGCTTTGTGGCTTCTTAATTTTGCGACCCGCGCTCGGAACCCGAGTATTACATTAATTTCTGTTTCTCGTGTATATGCCCATGTCTGTAGGGCATTACTACATGAATTTTTTCCCGTGTATATTGATATAAAGTTATTCTTATTTGTTTACTAATTGTCTGTTACATAAATGAATTAAAAAAGGGAAATAGAAAATTAAACAATTTTTTCAGCCTTCAGTTGCAAGGTAATTTTTACTCGTTTACCTAGGTTTCGATTCCAGTAATGGAATCTTCTTCAGAACCTATAAATTAAACCACATACGGACATATATTACTCACTGAAATGCATCATCAGTCTAATGATTGAATAATAAAGAAATCGTGATACTTACAAAAAATTAAATTATTTTGAGAGCCAAACACTGGCCATGTCACAGATTAAAAATTAAAACAATAAAGACGCATAATCATAAGATTATGTCTGTCACAATCAAAACCATTAAGGCGAACGTAGACGAAGCTACGCCGGCCAGAAATGAGGACCACATGTGAGCGGCACGGAAACTAGGCGTCGCTAGCAGTTCCGCGGCGAGGCTCACCGCGGCCAAGCGCATGCGCGAGCGCAAGTGCAAGCGCAGGCGCGAGAGACAAACTGTCTCAAAATTATTTAGAGCAAATATACATATAAACAAAATGTGACTGAAAGCCGTCTTACAAATGGACAAACCTATCTATTGGTATGGCAACATTAAACAATTTACCTGAGAACAAACTACAAAGCCAAGGTATAAATTTTTTTTGTACATTTAAATATTATAGTAAGAGGGCGAAGCCCCGCTACAGTAACTAAAAATTAGTGTCAAAACCATGCGTGCTAAGCATAAAATGTCTTTAACATAAAAACGCCTTAGCAACTATGTGTCATTACCAAGCATATTACGAAATACAAAGACACACATGTACAAACGCACTATAATAAAGGGACAAAGCAGATAGGGAAACAGCATCGGCCATTCGAAGCGGACTGTGGGTCAACTCCACTGGAGTAAAGGTTGAAATCCTTCGAAATAACTTCTATTTTTTAGTTGCAACTGATCATCAAGTAAGTTGTCTCTATCAATAATAAGATGTTTAAAAATTTGCAGTTCTTCGAGGGTGTCTAGCCTGCATCCCTTGACTTCAGTATGCAAGCATTACCAAGCATCTGCCGACAAAAAGCGGTGATGGAACACGAGGATCTACATTTGCTGAACATCTGGTCCAAAAGGCGCATGCTCCCAAGCCTCTAAAAGACGCAGAGCCGGTGTGGCCGTGCGGTTCTAGGCGCTTCAGTCTGGAACCGCGTGACCGCTACGGTCACAGGTTCGAATCCTGCCTCGGGCATGGATGTGTGTGATGTCCTTAGGTTAGTTAGGTTTAAGTAGTTCTACGTTCTAGGGGACTGATGACCTCAGATGTTAAGTCCCATAGTGCTCAGAGCCATTTGAACCATTTAAACGAACTGTAGAATTATATTTTCAGTGTACAGAATGCTGTATGGGCACATACCGAAAGCCAGTAATAATAATAATAATAATAATAATAATAATACTTCAAAGAAAGAAGTTTGTTAGCGTGATCGTCACGATGCAACGGACAGAAAAGAAGCACGTAGTTAAGTTTGGGAGTAAGAGGCTTGGCGAAATCACTCCACCATTCACAAGGAATGATTTAGGAAAAGAACGAATGACAAATATCAAGAACCTAGCTCACTCCAATCGCCACTGCAAACTTCCCACTTTGCCGAGCCCACCCTGACCTATTTTAGAAGGTCGCAAATACGGGAGGGTACGCCACTTAGGTTTCCCGATTGCTGCTTCGTAGACAGAAGGGTCGCTTCATAAATCCTTGTGCGGATATTGGCCGCTGAGCTGGCTTTCCACGACATTTACAGGGGTTGCGTGGTCCGTTCACACGGCGCGCCGCGCACAAAGGCTGGAAGACGAGTGGTCCTGCGCCGACTCCGGAACACGCCGCCGAGGCAGGACGAGGCAGCGCGGAGATTAATTTGATTAGCGTGATCGCTCGTGACCTCTGCCAGAGCCAATTTGGCCATCACCGCGTCCGCGACCGCCCATCCGGTTGCGATCCCAATCGGAGACTTCCACGGCACGACTGGAGTCTGCCCCCCCCCCCCCCCCCTCTCTCTCTCTCTCTCTCTCTCTCTCTCTCTCCCCCTCCATCCATCCATCCATCCATCCCTCTCTCTCTCTCTCTCTCTCTCTCTCTCTCTCTCTCTTTCGGAGACCACTCGCCAGCAGGTAATTTCATTAACGCGGCTCGAGTTCACGTCTACTCCATCGTTCCGGATCTGGAGTCTTCAGCAGACGGCCGCTTGCAGGTTGGCTTTTCCAACAGCCTGCTTATAACCAGTCTTCTCGTACTGCGAGCAGAAAGGCGACGGCGGCAGAATGTGTGTGCCACTAGCGCCAGTGATTCGACTTTACCGAACGAGGTGGCGCAGGAACTCGAATTCGAGAGGAAGAGGTAGGAAACCTTTGTCCTGTCATCATCTTTGTATTTCTCGTGGTTTCCATAAATCGGTTAAGGTGAACGTCAGTTGGTTCCTTCAAGGGGGGATAGACGTTAAACGGGCCGTCTTGGAGCAGGAGACACACCACAGGACTTTTTTAATTCCCACTGTCTATACTTTTACGAATAAATTCATAAAACTTTGTCAGCATGACCAGGAAGGATTCAGGGTTTACACTCATAGCAGTGGAAGTTCAAAAACGTAACAAAATTAATTTTGTTTTACATGTGAAAGCTCATCATTTTTTCACTTACTGTTGGCTGCGTTTGTTGCTGTAGGTACACGTTTCTTCATAAGTAAGAGAGATTCTTCGATGAATTTTGCACAGCATACAAACCATACTTACAGGTGTATGAAACTCTAGAAATTATTTAATTTATGAAAAAAGGAAGGTGCTGTTACATTTTAAACTTCATGTTTAGAAAAAACTAAAATTTTATAGTTAATTATCTCAATTTTTACCACAGTTTGCAATAGATTTGGAAAATTCTAGAGTTTCATACATCTGTAAGTATGGTTTGTAACTGTGTAAAATTCATCGAAGAATTTCCTTTACTTATAAAGAAAAGTGTACCTATAGCAACAAATGCAGTCAATGGTAAGTGAAAAAAAGGTCAAATTTCAAATGTAAAAAAAAAGTATAAGAAAATATTTATGAACTGTTACTGCTGTAACTGTAAATCCTGAATCCTTTCTGGTCATTTTGACAAAGTTTTATGAATTTATCCGTAAAAGTATAGACAGTGGAAATTAAAATGTCTTCTGGTGCCTCTCCTGCTCCAAGTCGTCCCGTTTGATGTCCTGCCCCCTTTAAGAAGACTTCACTCAGTTTTCTTCCTCTCCCTTTTGCAATCCATACTTATCGTTCCTGATGACTTCTTCGCTCTCCCTCTAGCGATTAGAAACAATATGCATAGGCAAGTCAAAAAGTTAAGACAATTTTTTTACTGTGAAAACGACATTTCTTCACTGAATCTCACTCAACCTCTACACACTTCGTTCATTGACCTATTCCTTGACACGCTCCCTAACTACATTCTCGAGTAAGCTTTGCAGCATTGTCTACATACACTGATGCACAGTGTCCGCCAGGAGTAAATTTAGCTTCACGCAGATGAGATTCCATCGACTCCACGGCTGACGTCCAGATGCCTCACATCAAAAAGGCCGTGTCTACGGCAGGTTATAGCACAGAAGAAGACAAGCGCCGCGAAGACAATAACAACCAAACTGCGTCAGAACAGTGCGTTCTATGTAATGGTCATTTTAAAAGGTTTTTCAACGGTCATACCTACCTTCATTACGCACGAAGATTTATGGTTTGCTATTTTGTCGCAAACAGACCATACTGAGTCCGAGGCTGCGTACAAAATACGGACTGATTCTTTCAGAGAAGAAAACAGTGCTGTTTTCTTCTTTGCAAGAATTTTCTGTTTTACTGCACAAAGGATCTCTTTGATCCCATTATTTTGTTACGTTATTCTCCTTGATCAAATGGTTCAAATGGCTCAAATGGCTCTGAGCTCTAACATCTGAGGGCATCAGTCCCCCAGAACTTAGAACTACTTAAACCTAACTAACCTGAGGACATCACACACATCCATGCCCAAGGCAGAATTCGAACCTGCAACCGTAGCGGTCTTGCGGTTCCAGACTGAAGCGGCTAGAACCGCTCGGCCTC
Organism: Schistocerca nitens; assembly: GCF_023898315.1. Lineage (NCBI taxonomy): Eukaryota > Metazoa > Arthropoda > Insecta > Orthoptera > Acrididae > Schistocerca > Schistocerca nitens. The sequence continues at coordinate 190,562,449 of NC_064622.1, forward strand.
ACCGGCCGGCTTATCCTCCAAGCAATAAGTTTCCCGTTTTGCTTACATTCAACTATAGTAGCCCCTACTACATGGTGATTTCACAATTGCGAGAAGTTTTCTCGGATCTTTGATAATATTATTGTTATCATCTTTTACCGTGTCACCTCATACGGTACGGTACTAACGACGAGTATACGCTGATAAGCCAAAACATTATGATCACTGCTCACCGCGGCTCTGGATGCTACCTGGTGGAAAATTTGGAAATTTGTGGTAAGAACCACGGGACGAAACTGCTGAAGTCATTGGTCCGTAGGCTTACGCACTACTTAATGTAACTTAAACTAACTTACGCTAAGGGCAACACACACACACCCATGCCCGAGGGAGGACTCGAACCTCCGGCGGGGGCAGCCGCCTACCTGGTGGCGTTGGAGGCACGTAACGCAATAATGAAAGTTGTAAGAGGTCCGAGCAGATGTAAATTCGATGTATTGCTCATGCGCTGCCTGCGATATGCTAGGTATAAGAGAATCTCTGACCAGAGAGCAGTGTTGACTGCAGTAGGAACTGTGTAGCTGTAGCAGTAAGTTGTTGCCAGTCTGCAGTTTGCTCTGGTCTGGTCTGGTCTGGTGTATCGTGTTGGCTGGCCCGGTCGCGGTGCAGCGATGTCGGAGCCTGAGTATTATTGTATAAGGTAAAAAGCAGCCTCGCGCATATGTAGTAATGTTATCTCAAGTCCCATGCAAATGTTTTAAAAATCTCGTAATAATAATCTTTCTCATAAAAAGTAACTTTTAACAACCATTCATTTCAATTTAAAGAATTTACTAATTTCTCCAATCCATGATCATCCCGATTATTGCAAAAGAAAAATCAGTTGTTTCCTTTCATAAATGACAAATCTATCGGTCAGCATTGCACAGGGCTGTGCCAAAAAAAATTATTGTAAGAGCAGATATATATGCGTTATCCGACGACTTCATTGAGGTAAGAATTTTCCTTTTTTTTATTCAGAATGATCTTTCAGGGCCATGACGCAGCACTGCTGACGTCCAAAACTTACCAGGTTAAATTCACAATCAATTATTGAAAAGTTATAAGTGAGCGGCAATTTAATTGAGAGGTTAGTTACATTGTATTATCACCAGGTTACTGAATTTATTTTTTGTTGGGACGTTACACTGAATGTGAACGACATAATTATATTATTTACTGCTGAGAGGTTTAGCAATTTTTCTGTTTTGAGGTTACACCAAATGTGAATGAAATTTTTGTGGGGAGGTTACAAAGTATGTGAGTGGAGCAGATCAGACGCGGGAACACCCTAGCGAAAATATGGGCTGGAAATGGGGAAATCCATTGAAATAAGCGACTTTGATAAACGGCAAATTATTATCACGCAGAGCCTGTGAACGGGTATATCGAAATTGGCGTAGCTGGTCGATCGTTCACGTGCTACCGTCGTGCGTATCTACGGAAAGTGGTAAAAACATAGTGAAACTACCAATAGGTAGACGCCCATGAGTCTTATCAGAACGTGGGAGTCGGAGGCTTGTCCACTCTGTAATGTAGGATAGATGATGATCTGTGGCATCCCTGCCGAGAGAGCACAATGCAGGTTCACGCACAAGTGTTTCGGAGTACACCGTTCATCGTACAATGTTGAACGTGGCGTTGTGCAGCAGACCATGCCTGGTGGTCACATTCTGACCCAACGGCACCGTTAATTACGATTGCAGTGTGAACGGAAGCATCAGGATTCGACCGTCGATCAGTGGAAACTTGTCGGGCTCTTCTCGTGAATCACATTTTTACTACACTAGGTCGATCATCGCCCTCATCGAGGTGAACGGTAGCACAGACGCCGTCGTGGAGGTGAACGGCGGGTCGAAACTTGAAGCGTGCCACGGATGCACGCTGGTGGGAGCAGTATTATGCTATGGGAGACATTCTCCTGCGCCTGCATGGGACCTGTGGTACTAATCTAAGACATGCTGACAGCTGCGAACCACTTGCATCCCTTAATCTCTCATGTCCTCCCCGGCGGCGATGTCATATTTCAGCAGTGTCCTTGCTACAGGAGTCTGAGGAGCATTATAGCGAACTAACGTTCATATCCGCCTGATGTAAATCCTATGGTACCCATCAGGATCGCTATTGGGCCCCATTACTAAGAACGCAGATCAGGGGTCCTTTATTTACTCGAATTATATGACCTGTTGTAGACACGTAATGTCACATACAGGGTGTTTCAAAAATGACCGGTATATTGGAAACGGCAATAAAACCTAAACGAGCAGCGATAGAAATACACCGTTTGTTGCAATATGCTTGGGACAACAGTACATTTTCAGGCGGACAAACTTTCGAAATTACAGTAGTTACAATTTTCAACAACAGATGGCGCTGCAAGTGATATGAAAGATATAGAAGACAACGCAGTCTGTGGGTGCGCCATTCTGTACGTCGTCTTTCTGCTGTAAGCGTGTGCTGTTCACAACGTGCACGTGTGCTGTAGACAACATGGTTTATTCCTTAGAACAGAGGAGTTTTCTGGTGTTGGAATTCCACCGCCTAGAACACAGTGTTGTTGCAACAAGACGAAGTTTTCAACGGAGGTTTAATGTAACCAAAGGACCGAAAAGCGATACAATAAAGGATCTGTTTGAAAAATTTCAACGGACTGGGAACGTGACGGATGAACGTGCTGGAAAGGTAGGGCGACCGCGTACGGCAACCACAGAGGGCAATGCGCAGCTAGTGCAGCAGGTGATCCAACAGCGGCCTCGGGTTTCCGTTCGCCGTGTTGCAGCTGCGGTCCAACTGACGCCAACGTCCACGTATCGTCTCATGCGCCAGAGTTTACACCTCTATCCATACAAAATTCAAACGCGGCAACCCCTCAGCGCCGCTACCATTGCTGCACGAGACACATTCGCTAACGATATAGTGCACAGGATTGATGACGGCGATATGCATGTGGGCAGCATTTGGTTTACTGACGAAGCTTATTTTTACCTGGACGGCTTCGTCAATAAACAGAACTGGCGCATAAGGGGAACCGAAAAGCCCCATGTTGCAGTCCCATCGTCCATGCATCCTCAAAAAGTACTGGTCTGGGCCGCCATTTCTTCCAAAGGAATCATTGGCCAATTTTTTAGATCCGAAACGATTACTGCATCACGCTATCTGGACATTCTTCGTGAATTTGTGGCGGTACAAACTGCCTTAGACGACACTGCGAACACCTCGTGGTTTATGCAAGATGGTGCCCGGCCACATCGCACGGTCGACGTCTTTAATTTCCTGAATGAATATTTCGATGATCGTGTGATTGCTTTGGGCTATCCGAAACATACAGGAGGCGGCGTGGATTGGCCTCCCTATTCGCCAGACATAAACCCCTGTGACTTCTTTCTGTGGGGACACTTGAAAGACCAGGTGTACAGCCAGAATCCAGAAACAATTGAACAGCTGAAGCAGTACATCTCATCTGCATGTGAAGCCATTCCGCCAGACACGTTGTCAAAGGTTTCGGGTAATTTCATTCAGAGACTACGCCATATTATTGCTACGCATGGTGGGTATGTGGAAAATATCGTACTATAGAGTTTCCCAGAGCGCAGCGCCATCTGTTGTTGAAAATTGTAACTACTGTAATTTCGAAAGTTTGTCTGCCTGAAAATGTACTGTTGTCCCAAGCATATTGCAACAAACGGTGTATTTCTATCGCTGCTCGTTTAGTTTTTATTGCCGTTTCAAATATACCGGTCATTTTTGAAACACCCTGTACCTCCACTAACTGTAGGATACGTGCTATACAGAATCAATGATTTATTTCGTTCCAAAGACCGAAAAACAGAATATTAAGCAGGTGGTATTAATGTTTTGCTTCTTCGACGTATATGAGATGGTTAATACCGAAAGAGCTGTTCTTGTAAATATAAGGACTTCCTGGAAGTACACATCACGTTACGAAATCACTACCTTGCACTGCAACTCCTTATAACTTCATTACATCTTACTTGTTACAGAGGACTAAGAAACTCACAAACTATCGACGAATAATTTGCTGTTAACGCCATCACGTCTGCACCTGTTATCATCAAAAGTGATACCTATCGTAAAACAGAAGTATATTTCTTCAAACAAGTATGTTTCTCAACACATGTTAGGGCATCAGTAAAGTAATTTTCAGTCAGTTATTAGTCACATTATTATGACGGTCAGCCGGCCGAAGTGGCCGTGCGGTTAAAGGCGCTGCAGTCTGGAACCGCAAGACCGCTCCGGTCGCAGGTTCGAATCCTGCCTCGGGCATGGATATTTGTGATGTCCTTAGGTTAGTTAGGTTTAACTAGTTCTAAGTTCTAGGGGACTAATGACCTCAGCAGTTGAGTCCCATAGTGCTCAGAGCCATTTATGACGGTCATTAGAAGCTGTATAGAAATGTCATTACAGCTGTCAACTACAATGACGATGTTCATAGAATAGGACAATACGTTACAAATAATTATACTTCAATTAAATTATCAAGGAGTCTACTGACGACGGACATGTATGTGACATCACTGCCAAATGTTGTGCCTGGATGTGTAATTACGAATAAATATGCCCCAAGCCAGGGATTTTAAACAACTATGAAACTAAAATATTAACGCATAATACACGTTGAAAATATGCAGCTGGTTATAAATTAAACCATAAACTGTAATTTGATCTATGAATCTGGTGTCAGTTCCCGACAATGGCCGTGTCTGCTGCGAAATATATGCCTACTAGCAAAACCCATTACTTCTCATGAGCATGTCGGAGAACACCCGCTAAGTCTAAAAGAAGACGGCGACCGCTTCCCATTAGTAAACACAAAAGTTAAACCCAATAAACCTAAATGATGAGAGTCTTCTTGGACCGTGACAGCTCCGTACGTGAGCTGGAATTGCGAACGTCAACGAGCAGCCAAAGCGTCGACGGGAGGAGGTCGTAAAACTCAGGGCACGAATTTACAACCACAGAACGAGACATTACGGCCGCTACCACCGATCAGTTTAAGTTGTCTGAATATCAGCTGCGGCGAACATATTCCCACTCTATAACTTTCTCGTACCCTCTCTGTCGTTTACCCCCGTACTGCCCAACTATCTTTGCCAAAGGCAGTGGTCCATTCTCCTTAAAACACGAGGGACGCAAAAATTAGTATTGATTCCTATTTTATTTGTTACGAATTCTAGATTATTATATGAACCACGAAAACCAATTTCTTCGACGATCTGCGTGCAAACAATATTTACAAGTGAATTTACAGCTTTCCTCCGTATAGATAATTCCATGAAACTGCTAGCGAACTGCCGGCCGGAGTGGCCGTGCGGTTCTAGGCGCTACAGTATGGAGCCTAGCGACTATTACGGTCGCAGGTTCGAATCCTGTCTCGGGCATGGATGTGTGTGATGTCCTTAGGTTAGTTAGGTTTAATTAGTTCTAAGTTCTAGGCGACTGATGACCTCAGAATTTAAGTCGCATAGTGCTCAGAGCCATTTGAACCTTTTTTTTTTTTTTTTTTTTTTTGCTAGCGAACTACTGAATGTTTATAATTTGCTGCCACGATATTTCGGCTCAGAGTCTGCTGTCATCTTCATGTTAATACATTATTGCCTGAAGATGTCCAGACGATTGTACTTCGAAATCTCGTCCCAGAAAGTTACAGGCAGCGGGCAGCTCGGCCTAAGTTTCGTGGAACAATACTGACTTTTGGGGTTGCACATGGCTTCGTAAGGCGCGGCATTAAAATTATAGCTGACGCAGTTGGCGTTTTGTTTAGCGTACGAGATTTGGCTCCTGACAAGACAACAGTGCAAAAATATGGTTCAAATGGCTCTGAGCACTATGGGACTTAACATCTATGGTCATCAGTCCCCTAGAACTTAGAACTACTTAAACCTAACTAACCTAACGACATCACACAACACACAGCCATCACGAGGCAGAGAAAATCCCTGACCCTGCCGGGAATCGAACCCGGGAACCCGGGCGTGGGAAGCGAGAACGACAACAGTGCAATATCCAACCACGGTGTCATCTTAGCCGTTAGCACCATTATTCATGATACTGTTTAGAACAACGAAATAAGGTTTACAGCGATGTTAACATTTAAACCGACCAGTAAAACAATAACGGAAACGGTGTCATTAGAGGCCAAACACAACCCAGACTAGGTGAGAATTAAGAAGGAAATCGGCCGTGTCCTCTTTCCAACAACAGTCCCATTAATAAATGATATAGAGAAAACGCGGAAAATCTTGATTTGGATATGAAATCGTAAGTGCAGTAATTTCTTTAATTTTCAGCAGACAGCACCTTTGGACACTGAAGATCCCAAAAATACTAGACACAAATCAGTCGTCTCCACCGGAAGTTTATGGTTCAAATGGCTCTGGGCACTATGGGACTTAACATCTGAGGTCATCAGTCGCCTAGAACTTAGAACTACTTAAACGTAACTAACCTGAGGACATCACACACATCCATGCCCGAGGCAGGATTCGAACCGGCGAGCGTAGTAGTCGCGCGGTTCCGGACTGAAGCGCCTAGAACCGCTCGACTACCACGGCCGGCGGAAGTTTTTTGGATCTTAGATATTAGGAACATCGTTGTATCCACGTACCACACGTTACAGACAATTATTTTCTGGTATCAGTAGAACGAAGGTGTGATAACAAGACGGATCACGGTAGGGCGAGTGGTTGTAAAGCAGCTCTCCAAGATCTGGTGGAACAGAGCAATAACGAACACCAGAAAGGTCCGACTTCTTGAAGCACTCGTGTCTTCCGCCTTCTTGCATCTTCGCGAGACATGGACACTTCAAGCCAGAGAGACAGAGCACGTCGATGCACTTGAGCTTTGGTGCTGGCGCAGGATGCTGCGCACAAAACAGACCGAAACATGAACAAATGTGTCCATTAGACTGAGCAGCTCATTATCTCCACACACATTCTCGTGTCAACCAAATATTCTCCAGTTCTTTGGCCATACTGCGAGAAGAAATGGAGAGAACCTACACAAAATAATCATGGAAGGGAAGATCAAGGGCAAGAGACCGACGCGAAAAGCAGCGAACAGTTGGATTGAGTAAATCACACAACACTTGTCCGTAATGTTTTGGAATACTGCTGCGCGGTATGAGAGCGTTATGAGATAGGATCAACGGAGTACACAGAGAAAGTTGGAAGATGAGCAGTACGTTTTGTATTGCCGAGAAATAGGGGAGAGACTGTCTCGGACATGATACATGATTTGGGGTGGACATCACTAAAACAAAGGAGTTTCTCGTTGTTTCTTCTCATGAAATTTCAACCACCACCTATCTCCTCCGAATACGAAACTATTTTTTTAACCCAACCTACATAGGGAGAAACGATCATCATAATAAAATAGGGCAAATCAGAACTCGAGCGGAAAGATGTGTTCTTTTTTTTTCGCTCGCTGTTCGGGAGTGGAATAACAGAATTATTGTGAATCTGGTTCGATGAACCCTCTACAGGCAGTTACGTGTGAATTGAACAGAGAATCGATGCAGACACACTTCTCTGGTTTTCCTCCTCAGCAGGCTTTATGAGAAGCTATTAACCGTCCATGATGGAGACGCTTGGCTGTTGGGGGCCACGACGGTCAACACTGAGCACAACGACTTGTGATGATCAGTAGAACCGAATTATTATTACTATTTTTAAGAACAACTACCTCTAGCATCTACAAATTTCTTAGAGTGCCAGAATGTGTGGAATTCGTATATTTATTGTAATATGGCGGGAACTAATTTCCGCACTTTTTGTGGCACATGCATTGTGTTTTTGGAAGGAATGAAGCGCAGGCAGCTCGTGATCTTTTCGCCGGGGTTAGTCCTGTGTTGATAAAAAAAATGTTCAAATGCGTGTGATTTCCTCAGAGACTAAACTGCTAACGTCATCAGTACCTAGACTTACACACTACCTAAACTAACTTAAGCTAAGGACACCACACACTCCGGCCGGAGTGGCCGTGCGGTTCTAGGCGCTACAGTCTGGAGCCGAGCGACCGCTACGGTCGCAGGTTCGAATCCTGCCTCGGGCATAGATGTGTGTGATGTTCTTAGGTTAGTTAGGTTTAAGTAGTTCTAAGTTCTAGCCGACTGATGACCTCAGATGTTAACTCCCATACCGCTCAGAGCCATTTGAACCATTTGAACATCACACACACCCATGCCCGTGGGAGGTCTCGAACCTCCGGTGGGAGGGGCCGCGCAATTCGTGACGTGGCGCTTCTAATGGCGCGGCCACTTCGCACGGCTGTGTTGATAACGTGAGGTATTTGCTGTAACTGCTATTTTGTTTTCTGCCCAACTGTCCACGTAGAATTTAGGAAAGCTTGAAGCAACGCGATAACCGGCACCGACATAAGATCATATCTCTTAGTCTACACGTATTTGAGTCAGTGAACGTGGCCTTGTATTTTTACGGGAAAATTTGAGAGACAGCAAGTGCCTGATAGCACTGTATTGCGGAAGTTTCTAAGATAAGTCAGTTGCAAGAAAGCAAAGATGGAAATCGACACCAGACTAAAGGAAGTCAAAAAAAAGGCAATAAAATTTGTAGTAGTTGTGATGAAAGCGTGAAGTTACATGTGTTCCTTAGTTATCCGGTAATAGAAAGTAAAATAATAATAATAATAATAATAATAATAATAATAATACAACATAACAGGCATGCACGGTGGATACAAGCAGAAACAGATACATACAAGATGATACCACAAATGCCTGAAGTGATAATTTTGCAACATGAAGTCACCCAAGCAATTAATTCTACGCACAATTGGAAAGCCCCTGGAAATGATAAAATAGCAAATTTCTGGCTAAAGAAGTTCACCTCAACACATTCACATCTAACTAAATTATTTAACAGTTACATTGCAGACCCATACATATTCCCTGATACACTTACACATGGAATAACTTATCTGAAACCTAAAGATCAAGCAGACACAGCAAACCCAGCTAAATATCGCCCCATAACATGCCTACCAACAATCTACAAAATATTAACTTCAGTCATTACACAGAAATTGATGACACATACAACACAGAACAAAATTATAAATGAAGAACAAAAAGGCTGCTGCAAAGGAGCGCGAGGATGTAAAGAGCAACTGATAATAGATGCAGAGGTGACATATCAAGCTAAAACTAAACAAAGGTCTCTACACTACGCATACATTGATTACCAAAAAGCTTTTGATAGTGTACCCCACTCATGGTTACTACAAATATTGGAAATATACAAAGTAGATCCTAAATTGATACAGTTTCTAAACATAGTAATGAAAAACTGGAAAACCACACTTAATATCCAAACAAATTCAGATAATATCACATCACAGCCAATACAGATTAAGCGTGGAATATACCAAGGAGACTCATTAAGTCCTTTCTGGTTCTGCCTTGCTCTGAACCCACTATCCAACATGCTAAATAATACAAATTATGGATACAATATTACTGGAACATACCCACACAAAATCACACATTTGCTATACATGGATGATCTAAAACTACTGGCAGCAACAAAACAACAACTCAACCAATTACTAAAGATAACGGAAGTATTCAGCAATGATATAAGTATGGCGTTTGGAACAGACAAATGTAAGAAAAATAGCATAGTCAAGGGAAAACACACTAAACAAGAAGATTACATATTGGATAACCACGGCGACTGCATAGAAGCGATGGAAAAAACGGATGCCTATAAATATCTAGGATACAGACAAAAAATAGGAATAGATAATACAAATATTAAAGAAGAACTAAAAGAAAAATATAGACAAAGACTAACAAAAATACTGAAAACAGAATTGACAGCAAGAAACAAGACCAAAGCTATAAATACTTATGCCATACCAATATTGACCTACTCATTTGGAGTAGTGAAATGGAGTAACACAGACCTAGAAGCACTCAATACACTTACACGATCACAATGCCATAAATATAGAATACATCACATACATTCAGCAACAGAAAGATTCACATTAAGCAGAAAGGAAGGAGGAAGGGGATTTATCGATATAAAAAACCTACATTATGGACAGGTAGACAATTTAAGAAAATTCTTTATAGAACGAGCAGAAACTAGCAAAATACACAAAGCAATCACTCATATAAATACATCGGCTACACCACTACAATTTCATAACCACCTCTACAACCCGTTAGACCACATAACATCAACAGATACGAAGAAAGTAAATTGGAAAAAGAAAACACTTCATGGCAAGCACCCGTATCATCTAACACAGCCACACATCGATCAAGACGCATCCAACACATGGCTAAGAAAAGGCAATATATACAGTGAGACAGAAGGATTCATGATTGCAATACAGGATCAAACAATAGACACCAGGTATTACAGCAAGCATATTATTAAAGATCCCAATACCACAACAGATAAATGCAGACTTTGTAAACAACAAATAGAAACAGTAGATCACATCACAAGCGGATGTACAATACTAGCAAATACAGAATACCCCAGAAGACATGACAATGTCGCAAAAATAATACATCAACAGCTTGCCTTACAACATAAACTTTTAAAACAACAAGTTCCTACATACAAGTATGCACCACAAAATGTACTGGAGAATGATGAATACAAATTATACTGGAACAGAACCATTATAACAGATAAAACAACGCCACATAACAAACCTGACATCATACTCACCAATAAAAAGAAGAAATTAACACAACTAATCGAAATATCCATACCCAATACAACAAATATACAAAAGAAAACAGGAGAAAAAATTGAAAAATACATCCAACTGGCTGAGGAAGTCAAAGACATGTGGCATCAGGATAAAGTTGACATCATACCAATTATATTATCAACTACAGGAGTCATACCACACAATATCCACCAGTACATCAATGCAATAGAGCTACATCCAAACGTATATATACAACTACAGAAATCAGTAATTATTGATACATGTTCAATTACCCGAAAGTTCCTAAATGCAATATAACACATACCATACAGTTAAAAGGAAGTGACGCCTGATCAAGGTCCGCGTCACTTTTCATTTTTAACCAGACTTAACGTCTGAGAAAGTAAAGAATAATAATAATAATAATAATAATAATAAATGGTACAACTTGTTACGACGCACAGAATCAATTTTAGGCAACAAATTCAAAACCAGACACATATCCTGACAGGAAAACCCGAAAAGAGCGAAAAAGTTTTGTCTGGCGAACGGAAAAAGAGACAACTGTGAGAGAATGAAACTAATACGAGCATGAAGAGAACATAAAACATCTGTCTGAAAATGCACTTTGTTGTGTATATCGAAGTTCTGTAGGACACATAAGTTAACAGTCATAATAAAAAAGAGGAAATTAACTCAGTCATGAAGGTACAATAATAACAAAGTATGTCAGGATGGTAGTAGACAGGAAAGTCTTTTCCTCAGTGCACTGACCCTAGTAAAATTATACTGACGTGACATATAGGTGTCTACTTATATTGATTCAGAAGCTCCAAGTTGGTATCCGCAACGGTGGAACTAAAGTTGTTTCAGGTTCTAAAAGTAAGTACACAGCCCGTTCTCGCAGCTGAAGGAACTTATGACACGTCAGCTGTAATTGAAAACAACGTCAATGATGTTACTGGAGATAAACATAGAGATTACATATGAGGAGAAATACTACAGTCTCCGAAACTTCCTGTCGTTTCCCGCGGACAATTCATTATTGGCCGTAATGAGCAGCCCCTACTGACAGCTCGTATTTTCTGAGCTGAGTAATTTTTAGTGCGACCGACTCCCGGCCGTTTTACCGTCACCTTCCCACAGGCAGCGCCACAAACCGGTTGGCGGCAGGGGAGGCGGAACCGCCCCGACAATAAAAATGCGTAACTTTTCACTTTACATAGAAAACCAGGAAGGGGGCGTTTCAAACTGTGAACTTACGGCCCCCAGCGCGCTCGGTGTCGTTCTGGACGGCAGTGCTCTGCAGGAACACAACGGCGTCCGCCACTCCACGATAGCCGAGCCGTGTGTGTGTGAGGCAGTAGCGGCCGTAAAAAACTCTCCGCGCTCCAGGGAATAGGATCCGCGGGGAACTGTCTCGTAAAACGCGACCGGTAATCGCGTCCCATCCTTGCGCTATGAATTGTGGGTCGTCCCCCGAGGGCTCTGCCGAAATACGCGCGCCCGCTATTTTCAGGAGGAGCAGGTGACCACAGGTAGGCGCTGTAAACGTCCGCGGTGTACAAATAACGGTACGGGAGCCCCGAAAGCGGAGGAGCGATTAGAATTTCTGAGCGGGCCGACCGCGGGCACACCGTTATTGACCACCGCGGGCCGCCGTTAGGACGACGAAAATACTGCTCTGTTGTGGCTTTCGTGGCGCCGTAACGATAGCGCCACGGATCGGCTCGGCTCTCTGGCCTCGGCCCAATTATTCCGGCGGGACTATTAGTTACGCCGGGCCCCCCTTCGTGCAGCGCCGCAAAGGTGACAGAACTGGTTCGGTAATTTTGTCCTTCGGTTACGTGGAATTTACGGCACATTGGTTTTCCAAGGGTCACGCCACACCGGCGCAGTGAGTGTCGTTCTGGCGCATTCTGATACGCTCCTTACACAGGAGAAAATAAGGGGGATAAAATGACGATCAAAGAAGTGGAGGAGAATTAGGAGAAACGGAGGAAAGGAAAAAGTTCAGAAAAGTAGAAACTGAGGAAAGGGAGAAATGCGGGAAAGAGAGAAACGTGACAAGAGAGAAACGTTGCAAAGGGAAGAATGCTATCAAGGGAGAAACATAACAAAGAACCTAATGTACCAAAGAGAGGAATGTAGCAGAGGGAGAAACATAGGAAAGATATTATTTTTTGAGATTAATGTACCTTTGCCAGTGCGATCATTAGCAAAGTGACAAACGAAAAAAAGTGACAAACGAAAAAAAGTGACAAACGAAAAAAAGTGACAAACGAAAAAAAGTGACAAACGAAAAAAAGTGACAAACGAAAAAAAGTGACAAACGAAAAAAAGTGACAAACGAAAAAAAGTGACAAACGTAACAAAGTGACAAACGTAACAAAGTGACAAACGTAACAAAGTGACAAACGTAACAAAGTGACAAACGTAACAAAGTGACAAACGTAACAAAGTGACAAACGTAACAAAGTGACAAACGTAACAAAGTGACAAACGTAACAAAGTGACAAACGTAACAAAGTGACAAACGTAACAAAGTGACAAACGTAACAAAGTGACAAACGTAACAAAGTGACAAACGTAACAAAGTGACAAACGTAACAAAGTGACAAACGTAACAAAGTGACAAACGTAACAAAGTGACAAACGTAACAAAGTGACAAACGTAACAAAGTGACAAACGTAACAAAGTGACAAACGTAACAAAGTGACAAACGTAACAAAGTGACAAACGTAACAAAGTGACAAACGTAACAAAGTGACAAACGTAACAAAGTGACAAACGTAACAAAGTGACAAACGCAACAAAGTGACAAACGCAACAAAGTGACAAACGCAACAAAGTGACAAACGCAACAAAGTGACAAACGCAACAAAGTGACAAACGCAACAAAGTGACAAACGCAACAAAGTGACAAACGCAACAAAGTGACAAACGCAACAAAGTGACAAACGCAACAAAGTGACAAACGCAACAAAGTGACAAACGCAACAAAGTGACAAACGCAACAAAGTGACAAACGCAACAAAGTGACAAACGCAACAAAGTGACAAACGCAACAAAGTGAGAAACGTAACAAAGTGAGAAACGTAACAAAGTGAGAAACGTAACAAAGTGAGAAACGTAACAAAGTGAGAAACGTAACAAAGTGAGAAACGTAACAAAGTGAGAAACGTAACAAAGTGAGAAACGTAACAAAGTGAGAAACGTAACAAAGTGAGAAACGTAACAAAGTGAGAAACGTAACAAAGTGAGAAACATAGAAAATCGACACAGAGAAAAAGGGAAAAACATAGAAAATCGACACAGAGAAAAATGGGAAAACGTAGAAAATCGACACACAGAGAAAAAGGGAAAAACATAGAAAATCGACACACAGAGAAAGAGGGAAAAGCATGGAAAATCGACACACAGAGAAAGAGGGAGAAACATGGAAAATCGACACACAGAGAAACAGAGAAAAAGGGAAAAACATAGAAAACCGACACACAGAAAAAAGGAATACACATAGGAAAGGGACACATGTGGCAAAAGGAGGACACATTCCAAAAGGAAACACGTAGAAAAGAGAGATGTAGAAACCAGAGGCACGAAGGGGGGGGGGGGGCGCGGAAAAGGGGCGACGCGCAGAAAAGGGGCGACGCGCAGAAAAGGGGCGACGCGCAGAAAAGGGGCGACGCGCAGAAAAGGGGCGACGCGCAGAAAAGGGGCGACGCGCAGAAAAGGGGCGACGCGCAGGAAAGGGGCGACGCGCAGAAAAGGGGCGACGCGCAGAAAAGGGGCGACGCGCAGAAAAGGGGCGACGCGCAGAAAAGGGGCGACGCGCAGAAAAGGGGCGACGCGCAGAAAAGGGGCGACGCGCAGAAAAGGGGCGACGCGCAGAAAAGGGGCGACGCGCAGAAAAGGGGCGACGCGCAGAAAAGGGGCGACGCGCAGAAAAGGGGCGACGCGCAGAAAAGGGGCGACGCGCAGAAAAGGGGCGACGCGCAGAAAAGGGGCGACGCGCAGGAAAGGGGCGACGCGCAGGAAAGGGGCGACGTGCAGGAAAGGGGCGACGCGCAGGAAAGGGGCGACGCGCAGAAAAGGGGCGACGCGCAGAAAAGGGGCGACGCGCAGAAAAGGGGCGACGCGCAGAAAAGGGGCGACGCGCAGAAAAGGGGCGACGCGCAGAAAAGGGGCGACGCGCAGAAAAGGGGCGACAGGTAGCAAATGAAATAATGTTGCAAAGGGAGACATTTAGAGAAAGGGAAAGAATTTATTTATTTAATGTGCAGCTACATCATCAACATTAATAATTACAGTTATTTCGAATTGCAAACGAATATCGATGCCACGAATGCAGTCTATTGATACCTCAGTCATCACCAGGAATTCCATTGTATCGCCAGGAACATTCCAAGATGACACACTACATGTTGCTTTGAGCGCCACAGTCACTACTTACAAAAGGAGTTATTTTCTTCCACTTCTGTAGGGAATCGACACACCAGGCAGTGTTGGCTGTTTTTCAGTTAAGAACCGACCAGGTCCTGTGTTGCAGCTTAAGGCAGTGTTGGCTCTTTTTGGCTAACAACCGACCAGATTTTGTGTTGCAGCTTAAAGCCAGATGGCTTAGTTGATATTCACGGCTTCTTAAGTTGTTCCGTCTGAGCATTAATCTCACATGTGTATCCTCAGCAGTCATTACTATCAAACCATTGCCTACATACGTTCTTGCAGTTTTCAGGGATGGAAGACGAGAACTAATCTTACCTTTATTGATGTTTGCAGCATCTGCGTGAACTGGTAGGTGAACATTTTTCTGCAAGTCTTTGTAATCCTGTACAAGTGCACTTCCTCTCCACGGAGATTAGCCTTGGGAAGACTTGAATTATCAGTATGACACCTTGCCTCCAGGTAGTGTCATATGCAACAGACAGATGAATGAAACGTAGGAAAAGAAGAACTTTAAGGAAAGAAGAAACGTGAAAGAATTAGAACGGCAGTATGAGCTGAACAAGTACGGTAGGAGAAAGAGAAGCAAGATAACTGCAAGAAGAGAGAGACAGAAAGGAAAGAAATGAAAAGGAAGTGAAGGGGGAGGAAAGTGGATTGAAGTATCCTTTCTGTGAAGTACCTATTTTAAAAACATTCTGTGATAAAAAAAAAGAACATACTAAGGACACCAAACGCTTTAGCAGTACCCTAGAACTGATCTTACTAACGTGTCGTAAGTGTTTTCCTTTACGGCTCTTCAACATTTTACCGGAATATTTCCAGCAAATACACTCCTGGAAATTGAAATAAGAACACCGTGAATTCATTGTCCCAGGAAGGGGAAACTTTATTGACACATTCCTGGGGTCAGATACATCACATGATCACACTGACAGAACCACAGGCACATAGACACAGGCAACAGAGCATGCACAATGTCGGCACTAGTACAGTGTATATCCACCTTTCGCAGCAATGCAGGCTGCTATTCTCCCATGGAGACGATCGTAGAGATGCTGGATGTAGTCCTGTGGATCGGCTTGCCATGCCATGCCATTTCCACCTGGCGCCTCAGTTGGACCAGCGTTCGTGCTGGACGTGCAGACCGCGTGAGACGACGCTTCATCCAGTCCCAAACATGCTCAATGGGGGACAGATCCGGAGATCTTGCTGGCCAGGGTAGTTGACTTACACCTTCTAGAGCACGTTGGGTGGCACGGGATACATGCGGACATGCATTGTCCTGTTGGAACAGCAAGTTCCCTTGCCGGTCTAGGAATGGTAGAACGATGGGTTCGATGACGGTTTGGATGTACCGTGCACTATTCAGTGTCCCCTCGACGATCACCAGTGGTGTACGGCCAGTGTAGGAGATCGCTCCCCACACCATGATGCCGGGTGTTGGCCCTGTGTGCCTCGGTCGTATGCAGTCCTGATTGTGGCGCTCACCTGCACGGCGCCAAACACGCATACGACCATCATTGGCACCAAGGCAGAAGCGACTCTCATCGCTGAAGACGACACGTCTCCATTCGTCCCTCCATTCACGCCTGTCGCGACACCACTGGAGGCGGGCTGCACGATGTTGGGGCGTGAGCGGAAGACGGCCTAACGGTGTCCGGGACCGTAGCCCAGCTTCATGGAGACGGTTGCGAATGGTCCTCGCCGATACCCCAGGAGCAACAGTGTCCCTAATTTGCTGGGAAGTGGCGGTGCGGTCCCCTACGGCACTGCGTAGGATCCTACGGTCTTGGCGTGCATCCGTGCGTCGCTGCGGTCCGGTCCCAGGTCGACGGGCACGTGCACCTTCCGCCGACCACTGGCGACAACATCGATGTACTGTGGAGACCTCACGCCCCACGTGTTGAGCAATTCGGCGGTACGTCCACCCGGCCTCCCGCATGCCCACTATACGCCCTCGCTCAAAGTCCGTCAACTGCACATACAGTTCACGTCCACGCTGTCGCGGCATGCTACCAGTGTTAAAGACTGCGATGGAGCTCCGTATGCCACGGCAAACTGGCTGACACTGACGGCGGCGGTGCACAAATGCTGCGCAGCTAGCGCCATTCGACGGCCAACACCGCGGTTCCTGGTGTGTCCGCTGTGCCGTGCGTGTGATCATTGCTTGTACAGCCCTCTCGCAGTGTCCGGAGCAAGTATGTTGGGGCTGACACACCGGTGTCAATGTGTTCTTTTTTCCATTTCCAGGAGTGTATAAGTCTTCCTTTCGTCTATGCTCCTATGAGTTTGATCTGTTCATTGCCTTTCATATCGCTCCACAGTATTATTACTAAATATTTATAGGATGCGATTGGCCCAAGTATTTACTACTTATTATGTACTCAGATGCTATCGCAGTGTTCTTTCTCTCTCTGTGATTGACGCTATCTTGAACTCATCCACATGTAACAGATCTACCAATTACTTATTTGGCATATGGTACTTAAGTCCATTTCAGTGTTGAATTACATAATGTTATTTCTAAACACTTAATACTTTATCACAAGCGGACGTCTAGTCATCGTATGTATTTGATGGAATTTCGAACTGCCATCAGAGTTTCTTCATAGTCATCCCTGTATGCTCTGGCGCTGAGTTATTCTCTGATGTCGTATGTATTTGATGGAATTTCGAACTGCCATCAGAGTTTCTTCATAGCTATCCCTGTATGCTCTGGCGCTGAGTTATTCTCTGATGTGGGATGGTCCGTCTCAGTGCGACCCTGTGACATGTAGATTAGGACAGCATTCTGCATTTAAGAAGTGAAACTGCACGTCTGGTATGTCCTGTCCTCTGTTGGTTGAGCGTTGCTAGCCTGATCAAACCGAGGGGCTTTCTCAGTAATGCAAGGTAATAACTGGTATGTTGCTGGGCATTTTGGAGCCATTTTGCCTTTCAGGAATTGGTGATGTTAGCCCCAGTGAGACTAAGTGCAAGAAGAGGACATCTTGAACGATGTCTGCTGATTCTGAGATCAGGGCTGTGAGAATGCAGCGGTAGTCCAGGTTTTGCTAGGATCCTGTTGTTCCTTGATCAAGGCTTCTTCCCTGCGCAAGATTTGGAGGCTCAGTACAGACAGCAGTACCTTTCGCCCATCCAAAAATGAAAGTTTCTAATACATAACATATTCAGCAAACAATCTAATAGTGCTGCTGTTCTTATCTGTTTCGTTGAAAATTTACCTGCCAGTGCGATGTACTGAACTCTATTAGTAAAAAAATTCTTTGGGCCAAACACAATTTTGTGAATAGACTCCATGTGATCGTATCAGATGTGGCCTGTGTCGAACACATTTTTTATTTTCTTTTTCCCTAGGACAACAATTCGCATTTGTAGTAGGATATTCTAAAGAGTGTGTTTAGTACAGTACTGATGACAATGACTGTTGCAGCGACCCAGACAGAAAGTTTGACCCTTTGACTCCAGTACTGGTGTGGTGGCAGAATTGAGAACGGAAGGACTGCGTGGGTTCGGCGCTCCGTCACAGCAGTGGCCGGCAGTAAAGCTCCCACTGCGAGCATCCTGGCAGCGAGATGAAGGATAAAATCTCAACGAGCGGCCGCCGCCTGTTCGGGCAGACCCTCCACAAAATTGCGACCGACGCGTCCGGCAGCAGACTGGAACAACAGCTCATCCTCCGAACCTCATCCGTCTGTGGCAGTACGGGCCCCGCTTTAACTCCGGCCGAGATGAACTGCTGGCTGGAGCTCTGGAAGGCACAGTCGCAATCCTCCAAGAAAAGCCAGACACCTAGGCACCGACGTACGGTGAAGTGCTGCAGCGACAACGTACGACGGGAAAAATGAGGAGCAACACGATGGAAGATGCTGCACAAGAGAATCCTGTTTTTCTATGCTCCTCTTTCTGCTTGCATATTCAGATACGGCTACAAAATAGTACGCCATTCCTTTCCTGGTATTCTTCTCTAGATCGGCAGTGTTTGTTCGCTGTTTTTCCGCTACATTTTACTGCGTTTTCTTCTTGTCGAGAAATCCTCTGTGAAATTTCAGAAGGTGGGTATTCGATGCCTTCTGTTCGTATGGTACTGTCAGTGGCACACTAGTCGTTCCTGTCAGAGTAATAACTAGTCTGGTATGAATTTGCCATCCAATTTATTGAGAACCTGCAGTACTGAGTGGTATACGAGAAAGACTCTGAAAATTGGTTCTGCGCAAATATTACAAACTGTATCTGATGTGTCGGGCTATCATGAAGATGATGAGGAGGCCCCTCCGTCTCGAGAGCGCATCTGACGAGCTACTTGAAGGAAACATACCGGCAACATTAAAGCTCGGGAGAGGTGTGTGTCGACTTGATGTAGTTCCGGGACATGTCGCAGCCCTGTAAACGAAAAGGGTTTGGGGGCAGTCGCCCTCGATGGAAATGTTTGTCTCCTTAGCCCCAACTACCACTGGAATAGGAGAGTGCCCCTTTAGGCTGATAAACATTAAATACGTTAACTTTTATTTCATGTATTAATCTGAATATTTCTGAAACGTGAATTTATGACAATATAGTAAGTATCTCATTAACTGATGTAAGGGAATGTGGTCGATCGTATTGAAGGTAAAAGAGGGCGGTCAAAGGTAGCCAGTCAGAGCATAGACCTCGTTTGTAAATTATTGTTCTATACATCTGTCATTACAAAAGTTAATTATCAATGTGAGTTTTCAGAAGGTGTCATACATCGCAATAAATAGGAAAACTGAAACCCTGGCCATTTACTATATATTTTTAAGTAGTACCGCCAACAGTCCTGCTGCGGGGCTAAATTTAATGATTGAATTCAATATTGTCCTCTGGAATAAATGTCTAAACGAAATGGACTTTTAACACCATAGCTCTAATGCTGTGCTGATATATTTTGCTTTTGTTTCATTTAATGTTACATTGCTGTGCTTCTGTAAATGTGTTTGTTTGAATAGATAACACAAAACTGTATACTCCTTTCTTTGTTAAAACTTTGATGTCATGATTTGATTGTATGCTGTGTAGCATATCTGTCATTTATATTCTTTGTCCCATTTGGAAGGAACAAAACTTACTATGTATAATTGTAATTTCTGTGTGAATAATTTTTTGTAGAAATGTCTATATGTGCAAATGTTCTGTTTTGTTTAAAATGATTGTTTGCTGTTATGTAAACTGCTGATCCTCACTTAGGGTTCTTAGTTAGTTTGTATGTAAAAGGTGTGGTGGTTCCCCTTGGGAACGGAACTGTGTAGCGCGCGCAAATTGTGGTTGGCCTAGGACGAAAAGGTGGAACTGATAGTCAGTCGGGGACGAGCTACGAGTCGGGGACGAGCTATCAAACTGTGCACTGCCATGTAAAAGATATATATTTTGCTGGTTCCGAGAGAGGTTTTTTCTGCTACTTTCCAATGCCTCGGATGGATGGATAAATAGCTGGAACTATTCTGGAATTTGTATCTGTCGTCGCCACCAAGAACTGACAGAGTCCAGCAATTCTACCTGCAATTCCACCTACCAACATGCAGTTGCCACCACGTTGCGCAATCACTGTAACGTAATACTATAATGATGTACAGTGAAGGATCAGCTTAATGGATGTGCTAATGTGCTCAAATATAAGGTAATTTATATCTGAATTTATGTACCTACCTTGATTTTTCTCCTCATCATAACACCTCTCAGGTTCCTCTCCGTTTGAACTAAAGTGATTACCGAGTGTCCTTACTGAAAGTACATTAAAACCCAGTTTTCTAATTAATGGCTATTGAACATAGTAAAGAGAAAGTTAAAGTTAATGTGGCAAAGAGAGTGAGTTAATGATGGTTGCTGAAAATAATTTTCCTAGTAAAACTGCTTATTAATGTGTTGTTGCCTACTTCAAAATTAAAAGTTCTTTAGATTGAGGATTATAAAGTTTTGCTTAGTAAATGATCACATTGCTGTCTGTAGTAAATTCTAAAAGGTGAGTTAGTTTCTTGCAATATTGCCAACATAGTGTTTCACTGTAGTAAAAGTGGAAAACTGCAGTTGTGAAACTTTATATACTCATGTTTGTTAAGTGTATGTCTCTCTTGTGTATAGGAAGTGCATATTAATAATATAACAGGAGCCACAGTTTGTCTATTGTATTAATGCTGGGTAACAAGTAATGGGAAGGCCAAAGATTATAAAAACCATAATTTCTTTATTCAAATGATAATGAGAAGCAACCTGTGAGTGGATTCCAATTAACTTTCATTTTAAATAGTAAAGTATTTAACTGAGAGAGACTTCACATATGTACAATTTATGATCCTGCAGTGAATGTTAATAGTAATGATGTAACTACCATTCAGTTTGAACAAGGCCTGAAAGTAATAGTGTGTTTTGGTATCTGTTATAATTTTGCAAATAGTTTGTGCTGCTCCAGTTGTTAGCTTCAATCTTAACATAAACATATGTATGTGTCAGAGTTTATTGCACTCGCGTGTGGCCAAGTATAGGTTGTGTTTATCCATTAGAGTTAAAATGGTTCAAATGGCTCTGAGCACTATGGGACTGAACTGCTGAGGTCATTAGTCCCCTAGAACTTAGAACTAGCTAAACCTAACTAACCTAAGGACATCACAAACATCCATGCCCGAGGCAGGATTCGAACCTGCGACCGTAGCGGTCTTGCGGTTCCAGACTGCAGCACCTTTAACCGCACGGCCACTTCGGCCGGCCCATTAGAGTTATTAGTAACTATTTTCTTGAACGAGAATGTTAATCATTCTCTTGCCTAGTTAGGCTGGCGATAGTTTTCATTATCAGTTGAACAGTACAGATAGGCAAAATTTTGTTCGTACTGTTCAAATATTTACGTAATTCTGACTTTAATTTTCGATAAGCCATTCCCGTTAGATACAGCACGGTCAACCTAGCAAAATTCCTCTCAGAGGGTAACACTGCTCTGTTGCTTTATACCATAATTGTTTTTACTAGATAATTATATTTCACGACCTGTCGCCTACTTTAAGGTTATGGTATAGCAGTAGCAGACGGTAGTGTTATAGACTCAGCACGGAGGCTACAATGAGGTTGGCTCAAACACGTGAGGCTCTAAGTGAAGAACGTTTGTCCTGTGGGCGTCCTTCGTGTTATCTAACCGCTTGTGGAGACAGTGACCTCACGAGGTCGTCGGGGAACCAGTTTTCATTACACTCCATACAGCTGGGAGATAGATGGTAGGTCTACTTAGAAATGAAAGTAAGTTATCAAATAACGAGAAAAATACTTGTATAAAAGTTACTTCTTCAGCCACTCAGGATGAAATTGCCAACACTTTGGACGACTGAAGGAAACTTCCCTTTTCCTAATGACAAATGCACACTTTTCACAGTCTGAGGATGTTGTTACAAATGCCCGTACCAGGGTACGCGCACTGGTGCCCGTGCCCGTACCAGGGTACGCGCACTGGTGCCCGTGCCCGTACCAGGGTATGCGCACTGGTGCCCGTACGAGAGTACCTGTACTGGTGCCCGTACGAGAGTACCTGTACTGGTGCCCGTACGAGAGTACCTGTACTGGTGCCCGTACGAGAGTACCTGTACTGGTGTCGTACGAGAGTACCTGTACTGGTGTCTGTATAAATGTACAAGTGTAGTAGTTGACGAATGTGATCATACTGGTGTTTACGTACGAGCTTGTCCATTTCCATTCAAGAGTCCAGTATGTATTGAAATCCGTATCGTACAAGAGTCAGTATCGTACAAATGTTCTTTTAAGCGGTGGAAATACGTTCTCGTGGTGTTAAAGCGTCTTTTTCAGCCCTCGGAGGCGACCCTTCTGGAGTATCTAACGTCGGAGAACTGGTGTCGTGGGGCGCCCGCGCGGTTCTGCCGGAACTTTCGCGTGTTTACGGGACTGCATCGCGTAAACACGTCCGGGATTCCGCCTTTCCGTGACTGCTTTGTTTACAGCCGGCCGGACAAACTTTACGATGCAGCCGTTCGACGGCAGAAAGTCGCAGCACACAAGCAGCGCCTGGCGAGGCGAGTCGAGGCGACCCGACCCGCATCCGGGCAGCACGCTTCTCTAAATCCCGCAGTCTCCGCGGCGGCTTTTCGCTCGCGGACTCGCTACAAGTTGGACGACAGCAGTCACAGCTGTAATAAACTGCCACTGAGAAATTAGTTACGTCTCTCATTTAACCGACTAAACTGGTTCTTTCAATAGTAGTCGTGTTCTGTTATAATTTCGTCCCAAAAGATGCTCACGAAGCTTTAAAGCGACTGGAGCTATATTTTAGATATGAAAGCCCTGTCTGTTGTCAGATTCGAAACACACACATTTCCATTTCACTTTTTGCAGGTACTTGGGTACAGAAGACAACAAGGAGTCAGTAACAGGACATCGGTAACTAATTTTTATAGAATCTCTGAAATTACTCTGGAAAGTTGTGGAGAAAAACTACATGACGTGTTAAGACCTTGTTTTTGCAAAGGGAAATTTGTCTTAATGGTGAAGAATGGAGGATGAACCGACTGTTACCTTTTACTTTACATGTGGCAAGGGCCTTATCGACCACACGAATGCTCTACGAGCCTCTTCCACTTCTGCCTGTCCAATGCGCTGTTTGTCGAGTTGCTGTTGCTGTTCATCCTAGTTGTGTCCTCCCGAATGTTATCCCGCCATTTCATTCTGGGTCTCCCTCTTCCTCTCGTTCCATCTATTGTTCTGCTGAATGACATTTTAGGTAGTCTATTCTCTGTCATTCTTGCTATATGGCCTGCCCAATTCAACCTTCTCCTCTTGAGCACTTCGACAATGTTACGGTGTTTGTACAGCCCTCTTAATTCTTCATTTCTTCTTATTCCCCATTCCTTGTTATTTTCGTCGTATACATGTCCAAAAATTTTCCTTAGTACTTTTCTTTCGAATATTAACAGTTTTTCTTCATATTTCTTTCTAAATATTAATGTTTCACATCCATATAACATCACAGGTATAATGGTCGATTGACTGTAGCCTGACTAAAAAATCGTCCTTAGAGTCCATTTTTCAGTTTCCACTGTCTATACTTTTACAAATAAATTAATAAAAATTTGTCAGAATGACCAGAAAGGATTCAGGATTCACACTCAAAGCATTCGAAGTTCAAAAAAATGAAAAATATTTTTTTTTACTATTGGCTGCATTTGTTGCTATAGGTACACTTTTCTTCATAAGTAAGAGAGACTCTTCGATGAATTTTGCACAGCATACAAACCATACTTGCAGGTGTACGAAACTGTAGAATTTATTTAATTTATGAAAATATGAATGAGCTGTTTCATTTTAAATTACGTGTTTAGAAAAAGCTCAAATTTTATAGTTAATTACATAAATTTTTACCACAATTTTTAATAGATTTGGAAAATTATAGAATTTGACGTCCTACCCCCCTTTAACCGATTTGGGCGGACATACGGGGAAATGAACTCCAGTTGTGTTGAACGGGGGTCTACTTCAAAACACTCGGTTTGGTGAATGCATTGAAAGGTGGCACTTACGCCCACTATTGTGCAACGAGCCTCAGACTTCATTAATCAGTTTGCTTAGAAATGTCACATAGAAACTCATGATATCTACAGTGAGATGGAAACTCAACATAACCGCAAAAGTAGTTTAACAGAAGAAAATGAGATATTAGATACCGCACCTCTATTTGTTCTAAGGAGACAGCAGTCACGTCAACATGAACAATATCCCGTTGCATACTTCATATCCAAGGAGACATGTGTGATGGTCGTTCAGTCCAACCTACTGGGTATTTCAAAATTTGTTTTCCAACACCGGAAATTCGCTAAACTGTATGTGGGTTATGGAGGCAACTCGGAATTTTGTTCAAGTTTTTACTGGTATACAGCTGTTGTCTACTTAACCATATGGATGAGATCGATATAATTCTATTGAAGTTGCAATTTCTTTTGTATTTTTCTTTCTTTTGCTACAAGTTTCAAACGGGTTTAATTGTCAAGCGCCACTTGTAAAAATCACCCGATATCAGAAACATAATTGGATTTATGTCACCTACATACTGAAAATGAATAAGGGCAGTCAAATGAAAATGAGAGAGACGGGAAAAATTAAGTAAACTGTTAAGTATTTCAAAAGTGAACTCCGTAATTGTTTTGGACTTTTATCCCTCTGTGAGACGACTGTCGACGGCGTGCACCTCTTTGTTTAAAGCAAATCGGCGGCCAAGAATGTTTATCGTGAGGGCTCCAAAAATATGGAAATCGCATGACGAATCGTCGAGACTGTACTGAGGCTGTGTGAGGTGAGGGTTCCTAAGCTCTTCCTCTGACGGAACGCTTCGAGAATACTGGAACTTTGAAGGATCATCTTGATTCTTTTGAAGGTGAATAAAATTAAAAAATGAAAAACCCTGTTTCATTCAGTGATTACTAACAACACATAAATCATTATAGAATTCTTAAAAAATAATTAGTAGCGTTAAAATGTATAAAAAAAACGGAGCACGTATTCTCCTCTCTCAAAGCATTAGTGTTTCACGGAACGCAGTTTGGGAAAGCCTGATTTAAGAGTTTACTAGCGAAGCTTCTGCAGCGTAGTCGAAACAACAGGCACGCCTGCTACGGGTTAGTCACAATGACGTTTTCTTTGACTACAAGGACATACTGCTGACTGACTTTCTCAAACACGGCGCCACCATTAACCCACGGCTATCCGTGGACACTTTGCAAAAATTGGAGCACGTCATCACGTGTAACCGCCCAGGAATGATGACGGACGACATCATTCTGTTGCAGAATAATGCCCGCCCACGTGTGGCCAAGGCAGTTTCGGCTACGCTGCAAAAGTTTCGCTGGGGAGTCCTTGTTAGACCCTCCATAGAGTCCCCATCTGTCCCCAAGCGATTTTCATATTTTTCGAGCCCTCATTTGCTTCGGAGGAAGAGGTGCACGTCCGGGTACGATAATGATTCCGTAAGTCGTTTTTCCATGAAGGTATAGAACGTGGATAAATGTATTAATACACTCCTGGAAATGGAAAAAAGAACACATTGACACCGGTGTGTCAGACCCACCATACTTGCTCCGGACACTGCGAGAGGGCTGTACAAGCAATGATCACACGCACGGCACAGCGAACACACCAGGGACCGCGGTGTTGGCCGTCGAATGGCGCTAGCTGCGCAGCATTTGTGCACCGCCGCCGTCAGTGTCAGCCAGTTTGCCGTGGCATACGGAACTCCATCGCAGTCTTTAACACTGGTAGCATGCCGCGACAGCGTGGACGTGAACCGTATGTGCAGTTGACGGACTTTGAGCGAGGGCGTATAGTGGGCATGCGGGAGGCCGGGTGGACGTACCGCCGAATTACTCAACACGTGGGGCGTGAGGTCTCCACAGTACATCGATGTTGTCGCCAGTGGTCGGCGGAAGGTGCACGTGCCCGTCGACCTGGGACCGGACCGCAGCGACGCACGGATGCACGCCAAGACCGTAGGATCCTACGCAGTGCCGTAGGGGACCGCACCGCCACTTCCCAGCAAATTAGGGACACTGTTGCTCCTGGGGTATCGGCGAGGACCATTCGCAACCGTCTCCATGAAGCTGGGCTACGGTCCCGCACACCGTTAGGCCGTCTTCCGCTCACGCCCCAACATCGTGCAGCCCGCCTCCAGTGGTGTCGCGACAGGCGCGAATGGAGGGACGAATGGAGACGTGTCGTCTTCAGCGATGAGAGTCGCTTCTGCCTTGGTGCCAATGATGGTCGTATGCGTGTTTGGCGCCGTGCAGGTGAGCGCCACAATCAGGACTGCATACGACCGAGGCACACAGGGCCAACACCCGGCATCATGGTGTGGGGAGCGATCTCCTACACTGGCCGTACACCACTGGTGATCGTCGAGGGGACACTGAATAGTGCACGGTACATCCAAACCGTCATCGAACCCATCGTTCTACTATTCCTAGACCGGCAAGGGAACTTGCTGTTCCAACAGGACAATGCACGTCCGCATGTATCCCGTGCCACCCAACGTGCTCTAGAAGGTGTAAGTCAACTACCCTGGCCAGCAAGATCTCCGGATCTGTCCCCCATTGAGCATGTTTGGGACTGGATGAAGCGTCGTCTCACGCGGTCTGCACGTCCAGCACGAACGCTGGTCCAACTGAGGCGCCAGGTGGAAATGGCATGGCAAGCCGTTCCACAGGACTACATCCAGCATCTCTACGATCGTCTCCATGGGAGAATAGCAGCCTGCATTGCTGCGAAAGGTGGATATACACTGTACTAGTGCCGACATTGTGCATGCTCTGTTGCCTGTGTCTATGTGCCTGTGGTTCTGTCAGTGTGATCATTTGATGTCTCTGACCCCAGGAATGTGTCAATAAAGTTTCCCCTTCCTGGGACAATGAATTCACGGTGTTCCTATTTCAGTTTACAGGTGTGTATGTTATAGCAATTACTTTTGAAGTAATAAGGTTTACTTACTATTATTCCACGTATCTCGTTTTTCTTTGACGGTTCCTTGTACAGTATTACACATCACGCTGTATCTATTTCCATCATGAGAGAAAATTTCGTAAGTCTTTATTTTTTCTTTATCCATTCATTATGACCTGCAGAATCAGGTAAAAATACTGAAATATTCTAATGGTGGTAATTTGATTAAAAAGTCACTAAGATGATCGTGCTACTGAAAATATAAACATGTATTAAATCCAACTGGCAGCTCATGCATTCGTTTAGACACCTTACATGTTTTAAATGAGCTTTCCGCGCCGGAAGTTCGAGTCCTTCCTCGGGCATGCCTGCGTGCGTGTGCGTGCGTGCGTGCGTGCGTGCGTGTGTGTGTGTGTGTGTCGTCCTTAGCGTAAGTTAGTTTAAGTTAGATTAAGTAGTGTGTAAGCTTAGGGACCGATGACTTCAGCAGTTTGGTCCCATTAGGCCTTACCACTTTAAATGAAGTATTCCGAGTCTAATATAATGCACGCGTTGGTCAAACTAACAAAATGTAGGAAAACATATTGTATTTATCTCGGGGATGCATGACTATCTTTTAGTTGAAGTCTGAAGTCATATGTTGCGCTCTACGAAAAAAACAGCTGCCAGTCGCAAGCCGGTAACTCGCACAATCATTGAAGTCCGAAGTGACGCAGAAAAATGATGTAGTTGAGCCGTGGGAAATTTAAAACCATCGTGAAGATCGTGAGAGCCAGGATGTAGAGGAATGGCATTAATGTGTTGTATTTACATAAACTTTACGACGTGTATTTAACGTGGCTCACGTGTAAACATTCCGGCCGGCCGGGGTGGTCGAGCGGTTCCAGGCGCTACAGTCTGGAACCGCTCGACCGCTACGGTCGCAGGTTCGAATCCTGCCTCTGGCATGGATGTGTGTGATGTCCTTAGGTTAGTTAGGTTTAAGTAGTTGTAAGTTCTAGGGAACTGATGACCTCAGATGTTAAGTCCCATATTGCTCAGAGCCATTTGAACCATTTTGAAACTTAATTCCAAGCTTGAGAAGTGGAAATCTATTATACAGGCAGGTATCATCAGCAACTGCGTCCGTATGATCTTTACTTTCCATCTATCTAAAACTCTTGTTTTGTATGACATACATGCTACCAGTCTATATGTTTCAGTATTATACAGAACAGTGCACTGTATTAAAGGTAACAATATTGAAGTTCGGAAGAAAATGCAAGTTTAATTCTACTTCCGACAATAATATTTTTGAAGTTATTAACATATCTTTCATTTACAAATTCTGTACCTAAAAATTTTCTTTCCATGTCGTTTCGTTATTAAAACATACTAACGCTGATAAATACCCGTTATCTGATGGAACACGCCACTGTTCTTTACTAGCGTCAGCGTAGATAAATAATAAGCTTAACATCGAATGGCAACTCATTTATTAACGATTTCATGATGATGATGATGATCATGATGATGATGATGATGATGATGACGGTGCGTGTATCCGGTCACACGACACTGTTTGCTTCCAAGAACTGGTCACGCTGGATATCTTTCAGACGGTGGAAAGTACCCTCTACTAGAGAAATGGTACGTTAAGAGGATATACAGTACCGGAGGTTCACATGGGTGATTCTTGTCCTGCATACAACAGTTGCGTCCTGCAGATCTCGCAGTATTTCGACCCTAGAGCGTGGCGCCCAGTTGCTTAATAGGCACGTCTCTACGAGCGTTCGGAGCCATTCGTCAGCCCTCGTGAGGCCTCGGTGCCGGGCCTTCACGTCCCGTCGATATGATCGCCATCTGACGTGACACCGATTTGTTCGTTTGACACGTGACGCGACGCGATCAATCTTGCCTTGTCTCTGGGCGCTCTACGGAATAGCGATGGAGTTCGCCTGGAAGCGTTCCAGAAAATGTTGTACCTTCCATAAAACGTTGTACCTAAGATTACACATCTTTTTTCCGTGTCAAGAAGGATTATTACTCTGACTAGTCCGGAGAACCAACTGTGCTGGTACTGAATGTGAAGCAGGTTGCCACCAGCTTTCATTTTTTTTTTTTTACTGTTTGATTCTATAAACGGAACACATGAACATACGTAAAAAAAATAAAAAAAAGAATGAAACCGATAAAACTTGAGGTTCTACAGGCTGCCAAAAAGTCTTTAGACTCAAAATAAGAAAGACGCTAGAGGACCTTAAATGACACTCTTAATCCTAAGATTACTTTTAACACCACTCTGTTTTACTAGGCATGGCGCTGTTGGAGCTGGTATGCCGTTTCCGTCTTGTGCCCTTTAAACTGACTTATTCGTCCAATTATAGTGGGAATTACAGTTGAAAGTGGACTCCGAACCATGATTGGACTCGTCATTTTTCACACCAACAAACATTGCCAGAGGTGAAAGAAGTGATGGTAAAAATCGCTAGGTCAATCGGGACCCGCACTCGAGACTAACTTTCTTTACAAATAACTATGACGGTGTCGCTAAATCGAGGAACATTGCGTCATCGTCTGTGACGTGTCCACTGTGGAATTTACAACTGTTTACAGTTCACGTCTGGCTATTGTAGACTGAGCTGTAATCTTTACAGGAGCATGTAGGTACGTGTTTAACGTATAGTGCAGTATAATTCAGTACTCAGAAAGAAGAACGAATGCACAGATAAAAAGTTTCGCAACTTTCATCCTAACTCTGAGACATTCTTCATGTTGTATAAGAAAAGATCAGAGAAAGATTATTCGCACAGCAGAATCTAAAGCGAGTGGTGTTCAGTTACATGGGAGAAGATTTTGTCCATGGGCACCTTTGCACTTTCCCGCTGTATCTATACTTCGGGAACACTGTCGAGAGTACTGCTGGAATATAAACTGCACTTCTGTCAAACAATGGGGAGCGAAATGTTTTGAAACCAGGCTTCAGTTTTGTGGCAGAATTACATCGAATCCACTGAGTCTGGCAGTTCTCACTTAAAAAAAAAATGGCGTTGCAAGATTTCGGTGGTTTCTGTCAATAAAAATCAAATATTCATTTCCTACCGTAATTCGTCTCAAAATATCCAGTTTAGGACCATAAAGCATATTTATGGTTTTCATCCTAAAGGTCCACAAGAGTCTGCATATGACAGGTTTATTTTTCCCCTATTTTCCCTTAAATTCAGACGTTGTCCTCCATTTGGACGGTGTTAGGGAATTACAGGTCATTGTAGCAGTCTAAACTGAAAGTTAGTACCCCCAGGTAATTTAGCCTTAAAAATATTTATAGTCAGCATTTCTTATTAAGTTCCACGACTTAAATGTTCGGGACCGATGACCTCTGCAGTTTGGTCCCTTTCATCCCTAAACCAACCACCCAACCAACCAACTTAAATGTTCAAAGGTGTGTGAATTCCTAAGGGAACAAACTGCTGAGATCATCGGTTGCTAGACTCACAATACATGTTGCAAATCTTCAGTGTCTCTGGAACGTATAGTACGAGCATGTTGTGCACGTGATCAACAAATGCGGTTCGTTAATGTTTTTAACAAGAAAACCGTAGTATAGCCCTTTTACTTGTTACACCTGGTTGCTACATTTTTCAAAGGACTTTGCGAGAAAACAGACCTCTGGCCCGCTGTCTGCGCCAGCAGCCGACTCGCTGTTTGTGCATAGGGTCCAGTATACACCCAGCCTTAATGGAATGGGTCGGGGCCAATCTCAAAAAGCGTCCCCAGCAGAGATCAACATGTCACAGAGGCGAGGGGTGGACACTCCCTACAATAAAGTCCACAAGTAGGTGTCCCGATTCTATAAATCAGTCAGTATACTGGTTTCTTGCACAGTAGACCAGTCAGCAGGAAGGAGGGACACTGCTGGTGGCGACCCCGCCGTGTAGCAGGCGGAGCCTCGGCCCCTCAGCGCCGCGGCGTCACGTTCCTGGATCCGAGCACAAAGCGCGCGCCGCGGAGACGCAGACGGCGGACAGCTCCTCTGACGGTTGCGCAACCCGCAGCGCGCGGCCTGCCGGAATGCCGCCCCGCCGCTCAACCCACTCGCCTGACGTGTCCCCGCGGTCACTGTCAACCGCGGGACGACCTGGCGAGCCCCGCTGGCCTCCAGCCCACCTAGTGCATCGCCACTTTAGCCCTGTGCAACCACGGGCGGAATCTCACTGTGAAGGCGATCCTCCCGGATAACCACTCGGGGAAAAGCTTCGTCCGGACGGAGATGTTTCGACGAGTTCCCTATTAGTAATCATCAGACGCCAGAGGATGAGTAGAAAACTCACAGAAATGTGGAAATTCACGCTTTCTCGGCGAATTACATTGATGAAATCTTCCCGCGTTTTCAGTCAGTTCGAGTATCGCCTTGTCACATAGTTTCAAAGAATTTCCTACTTGTGATCCTCTCCCGAAGATGACAACTAGGAAACTAATCGAAACGTTGCAAGGTTACGAGATTTCATTAACTCATCGAAATGTTGCATTGTGTTAAAGGTCTCAAGGCAGACTCAAGCTAGATGATCACGTCAATTCATTCCAATACTGCGGCATTTACCTCAAGTGGCTACCGTACTAAACGGAGAACCAAACGTCACGATTTGGTACGTTATGTTGATTGTGACAAGTAAGCGTCTGATCTATTGCATCCTACACGGTTCACGACGTAAGGTTATTTTCTTTCCCCTCACAGGTTTATTTTGTACTTTCCTTAATTGTAAATCTTGGTTGGTTGTTTGGTTTGGGGGAAGGAGACCAGACAGCGAGGTCATCGCTCTCATCTGATGAGGGAAGGACGGGGAAGGAAGTCGGCCGTGCCCTTTGAAAGGATCCATCCCGGCATTTGCCTGGAGCGATTTAGGGAAATCACTGAAAACCTAAATCAGGATGACCGGACGCGGGATTGAACCGTCGTCCTCCCGAATGCGAGTCCAGCGTCTAACCACTGCGCCACCTCGCTCGGTCAATTGTAAATCTTCATTTCATCATAAGGTTATTATTGACAAGCACTCTTTCTCAGTTACTACTTGAGCTGTGGTTATCATGTAGATTAGAATAAAGATTATCCATTTCTTGCAACTGAATAGGAGATATAAAAGAATACGTGAACGAAAACCGGTTTGTGGTGCGTAACACGAATAGGTGAAACATGTGTGGCAAAAATCAGTAACTACATCCAGTAGTAAAAGACGGATAATATTTATTATGGTTATTATTTTGCTTGCTCGTAAAACATTTGCAACAACTGCACAAAAAGTTAATCTTTCATAAAACACTTTCCCGCGAAAGGCGTATTATTTTGAACACAATTGTCATTTGCATTTTACGTTGATGAAGACCTTACCTTTTGTATAAACAAGAATTATATTTGTCCTGAATGGTTTTTTATTAATGTTGCCACAGCAATGATACAGTCCTACACGTGCTCTCCCTCCCTCCCTCTCTCCCTCCCTTCCTCTGTCAGATGGCTCTGAGCACTATGGGACTTAACTTCTGAGGTCATCAGTCCCCTAGAACTTAGAACCAATTAAACCAAACTAACCTAAGGACACCACACACATCCATGCCCGAGGCAGGATTCGAACCTGCGACCGTAGCCGTCGCGCGGTTCCAAACTGTAGCGCCTAGAACCGCTCGGCCACCCCGGCCGGCTCTTCCTCTGTCCCCCGAATTGGTATAGCCAGATGCGTCAATGTGTCAATCCTCGAATTTATTCGCCATGAAGTATAAATTGTATCCTTTTTAAGTATATTCGGCCGGGTATATTTAAGCACTGATGCTGACTGGAAACATTTACGCACTTACGCTGACAACTTTCAAGTGGGGGAAGAAAAAGAATGAAACAAACGGCCTTTGTACTGTAAAAGACTAAATCTCTTAGGAGCTACTTTTAAGTCGTGGACCGCCCCTCCCCCCGGAGGTTCGAGCCCTCCCTCGGGCATGGATGTGTGTCTTGTTCTTAGCATAAGTTTGTTTAAGGGATTTTTACCTGCCTCGAGATGACTGGGTGTTGTGTCGTCTTCGGCATCATCATTCATCGCCATTACGGTTGAAGGAAGGCAATGGCAAACCACCTCCACGAGGACCTTGCCTAGTACGGCGGTGCGGGTCTCCCGCACCGTTCCCCTACGCTCTGTGAAGAGTATGGGACTTCATCATCATCACTGTTACGCATGGTAGCATTACACCGTTTCAGAACAAGATAAATACTATCACGTTGTAATACATTATTTGATCAAAAGTATCCGGACTCCTATTATCAGTCCTTAGTATGGGGTATGTACCCCTTGCCTTTACGACGAACTGAACCCTGCTGGAAACACTTTCAATGAGGTGTCTGTGGAGAAATGGTAGCTGATTCTTTATCAACAGGCGAAACCTGAGAATGTAATGATATTGCATACAGTGATCTGGAGCGAAGTCGATATACTAATTTATTCCAGAGGCTGGGAGGGCCAGTCCATTTAAGGAATGTTACTGTCCATAGAACATGGCACCTCACATGCCGTTTCACGATAGGGTGCAGTGACATGCTGATATAAGCAATCGTCTCCGAACTGTTCCTCTTCTGAACGCAGTGGACAATGCTGTATAATGTGTTCATATACTTCCGATTTAGCATCTTATTTGACAAATTAAAGGATCTACGCCGTGATCGGGAAAAACACGTCCATACTGCAACAGCCGGCCGCGGTGGTCTAGCGGTTCTAGGCGCGCAGTCCGGAACCGCACGATTGCTACGGTCGCAGGTTCGAATCCTGCCTCGGGCATGGAAGTGTGTGATGTCCTTAGGTTAGTTAGGTTTAAGTAGTTCTAAGTTCTAGGGGACTGATGACCTTAGATGTTAAGTCCCATAGTGCTCACAAGGGAACCTCCCCATCGCACCCCCCTCAGATTTAGTTATAAGTTGGCACAGTGGATAGGCCTTGAAAAACTGAACACAGATCAATCGAGAAAACAGGAAGAAGTTTTGTGGAACTGTGAAAAAAAATGAGAAAATATACAAACTGAGTAGTTCATGTGCAAGATAGGCAACCTCAATGGTAACGTGACCTCCCGAGCGCCGTGGTCTCGTGGTTTGCGTGAGCAACTGTGGAACTGGAGGTCCTTGATTCAAGTCTTCCCTCGAGCGAAAATTTTAATTTTTTATTTTCAGACGATTATTATCTGACAAACTCTTTAAGTTTTCATCGCTTTTTGGGAGTGATTATCACATCCACAAGAAAACCTAAATCGGGCAAGGTAGAAGAATCTTTTTACCCATTCGCCAAGTGTACAAGTTAGGTGGGTCCACAACATATTCCTGTCATGTGACTCACATGCCATCACCAGTGTCGTATAGAATATATCAGACATGTTTTCCTGTGAAGGAACCGGTTGACCTATGACCTTGCGATCAAATGTTTTCGGTTCCCATTGGAAAGGCACGTCCTTTCGTCTACTAATCGCACGGTTTTGCGGTGCGGTCGCAAAACAGAGACACTAAACTTATTACAGTGAACAGAGACGTCAATGAACGAACGGACAGATCATAACTTTGCGAAAATAAAGAAAGTAAAATTTTCACCCGAGGGAAGACTAGAACCAAGGACCTCCAGGCGGCAGGTACTCACGCTAACCACAGGACCACGGCGCTCCTGAGCGCAGACTATACTTGATACTGCCTATCTTGCACATGGACTACTCAGTTTGTATATTTTGCTTATTTTTTTCATATTTCCACACAACTTCTTCCTGTTTTCTCGATTGATCTGTGTTCAGTTTTTCAAGGCCTATCCACTGCGCCAACTTACAACTAAATCTGAGGTGGGTGCGACGGGGAGGTTCCCTTGTCAGAACCATACTGCAACAGCATACCTTCCGAACTTCACTTTTGTCACTACAGATAAACGCAGGGAATATTCTTTAGACATTCGTAGATTGACTGACTAGTTGGACCTGATTGAGGCCTAACGCAGTAAACCAGTTGAGGTACAAGTTTATTCGTCTTTTCATGTCTAGACTGGAACTTCTAAAATGATACCTGTGGAAATACCAGGGATTGAAGTTCTTTTTCAATACCTTCTGTGGTGATCTTCGCTGGCAGGTAATTAACCAAGACTTCCAGTTACTTATCATCTGGTGGTTGATGCATAAAGAATGGGAGTTCGCAGCCTCGAAGAAGCGGAGTCGCAGTTGTTGGTCTGTGGTCGTTTCAAAATGATTTTTAATTGAGTCATCTCTATAGATGGCTTTCGTTGTTCCATGGATATATTTCTTCAGTTTTACATCCAGGGTGATGTATCTGCCCGTATAGTCAATTATGATAGATTGAATGTTTGTCATTGGCGTTGGAACTTACGCAGACTGTGCCAGAGTAAGTTGAGCAGTTGCTCCTGTATTCATCAGTTGTGCTGTGACATCCATTTGGAAATTTGTGGTAAGGTCCTATGGGACCAAACTGCTGAGGTCATCGGACCCTAGGCTTACACAGTACTACTTAGTCTAAGGCCGCCCGGTTAGCTGAGCGGTCTAACGCACGGCTTTAAAGAGCGGGAAGGAGCGCCTGGTCCCCGGCAAGAATCCGCCCGGCGGATTTGTGTCGAGGTCGGTGAGCCGGCCAGTCTGTGGATGGTTTTTAGGCGGTTTTCCATCTGCATCGGCGAATGCGGGCCGGTTCCCCTTATTCCGCCTCAGCTACACTATGTCGGCGAATGCTGCGCAAACAATTTCTCCGCGTACGCATACACCACCATTACTCTACCACGCAAACATAGGGGTTACACTCGTCTGGTATGAGACGTTCCCTATGGGGGTCCACCGGGGGCCGAAACGCACAGTAACCCTGGGTTCGGTGTTGAGCCTCTCCGTCGTTTCTAGGCCCCCGATTAACAGAAAATAGTTCAAATGGCTCTGAGCACTATGGGACTTAACTGCTGAGGTCATCAGTCCCCTAGAACTTAGAATTACTTAAACCTAACTAACCAAAGGACATCACACACATCCATGCCCGAGGCAGGATTCGAAACTGCGACCGTAGCGGTCGTGCGGTTCCAGACTGTAGCGCCTAGATCCGCTCGGCCATTCCGGCTGGCCCCAGTTAACATACAACTATTTAGTCTAACTTAAACTAACTTACGCTAAGGACAACGCACACACCCATGCCCGAGGGAGGACTCGAGCCTCCGACGGAGGTGAGCCGCGCGAACCGTGGCAAGACGCCCTAGACCACACGGCTACAAACATTTGTTCCAACTCCGTCTGGAGAGGGTCGTTTATTGGGCAACAGAACAGACAGTTTACGTTTGCTGATGACAATATTTTTGGAATTTTTCCTTCTCCGTCCACATTTTGCCTCCAGACAAATTAGCGGAAAGGTTCCGAGAGCGAGAGAGGAGTGTGGCTGCTGCCAGCCTTTCTAAGTTGCGGCGGCAGAGGACACTCATGGTACAAAGTCACTGGAGGCGTGGCTCAGTGGGCGTGCTTCATTGAGTCCACCAAATCCCACACGATCGCTATTGGCGTCCGACAGAAACTTGTAGTTCTGTTGCCAGTCGTGTGATTCCCGTGTGATGGTGTCAGTATGTGATAGCACATTACTGTTTTAACCCTCTCACAAAAGATTATAGCTCTTAATGAGTAGATTATCACAGCATTTAAATTTTTTAACTTCTATAAAAACTTATATGAAATATTGAAAATCTGATGTTTGTTATCCCTGGAAATACTAGAGAGGCATTCCGCAGCTAACACTGTGCATCGGGCCATTTAGTAATATAGATACGGAGGTTTTCCGACTATCGTTCTTCCCACGACTCATTCGCGAATGCAAGAATGAAGGGCGGGAATGGAGGGCAGACATAGAGGTGCCAGAAGCACCCTCCACCACACATCGTAAGGTGGCTTGCGGAGTACAGATGTAGATGCAGAACTACAAACGTCGGTAGTGATTTATTAGCGTAGCGGTAGTCATCGTCACTGCGACGGCCTGCGCTTTTTGTGGCGGACGAGAAGAAGCCGCGTAGCGCCGGGGCCAAACCCGGAGGCGGTGGCATTCCGGGGGCCGACAGCGCGTGCCAGGGCGAGCGCCGGCTCTCATTATACGCGCCAGGAATCCGGCCACGCCTGCCTGCGACGGCTGAAGAACTGCCGCCGGACTCCCGGTGACAGACAAAGCGGTCCGGCTGCACGTCGCCGAGCACAATAGCCTGTGTGCATTGCGCGCTGTCGAAATTCGTTTCACCGACTGACGACCCGCCTGACAAGTGGGTATGCAGTAGTTTCTCCTGTATCCATATCTACAGGGTGAAAAGTATTTAAACCGACAAACTCAGAGAGGCTGTAGTGGACACCAACACAAATATTTTTCCCTAATGTCATTTTTTCCTATGTGCATTATTTAAACCGGTGGACGCCGTATTACGCTCTTCAGTTGTAGGCAACTGCTGTCCACCAGTGTAGTAGTGCATTGTCTCTGTTTACTAATGGAGCGATACACCTGGAGTGAGTACACTGATATGGTTGGTGCGTACTACGCAGCGCACCACAACGGACGAGCTGCACAGTGGGTTTATCAAAAACAATATCCTAATCGCCCTATCCCGCATCATACGACCTTTGCTGCTGTGTACCAATGTCTGCGTGAGACCGGGTCATTTAGCAGATTACCTGGACAGGGACGCCGTCGCACGGTAAGAACGCTGCAATTTGAGGAAGCTGCCTAGCAGCATGTGGAGCGTGATCCTTCAATCAGCACTCGTGCAATTGCACGTAACATGGGGACGAATCAGACGAATGTAAGAACAGTCCTTGGACAGCAATTGTTACGTCCATATCACTTACAGCGTGTCTACAACCTGGAACCAGTTGATTGTTCACCCAGAGCACAGTTTTCGCAGTGGTACGTGGAACAGTGTCAAATACAGCCTACATTTCCATCCTCTGTGTTCTTTACCGATGAAGCAACGTTCGGGCGTGATGGAGTCTTCAGCATGCACAATTCTCATGTTTGGAGTGAGGATAACCCACTTGCCACAGTTACTAGCGCTCATCAAGTGCTGTTCTTCGTTAATGTGTGGGTCGGTGTTATTGGGGACTGTTTAATTGGACCGTATCTGCTACCTTGGCCACTAAATGGCAGGCAGTATTACAATTTTCTCGCCAGAGCATTGCCAGAATTGCTGGAAGACGTCCCGCTCCCTACAAGACAATGCATGTGGTTACAACATGACGGGGCGCCGGCACATTTCAGTCGTCGTTTGCGTCGATTCCTGGACCGACGGTTCCCATAAATGTGGATTGGCAGAGGTGGTCCTGTACCGTGGGCTGCTCGATCCCCAGATATGTCCCCTCTGGACTTTTTTGTGTGGGGAGAGATGCGCAACCTTGTTTACGCAACTCCTGTTGCATCAGAAGAGGATCTGGTTGCCCGGATAGTAGCAGCAGCAGAAACAATTCAGGTACTTCTGGGGTTTTGTCCGTGTCGGACAGACCGTGATCCGACCGTGTAACCTTTGTTTACGTGTGAATGGAGGAATTTTTGAAAATCTACTGTAAATGAAATTGGGCTGTGTTAATCTCTTGTCTCTTGGTCATAAAAAAAAGGAAAAGTGTTTGTTGGTTTAATTAATTTGCCGAGAGATAAATGTTCCTCTACCGGTTTAAATACACCTCATAGGAAAAAATGACATTAGGGACAAATATTAGTTTTGATGTCCCCTACAACCTCCCAGTGTTTATCGGTTTAAATAGTTTTCACCCCGTATACTCCGCATGTTACCTTACAGTGTGTTGCAGAGGGTACTTCTAGCACCATCCTCTTTTATCCCCTACCCCATTTCATTGGTGTAGGAAGTGGCAGTTGATCCAGAACGTAAATGCACTACCTGATCAGAAGTATCAGGACACCACTCTCTAATGTGGAACTGACCACTAGACGTCATGTGAGGCGGATCTCCCAGTATAAAAACAGGCCGGGAGTATTCCGTTGTTAGTAAAGTAGCAGTAACAGTAGAATAGGTTGGGGTTGGGTTGTTTTCGGGGAGGAGACCCAACAGCGAGGTCATCGGTCTCATCGGATTAGGGTAGGAGGGGGAGGAAGTTGGCCGTGCTCTTTGAAAGGAACCGTCCCTGCATTTGCCTGGAGCGATTGAGGGAAATCACGGAAAACCTAAATCAGGATGACCGTACGGGGGATTGAACCGTCGTCCTCCTGAATGGGAGTCCTAACTAACCACTGCGCCACCTCGCTCGGTCTAACAGCACAATGGGTCGCTCGAGAGAGATAAGTAATTTTGAACGTGGAGTAGTCAGCTGAGTTCCAAAACCGTCAGGGAAATTTCAGTCCCTCTAAACCTGCGCAAATCGAGTGTTGATGAGGTGATCGTGAAGTGGAAACGCGAAGAAACAACCAGAGCTGAACGGATACCAAACAGACCTCACGCAATGATGGACAGAAACCGCCACGTGTTGCGGAGGATCGTGGTAAAGAAATCAATGGAATGAATTAATGGTGAGTTCCAATGTGCTACCAGTAGTCCAGCTAGCACAATGGACGTAGGGAATTAAAGGAATGTGGTACAATAATCGAACAGCTCGTCATGAGCCACACATTTCTGTAGTTAGCGCTGACTACACTGTGTGAGTGGAAGGAGTGTTTTTGAGTGGTGAATCACGCTACACCGTGTGGCAATCCGGCAGAAGGATATGCGTTTTTAGAAAATTATATTCCATCATGTGTTGTGGCCACAGTGAGGTACGGAGGAGGTGGTGTTACAATACTGGGGTGTTTTTAGCGTTGTGATGTGCTCTACTTGTTATTAAGAGAACCCTAAATGCGGAGGGATATGAACACACCGTGTACTGCGTACAGTAGAGGAGCAATTCAGAGACTACGACTGACTGTACCAGCAAAACAAAGCACCCTTTCATAAAGCAGCATCCCTGATTAAGTGGTCAATAAGATACGTGAAATGCACTGTCCTGCTCAGAGTGTCGACCTAAGCCCGAAGGAATACCTTTTGGATAAGTTAGAATGTAGAGAGCGTCCAACATCACTACCAACTCTGGGCTAGGCTTTTGAGAAATAATGCATTTGCACTCCTCTACAGACATCCAGGCACTTCACTGAAAGTGTCCCGAGCTGAGTTCCAGCCGTCGTAAAGATGTAGGGTGGACACGTCCCATATTAATATCTACTACTCTCTGTCCGGATAGTGTGAATGTAAACTATTGTGCATAAACTGGTAAAGAGGTCCACTACTGCACTATTACACTATCGGCAATAAATCATTGGAAGCGGAGAGACCTGACGTGGAATGATCACGTAATGTAAATAGCAGGAAATGCAGATGCCAGGCTGAGACTAGCGGAGAGAAACTTGGAAGTGTAATTCATCCACGAACAAGTCGCTTACAATATACTCGTTCGCCCGATGCTTTATTTTTCATCAATCTAGAGCCCTTAGAAGGGCTAATAGAAGAGCTAGAGAATGTTTCATTCCAGAGTTATAACCGGTATCTTTCTACAATCACTCTATGACGATACTTTCCCATATACTACAGCGTCACTCGCAAACAGCTGTAGATTAATGCTGACCCTATCCGTCAGGTAATTTATGTATATGGAGAAAATAAACGGTGCTATGAGGCTTCCCCGGGGGGCTCTTGACGATAACCTTGTCTCTGGTGAACACACGCCGTCAAGGACACCGTAGTGGGTTCTGTTACTCAAGAAGTATTCAAGCCACTCATATATCTGGGAACCTAAGCCGTAGTCTCTGACCTTCGTTAACAGTCTTCAGCGGGGCATCACGTCAACCGCTTTCCGGAAATCTATGAACATGATTCTTCCGGTTGCCATTCATTCATGGTTCACACGATGTCACGTGAGAGTGCAAGCTGTGTTTCGGACGGTTGATGTTTTCTAAATCCGTGCTGATTTGTGGACAGAAGATACCATGAAGACACATACTTTCGGCAACTAAAATAACACCAGAAAGGGAGACATGCGCTTAGTACGACGATCACGTAACAGCTCCTCATTAAGTAGAGAAAGTTTAGTCAGCCAATACTTCTGTCACCCCTTTCACATTTCTTAGCAGTACCACAATTATTATTCGTGCGAAGAGAAAAATAAGAAATACAAAAGTTGGGGAAGGATTTAACGTATGCAGTGAAACGAACTGCGCTCAAGTACAGCGAACAGAAATCTTGTGATTGCGCTATCTGCAGTATGTAGAGAGGAACGTAGACTGTGGCCTGTGGAAACTTCGGTTACGCAGCTTGTCGCTGATACTGCAACAAGTCCCTGGAACGCGAAAATTTTTGTGGCAGCCTCTCTGCAAGCTTCATCGCCACTGCTAGTGTGCCAAAAAAAGACGAAAATGCGCAGCGGACACGAGCGCAGGCGCTGCATGACCGGACCCTTCCTTTTTTTCCCCCAACTTGCTTTTTTCTCGGGGAAACGCGCGCGGCTCCGTTCAGATAACAGATATTAATGGCGCGGCCGGCCGAGCGCGCGGCGGTGGCAGCAGCGGCGGCGGCGGCGGCGTCGCGGACGCGAGCCGCCCTCGGTAGTTAGCTTGTCGCGACGCCCGACAACAATCATATCGCTCCGTAATTTACGACGCTGCGCCTTTTTTTCTCCACCCTCTCCCGGGGCGTCGGTTGAAATTTATGTGGAGTAAACGCTATTAGGCTGCGCGCAATTAATGTCTCTTTAGCGGCGGGCACGAGCGCTGTCGTTTATAACCGCGCGCGGGCTGGTCCGGCGTCGTCACGTCCTCGTCGTTGCTATGGCAACGGGAGAGATAAATTCCCGAGGAGAAGAGAGCTGGTACACTTCCTGGAACCGTCACAAACAGCGTCGAGTCATTTTATTGAGAACACTGTCTTGACAGCTTTACCTCCAATTTCCGCTAGATGAAAGTGAAACATAATTTCATT
Source organism: Schistocerca nitens (assembly GCF_023898315.1). NCBI lineage: Eukaryota > Metazoa > Arthropoda > Insecta > Orthoptera > Acrididae > Schistocerca > Schistocerca nitens. The sequence goes on from NC_064622.1 coordinate 190,605,001, forward strand.
GAAAGGGAAATACACTACTGGCCATTAAAATTGCTACACCAAGAAGAAATGCAGATGATAAACGCGTATTCATTGGACAAATATATGTGATTACATTTTCACGCAATTTGGGTGCATAGATCCTGAGAAATCAGTACCCAGAACAACCCCGTCTGGCAGTAATAACGGCCTTGATACGCCTAGGCACTGAGTCAAACAGAGCTTGGATGGCTCATGCAGCTTCAACACGATACCACAGTTCAACAGTAGTGACTGGCGTATTGTGACGAGCCAGTTGCTCGGCCACCATTGGCCAGACGTTTTCAGTTGGTGAGATATCTGGAGAATGTGCTGGCCAGGGCAGCAGTCGAACATTTTCTGTATCCAGAAAGGCCCGTACAGGACCTGCAACATGCTGTCGTGCATTATCCTGCTGAAATTTAGGGTTTCGCAGGGATCGAGTGAAGGGTAGAGCCACGGGTCATAATACATCTGAAATGTAACGTCCACTGTTCAAAGTGCCGTCAATGCGAACAAGAGGTGCCCGAGACGTGTAACCAGTGGCACCCCATACCATCACGCCGGGTGATACGCCAGTATGGCGATGACGAATACACGCTTCCAATGTGCGTTCACCGCGATGTCGCCAAACACGGATGCGACCATCATGATGCTGTAAACAGAACCTGGATTCATCCGAAAAAATGACATTTTGCAATTCGTCCATCCAGGTTCGTCGTTGCGTACGCCATCGCAGGCGCCCCTGTCTGTGATGCAGCGTCAAGGGTAACCGCAGCCATGGTCTCCGAGCTGATAGTCCATGCTGCTGCAAACGTCGTCGAACTGTTCGTGCAGATGGTTGTTGTCTTGCAAACGTCCCCATTTGTTGACTAACGGATCGAGACGTGGCTGCACGATCCGTTACAGCCATGCGGATAAGATGCCTGTCATCTCGACTGGTAGTGGTACGAGGCCGTTGGGATCCAGCACTGCGTTCCGTATTACCCTCCTGAACCCACCGATTCCATATTCTGCTAACAGTCATTGGATCTCGACCAACACGAGTAGTAATGTCGCGATACGATAAACCGCAATCGCGATAGGCTACAATCCGATCTTTATCAAAGTCGGAAACGTAACGGTACGCATTTCTCCTCCTTACATGAGGCATCACAACAACGATTCACCAGGCAACGCCGGTCAACTGCCGATTGTGTATGAGAAATCGGTTGGAAACTTTCCTCATGTCAGCACGTTGTAGGTGTCGCCACCGGCGCCAACCTTGTGTGAATGCTCTGAAAAGGTAATCATTTGCATATCACAGCATCTTCTTCCTGTCGGTTAAATTTCGCGTCTGTAGCTCGTCATCTTCGTGGTGTAGCAATTTTAATGGCCAGTAGTGTACATTCCTCTACATCTAGACATTCGAGGTCGTACAGCACGGTATTCCTCAGAGCCACGATCCGGGTTCCGTCAGTTATGAAGAGGTCATACAGGTTAACGTGGGCCACCAACTAACTACACTATCTAAGCAAATATTTCTGGACACCTATCAGTAGATTTCAGTATGGGACGCGCCCAACCTTCGTCTTTATGATGGCATGAGTCGGCTGGGGACACTTCCAGTGGGGTGTCTGAATTTTTGTGGAGGAGTGTCAGCCAATTCTTACCTTAGAGCCGAAAGAAGGTAGTTATGTCGGACGCTGGGGTCACGACTGAAAAAGGAGTCCCATTGGGTTCACCCCGTCAGGAGACTGGGGAGATCTGTCCATTTTAGGAATATTATTTTCCACAAACTATTATGTCACATGTTGCTTTATGCACCGAACTGTTCCTCTACTGTATGCAGTACATGTTGCTATAAAATGTATTCACATCCTTCGACATTAAGCGCACCACGAAGAACACCCCCATACCGTCACAACACTTGCATTAGCCAGCCGTTGTGACGAGCGGTTCTAGGTGCTTCAGTCTGTAACCACAAGGCTGCTACCGTCGCAGGTTCGAATCCTGCCTCGGGTATGGATGTGTGTGATGTCCTTAGGTTAGTTAGGTTTAAGTAGCTCGAAGTCTAGGGGACTGATGACCTCAGATGTTAAGTCCCATAGTGCTTCGAGCCATTTGAACCATTTTGAACCACCTCCTCTGTGCTTCACTGTTGCCATTGCAAATGATAACAGATAACTATCTTCAGGCATTCGCCAATACGAAACACTACCATGGATTGTTAGAGTGTATAGCTGATTTATCACCCCAAATCTCTCTTCATCCGCTGCTCAGTGGTGTTCGTCTTCACACCATCTCAGTCGTTGCTTAGTAGTGACTACAGACATGTGTTGCTTATGAGGAAGTTCTTGACTATTGTAATCTAGTCTTCTTCCTACACTCACTGTACAAGCGTGACTGCAGGTAGCATTTTGGAACTTACGAATGATTCATTGCGCTGATTTCATGCGATTCATTACAACAATCCTCCGCTATGCTCGACGGCAGTATATGAAGTCTGGGTTTTGTTTCCGCTGTGGTTGTTCCTTCGCGTTTCCATTTTACAATCACATCACTAACAGTGGACTTGGCCAGCTTTAGAACGGTTGAAATGTCCCTCGCGGATTTGTTACTCAGGTGATATCCAATGACTGGTCCACGGTCTAAGTCACTGAGCTCTCAGACTGCTGTTACTGCTTCTCTACTGCCTACACAATACTTCAAATGGTTCAAATGGCTCTGAGCACTATGCGACTTATCTTCTGAGGTCATCATCAGTCGCCTAGAACTTAGAACTAATTAAACCTAACCAACCTAAGGACAGCACACACATCCATGCCCGAGGCAGGATTCGAACCTGAGACCGTAGCGGTCTCTCGGTTCCAGACTGTAGCGCCTAGAACCACACGGCCACTCCGGCCGGCCAACACAATACTCCTCACATCCTTTAATATCCGCCGTTCCACCTCCCGCGACGTCTAGGGCACTTCTTCTCATTACACAGAGACGGTCAGATACTTCTGATGTGATTTGACGACGAACAGAAAGTCGGACTGAGAAGAGACAGGGAGACAAATCGGCCACCTCCTTTCCAAGGGAACCGTTTCAATATTTTCTTTCAAAAGATTAGAGAAATCGCAGATGATCCAGATCTGATCGACTAAGCTAGAAATATGATTTTGGCTAACCGGAATCGTTCAGCAAGAATAAGTAAAAAGCGACTTCGACTTTTCAAAGATCAGTTTCCCATGTCCTGCCGCTGAAGTGCGATAAATGCTGTGTTTCGGGGCAGAACTGTAATTTGAACCAGCATCCCTTCCCACTGTTAAGTCCAAACCCCTAACCATTGTCCCATCTCTATCGGTTTTTTCACCGACACAAAGTATTCACGTTGGTGAAGGTCACACGAAAGCTCAGAGACAGACAGTGCGGGGCACCTCCAAACTTTGCATTAGAAAACAGTGATTTGCTCAATGTTCCGCCAAACTGTTTCTTTCGTCTTTTATGTTGACGACAAATTATTTACTGTAATAAGAGCTTGATAACAGCTTTTCTTCGAGTATACACATGTTAAGGACGCAATGGCGCTCAGCCAGGGATGCAACTGACAATTGGCGAAAAAAAAAAAATTACAATGAAAAAATTATATGCCTTGGTGCCGTGTCTGGCCCGAACCCACACTGGTGTTCAATGACATTTTTCCCTCTCATTCCTTTCTTATGTGCATTGTTTGCCATCTTGCTTTTCTACGTCTATTACAATTTATCATGGCCTATAAAAGTGTTTGAGGTCACTACTACTACTAACGCTGGGGTCCCCTATTCGATTCCCAGAGACTAGTAAGTACTATTGTGAGGTGGTAAAGTTTAGAGTGGTTTTCGGTTATCTCCCTGCACTAGTAGTCTGTGACACTAACTCCGTTACCAGACATTGATAAAGTTGCAAAGGGAACACCGAGGGATGTAAAAAGAGGAAAGAGAGGGAAAACCACCACACGAGAACAGTCATATGACATTTCCAATCAGATTTGTGAGAGACCAGTAGTTGCTTAAATGAACATTCAATGTTATTGGCGCCCAAGAGTCTACACGTACGTCAAATCTAGAGTGATATCAGACAGAGGTGTTCTCGTGATTAGTTCATTTGTCACACATTTCAAAGTTTCCCGAAACTGCAGGTGTCACTTTGTCACTAAAATTATACTCTCGATGTTACAGCCGTTCCAATATTTCCGCAATAGACATTACTCCGATTCAGATGACGGTGGATCATGAGACACGCATTTTTCCTCGTTTCCTTATGTCATTGCTGGTTAATAGTAGTATGGTTGTTTTTGATAAGCCAAGGCATTTAGGGTCTCCCAGTTATGTAAAAATTAGCAAGCATTCCGTCATTTTAGAATTGCCGAAAGGTTATTAAAACGCACAAGAAAATAATGAAAACATACGCATTTATTCTTAATATATTTAAAGCTAACTAATGGCAGGCTACTAATACAGTAACCTACATTTATTAAGTCCTCTTTCTGCAATATTTGTTTATGTATATTTACGTATTTGTCGGTTAATGTTGATTAAAACGTCACGAAATGACATGATAAGCGACAGAACCTTTTCTTTTATGTTCGACTATGTCTTTAGGTACCTCAGAGCGTAAAGGAACACAGCTGATAATCTCGTTTCGAGAGATGTGCTACACTCTCTTTTCCAGTGCGGAGGGAACCAGCAAAAGAGCATTTCTAAGTAGGTGGATTAGGCAACTCCCACTGGCGCCAGTTGCCTCATTGTGTATTCCCTAGCCACGCCATATGTCGCAGCTGCTTCCCATAACCCATTTCGCCTCGGTCGGTTACTCATTTCTCGTCCTTGTGTTAGGACCACTGTACTGGACCAGGTTGACAGAGGAGTATCTGCAGTGTTTGGATGGAGTCGATTTCGAGATGAATTCGAGAACAGTATCTTGTTGGTGGCAGTATTTTTGCTCGGAATCCACGTAAATATCATGTGCTTTGCGAACATGGAGAAATCCTGTTTCAGTCTTTACCAATCACATGAAGTAGCTATTTTTTTATGAATTACTGTGTGTTTTCGTATTTTTGTCATTATTCCCTTGTGTCCGTGTCCGGAAAAAAATTATAAGAGGAACATAAATGAAAGTAAAACAAGGATAATGAAATATAGTCGAAGTAAATCAGGAGATTATGAGGAAGTTAGACTACAAAATGAGACAGTAAATGTGGTAAATGAGTTTTGTTATTTGGGATGCAAAATAACTGATGCTGACCGAAACAGGAAAGGCATGAAATGCAGCCTGTAATGGCAAGAAAAGTATTTCTGAAAATAAGGAATTTGTTCAAATGGTTCAAATGGCTCTGAGCACTATGGGACTTGACATCTGTGATCATCAGTCCCCTAGAACTTAGAACTACTTAAACCTAACTAACCTAAGGACATCACACATATCCATGCCCGAGGCAGGATTCGAACCTGCGACCGTAGCGGATACGCGGTTCCAGACTGAAGCGCCTAGAACCGCACGGCCACACCGGCCGGCTAAGTAATTTGTTAACAGCTAATAAATTTAAGTATGCTTTTTTGAACTGCGGGCTACCAAGGCCAAAATTGCCGGCCGGTGTGGCCGTGCGGTCTAGGCGCTTCAGTCTGGAACCGCGTGACCGCTCTGGTCGCAGGTTCGAATCCTGCCTCGGGCATGGATGTGTGTGATGTCCTTAGGTTAGTTAGGTTTAAGTAGTTCTAAGTTCTAGGGGATTAATGACCACAGATGTTAAGTCCCATAGTGCTCAGAGCCATTTGAACCATTTGAACCAAGGCCAAATTTCCACGGTTGGTATGAAATGATCCGCAATGGCTGTAAAATATTTCTATTCAATGTCGCGACCGCTTTCTCGTCAATTGCAAACGTATCCTCAGGTGATAGAGATTCTTTTTAACAACTCATGGAAATGTAACAGCCCTAGAGCTACTCCGTAGTTACCTTTCCGCTACGAGTCGATAAATAGATTCTATCACCTGAAAATGTGTCTTCAATTGGCCCGAAACCGATCGTGACATTTAATACACGTTTTTTACAGATTGCGAGTATCATTTCATTCAAAACAAATTTAAGTGTTGCGAATTCTTTTGAGAAGCCATTTCTCTGGCGTACAGTGTTGTATGCAACTGAAACGTATACGACAGGCAATCCGCAAAAGAAGCATAAGCTTTTGATACCTGGTGATACAAGCTGAACGTTAGACGGGTGGATCGAATAATAAATGCGTTGATACTGATGGGAACTATGGAAAAACGAAAATCTGTAGCACAACTTGACTAAAAGGAGTGGTCGGCTGATACGACACATCCTGCAGCATCAAGAAATTGTTAATTTGGTAACGGAATGATGTGTGGAAGGTACAAATTATATGTGGAGATCACAGTTTGGATACTGTAAGGAATTTAAAATGGATGTATACTGAGGTGAGAAAAGTCACGGGATACCTCCTAATATCGTGTCGGACATCCCTTTGCCCGCCTAGTGTAACAACTCGACGTGGCAAGGACTAGCAAGGAAGTCCCCTGTTGAAATATTGAGCCATTCTGCCTCTCTAGCCGTCCACAATTGCGAAAGTGTTGCCTGTGCAGGATGTTGTGCACGAACAGACCTCTCGATTATGTCCCAGCACTGTTCGATGGGATTCATGTCGGCCAGCCGAA